>NC_085932.1:5007500-5632500 GCF_963556715.1 Cydia fagiglandana | reverse complement strand
AGCGGCCATATCTGTGCTGATCGTAACAGACGCGTTTTGTTAGAGAGTGAGTCTTCTGTACTTAGTACTATTATTTATTCTGTGGTGTCGGTCTAAAAGTTGATTCGCTCATGTATGCTTGTTATTTGATCGGCTCGTGTATTGCAGGTGCTGGCCGAGGAGGCGCACCCGCTGGAGAGCCTGGACCGCGGCGCCGCGCAGGAGGCGCTCAGCAAGGCGCAGTCCGAGCTCAGCTCCGCCAGCGGGGACAAGGTACAGTCGCCATCAGATATATCGGAGCGGCCGAGGTGTTCACAATATCTGAACAAGCACTGTAACGCCTTGAAAATAGGGGCGTCCTCAGATATTTGTGAGCACCTTGGCCGCTCCGATATATATGATGGCGACTGTACACACAACTATGCCAGTCGCAAGTTGCATACGTTTCTTTAACTTACCATCGTGGTTAGTTCCCGATTCGCCGGATTCTTGTTCGTCCGATTGTCTCTTATTACTCGGATTGTGACGTTCTAAAAGTTCCGTCACACAGGCGGAACCTTTGAACGGGGCGCGCCGCTTTTACATATAAAACGCTCGCTCACGCTCCGCCCGGAAACCGCGCCTGTGTGACGAAGCCTTAAAGAAAATCCGGCGAATCGGGTACTCGCGATTTAAGCTTTGCATTTATGATTACGAACTGTGAGTTTTATGATATTGACATTTTTAGTGATAGGGTTAAGGTTGTGTAATTTCTGACACTTACCTACCTACACCCGTTACGGGTAAGGGTGCCATCAACGTTAAAGATTGTCGGTGCCAAAGCTCTATGTTCACGCCATAGAAGCTACAAAACTTCATTAGTTGCGACTCGAAGAATGCGGTTTTATTGCCTGTCCTGTCATGTATCACTTTCGCACTTACAAACTTGTTAGAACGTGACAGTGATAAGCATGGTGACAGACGATAAAGATGCCACCATCTTAGCCCTACCAGGCGTGGCTCACTCCGCGATTTCGTCGCTTTGCTACAGGTAGCTAAAAGTACATCCGTTACTACCCCAATTTTGGGAAAAGCCATAAGCCGTTCGTGGCGCTGTGGCCACCTAGCGGCCATATCTGTGCTGATCGTAACAGGCGCATTTTGTTAGAGAGTGAGTCTTCTGTACCTAGTGCTATTATTTATTCTGTGGCCCTCCTGCTATTTCAATATTTTCAAGTTTTCTTATAAACTCTATTTATTCCAGGCTAAGGCTGAGGCGGCGATCGCCGTGGAAGTCGCCGAGGAGATCGTGAAGGCTGCGTCCGCGTAAGGCGGACATCTAGCGTTAGTCTAACTCTATATAAACTGAACCATCTATAATATATGTATAATAAACACCTCCGTAGAACATGTCAACAGTTCTTACTTATTGCATGTCACTACTGTAAATTATTTGTTGGTCGAAATAAAACAGCGATATGTAGTTGACGTTTGAGTAGTTTATTCAACACAAATCAAACACTTTGGTACAAACTGTTAGCTGCTACAGCGTCGGTTTCGCACAATTCAAAATAAACAGAAAATGCGGCCGCGAACACAACACAGCAAGCGAACTTCGAACTTATCAAAAACCCCGATAGAATAGCCATTTATTACCGCTACGCATTTATTTATTATACGTTTATCGATTCGACATTATAATTTTGGATTAAGCTACCATATAATTTTGAATAATTTTATAATTTTTAATTTGTTCACAATTTTAACTAAGCTTTACCGAATTCGCTAATATGGAAGGTTAATAGAAGAATTGGTTGCGAGGAAGCCGCGGGACCTACCTACTCAGCTACGCGACGCACAACACATAAGGAAACACCTACACACGACACGACGTGTCTTACGCTATCTCCAATAACTATAGAAGGATTAAATTACGACTATGATTAGTAAAAATGTACCTTATCTAGAGTAACATTAGAAGCATTCAAATTCCGCGTCGGTAGTGTGTAACTTGACAGTTAATACTTTAAATTCATTTCGTCTTCGTTCCTGTATATCGGTTTAGTTGAGGATTACAATAGTGTATGTACCTAGAGTTGATTAGTTAATTTACTTCATTAATAATATTGCGTAACACATACGTCACTAACTAGCTACGGATTATACGAGTCGTTTAAAAGTTGATTAATTAGTAATAAAGAAGCTTAAATCTAGACTTAACCTACGTAGTGTATGCTTAAATGCAATTTTAAAACAATAAAAAAAACATACAATTTACAAAGTAAATGTTGGCAATACAATAACGTAAATGGTAAAAAAGCATCACGAAATCCATAACATTAAAGGAAGCATGGGGGGAGCCCTACACCTAACCGCGAGGCCAAAATAACCTCGCGCTAAACATAAAAATGGGATAAAAATACAAAATATCACATTATTACGTGTTGAGCTTAATTTAAATCCAAACTTTCGAGTAAACACCCCGGACCAGCAAACGACGAAGCTTTCTTTAAATTAAGCTGAACAAATAAGACTAAAATAAGGTTGACTAAATCGATGTACTCGTACGCGTGGAGGTACTCGTACTAGAGGCGCCACTCGCTCGGTCGAGTGTGAGATCGCGTGGAGTCTCGGCCGCGAGCGGCACGGGCGGTGCGCCGGGAGGGAGGTCGCTAAGATTTACGTCGCTATTGGACAGGTTCAATTTCAATACATACGCGCCGCCGTACTATCAAGCGAATATATCAATTTGAAATAACTAGCACAACCATGATTTTCTGCTTCATATGGTAACTAGACGCGGCGCGGGTCCTAGGGGGCCCGGCGGCACCGCACCGAGACCGTCATTATGGCACCGACGTGCGCTTAACTAAGGCGAAATAAATACTAAATCCGGCCAACTAAGTTGGGATAAATTTGATTGCTTGCTTGCTTGCAAATAAAACGCGACACGCTCGTTGACAATTTGGCACAGCCGTATCGCTGAACTGTAGTTCTAGAACTGAAAAATAATGAGCAATTGAAAGGAGAACGTAAAGTTTTAGTTCAGCGAGACGGCGAGGTTGGAGCGCGGGTGGTGGAGCGTGGCGCAGTCGCCGGGTCGGTGCGGGTCTACAGGTTACACTGCCACAGTATCGTAGGCTGTGAGTCCCCGCCCGTGGACTGCTTGCTGGGGGACTGGGGTGGTTGCTTCTGGTCTGAAAATTTACAAACACGTTACAATAACAATTTTATGTCGAAGTTTTGCAAGCTTGATGAGTGATGACCGTACGAGACATTTGAGAGATTTGGGACAAGTTACAAAAATTGTTATCAATATTCTCATACTCACATTAAAAAAATAGTAAATTTTATAAAGCTAACCGGTAAGAAACTGTACTGATACGACAGCTGTTAAGTTAGGTTTCATATATACTGGCGTTTATATTATAAGATATTGTAAGCTTATGGAGAACACAGGACATATATAAGTGACAAATCAGCAATCACTGCTTAATAAACCGATTGGTAATAGTTAAGCGTGTCGTATGATAGTCTCAAACAATGAAGACATTTTATGTTATTAATTAACAGGCGATAACTATTAATTAATATAAAAATGCGAGTAGCAGGCTAATATGAAATGTTTAAAAATTAAAACGACAGGGGTTTAATTTTTGATAGCAGGACAACTAGTTATCTGTAACTATGCAGGGTCATCCGATTTCAAGGAATAAATGCTAAAATGATTATCACACATGCCTCACGGCAACGGATTATCAAAACAAGGTTATGGGAAGGCCTTACCAATCTGCAAAATAAGTTCAGTGCACAAGGTTGGAAGTGTTAGCGACATAATGTTAGAACATAAACAGGCAAATTAGGTCACATAGACATCGTTCACATACTTGACTTACTGTTTCCTGTAGACGGATGCAGAACATAACACATGCTTAGTAATGCATACTAGTACGCTACGGCTATGTATGCAAGCGCACACACAAGGAACCGGCTATGTTGTTAAAGTGTCTGATTTAAATCTTAGATTTATAACTATTCATTGTTCAGTACATGTGTTATTTTATTAATACAATTTTGAATACACATAGTACATTTGTGATATGTGATGAACAATAAATACGCATGTGTACAACACTAACACATTGGTGAAAAGACTTGAGGTTTAGTGTTCTTGTAAAGGTTAATTTCCATTGGCTTGTCCAAAATGTACAAGAAAAGCTTCTCAGAAGTTTTCTTCAGCTTAATTTGTTGGTATTACCACAATGATGTAGGGAGGTACCTATATGGTTGAATATCAATTATTAAAAAGCAATCCTGGTACTGGTACTTATAAAATTTTGTATGGCAGAAATTTAATATACCTGTAAAAATAGTATGCTTCGTAAATTAGGCATAACTTATCTCGGTACAAGTAGAATAAATTTAATAAGTAGTACCTAAATAAATATCAGGCGGAGAGAATAAATAAATTAGACCCGTGCCACGTCGTAAAGGGGTTTCGTTCGTAAAGCGGTTATTGTATGATCAGATACTATCACTTCTATAGTTTACTTAATTTAAAAAATAACATGAAATGTAATATTATGATAACACGACGCGTTTTACGCGTTGGTGTGTTTTAAATGAGCTGAATCTTTTTGAACATTGGACAATCGTTAGTCTGTGCAACATTTCTGTGACAGTCAGAATGTGTGTGTGTGTGTGTAGGCCTAGTACTGACCTGTCAATGAGTTTCCTCATTTCCTCGGTGTGCATGCCGTCCTTGGCAGTGTGGGCCCTCACTGCAACAGACACAAGTCACGACGCGCTCTACGCTACCTCCTACCTACGGCTGACTCGGCCAACATTCATCCAAAAAAGTCGACTTTTGGTAAGAATAAAGTATCTACATACAGTACCGGTCAAAAGTTTAAGTTCACTCTGTAAATTCGGTTAAATGAAGCTATAACACAATGTACTAATAAAAGTATTTAATAATCTTTTATTACATAATAAATTAAAGGTAATTCTCTAATTTAAAACCACAATTAAATAAAAAAGATCAGTTTTTGCCAACTTTAGACTCTTCAAAATATCCGCCTTTTGCTTTCAATGCTGCCATACACACTTTCGGCATTCGCGTAATTAGTTTTTGCAGTGTTGATGTCGAAATTTTATTCCAACAAATGTATAGGTATTCCCAAAGCTGTTCTTTATTAGTTGGCCGCATTTTTCTCACACTCCTGTCCAATTCATCCCATAACAACTCAATCGGATTAAGGTCGGGCGATTGAGGAGGCCAATCCATATATTTTAATTCTTTTTGGTTCTCTTTGGATGAAATGTAGTTTTTGCACAACTTCGACGTATGCTTGGGATCGTTGTCTTGTTGGAAAACAAAACCTCTGCCTACAATCCGTTTTCCAGATGGAAAAGCGTGACGTTGCAAAATGTTATGATACATTTTCTTATCCATTATGCCATTGACTCTCACGAGATCACCAACTTTATCACCCGCAAAGCATCCCCAGACCATAACTGATCCTCCACCGTGCTTCACTGTTGGCATCACGCATTGCTTTATCATTCGTTCGCCTACTTGTCGTCGAACATATTGACGACGTCTCCCTCCAAAAATTTCAAACTTCGATTCGTCAGAAAATAAAACTTTAGACCACTGTTCAGACGTCCAGTTTTTGTGTTTCTGGGCCCATTTCAACCTCTTAACTTTATTCTGACTACGTAACAAGGGTTTTTTGGCAGCAATACGACCTTTTAGACCATAGTTTCGCAGACGCCGTTGCACTGTCGAAACCGATACTACCGATCTCGGGTGGCGTTGAGTTCTTCGCAAATTTCTGGAGCAGTTAGAGTACGTTGGCGTTTGCTCTGCACGCAAATAAATTGGTCTTCGCTTTTAGACGTGACTTTTGGCCTACCTGATCGAGATCGACTGCAATTAAGACCGGTTTTTTGTTTTCGTTTCAAAGTACTCACGACAGCGGTTTGAGAAACCTTCATTTTTTCAGCGATTTTCCGCGTCGTGTAGCCCTCATTTGACAGAGTTACAATAACAGCACGAGTTTCGACACTAAAATCGGCTTTGCGACCCATTTTAAATGATTTCTAACTTCACGAAATCTCATAGGAAATACGGAACAAAAATATTAAATGGATCAAATTTTCCGAATAACATAAAACGATTCCTCCAAGAGGTATTTTTATTGTTATTTGGTAGTCGTGGAAACAATTAAACGTTTGAAATTCAAAACATATTCTATATTTGAACATAATTAAATATGATAACCTTATTTCGCAGACTGAACTTAAACTTTTGACCGGTACTGTATATCAATTTCGTTAATTTTGCAGGTTTACGCCACGGTTTTAGCTCTAATTTATAATGAACAGTTGTTTTTAATACTTTATAGGTCAGGAAATGAATGCTCAAAAAACGTTGTAGAGGGAAATGCTAGGAACACAATTTTTGACTTCGTAACTTTGTTTAGACTAGTTAGGAGGTAAACATATCAAAAGTCCCCGGCTGTAGCCCCGGTGCTGCGGGGTAGAGGGGGGTAAGAAGGTCGAATTTTTCGGTTTTTCATTGATATCTTGGAAACTTTGCATCTTAGCGACATGACTACTAAGACAAACCGAAAGCTCATAAAATTAGTTACAAGTTTTATCTAGTCAAGTTTTTCGATATCTTGAATAGTTTTTGAGATACCCGCTCTTGAAAGTTTATTTAGGGATTTTAATTTTATCTTGATATCTACATCAGTGATGCTGTTAGGCCATGTTTGGTATCATTTTCGTATAAATCGGGGGTGCTGAATTCATTTATGGTATCACATTGGCACTATTCCGAAGTAAAACCAAAATTAAAAAAAATATATTTTTTTAAATCCCTCTTCACGCTTAAACCGCTGAACCAATTTCGTTGAAACTTGGTATAAAAATAGTTTCAGTCTCGACACAGGACATAGGATGGTTTTTATAACCAAAAGCATCTTTTGAGGATGTGAAAAGTGGGGTGGAAGTTTGTATGAGGAGTCAATAACCGCTGAACCGGTTTAGATGAAATTTAGGATGGTATACATCTGTGATTTAGATGAAAATGATACCTAACATGACTTCAAACTTTACCTTAAGCAGTATTTACCTCAGGAATTCAGTTTCGTCGACGAAGTTGAATTCCCCCCATACTCCATTTCACAACTTTAAAGGATGATTATTGAGATAAAAAGTATCTTATGTCCTGTCTTGGTACTTGCAATATCTGTATACCAAATTACAATTAAATCGGTTGAGCGGTTTAAGCCTGAAGAGGAATTAAAAAAAAAAGGTATTTGTTTAAAGTTTATATGTTTTTTCTAAGGAATGGTGTCAATGTGATACCAAAAATGAATTCAACACCCCCGATTTATACGAAAATGATACCAAACACGGCCTAGCAGCTTCACTAATGTAGATATCAAGATAAAATTGAAAGCCCTAAATAAACTTTCAAGAGCGGATATCTCAAAAACTATTCAAGATATCGAAAAACTTGACTGAATAAAACTTGTAAAATTTTTTATCAGCTTTTGGTTTGTCTTAGTAGTCATGTCGCTAAGACGCAAAGTTTCCAAGATATAAGTGAAAAACCGAAAAATGAGACCTTCTTTCCCCGCTCTCCCCCCCAGCACCGGGGCTACGGCCGGGGACTTTTGATATGTTCACCTCTTAACTAGTCCAAACAAAGTTACGGAGTCAAAAATTGTGTTCCTAGCATTTCCCTCTATAACTTCTTATTTCTTGGCCTATTAATCATTATCTTGATAAAGTGTATAGGTACAGTCAACTGTAAAAATATGGGTATAGACAACTTACTCAAAAATATGTCCCATAGTTCTTAATTCACTGACATAAGAGTTATGGGATATATTTTTGAGATGATTTGTACACCCATATTTTTACAGTTGACTGTACACATAACCGGTTGGATGGTGTGTTTCTGTATATGGACTTTATACTGTCTTCGTTAAGGTACATAATCCTAAGGATTAATATTTGTCAATAATATCCATCCATTATAAAAACAATATTGGATGAATGATACCGAGTCCACCTTCTGAAACACGGACTATAATCTACAACAATTTAAAAAATAAGTTATCACAACCACGTCTATACACATAAAATAGATTTGTGAAAAATTCAGTTGAAGAATGTAGAAATTCCCGTTGGACTATTTAGCGAAACTGAACAACTCTTCTTCCTTGTCACATTTGATACGAAGCATAGGATGTTTATTTAATATATCTATATTTAAAGAATTAATAAGTAGGTATCAAATGATTTTGTTCAGTATCACAAAACAGTCAGAAGATAGAAAGACAAGACAAATTTTGAAAATTAAATCTAGTAAGCCAATTGCGCTATTGAGAAGCTTAGATGTATCCAATTGTTATTACTGAGACAAATTTTGCATGCTGTCAGTCACAATGTATTAAAACATAAAGATAATCTAGTTGAGCCAAAGTTTTACCGTCTTCTGTACAGGCGACACCCAGGACGCATGGACCAATTTCAGGATTAATATCGGTTACTATATGTATACTATATACTATATAGTCGACAAACAGTCAGTTTTCATTATATGATGGAATGAAATGGAACTATTTGTCATACTTGTTTATGTAGCAAATTTAGTTAACAAAAATGTAGAATATTTTGCTTTAAGCTTGAGCGGAATATACTACTTATAAGCGTGTGAAGTATGACAAATATGGTAGATCTGTTGAATTTTATGTGTCCCTGGCAGAAGAGTGCTTTGCGGATACATATATGTATTTAATTTGTTTTCAGTAAGCATGTTACATTCACATGCTTTTCTTAAAGAATTTCATTTCACACAATGTAAAAGATTTTATCTCAGATACCTATTAGACGTTTGTCAGAACCCCACACGGATCCCAACTAGCCTCCTAAATCCCAGAGTAATTTTTGCAGTTTTGAATTGAACCTTCTTATATGCCAATGAAGTTCAAAATACAATTTAAATTTGTCCATTTTAAAGGACATCGGGACTTGGACGGCTAGGACCCGGATAGATGGCAGCCCTAGGCCATAATATTGATGATGTCGAAATTGAACTAGGCCTTGGTCATTTTCACACCCGTCCTCCGCGGCGGACAGCGGCCCTTCAAAGGCCTTAGAAGCCGTATTAACAAAACTTGGCGAACCTTAAGGCCTATTTACATGGTGCGAGAACTCACATGCGAGTTTCATTAGGTACATTGCGGTCGGTTGAATTGGATATAACTAATAGTCCTCAATGTAACTAAAATCGCATATGAGTTCGCGGGCCGTCTAAATCAGCCCTTATGTCTTTGTATTAAGGTTTAATATTTTTCAATTTACCAATGCGAACGAAAGTAGACCTTATCTCGGTGGGGTAAGGTTTAGGAGGAGTGAGTACGTACCGGGATAGTTGCGGGGCTGGTCGCACTCGGCCTCGGAGATCTCGTTGGAGTCCTTGCTCTCGTTGAAGGAGGAGGAGCAGTTGTTGTCGGCGGCGGCGTTGCGCGGCGGCGGCGGCGGCGGCTCGGGCGACCCGCCGCACTTGCGGGTTCCTGTGGGACCACGGGTTAACTTAACCTCTTACCGCCTTATTCATTAAACTTTACGGCACTGATTTATACTGCAAAACGTAATTCAAGACCAAAAAAAGTGAGACAATGTTGCCATTGCAATAATTTGTTTCTAAAATTGTAAATTCCTTTTGATAAATAATCACGCTAAGATAATTTATTCATTAGTAATTTTACTCCTACTATTTAAAAAAGTACTTTTATTTATTTATTTGTACATAAATACAAGACGCGCTAGTAAAAAAGTGGCAACATTTCTTACTTTTTTTGGTCTTGAATTACGTTTTGCAGTATAGTTAATTAAATTATGTTTTATCCCTTTCTTACAAATACATTTTTGAAGTGAAAAATTCTTTAGCGGCGCTGTGCACTTTTTGTGATGGGAATAAAATGTTAAACTCGCGACAGGTCACGTGACCGACAGATTCGACAGATTGAAAATTCATAAGACGGACACGTGACCTGATCGAAAAACTGTTACAATGTCATTGAGTTTTCACTTCTGCCGGCACTCCCCGGGCGGGTGCAACCCGTTGTTTTTTTTATTGGAGAAAGGTAAACATTTGACCACAATCTCACCTGATGGTAAGTGCCGATGCAGTCAAGGATGGAATATGCTTTAAATTAGGATGGACATAAGTCAAAACGACAGTTAAAGAAATGATTATTAGCTAATTGAGGTTTGTAGCGCGTTTATGAATAAGGGGGTTATAATGGAACTAGAATCTGCGGTCCGATAGGAGAATAAAACTAACGGAAATGGCCAGCCACCGGGTTCATGACACCGGCCCCGGCTGCCGGCCCGGCGACCGTGTATATCTAATAACCGATTTAATGCTAATTAAGCTAAGCCAATTAAGCTTAAGTTTCCGATTTAGGCCACAAGATGGCAAACCCTCAAAAGCGCAAGGGAGTGAACGGTAGAGGGTAAAACTTGCTCATTGGCGTGAAGTGTCAATGTCATGTTAAAGTTTTTGATTTTAGTCACAAGATGGCATTCCGAACACGCACGGTGCCCTTACAGGGTCACTAGGGAGTTATGGACACATAGACTAGGACTCGTCTAGACGGAGTTTAGAGCAATTATTTCATGGAACCGATGCTGCCAAAAATACTGGGGTGCGGGGGACGAGGTGAGAGAGTCCCGTGCCGTGATTGGTCCGTTCAAAGAAACGGGCGTCAAACAAAGGCTTGACTCGGAAATAGAGTAAAACTACCGTATATTTGTGGCAGAGGGCGTAGCGCTACTATGCTCATCTGGAGGATGTTTTGTCTGTGGAGGTTCCTCACCGATGCTGGGCCGGGAGCCGTAGTGGTCGGAGTAGGGCGTGCCGTAGGCGCCGGTGTACTGCTCGTCCTCGGGCTGGCAGCACGCGGGCTCGTCGTACTCGGGGCCGCAGGCGTACATCGGTCGGGAGTAGCGGGCGCGCTGAAATAAACCATATTTGTTTACAGGTAAGAATCAAATTCGAATGTCAGACCAGTAGTGTTTGAGCATCTTTGAAAATATTAAAGAGGAACGTGAGCTTGCGTTCCGTAGAGCGCGGCGTGGTGGTTCTTCTGTGGTTCCGTCCGTGCAAAAACAAAAAGAAACTTAAATTTTGTGGTTCTTTATTGTCCGTTTCTATCATACCAATCGTCGTGCACCTTTGCGAATATTTATGCGGGTAATATGATGGTTACAAAAGCAACTGCCACATGACCTGCTAGCATGAGTTGCGTTGTTGCGCGTGACTCCATACATCTAACGTGAGTTCGAGGTGCTCAAAAATTTCTGAACATGCACTTTAACGTCTTAACAACCCGTCTTTGTTTAGATATTTGTGAATATCTTGGCCGCTTCGATATATCTGATGGCGACTGTACGAGCCTCCGTCCTTCTCCAAATTATCTGAATAATGAGTTCCACCTTATTCAAAAACGTTTACTAAAATTGACAAGCCGATATTAATCGTTTGTCCCTTTCCGACGTATTGGTATGCTGGAAAGAGACAAACGATTATTATCAGCTTCTCAACTTTAGTAAACGTTTATGAATAAGGGGGTTAGTATGTCGGTCACTCACGTATTGGTCCTCTTCAGCGCAGGTGGCCGGGTCGTCGTACTCGGGGGCGGTGGAGTAGATGGCGCTCTGTCCTCCCTGGGAGTTCTTGCGGGCGTAGCGGCTGTTGGCGCGAGGCTGAAACCAAGTTTATATAAAGGTTACATTATAAATAATATTACTATATACTCACATTTTTATTGTTATAATATCTGAATCCTGGTCAAGGCACCAATTGTCACAGTGAGTCAATTCACAGATCAACATCTTTATAACAAAATGACATGGATTACTTTTGCTTGGGTCGGTCTATTGTGTCGAAGCTTTGTAATTACATGTATCCTGAACTCACTGCAGTACGTAACGCCAGCTTAAAACACTTACCTCATGCCGGCTGCTACGTGCACAGCCCCGGGTTATCTTATCAAAGATTGCAGCTTTTTGTTAGTTTGTCTAGCATACCTACTCAAATTGGCAACATGGATATAGAACCGTAAAGGCGCAATCCTGGAATAGATAGATAGATACACTCACCATGCTCTGGCTGCCGGCGCGGGAGTGCGCGGGGTGGTGCGGGTGCGGGTGCGCGAGCGTGCCGGCGTGCGGGTGCGCGTGCGCGTGCGGGAACGCCAGCGCCTTGCTCGGGTCCATCTCCTCGCGGAAGCCCAGCAGGTGGAACGTGGCGTACGGGCAGATCTCGTCCTCCATACCTGGAAATAGTTGACTATAAGTAGGCCGCTTATGTGAAAATTAAAGTTTGTTTAGTGTCTCTGCGTGGATGTGTTTACTGTTTTTATAGTTCGTTTTTTTTAGCATTAGAATGAACTTGAGAGAAGGTAAGCGATCTTGGCATGTCTTTTAATTGAAAAACTCTTTTTAAAAATCATTAACTAATACTTATGAAAGCAGAAGAATATAAAAGATCGTATTAGATTCATAATTAATGTGTTGTTCAATTAAAAGACACATCAAGATTGTTTACCTAATTTCTAATGCTAAAAAAAACCGAAGTATAGTGAAATTATGTTAGGTTGTGATCGTGCGTTTGGTTTTTTTTTAATAATAGGGTATTATTCAAATGCATTTTAGTTACATTAGTGATTAGATGCGTTTTCGTTTTATGCACATGTTATTCCATCGCGTGATAATGTATTGAAAAATAATTGAATATGCTGACACAGTTTAGAACAATAGGTAATCAGAAGAAAATTTAATACCTGTTACCAAATTGTTTAAATAAATCTAGATCAAACGCATGCTACCTAAGTCTATCATACAGAAAAAGAGAAGCAAATAAAAAATAACTGGGTTAGAAAAAAGCAAAACTAGGTTGCAATAAACTATGAATTAACATTAAAAATCATTCTGTCCAGAATTAACTAGATTTTCAAACAGTTCGACTTCGTTTTCAATTACTGAAGTTGGACCTGTTCTTTAAGTTATATCTTTATTATTATTTCCAGACAGACTGTATCATATTAAAACACATACACATACTCACGGTTCAGGCATGTTAGTCGATACTCCACTCTGTTAGAACCTCATTACAATTGTCTTAATGTCCAACTACATCTTAAGTTGCAAGTGGTTTTGTATTCAGTTATGTGATTAACTGTAGCCACAAAATAAAATTTCACAATTATATTAACAAGATTGTAGATAATACGAAGTATGTCCCTACTAACATATAGGTAGGTATTTGGTATATCTAATGTAGATGTAATTGGACATTAGTAACTACTTTTTGATACCAGTATGATCGCCGTTCATTTGTTACAAGATACATCCATATTCATAGTATACACTACGTATAGACATGTTCAAAAGTACTCAAGTGTTACTTACTTTGTTTTTGAATGGGTCTGGAGGTTTTTTCGATAAAAGACCTCAATATTTCGATTTTCATTTGATTTATAAAAATTAACAAAACAGTAGAAAAACCATCAAAACGTTCTTCCATAAAAATAGTACGTCTGATGACCTGCTAGAGAGCTGTGCGCTTCGAGGAAGATCGTGTAACTCCTCGGCCACGAAACGAACGCTCCGACCGTCCACGCACGACGTAGACGCCGACCTCCATACATCGGTTAACACAAATGCATGGGGGTTGGCGTTAGCGTCAAGCGTGCACGATCGGAGCGAGCGCTCTGGGGCCCTCTGGATAATTAGAATGTCAGTTTGTGTTGGTTAGTCGGGCGATGACCCTGGCGTCAGTCACCTGTGGAATTGGTGTCGCCGGAGCCGCGGCGCTGGTGTGCGCGGCGCACGCGCTCGTAGTGGTGCCGGCGCGGATCCCACGTCGAGTGCGCGTTCACTGTGCCACACTACCCGTTAGGAACCACGACTACGCAAGGATCTGAGCTTCGCCGCTTACGACGTGATTCAAGAAATTATTATGATTTGAAGAAATTATTATTATGGTGTCGCAATTTTTGGTAGGCGAGCAAATTAATGGGCTCCATTGAATTCAGCTGCAAGCGTATCTATGGTGCTTAAAGGCGATGTCTCTTTTTGATATTAGTCATTGAATGAAAGAATGCTTCTATATCCTAATCATTATTTACATCGAAATCCGCCTTCCATCATACGCCTGCCGAGATCTCCCGGGTGATCATGAACTAATCTGTCTTTTAAGACTTAGAGAAACAAGCCACGCGGTGATTTTATTGAAACCCAACAAAATATCTGAGATCTTTAATGGTCTACCATTTTGATCGTTTTACTATCACGATCTCGTATTTTCGCGATTTAGGATCAGGCGCAATACGTAAGCGGCGAAGCAGAACCAGAAACCATTTGCTACATCCGCGTCCAAGCTCGAGCCAAGGGTTGGCCTAAAATAAGCTTGATCCATGCGATTTGTCGTGGCTCTTTTGAACGCATGCGGTCCGATAGCATCTCGTGAACTAATATAAACTTTATCACAATGCACAAAGATGCAATTTCAATTGTGTATAATCGCGGTCAATTCAAAACCAGAAAGATGCTATCGAACTATTAAAACAATATAAAAAGCGTGCCCGATGTAAAATAAACACATCGAACAGACAAAAATAGATTTGTTCTTACGTACATGGCTAACAAAGATTCATATCGATGAATTAATTAAAAAATATGTATATTTTTAATAAAAATACTTAACGATTGATCTTTGTTAACCACATTGAATATTGTCGTGCATTAAAGAAATGTGTATAATTTAATATTAAGATTATCCTCAGGATATCATATCAGACATAAATATTTATCGAGGTCGGCGAAATTGGAACCATGCAGGTTAACAGTAAACAAGTTTCTTTAATTAGATGTTTAAGATAAATGAATTTTGTTTCATTAATGCACGAACTTGTCATAATATCATAATTAAGGGGGACACCATAATGGGAAGAATTAAATAATAAACAATAGGGGATGAACAGACATAATGACAACGGACGACATCTACGCATTTTGAAATGTTAATAGGTACCGTCACCCACCTTGTCACCTATGCTAAAACCATTGTTTTAAATTATAAATTAGGAATATCTAGGCAAGAAATAGCGAAGAGAGAAATTCGTGCAGATAGGTTCATAATAATCTGAAATCATTTACTTACCCATTTAGTTTTAGTATATTTTGATAGAGTGAATTTACTTTGATGAGTTGAGATGAGATGAAGAGTGTTTTAAAAAATATTATCAAATATGTGTCAAAGATCCAAATAAGAAAAGTGCGTATTGATAATTTTAAATTTAGTTAGGCACTGAACTGAAGAGGTTGCGACCGTGCGTATAGGTAGTTTCGTGGAAAGCAATCTTCCCTTGAATAAATTTACGGTTAAGATTCACTTGTTTTTAGCCCGTAAAAACCGTTTAAACCGTAAAATTAACCTTTAGTACCGTTTGGTAACTAAAAATTGGTAACCAGCTTCGAAACGTGAAAGAAATACCAAACTGGGTATCTTGATTCCCATTCTGTAGCTGGTTACGAAATTTTGGTTACCAAACGGTACTAAAGGAAAATTAATATTTAATGTTAGTATGTCTCACAACAGTTTGAATTCGATTCCCTGTCCCTTTTCAACTTTACAGGTTGTTCTTTTGTATCTGTAAGAGAAGGATTATATAAATGGCGATGTCTTTATGGTTGTGTGCGTGTACTCACTGATGACAGCCTGTCGCTTGACGCGGTCGCAAGTGTTGTAGTTGGAGCCGGGCACGGGGGGCAGCTTGCGGTTGGGGGGCGCGATGTAGCCGAGCTCGTCGCGCAGCCCCCCGCGCTTGTCCAGCGTGCCGCCGCCGCCGCCCATGGCCGCTTGCGACGCGTTGTACACGGCGTCGTCTGGGGCGAGGACTTTATTAGCATGGCGTAAGGTTCATTTTACTGCAGGTTTCAAATTTAAATTGTCTAGGTGGTTTTGTAAAGTTCCAGAGTAGGTGGGGAGATGTTCGGATTATATTTATAGCTTAAATTAATTTATCTAAAATATTTATAATCAGTGAACATATTTCCCCGAATACCTTACTTATTTTCGTCAGAATAAGTACAAACCAAAATTGTTTTATTATTTGGATTGATACCCTATTACTGCTTGTTATTTATCTTATAGATAAAGCAATTATTCAATTTAATTGAACGCTTATATGTATTTTGGATTCGATTCAGAAAACTATAAAATATGTTATAAGGTTGCAAATATGTAGGTAAGTGTTCTAGGAGTTCTAGTTTTGACTATACATATAACTTAAAACTCCAGTGTGGAGCGTTATAAGTATAGGTGCTTAAACTGACATTAAATGATTTTGCAAATGATATAAAACGATGACTTTCAAATAATAAAAATAGGTTGCCACATCTAGATAACATAACGATAAACAAGGTGGATACATGATGGCTAGCAACAATAATTTGATTGGAACTTAAAATAATTCCAAGTAAGACGTTAATTTTAAATGATAATTCAGATTGACGAGGGTTACGTGATAGTCATACTGAATTAATAGGTATACATACTTTAATCATTGTTTAATTTAGCGTGACCTCCACTTCGTCTTATCTTTAGTGAGACCTCGAATCTTCAAAAAAACTGGTAAGATTTGTTTGCGTCTGACTATAACGTAACATATCAGTCAACTTCACAATATGCCATAAACAACATATGAACAGAACAACAGCATTTAAATGTTTCAATTTGAACTTTCGATCGAAATGTAACAAGGACGACAATTCAGCTTACAAGACTGCTCTATATTATAAATACGCTGTTATTGACATTTGTGACTGGATGTGATGATAAAAACAAGAGATGAAGCGTCGCTCCATGCATACATACAGTCGTACACGTCCTTCTGACCTCGCAGGCGGTGCGGCGTGTTCCTCCTAGCCAGCGTCAGGCAAATCACCACCACCCCCACTACGAACACCACTATAGTCGCCAGAATCGGCACCAAAACCTCGGGCTCCAACCACGCTTTGATCCAAGGCGGCAGCTCCTTTCCATCACCAGCATTGCCTGGGAGAGGCGCGACGGTACCTTTAAAAGAAAGATTACTTTTGTATACCTTTGTGGTGATCTCTGGTGCCTTTAACAACGCAAACGACGACGATAGCGATGATGATAACCAAGATGGCCGCGACGACGGGCACGATCAGGTTGAGGTGCGACAGGATCAGTTTGATCGTCTGCTCAGGGGTCAGCGACCCGTCGCCGACCTCGCGCACGGGCGCGATCGTACCTGAAATGCAACGCAAATTGTTAAAAGATATGCGCAGTGTTGCTTTCTCGCTTCCACTTATAAGGCGAGAGAGCAACGGTGCGAGACATACCTTACGTTTGTAGGTATAGGATAAAATTGTACTGCTCAATCCGCCTCAAAGATTACGTAGACAAAGAACCGACTAAATCGTCGGGTTTTCTCTGCGCAATCGGCGATAGAGTAGATTATTGCAGTGAATATTGAAAATCATGGTAAGCGATGCATTTCAGGTACGAATTTATACAATTTATGATATGATAAATGAAAACTTCTATGAAACTACGTGATTCTAAATTAAATACATACGATATAGGTACGTTTACCACGACAAAGTCATATCCACACTATCACCTCAAACGCGGTATGGAACGCAAAGTAAGACGCCTAGTCATAATATAATTGCAAAAACAATGTTTTGTAAAACTACCCTATTGTCGGCACCCCACCCATTAGTCCTAAAATAAGGTTAAAAGTCCATCAAAGGTGGCTTCCCTACAACAATATGTGCCATGGACTCTTCAGGCGGCTAATAAGTACTTGGCGGGTAGCATAGGTGGCTGGTACTCTTTAGTGCCAATGATTGGTTGATCAATTTGAAATCAACTCTATTTCCTACACTATAGGTTTAAATTTCACTGGTAAATTTTGCATTTTTCATTTGTATGGCTAGGTCTTAGGAGCATATCAGTAGTTTTAATTCAATTTATGTACTTCATTTACTCGTAATTCTACTCACTTTACATTTAAGTGCCCGCTGCATGTCGCTTGCCAATTTAAAATAAGTTTTTTACTTATTTATATAAAAAATTACATTGAGGTAAAGGGGTACCCTTTATCTATTGTTCATATGGACGATTCCCGCGTCTACAGTGCAATAGCGCCTATTTGCAACCAACAAAGACGTCCCTTTTTCTTGCAAACCGGCACAAATACTTATATTAAACTTCCTCGAAAAAAAAGAAAGTATTTTCTACTTGCGACCATGAGCGATTTACAGGACACGGTTTTATGAAATAAATAAAAAATAACACACATGACACATTTAATATTTTTATTAGAAGCACCAAAACCAATTAGCCACAAATATAAAGTTATAATATAAATAAAGGAAAAGTGTTAAGCAAGCTACATAGAGAAAAGCAATAAGCAGAAAGTAAAGTTTTACAAGAAAAAACAAATGCACAACGAAGAAATGCAAATTAAGCGTAAGGCCTCAGTTACACTTGTAAGTTTTACTTACGTAAGTAGGGACAAAGCTATTTGTTAGAATGAGATAACGATATTCATCTCTCATTCTGTAGTATAGCCGTGTCCCTACTTACGTAAGTAAAACTTACAAGTGTAACTCAGGCCTAAAAGAAGAAAATAACATAAAAAATATATAGGTGCCTACAAATATAAAGACCCAACCTAACATCTACCTTTCTTACCTACCCAATTTCAAATAAAATAAAATGTTTTTTTTTATAAGCCGTGTTTTAAAAATCCCTACGAATTATGAACGAATTCAGATTCCTCTAAATATTTTATTTTTTAGTATAATAAAAGTATTAATGTCCCATCACCTAGCAGTCGATATCCTAATATCGGGTTTAGACCGTCTATGTAGTTTGTATTGTAGCTATGAGTAAACCTACTTAAATAAAATAATTGTTATTCATGTCCTTCAAAATTAAACAAAAACAATTATAAAATGTTTAATAATTATGTTGTCTTTATCAACAATTGCGATATACTATATAGTTCTATTTAAAGATCGATTAGTTTTTTCTTTTCTTACGAAAAAAATCTAAAAAAGTTGACTTTTACTACACTATTTCTTTTAACAAAAGTTTAACATAAATAGTTAAAATTAAACTGTTGATATTTGTTGCGGATGTTTATATGACAGTTCAAACTACATGAAGATACGTTCTGTTATTGTCGTGGTATAGGTACGGTTAGCCAGTAGGTTCTAGTTAGTGAATCGTACCGCCAGTCATGGTGAGCGTGGCGAACTCGTACTCGGCGACGTTGAACCCGGCGTTGTTGTGCGCGGTGATGCGGAGCACGTACCACGTCGCGGGCTCCAGATCTGCAAGACACGGTTTATGAATGTGCACACTAATTTGCACCTTATGTCTTTGAGATAAAGTTGAGAAACGTGTTTGAGATTTAAAAAAAATGTATCATCACGCTCCGCGATCGTTGCGCCATTTAGGGTCCTAGCTAAATTGGTGGTTCAAAACAAACGCTGCAGAATTTCCAATTTAGCAAGAACCCTAACTGGCATAACAATTCCGTGTGGTGACTGTACAGTAAATTGGATTAGATGAATATTGATGTTTTTGGGAGAAAGTACGAATAAGGTGGTCTTATCATTTAGTATTTGACGTAAATTTACATTTTATTAGAAACATACCGAGAACGACGAAGTTTCCGCCTGGTTTCACAGCGTTCGAGATCTGATTCCATTCAGCAGCTCCCCTATTGAAATAAAACATTAATTAGTAATTTTAACCCACCCAGACATCCCTACCTACCCAGTATTTAAACCCAGTTCATTCATTCCGAGGTTTTAAGTCCATGTCTTTAAAAGGTATTTCACAAAAATAAATAGCACAGATCAATAAATAGAGAACTGGGTAGGTGAAAAGTCAAAGTCTATATACGTTTAATATGTTACACAACGAAGGCCACAAAAATATCTGACACGATCTTATTTGCAGAGTCATAAGAGCGTGACACATATTTTTTCGGCCTTCGAAAAGTAACAAATTATTGTAGGTGACTGTACCACTTGAGTTATGTAAATACTGAATTATGCTTACTTCTTCTTGTTCTCAACGACGAAGTGGCTCATGGGGCAGCCTCCGTCCAGCCACTGTTTCAAATGCAGGGTGACGCTGGAGGAGCCCACCTCGATGAAGTCGGCGGCGCGCGGCACGGGCGGCTTGGAGCCGCGGGTGCGGGCGATCACCACGTCGGACGCCTCGCCCGTGCCGATGCTGAAATGAACATATCATATAGCTACACATACGTTTAAATTATCATTCAATATTATACAGGGTGTTACTGACCATAAACTGAGCTACTTTTATTATGGCACGAACCCCGACATCCCGAAAATAATTTTTACGTTTTCATACATTTGGCTGATCAGATGTCGACCTTTTCTATGGAAAAGCCAAATCTTTTTCCCCGATTTTAGGGTTTGTCCCATAGTAAAAGTAGTTCAGTTTAGCGAGTAAAATCAAGTCCTGGAATTAAAGCCCCAAGTTCAGACACATACTATATAACACTTATTTGTGACGTTTTAAAAACGAGCATAGACCATGTTGTTTCGCCAGTATAAGTATAAAAGCAGGATTGCAACGACTTAGCCTGGCCAGAATAGAACAATGCACCGTTATCGTGCCATTCGGAAAACCGATCGCGATGAATAAATAGTACGTTTCCTGACATAAGTATCCACTTTACTATACAATTACTTAGTATGGCAACGTGGCTATGGGTACTTAAGTTGCGGTACGACCGTATTATGCACATGACTAATTATTCTTCCGAAACTGGATCGCATCTGAACTGGACGTACCTTAATGTTGGGAAAGCATACTTAATAACAAACCGGGTGTATTACATTCTAAGCTTTTGACTAGTTTTGACGGAATATGCCAATGCGGTTAAGGGTAACATTCCATTTCTGACCGCAGCTGCACTACTAGTACGAACGCGTTGGTGTTTGTAATGATATTTAATATAGGACAAAAATTAGAAATAATTTGCTAACGAAGCACAAACTAAATGTCTGACGCCGATAGTTAAATTCAGCGTTAATTGATAATCCGAAGATTGCAGGTTCGAGTCCTGTCACGGTCGCCAGATGTAATGGTCACGCGAATCACTGAAACGATTTGTTAACAAAGCACAATTTTATTTACAGAGAAAATTTACAAGAATTTAGGTGTTGATTTTATGAGGATGTTTTTCAGAAAGACATGGCAACGTATTCAACTATTTACAATGACAAGGTTGTAGAATAAAATAAATAATATTCAAAATATAAACCTAAATGAACCTCTTTACAGTAGTTAGAGCAGAATACGTCACAGTGTTATTGTCAATTTTCATAGTAAAATGAATCGTAGTGCTGGGGTCGTTGGAAATGGACTGTCACCTTAAATTATAAACCGAATGTAAAAATCAACAGTTGGTTACCCATTGTATGCCGTAACGTAGAGTTGGTATCTAGAGCCGCAGAACAAATTTTCCAAGGTGTAAGTGTCAGTGTTGCTTGGGATCTGAAATAAGAAGTCATTTTCATTTCTTTAATAAAAATACTAAAGTAACATAGATGGATAGAATACTCTTTATTGGCACACCTCAGTAAAAAGATACAAAAGAAAAGAATACAACAACATAAGGGATTCAAGCGACATAATTCACTTAGGTATCTTTAAGTACCCACAGATAATCTGTCTGATGGAGCAATAAAAACTAAACAGCATTCCGTATTAGGGTGGAGCGTCGTTGTATGGAAAAAAATAAAAATTCGATTATCAATGTGGAACCGGTACCAAAAGTTGCAGTTTGTCAAGTAGATTATAGTGATTATAAAAATTTTCAAAATCAACACTACTTTTAGCCCTCTACTCGGCCGCTAAAGAAATTAATAAAGGTAAATTTTCATCAATTATTAAAATATACCATTTCACTAATATGTGTACATTTTATTGAAATTATATAATACTTAATAAGCGTATAATAAGTTATTACCAAAATTTTAGCGCATTTTTCAATATTTATAAAATAATATTATTTCAAAATTTCATATTAAACAGCAATTTCATGAAAAACATGGAAAATGCTACAGTGTAAAAAAATTATATGAGTTATTTTTTTTAGACATTCTTGTGTCAAAGTAACGATGTTATTGATTACGAAAAGTATCATTTTACTGCAAAAAAACGGTTACTTATATGTTTAAGTAAGCGTCCAATTTCGCCCTTCGGCTTCGCTTACACCCTTTTTGGGTCATGTTCACACGTATGTCAGGCATATATATACTTATACTAGTATTCTTTTTATTATCTTATCATGTTCAAAATAGTTTTCACGATTCTGTTATGGGTTGAGAACTCCAATTTGTGCACAATATCCGGGTTAAAGGGCATTTTCCATAAAACCCCTATTTACGTGGTTTTACCATGTCATAAAAATATACGTTATAAACAAAAATAAGTATAGGAATCGAGTATATCTGTAAGAAATAGTACATTATTGCAGAGGCCGGGAAAGGGCAATTCGTGGATGAGTTTCGATTTTCCGACAAAGAAGACGAATCCACGAATTGCTATTCCTGCCGAGGCATATATAGTGCTTTTCTCCAAACATGCGAGGAAATAAGCTAAAATAATTATTATTTAACCATCAAGCATCACTCAAATCAAACCTTCACATCCAAAATGTCAAAAACAATTTCCCTCTCTAATTAATTTTTAAAAGTTAAAGTTACAAACTTATTCTGCCATTCAGTATTCGTTCATTCAATATAATTGTGCAATATAGTTGGTCAAACCAACTTTTCAGTCAGTAAGAACCAGGAAAACTATACGCATCCTTTTCTTTTGGGTGCTAGTACTAGTGTAAGACAAAGATAATATGATTCTCTTTGTCTATGTTTGAAATGAGAAAGTCCTTTGACAAACTATATAAGCTTTATGAACACGGATGAGATTTAAAAAACATATAAAAATAATCTTTGATTTTATTAAGCAGTATTCGCACGATCATACACGTGAAATGATAGCTGATCGGGTCGTGTAGAAGCGGCTCGCGGCAATAATAATTGGCCGTTTGCGTTTTTTATTATTAAAAAGTAAAAAACACTACAGTAATAAGTTATTACTGTAGTGTTTTTTTACTTCCCGTCCGCTAGAACAGGACAGCGATAGTTTGATGTTTTTTAATTAGAGTTTGACATTAACGAAGAACTTCCCGTAGTATTTTTGCTACAGTAAGGTGAACATTTCCGAGCATATTGGAGAAAAAGATGTTATTCAATGAATAAAACTTGTTTTAAAAAAATAAGCATAAATTAAATTTATTAAAAATATACATATATTGCTATATATAATCGAAGAGTAGAGGGCTAAAAGTATATACCAATATTTTTTTTATTATTTTTCCCTTAAATAATAAAAAATTAGACATCCTTTTAGAGGGGTTCCATTGCTATATTCAAGAATTTTGGATTTCGCTCCACCCTATTCCGTATGGCTAATAGGACGACGTAAGTGAAAGCAAGAAATTCTATGAAAATAATAAGTGTTACTCGATTCGTGACATAATTTTAAAAATAGAATTAGGGTAATTCGCCTGTAACTGGCCACTTTTAGTAACTGGCTACCCCAAACCAAAAATGAATTCTGTTCACCTATAAATAGAATTCATTTTAGTATAAGGTGGCCAGTTATTGAAACTTTATACTAAAATGAATTCTGTTTATAGGCGAATAGAATTCATTTTTAGTTTAGGGCGGCCAGTTACTAAAAGTGGCCGTTACTGCCGAATTACCCTATTCTAATTTTGGTGGAAATATAATAGTTGAAGCACAGAATAAATTAGTACTAGGTACAGGAAACTCACTCTCTAACAAAACGCGTCTGTTACGATCAGCACAGATATGGCCGCTAGGTGGCGACAGCGCCACGCGCGGCTTATAGCTTTCCCCAAAATTGGGGTGGAACGGATGTACTTTTAGCTACCTGTAGCAAAGCGATGAAATCGCGGAGTGAGCCACGCCTGGTTGAAGTTATACCTGTACAGTTTCCCAATCTCCGAACTCTTGTTTGTAGTGTATGGTGTAGCCGGCAGCCGGGGATTGGTCCGCGTTGTCGGAGGGCTTCAGCCGAAGGGTGAGCGACGACACAGAGGAGGAAGCGATGCTCAGTTGCGGGGGGAATGGTGGGGCTGTAAAATAAAAAAGCAGGTTAGGAAAGTATAGAGTAAAATGACTTGGCATGGCAGACAGTAAAACACCTTTTGTGTGAATGTCACGCCCTCGCTAGACAAAGAATGAAGGACTTTGGAGCAGGATATCTGGAACCAAAGGATTTTAAAACGCTATGAGCTTCATCATCCGGCACATGGATATGGTAGGAAAAGCTCTTGAGTAGTTGACGGATCTTTTCTAGGGGTAATTGCACGGGCCAAGGGCAAGGGCCCACGAAAACAATAAGATAAGTTGTCTTGGCAGCAAAATAAACGCCTTGGCAACAAGAGACATCAACTGATTTAATAAGAATTACATGTAAATGATTCCTATTTTTGCATGATTCAAAAAACATGAGATTTATCACTTTCAACCATAGAGGTGCAATAATACACGGTGTAACATGAGTAAACCGAATAATTTTAACAGCGTATTCCTGATCATATTTAGAGACAAAAATGTCGTATAAACTTTTTTGAAATTCGCCTAGTTTCAGAGATATTATTAATTAAAAAAAAAAACAAATTTTTATTGTTACATAGTGTAAAAGGCCTTTTTGATGGTGATGTTGCTGCTATGGGACGTAGTCTAAATATCCTTATTGATAAATGTCAAAAAGTGTCAAGTTACACTTTGCAAAAAGTAGGTGCTACGAAAAAAAATTTAAAAATCAATGTTAAGTGACATGTTTACCAATAACATTTATTTTTTATGTACAAATACATTCAAAAAATTGAAAAAACGGAACAAAAAAAATTTTTTTTTTTGGCGAGATTGACCTAAACTCATATTACACTTATTACTTCTTTTGACCTCAGAAATGCGTGGTTAAAATTATTCGGTTTCCTCATGTTACACCGTGTATAGAGATGACACGGGGCAGGGACCAAACGACCGAACAAGATGCACTTATGGAAATTTCAGTAGGAGTAGCAGAGAAAGCGGTATTATTGCTTGTCCTTGTCACAGTCTCACTTTTTGTTTTTCACCAAAAATTTAGTATGGTTTATGGTGGGCAACAAATAACCCGACCGAATTACGTAGATTGTTTTTGGTATGTTTGTCAGGAATGTTAAAACGTGTTTTTAATATTGTCGCTTTGCGTATGTTTTGCCCCTCACGGAGGCACGCGGATAGCTCATCTAAGTAATATTAGGTCTATGCTTTCAACAAATTTTGTGTTCAGATCATTCCCAACTGGATTCTGGAATTTTTACTCTGAAATCTGTGTAAATAAGAGAGACCATGAGGAGGATATTTACCGAGAACTGAGAGTGTGTGTGTGACGGTGTCCGTTCCGAACTGGTTGTCGACATGGCAAGAGTACTCTCCGGCATCCTCGCGGGCTACCCCGGCGATCTGTAGGGAGCCTTCGGGCAGTTGACGGACGCGCTCGGACGCTTCTAGAGGCTGACCCTTGATCTGTAAGGAAAACGGTTCACATGTTTGCATGAGCTTTTACAGTACAGATGGTGCTACTTTACCGCACTGGTGCGGTAATTAGCACATTACGTAACTATTTCGAAAATTTTAATTACCTTATATACTGTAAAATGTTGTACGATACACGTACGAATAGGTAGAGGTAGATGCGGGTAGGTAGGTAGGACTCGTGTCGATTTATCGCCACTTGTTTCGAATTTCCTATTTTTCGCACTTGTATCTTAAATAACTATAATCATCGTTTTATCCTAATTCCTAAAGGCTTTTATTTACTAAACATAGGTCCCGTTTTCTTTTCAAAAACTGCTTACAATTTAGAGTCCACTTAATAGGGATGGATGGTATTAAATTACTGGTCTTACCTTCCAGA
Organism: Cydia fagiglandana; assembly: GCF_963556715.1. Taxonomy (NCBI): domain Eukaryota; kingdom Metazoa; phylum Arthropoda; class Insecta; order Lepidoptera; family Tortricidae; genus Cydia; species Cydia fagiglandana. Next base: position 5,606,363 of record NC_085932.1, on the reverse strand, counting down.
TAATATTGGGAGGCGGCACTCCAACAGCGAGGCACGGCAGCTTCACATCTTCCTTGTACGTGGCGGTGAACGATTCGTCGAACGAGGCGATCTTGGCGGGCACTGGGACACGAAACATCTTGGTATGAAATCTAAAGTATCTAATTAGAAAATTTTATAAATTCGCCCTGATAAATGGCTTTACAAAATTATCGTATTGGCGCAGTCTGGTAGGATGTCTAATGTTTAAGAGTAATGTCTCAATAATGTATCTCTTTCTTTAAAGCCTTTACATTTTTACAAGACAGAATACTGTATATTCCCTACAATGATTTTGGGTCAAAGGTCAAAGGGTTAAAGGTACCTTAGTAACAAGCAAGAAGACGTTATTATAAAGATGCTTGAAATTAAATACATAATTTTCGCGAGTTTGTATATCTTGATAAGATACCCGGAGTAGTAGTCAAAGTTAAATAAAGTATAGGTACCTTTGTCGCTAGGGCTGCAGGAGGCGGTTCCCGACGGCTGTCCCTCGCCAATGATGGTGGAAGCGGTCACCCAGAAGTCGTACCGGCCGGCCTTTAAGTCAGTCGCCGAGTAGCTGGTCTGTGATGCAGGTACCTGAAATCATACATTTTAGTTTCAGTCAATGTGTCACGTTATAAATGTATATTATCCGTAGATACTCGTACAAAACAGTCCAGGGAATGTTATTTTTCCAATCGGCGTAGACTTTATTGGCTCGCTTCTTGTCGCTTAATAAGCAACATAAGGAGAAGCGCCTTCTCTGTGCAATGTTGTTGTTGTCCTAAGGCACCCCAGAGGTGCAAAGGGCCTTCTCAAGCTCGCGCCACGCCTTCCTATCTTCAGCGACCGCTCTTGCCTCGCTTCAGCTCAACCTCTCTCTCTGTCTGTGCAATGCTTTGAGTATTTTATGAACTGTAGTACCTATTGGATTGTATTTATTCGGTCTGCTCTCACCGTCAGTCAATAATTACCTTGTTAGGATGCGGCTCAGCGTTCTGCGCTTGCGTGTAAACGTTGTAGTGCGTGACGACGCCGTTAGGCTGCGCGGGCGCCCGCCACGACACCAGGATCGAGTCCGGGCCCATCACTAGCGCCTTCACCGCACGAGGGGCCTCGGGTACTGAACAGAAAATGCATTAGTCATACAATAGTTAACGATGTGTTCTGAGTTTAGATGTTGCATATCAAGTAAGCGGCTGGAGCACCTGGCAATTACCAGATACACAGATTTTAATACGCTACTAAGGTCCAGTTGCACCAACCACATTAAACAGACTGATTAACGTCAAACAGCAGAGAAATATGAAATTTCCCATGCAAATAAATTTAGCTAACGCTTTAACGGAGACACTCGGTTTGGTGCAAGCGACAATTAAGTCTCGTAGTGTAATTCAATATTTACTACAAGAAATTCTATCAGATCAACGTCTCGTCTCATCTCCAATGTAAATTACGATTATTTGTATAAGTACCGTCTTGTTCAGTCTGGCAGTGAATGGGTGCAGATCGGACGCCATCGCCTCCGTTGGTCGTCGCGAGCACTTCCATTGAGTAGTTCGTGAACTTCTTCAGTCCGTGGAGAATAGTCTCGCTGCTTGCCGTGATCTTGGTGTCCTTTGTCTTCTCATCTATAAGGAAAAACAATATTAGCATTTGTCTTTTTTTGTTTCTTTACACAAAAATGTCGATTTAACATAGGATCTAACTGATAAAAACCAAAGAACCTCTTGGCAACTGACCCAAGATTATCTAGAAAAATACTGCATTTAAAACGTCGTAACCTTATTTTTGACATGAGATGGTGGGTGGTGAGTGGCTGACATGAGAATTAGTCAGCCTCGAAGGCAGAAAAAACAGTTGCTGTTATTTCTAAATGGCACACCCAGAAAGTACAGGGGCGGAGGTAATCATTTACTTACCGTACCACGTGTCGCTGGGGCCATACACGACCTTGTAAGCCTTAATCAGTCCGTTGGCAGCCGCAAGAGGTGGTGAGACCCAGGAGACCCGGATGGTTTGCGCAGTCAAAGTGGTGCAGAGAACGTCTTGTGGTGGGGCTGAGGGTGCGCCTTCAGCGGTGTACGCGCGGGCTTCCTGTGACACGGGACCGGAACCCATCTTGTTGAATGCCTGAACTACTACGGCGTATTGGTGGAATGTTCTGGGGACAAAAAGACCGTGAGGAATTTGATCGAGGTGTAGATATTTACTGGCTTATTGTATCTACCTACTATGAGTACGTGTTTTCATGTTGACACTTACTTCAGATTCATGATATCGAGGTGGTGCTCCTTGCCAGATTCTTTGGAAATGTCGACGGTTTCGAAAACGAATGACTTGTTGCTTGATGCCAGTTTGTAGCCAACGTAGTACCTGCAAGATAACATTACATTTTAGAGAATACTTAGCAGAATATTACTTTAATTAGGTGCAAATGTCAAGAATATCACTTACCCCTGTAGTTCACCGTTCCAGTCCTGTGATGGGGGAGGCTTCCAGGTGACTCGCAGGGTGTGCTTGTCATGAGCGTCAACCTTCACGTCTTGTGGCGGGCCAGTGGGTGCCTCCTCAGCAGTGATGATGGTGACGGTTTCCGAGGGTTCGGAGGTGCCCAGCTCGTTCTCAGCGACGATGCGGATGTGGTAGGCGGTAGCGGGGCGGAGGCTGAACACGCCGGCTTCGGTCGAGTCGCCGGGGACCAGTACCCTAAATTACACAACAGCATGAGACTTAGGATGAAACGAGAATCGTAAATCAGCCCAGACTTCTTAATACCATACTACTTACTGCCCGCGCTCATATTCTCTAATACCAAAATGAGGACCGAAAGAACCGAGTCTACCTGAATGATATCCGATATCACGTGATACATTTTTTTATCTAGTATAATTTGAGACAGCCATGAAAAGGTGTCAATCGAAATACAAAATTGCCATTACCCATCAGATACAGCGTCTCAGAAACAATTAACTCCTATAAACCACTAGTAGGCTAGACATCTTTTACCAGGAATGAGTATTGTCAATTTAAGAGAAACCTTACCTGTCAATATCTTTATCCCAGCTTCCCTTGGCGCGCTTGTATTCAATGAGGAACTTCTTAATAGGCGAGTTGCCATCGTACGGGGCTGCCCAGGAAAGCTGCACGGTGCGACCGGACTTGTCCAGAACTTTTAAGCCGTAGGGAGCTTCGGGTACCTCTGTTAAACAGGTCGTGGTTTAAAAATAGGTCTGGGAGTCAGGATTCGTTGAAGTTTCAAGTACGTTTTCTTGATTTACTTTCTTACTTTAACCACGACAGTTAGTGCAAGTTTTTTACATAGAATGATTTAAGGACTCGTCATCATCAAAATTCTGGAACGACCGAAGAAAAAGAGATAGTCAATCGCTTACCTTGGATAATCATGTTGATGCTAGTATCATCAGAGCCAAAGGCATTAGTGGCCACGCAGGTGAAGAGTGCGCTGTCAGATCGCTCGGTCCTCCTGATGCTCAGGTCGGAAACAACTCCTCCGGGCAGGATCTCTTCGCGGATGGTGTAGCGGGGGTCCGATTTGGGCTCCAGACGTTTGTTATTCATGTTCCAGATAATTCCAATGGGCTGTGGATGACATGACATGAATTAAATCAGAAATATGATTCGCAAAAGATGGTCTGTAAAAAAAAAACAAAATATACAAGGAAACACGGACACGGCACATTGTTTAGAATCTTAAAATAGCGACCGTATAGTAACAACTTACAGACGTCGTTACGTTTACTAGCTTCCAACGAGGAGTCTATTAGATGGGAGTTTAGCGGAATAATGGACTGATTATTGTCAAGTTTTCTTTTAAAGACCAATGCCCAGTGAAAGTCTTTCTTTTAAATAGTGTTTGGAAATAGAGAAATTAAAATCAGTGCTTACCTTTTCTCCCTTGGCTTGGCATTGCAGTACAGCGGGCTCGCTTCTGCGGGCGGTTTGGTTCCTCATTTTGATTTCGAATTGAGGAGGAGCTACGGTAGATAACATGAATCAATATACAGTTCAAATAAATTCGTCAATATTTATAGATAATGTTATTTTACTTGTAGAAATGTAGATCGACATTTTATTCCAACTTACCTTGTACACTGATCAGAATGACAGCCGATAATCCTGAGCCGATTCCATTGACAGCCTCACATAAATAATAACCCTCATTCGTCTTCTGAATATTGGCAATCGACAGAGCTCCGTCCTCTACTTTTACATTAGGGTTGTTTGGCTTAAGGTCTTTGTAATCGCCAGGCGTATCCCCTGTAATAAAGAGAGATGTTTTAATATAACAGTTCGTCTGGAATTAAGTACATAGAATAGAGTTTTTAGTCCCTAGTAATGTTTCTCCGGCATATTGTCTATTTACTCGGTGTAAATATAAAGAAATGAAATATTTGTTGCAGAACAAATAAATATTTGAGTTGCTGCCCTTTTTACACACAAAAGTAATTATAGAACTACATTGGTACCAATATCCCAGTAAAGGCTCCCATGAGCCATGGCAAAAATGCCGGGATAACGCGAGGAAGAAGATAAATATCTCAGTAAACTCAACTCACTCTATTATCGAGATGGTAAACGTTATTTATAGTTGACGGAATAAAATGGACTTCTCAGTGTCGCAAAATACAAATAGGATTAATCTGAAAAGAGCACGTACCTTCAGCCCTCTTCCATGTGACCTGGGGCTTGGGGAAGCCATCGGCTTTGCATTCGACCTTAGCGTCCGAGCCCTGGGCAAAAGCCTTGTCGGTGGGCTCGAGGATCCAGCGCGGGGGCACTGAAATCGCACTCACAGTTGTAGCTTCCCGTCAAACGTCATTATGGCTGCAGTGCAGTGCATGCAATGATTCTTTGTGATTTTTTAGACAAGTGATTTTCATTATAGTAGCAGAGTTTGAGATTGAAAATTCGTTATATTTAAAGTTAAACATGAATTCAAGAAGTAAAGTAGGTATATTTAATTAAAGTTTGTATTATTGTTTTTCTTGGGACCAATAATATGTTTGTTTCTGCTTAACAGACTTGTTAATACAAATCCATAAATAATAATTTAAGAACGAAAAAAGGTTTTGTAAATTTGCCAAGTTTCTTCTCTCTTTACTTTAATACTGTACCTAATGTCTTTACTGTAATATTTACTGGATTTCTATTAAGGAAATAGTTTCATCAAATAGATGGCATATGAATTATTCGTATTTGGCAAATACTTGTTCGTTAGGTATATTTTGCGTAAAATGAAATACATGTATATAACACAAGTATTTATCAAATACTCTGTATTCCAATGCCACCAAATAAGATTGAATCATTGTATTTACCAACTAATGTAAATAGGTAGTACCTGTATCAACTTTTAAATATTATAAGTGGGAGGCTGCTAGCCAATCTGACTAAAATAAGATCTAGTAATTATCTAAATAATAATGTTTTTTGTCAAAAAAAATCTACGTAAAATACTGCAATGATTCAATCTGGTAATGTGAAAGCTTCCATTCCGATACTTATTAATTATTCATATAATTGTTTTACATCTTCATTATTTGTATTGTTTCTAGCTAACGCAAAAAAGCGTAGCCAAAGGCTTTTGCAGCATATACGAATAAACTACCAATTTAAAGGTCGGTATATATATACTTAGGTATATTATGTATCACTATAGAAGCTTTTTGATTTACTTATTCTAAGCACATGACGCAAAATAAAACCATTAATGAAGCAGCTAGCTACAAATAACATAAAATAAATGGAAATAAACAAATAATATTCAACACTCATTATGAAAAGCATAATGCAAACAAAAAGCTCTCTAGGGAAATGAATCGGTTGACGTGACTTATCCATATCATAGTTATCAGACATCATTTTATTTGTCAAAAGTCCAAAGATTCTATTAAATCGAACAGTAAAACAAAAGAGCAGTGACTAAAAGCAAGTATTAATAAAAATTATAAACAATGTTCAGATTTTGGGCTATTTCGACCACGCCAACGCAATGTATTTCAATAGAGCCATAGGAAAGCCAAGCAAGTTAGCGCGAACCCAACACAAATATTGCAATAAAATGAACAAACAGAAAATACAGAAGGAACCCGGGAAGAAGGAGGGAAATAATAAGAGATGCGAGGAGAGGTAGAGGTTCGTCGATGATAGCCGCAGCCGGTTCCTACTGACATCCAACGTCTGTCCTAGATGATCCACGACATCGCAGCCTGTGTTCGGATATCTACATGTGCATCTTAGCCACATTCATAAATATTTAAGACGTGAAATACAAAATACCTTTAACATCGGATATTGTTGTTTACCGCTCTATTCAGACTATAAGCGAACGATATTGGAACTATAAAGGTATTAGGCAAAGCTTCGTGCTAAGAATGCATATTATACCGTGTACTTCGAGTGAGGTGGTATAGTTGGAGAAGCCAGCGGCATTTCGCGCGAGACAAGTGTAAGATCCACTGTTCGACCATCCTGCCGGGTCGATCAGAAGCAACGAGGCCCTCTGTCCTATCTTGGTGGCCGATACGGCAGCCTTCTCTTTCAAGGATTGCCCTTCGAAGTACCACTGAATATCGAGAGGTTGGTCCCCCTCGGACACTAAACAAGTGACCTGAGTCGCCTGCCCCGCGAATAACGGCGTCTCGAACGAGAATGGAACTATGCGGGGCAGTACTGCAAACAACCATAGAAACATAGGGTTAGATCGATCAGTGGCAGGCATATGTTAGCGACTGTGAGAATGACGGAAAGAGCGGTGCCAGTGTGGAGGTCAATCGAAGGCACTGTTTCGTGATGTTAGTCCCTGTTTACCATCTCCGATATAGAATTAGCACGTGCCATTTACGACGAGTGTCGCCACGTGCTCGGCTCGGCCGGCAGCGTTCTGTACGATGCACGTGTAGTTGCCCTGGTGGTTCGCGCTCACTGACGTGATGGTTAGCACGGACACGCGCGGACTGAGCTGCGTCGTCGTGATGTCTCGGTGCAGACTAGATTCTATAGTTTCGCTGCTAAACGTCCACGAGATTTCTAGAGGCAGGTCTCCCTTGGAAGCCAGGCAGTGTACGAGCACAGCGTCACCCGGGTTGATGGGCACCTCACCGAAACTGAACGGCACTATCAATGGTGGAACTAGGACAATACAAAACTTTAAATGAAGCAGAATTTTAGAATCAAGATGTAATGGGCTGAAACTTAATATATGTATATACTTCGGACCCTTGACTACGAGTTCGGTGGTGTGCGAGGCGACGCCGGCGGCGTTAGTCGCGGTGCAGTTATAGAGACCGGCGTGTTTGGCGTCTACGGATTCTATCGTGAGCACACTGCTCCTTCGGTCCACGGTAGTGACGCGCGAGCCGGGGACGGAGTGAGCGGACCTATTGTTCACCGTCCACTCGATGCGAACGGGCTGGTCCCCATGCGTTATTATACACTGGAGCGCAAAGTAATCACCGAGAAAGGCCGGTTCGTCACCGGCCGCAAAAGGTGCGATCTTGGGAGGAACTGAAATGCAAACGTCATCTAGTAACTAAATGAAATTCTACCAGAAATTAACTAACCGTAAACAACTAATTCTGTGGTATGAGACGCGCGGCCCGCGCGATTTTCTCCTATACAGACATAGGAACCAGCATGCTTCGCGTCCACAGATTCGATAATGAGTAAGCTACTGCGCTTGGAATTAGTGAGAACGTAATCGTTGTTTCTCTGCGATATGGGGTGTCCGTTGAACGTCCAAGAGATAGTGAGCGGGAGGTCGCCGAGGTTGACGGTGCACGCCGCCTGCAAGTACTCGCCGACATTCGCGGGCTTTTCTCCGAACGTAAACGGCAGAATATTTGGGGGGACTGGAATGTATCATCAATTAATCGTACTACTTAAATAAGTCAAGTCGTTTAGATAGAAGAGAACGAAAAAGGGGAAATGAATCACTACTAAAATAAATTCTAATATTTCAACGTGTAGAAAAAATATGCACCGTTTATAATCAAAGTAGAGGAATGAAAACTACTCCCAGCTTCGTTTTCCGCGATACACGTGTAGTTGCCGGCGTGTTTGTGCGAGACGGAACCGATACTAAGGATAGCGCTTCGCTCTCCGATATGGAACACGGTCGCCCCCGACCTCGGCTTGATCGGTTCATCATCGAAGAGCCACCGGAGTTGCAGCGGGTGGTCGCCCTCAATAACCGAGCAAGGAGCCGTCACTACTTGGCCGGAATTCATGGCGACTTCCCCGAATGAGAAGGGTTGGACCACGGGAGGAACTGAACAGAAAGCAAGCGTCACTCGAGCTAATGACGGTACCGATGACGTTGAGGATCGCTGTATGGCTGTCGCTTCCGGCGCGGTTGGTTGCTGTGCACGTGTAGTTGCCACTGTTCGCGCCCATTGCGGCTGGAATATCGAGGACGGAGACGCGAGCGTTCGAGGACGACGTCATCACGCCCATCCTACGCGTAACGGGCTGCCCTTGGAAGCTCCACGTTATATTTAGAGGCGTGTCGCCTTTTGACACGTAGCAGTCGAGATGTACCGACTCGCCCGCAAACACGGCTTCGTCCAATTCGAAAGGTTTGATGTGGGGGACGACTGGCAAAAAAACGGTACAGTTAGTGGCGCAACTTATAAGGTGCATGCTGGAACAATTAACTACGAGTAGGTACCCTTAACGTGGAGGGATGTTGAGTATCTATGCTCTCCTGCTCTATTTTTTGCTATGCATGTATAATTTCCACTGTGTTCTCCCGTCACAGCAGCTATAGATAGAAATGATGTCTGTTCTGCCATTTTCATCGTCTTGATTCCTAAGTCGTTGGAAAGATCTTGCCCTTCAAATGTCCACGATATCGTCATCGGTCTGTCACCTTTGCTCGCGTGGCAGGTCATTTGCACGGATTCTCCGTAGTACACGGACTCTTCGATCTCGAATGGCATTATATGAGGAGGAACTAATCAAAAAGAAAAAGAAAACGAGCTATTGTTAAGTCTAATCGTGCATTTGTAGGGGATTAGGGGTCGACGGTGGGGTACCATGGATGTTGACGAGCGCGGAGTGGTGCGCGCGGCCGGCGCGGTTGCTGGCGGTACACGTGTAGTTCCCGCTGTGCTGGCCCATGGCCGTTGGAATGCTCAGCACTGACGCTTTTTCTCCTAACTTAGTCGTCGTCACGCCCATATTATTATGGTACGGAATCTCGTGGTCGTTAAAGCTCCAAGTTATTTGAAGAGGACTGTCTCCTTTAGATACATGGCAAGTTAGATGCACAGACTCTCCGGCGAAGATTTGCTCCTCAACTTCGAATGGGATTATGTGCGGGACCACTTGAATATGAAATAGCATCAACAATCATTATAAGGTATGGTAAAGAAGAGACGGTAAGAACGAAAACGTAAATTGACGCTACCTAATATAAATAGTCTATTTGTGTACCAGTAACTTTCAGTACGGACGAGGTTCCAGGAATGGGCTCTAGTCTCGGATGGCAACATCAGAACGGAAAATATGTAGGTATGTCGCACACTTTAGTGGAAATTCCTAAGTTTCGCGATAGATATCTTTTTTTTCGTCAAACCTCTAGTTTACGAGTAGATGTCTAGAGGAGAGAAGTATCTCCCTTAGACACGTGGCACATCATCTGGACGGACTCCCCATTGCCCCAAAGAACAATATTACCTATCAACGTTGAATGGTAAAATGTTCGCTGCGAATGAATGAGACGAATGAATAATTTAAAAGGTAGAAATAAATTTATGACAAATTAAACAAGGGAAGAAAACAAGCGTACGCTGCAGATGTGTGGACAGAACGCATGCTGACTCCATCGACACGCCTGACCGATGCGCTGCTGGATGATCATGAAAACTCAAAATGATGAAGAAATGAAACTGACCATGAACATTAAGGATAGTGGTATGATTAGTAGAGCCGGCGCTGTTGGCAGCTACGCAGGTATAGTTGCCACTATGGCTGGCGGTAGCGGCGGCGATTGATAGAAATGAGGTACGCGAGGTCATTTTAGTCGTCATGATGCCGAGTTCTGAAGTAGCATTGTCGTAACCATGGAAATGCCATTTAATGTTGAGAGGTAAGTCGCCCTTGGAAACGTGACAGTTGAGTTGAACCGATTCGCCAGCGAACACAGACTCGTCCGCCTCGAAGGGAACGATGTATGGCAGTACTGTTAATTGAGAAGGCCGAGATTATTATTGAGGCAAGCGTGCAGCGTGCGTTTAGGCTAGAGCAGCAGGCGGAACGGGGGATACCATGGACATTGACTGAGGCGGAGTGGACAGCCAGGCCGGCGTGGTTGCCGGCGTGGCACGAGTATTCGCCGCTGTGACTCGCAGTGGCGCTAGATATAATTAGTAGCGACGTGCGCTCGCCGATCTTCATGGTAGATATTCCCTGGTGGGAGGACAGGTCTTCCCCGTGGAAACTCCAAGCGATCGTGAGGGGTGTGTCGCCTTTAGATACGTGACATGCCAATTGTACTGATTCGCCGGCAAATACTGGCTCTTCGGCCTCAAATGGAACAATGTGCGGGGGAACTGGTGAAGGAAAAAATAAACAAAATATAAACGAAAAGTTAACAATGAATGTACAGAAAAGTGTGTACCCTGAACGTTTAATGTGGCAGTGTGGTTAGTGTTCGCTACGGTATTAGAAGCCGCGCATGAGTAATTTCCAGAGTGTTTCTCAGTTGCTGCCGGGATAGATAACACGGAGCTCCTGTCGCTCAGTTTAGTAATGATGACTGTGTCCTGCTTTTGCAGTGGAAGATCGCGGAAATACCAAGTCAGAGTTAACGGCATGTCGCCCTTGTGGGAACGTGACACATGACTTGAATGCTTTCTCCATAGAAAACTGCTTCATCGAACTCAAATGGTGATATAATGGGTGCCACTGTAACAAACTTGCCTCTGACTATACTAAATCACATAATGTTGTTTACGTAAGTATTCGGATTAAAGGACTTTGGAGGGGAACGTAACGTAACATGATACACACACAAGTATGTACAAGCTATCATAAGAAGTGCGACGATACCCTTGACATTGAGCGTGGCATGATGACTAGCGTTGGCAACAATGTTGGAGGCTGTGCACGTGAAAATGCCCGAATGTTGGGCCGTCACGGTGGGTATGATTAAAGCCGATCCCCGGTCCCCAACATTCATGATGTTTACCCCGCTCAAGGAACTCACGTCTCCGCCACTAAACGTCCACTTGAAATCGAGCGGTCTGTCCCCTTTGGTAACGTGGCACATCACTTGGACGCCCTCACCGAAAAATACTGATTCGTCGAATTCAAAAGGAGCTATGATTGGCGCCACTGAAATTATGCAATTTTAAAAATGTTACGTTTGATTACGTCTCGTCGAAGTCTTCTCTGCGCAGTGAAAATTTTTAGTGATGTCCGCTATGACCCGCCAAAGTTACAAGTGGAGGGAGGATGGGAAAACTACTACTAATGCTACATACAGGCTTCAAGGCTGGGGTAAAAAAGATGCAAGTACCATTTACGAATAGCTGTGCAGTATGGTTGACGGAGCCAGCGTCATTTCGCACGACGCAAGAATAAGAGCCCTGATTCTGGTGACTGACAGATTCAATGCTTAACTGACTAGTGCGTTTTGTATTCGTAAGGGTTATCCCTTTGTCGCCCGACTTCACGAGAGTTTCATTGAAATACCATTCTATCTTCAAAGGCTGGTCTCCCTTAAGAGCCGTACAAGTAACTAGCACCATGTCTTGAGCATTCACCGGTTCCTCGCCGAACTCAAAGGGCATGATCTGTGGAGGGACTGACAGAGGAGAGGAATCAGCAAAAAGCATGTGAAAATCAGAACTATTGGGAGAAAATAAACTACGCGAGTTACAATTAAGTACCGTTTACATAGAGCTCGGCTGAATGGTTAGTTGTGCCCGCTTGGTTGCCTACGGCACACGTGTAGTTTCCTTGGTTTGTGTGCGTGACCGCCTCTATAGTCAGCTGGCTGGTGCGCTTCGTGTTTGTAAGCACCACGCCGTTGCTTCCGGACTTAACGCGTTTCCCGTTAAAATACCAATTTATCGAAAGGGGCATGTCGCCTTTCGTGACGGTACATATAACTACGACGAGTTCCTGATCGTTGACAGGTTCCGTGCCGAAATCAAATGGCATAATTTGTGGTGCAACTAAAGGAAAGTAACGAAATAAATCATAACTAACAATCTATCAACACAAAAAGATTTGGATTATAATACCGTTGACATGAAGGAGAGCAGAATGCGCTGCAGAGCCCGCATCGTTCTTTGCCACACACGTGTAATTCCCTCTGTGGGAGCCCTGAATGGAGTCGATGCTTAACATTGATATTTTCCGCCCACTACGTGCGATGACTACGCCGTCCCCACTTCGCATGGGTGTGTCGTTGAACAACCAAATTATTTCTATCGGCATATCGCCCTTGGTGATGGTGCACGTGAGAGACACGGTGTCTCCCGCGTTATACGTGTCCTCCCCGAAGTCGAACGGCGCCACTTGAGGAAGAACTGCCAAGGATGGTGGTCGTACGTAACAGAAAGGTAAAAACAAATACATGTGACTGTAAAATAGGTAAATCGTGCGAACAAAAGCGAAGCGGTTTGCATGAGTTGTATACCGTTTACGTTGAGGACTGCGCTGTGAGTACTCTGCCCAGCTTCGTTTTCCGCTATGCAGGTATAGTTGCCAATGTGCTCGTGTTGAACATTCTCTATGCTCAATACAGATACTTTTTTCCCATTTCTATTTATTTGAACTCCGTTTCCAGAATTAAGAACTTGGTCGTTAAGTTGCCAGTGTATTGTAAGTGGCAGATCGCCTTTTCCGACGGTACAGACCAAAGATACTGTTTCGCCTGCATTCATGATGTCTTCGCCGAAATCGAATGGAGTCACTTGCGGTGCAACTAAGGGACAATTTTGAGAACTAAATAGATTGGGCAGAAATATGAATTCCGAAACGCATTATCACGAAAAATACCATCATCATAGTATCCAGGGTGATTAATTTAGGCATAAGTAATGAAGCATTTAAGACGAAACGTATTATTCCTGTGGAACGATAATGGACTTCAAGTGAAAGACTACTCGCACACACATTTTTTATCTGATTTTCTTTGGGACTATGGTATTGGTTCTTTGCTACGGCAAAAGCATGGATAATAGAAAATACAAAAATAGGTAGAATTTTTGGACATAAAACAATATAAGTACTAAGACGATACTGCGGCAAATACTTTATGTTAAATTAGCTAAAAAAATGTGTTAGGAAAATTACCGTTAACAGCCAAGTCACTGGAGTAATTGGCATGACCCGCTTGATTGGCAGCGAGGCAAGTGTAAACACCTCTGTGAATGGAAGCTACTGAGTCAATAGACAGACTACTCGATTTATGCCCGATCTTGGTGACCGTAATTCCTTGAATTCCGTTCAAAGGCTTTCCATTGAGCAGCCAAGTAATGTTGACAGGAACGTCGCCTTTAGTAACCATACATTGGATGCCCACCGTGTCGCCAGCGTTGGCCGGCTCATCTCCGAATGTGAAAGGGTGGATTTGGGGCAAAACTGTTTCAGGAAGAATGCATCCTAAGTCAAACAAGTACCAAACTACCGAAGTTATAAAACTATACACAAAAACAATGACGACTGTCCGTTCGCTTTACTTCCTATCTCTCGCGAAAACGACGAACCGCTAAACTTGACTTTTCTTATAGGTATATGAGGCAAATCATCTAATAGACTGTTTGAATAATATTCATTAACAAAATTTCGGTGTGGCTGTATGGGAGAAACGAATATGAACAAGAGGTAAAAGTAAAATTCATGGCAAAAACAAATGGTGGGAAAAAACAAGCGGACGCTGGAGATGTGTCGATAGAATACAGACTGGTTCTATCGACACACCTGACGGCGATGCGAAAAACCGGCATGGCAATGGTAAACCATAACAATGATGTAAAATGAAACTGACCCTGAACATTTAGGATAGTGGTATGGTTAGTAGAGCCGGCGCTATTGGAGGCTACGCAGGTATAATTGCCGCTATGGCTGGCAGTAACGGCAGCGATAGATAAAAATGAAGTGCGTGATGTCATTTTAGTCGTCATGATGCCAAGTTCTGAAGTAGCATTGTCGTAACCATGAAAGTGCCACTTGATGTTGAGCGGTAAGTCGCCCTTGGAAACGGTACAGGTGAGTTGGACCGATTCACCGGCAAACACAGATTCGTCCGCCTCGAAGGGTACGATGTGCGGCAGCACTGATAATCCAGAAGGCCGATATTAGGTATTATTCAGGCAAGCGTGCAGCGTGCGCTTAGGCTAAGGCAGCGGGCTGAATGGGGGATACCATGGACATTGACTGAGGCGGAGTGGACAGCCAGGCCGGCGTGGTTGCCGGCGTGGCACGAGTATTCGCCGCTGTGACTCGCAGTGGCGCTAGATATACTCAGCAGCGACGTGCGCTCGCCTATCTTCGTAGTAGACAGTCCCTGGTGGGAAGACAGGTCTTCCCCGTGAAAACTCCATGTGATCGTTAGGGGCGTATCGCCTTTAGATACGTGACACGTCAATTGTACAGATTCACCAGCAAAGACTTGCTCTTCGGCTTCAAATGGAACTATGTGCGGAGGAACTGGTGAGGGAAAAACATAAAATAAACTAAAAATCAACAATGAATCTACAGAAAAGTGTGTACCCTGAACGTTTAATGTGGCAGTGTGGTTAGTGCTCGCTACGGTATTGGAAGCTGCGCAAGTGTAATTTCCAGAGTGTTTTTCTGTCACTGCCGGAATAGATAACAAGGTGCTCCTGTCTCCTAATTTGGTTATGATGACTGCATCCTGGTTTTGCAATAGAAGATCGCGAAAATACCAAGTAATAATTAACGGCATATCTCCTTTGGGAACGTGACACATGACTTGGATACTTTCGCCGTAAAAAACTGCCGCATCAAATTCAAATGGTGAAATGATGGGCGCCACTGTAACAAACTTGCCTTTTATCTTACTACACTGGGAGCACAATGTCTTAAGCGGGTTTTGTTTCCACTATTTGGCTACAAGGATTTGGGAAGAGAGACGAAACATAACATGACACAATATGCTACCACGAAAAGTGCGATGATACCCTTAACATTGAGCGTGGCGTGATGACTAGCGCTGGCGATAATGTTGGAGGCAGTGCACGTAAAAATGCCAGAATGCTGGGCCGTCACGGTGGGTATTATAAGAACCGAGCCCCGGTCCCCAACATTCATGATGTTTACCCCGCTTAAGGAACTCACGTCTCCACCACTAAATGTCCACTTGAAATCGAGCGGCCTGTCCCCTTTGGTAATGTGGCACATCACTTGAACGCCCTCTCCAAAAAATACCGATTCATCAAATTCGAAGGGCGCTATAATCGGTGCCACTGAAATGATGTAACGTCAACGAAGTATGACTATTCCGTATCTGAACTTCTTTCCTCGTAGATAATGACGATTATCTGTGATGAGTATTATGACCCGCCAAAGTTACAAGTAGAAGCAGGATGGGGAAAAAAAGGTACACTAATACTAAAAGGTTGCAATGTTAAGGAAAGATATAAGCAACTTATACCGTTTACATATAGCTGTGCTGTGTGATTTACGGAGCCAGCGTCATTTCGCACGACGCAAGAATAGAACCCTTGATTCTGATGACTAACAGACTCGATGCTAAGTTGACTTGTACGCCTCGAGTTCATTAGAGTCATCCCGCTGTCTCCCGATCTTACTTGGGTATCATTAAAATACCATTCTATTTTTAAGGGTAGGTCCCCTTTAGTAACCGTGCAAGTAACGACGACCATTTCTTGTGCATTGACCGGTTCTTCGCCGAACTCAAAGGGCATGATCTGAGGAGGGACTGAGAGAGGAGAGGAATCAGCAATAAGCAAGAACAAATCAGGAGAATTGGGAGAAAACATTACGCGAGTTACGATTAAGTACCGTTTACATAGAGCTCGGCTGAATGGTTAGTTGTGCCCGCTTGGTTGCCTACGGCACACGTGTAGTTTCCTTGGTTTGTGTGCGTGACCGCCTCTATAGTCAGCTGGCTAGTGCGTTTCGTATTAGTAAGCACTACTCCGTTACTTCCCGACTTAACAGCTTTGCCGTTGAAGTACCAATTTATCGATAAAGGCATATCGCCCTTGGAGACGGTGCACATAACCACGACGAGTTCCTGATCATTGACGGGTTCCGTGCCGAAATCAAATGGCATAATTTGTGGAGCAACTGAAGGAAAAATAACGGAAAACTAAGGACTATCATTCGATCAAGAGAATGTTAATATTTGGATTATAATACCGTTGACATGAAGGAGAGCGGAATGCGCTGCGGAGCCCGCATCGTTCTTTGCCACACACGTGTAATTCCCCCTGTGGGAGCCCTGAATGGAGTCGATGCTCAGTATTGATATTTTTCGTCCACTGCGCGCAATGATCACGCCGTCCCCATTTCCCACGGGCTTGTTGTCAAACAACCAAGATATCTCGATCGGCATATCGCCCTTAGTGATGGTGCACGTTAGAGACACGGTGTCTCCCGCGTTATACGTGTCCTCCCCGAAGTCGAAGGGCGCCACTTGAGGAAGAACTGCCAAGGATGGTGGTCGTACGTAACAGAAAGGTAAAAACAAATACATGTGACTGTAAAATAGGTAAATCGTGCGAACAAAAGCGAAGCAGTTTGCATGAATTGTATACCGTTTACGTTGAGGACTGCGCTGTGACTACTCTGGCCAGCTTCGTTTTCCGCTATGCAGGTATAGTTGCCAATGTGCTCGTGTTGAACGTTTTCTATACTCAGCATAGAAATTCTTTTGCCACTTCTAATTATAAGCACACCGTTGCCGGAATTCAGAATTTTATTGTTAAGCTCCCAATGTATGTTCAGTGGCAAATCTCCCTTGCCCACGGTACAGGTTAAAGATACGGTTTCACCAGCGTTTAGGATGTCCTCGCCGAAATCGAACGGAGTCACTTGGGGTACAACTATATGGGATGGAGGTAAAATAGATTGGACAAAGATTAAGAGGTTGATGGCTTTTAGGGTTTGGAACTAATAAGGGCATAAAAAGTACAAAGCTAAAAAAATTAAGTGTCGATGAAGTGTACCATTGACAGCGAGTTCAGCAGAGTGATTGGTGTGGCCGGCTGCGTTTTGGGCATGACACGTGTATGTTCCTCTGTGAATGGCTAACACAGATTCGATAGTGAGGCCACTCGCCTTCGCGCTCATTTTCATGATCGAAATACCAGGGGTGTCTGATATCGGCCTATCGTTTAACCGCCAAGTGATGTTGACGGGGACGTCTCCTTTCACCACCATGCATTGCAATCCGACTGTGTCGCCCGCGTTGGCCGGCTCGTCTCCGAACGTGAAAGGGTTGATTTGGGGGAGTACTAGAATGGTTTCAATTGAACAAATCATTTAAATAAACTAGGCAATACAAGCAGAAGAAGAGTTGCATTCTCAGTCAGATCTACATTGTTGCGTTATTTTATAAATTTACCATTTACAGCCAGTTCAGTAGAGTAATTGGTATGACCCGCTGCGTTCGAGGCAAAGCAAGTGTAGACACCTCTATGTATGGATGTTACGGAGTCTATAGACAGGCTACTCGCTTTGTGACCAATCTTGGTAACTGTTATTCCTTGAATTCCTCTTAAAGGCTGCCCATTTAATTGCCAAGTTATGTTGATAGGTGCGTCGCCTTTCGGCACCATACACTGGACACCGACCATTTCTCCCGCGTTGGCCGGCTCATCTCCGAAGGTGAAAGGATGGATTTGGGGCAAAACTGTTACAGGGTGAATAATAATTTACAGCCTAATTTACTACAAAGAACTGAATTAAAGAAACTACACTAGTACTAGTATAGAAAAGTGAAAGAAGAACCATTGACTTCCAAGGTAGCGCTGTGGTTGGTAGAACCGGCAGCGTTCTCAACGCGACAGACGTAAGTGCCTCTGTGGGTTCCATTCACGGAATCAATATTGAGGATCGACATTTTGCGGCTCATGCTGCCTATGGCGATGCCCAGGCTTTTTCCGTGGAAGATCGGTTTCTCGTTGAGACTCCACGAGAAATTGGCCGGCAAATCACCCTTATTCATAACGCATTGGACTGAGGCGGTGTCCCCGGCGTTGGCGGGCTCCTCCCCGAACTCGAAAGGTAAGATTTGAGGGGGGACTGTGGGGGACAAGCGAAACTTTAATGAAATCTAATAAAAGAAAAGCGAACCGTTGACACTAAGGAGAGTGGTGTGATTAGTTTCCCCGGCCTGGTTTCTGATCTCGCAAGTGTAGGTGCCTCGGTGAACAGCGCTGACCGGCTCAATGTTCAGGATGGAGGTTTTCTTGCTGATGGTGGTGAGGACGATGCCGAGGGCATTGCGGGGCTTAATTTCCTCTCCATTAAATCTCCACGTGAATACGACTGGGAGGTCTCCTTTGCTCATCACGCAAGAAACTGACGCCGTCTCACCCTCGTTCAGGATTTCCTCGCCAAATTCGAACGGCGTGATCTGTGGTGGGACTGGGGAGCATGTGAAAGTGGGTTTCTAAGGGGAAACTACTTTTAAAAAGGAAGGATACAAGCAATTTTCGATAGCCGATAGCTGTACCGTTGACGTTAAGTACTGCGGTGTGGTTGGTGGAGCCGGCCCAGTTCGCCGCCACACAGTCGTAGGAGCCCCTGTTCACCCCGCTAACCGAGTCTATGTTTAGGATCGAGGTTTTCTTGTTTATGTTTACGACCACTATTCCGAGATCATTGCCCCTTTGGACTCGTTGTCCGTTGAAGTACCAGGAAATGTTAAGCGGTTGGTCGCCCTTGCTGACGGCGCAGGATATGGACGCCATGTCTCCGGCGTTGGCGGGTTCCTCGCCGAACTCGAAGGGCAATATTTGCGGGGGCACTGCAATGACTCGCGCTACAGGGAGCTACTTGTTCTACCGTCGGAGGAACGGGGCGTGTGTGGCAAACGATGTAGCTTTGGCGGGCATAAACATCTCCGATAATATAACATTGGCCATTTTTGATACACTTTTATTCAATGTACTGATGTAAAATCTGAAAGAAAGGTTATTAATAAACAGTTGCAAAATAAAGCCGCTGTAATATGTTTTCATAAAATTTGAACATCGATGTTTTAGCTTAGAATGCTTCAGAGCTAGAGAAGATTTAATAAAAACAACTGTAATTCATTTGGTAATTCAAATGAATTACAGTTGTTTTTATTAAATCTTCTCTAACTCTGAAACATTTCTCAATTGAAAACATTTGTTTTGTGTGTGGTGTAATGTGACATTTGCAACGGCTTTTCTTTGCGACAAGAAGAGACACAAAGTCGCATTATGATGATGAGAATTGAATTAGTAACTTTGAATAAACCTGTATAAATAATTGTATACTTCAGGTTCTCTACTGGGCAACTCTGTGATTTATTCTTCCACTCATTATTTTCTTTTTTTTAAGAATTGCACCAATGTTTAGATTAGGTCTATAAGTATTAGAGCGAATAAATTTAAAAGTGGAAAATATGACTTGGAACTCCGGTAGCCGTTTAAGAAGTATAACACTCTTACGGTAGATGTCGCTAAGGGTCCCCTTGACCTATAATATGGTGGAAAGATTTGCTGGCTAGGGATGAGGTCTTGGTGGCTCAGATGGCAGAGCGCTGGAGTATCGATCCAGAGGCCGTGAGTTCAAGTCTCACCCAAGACAGTAATTTTTCCACTTTTAAATTTATTCTAAGCTTAATAGCATCGTTCGCAGACGTTTCTGCTTGTTAAAAATTAAAATTAGTATGGGTAGCACATCGTAACTGGTGAATTTCCAATATGACTTGGAACTCCGGTAGCCGTTTAAGAAGTATAACACTCTTACGGTAGATGTCGCTAAGGGTCCCCTTGACCTATAATATGGTGGAAAGATTTGCTGGCTAGGGATGAGGTCTTGGTGGCTCAGATGGCAGAGCGCTGGAGTATCGATCCAGAGGCCGTGAGTTCAAGTCTCACCCAAGACAGTAATTTTTCCACTTTTAAATTTATTCTAAGCTTAATAGCATCGTTCGCAGACGTTTCTGCTTGTTAAAAAAATTAAAAATTAAAATATTAGAGCGAAGTTATCCGATTTCCTATTTTGAAACTTGTTTCAGTTGGAACATCTTTCTTTCTATTATTCTACTTTATATTCTTGTTTCCCTTTTTCTTCTTTCTTTATTGATTTTATTTGTTTATTTTTATTTTCTAATTTTGTTTTAAATAATGAGTGGTTGACTCTTCTTTCTTAACACGCAATAAGAATAAATGCTTTTTCTTACTTTTGTGCTGATGAGTGAGCTAATAAATTCTTAAAATGTATGAAACTCATTAAAGTAACTGGTTTCGATATTGTTTCTTACACACTTCATTAATTATTCTTTGCTTAGACGATAATTTTATTAGCTCACTCAAAAAATGGCTGCTGAAACTTGACTCTAAAGGTACCTTGCAGTGGTTGATTAATTACGAGTATGTGCTGTAGGTAGGTATCCTTATATGCATAACCAATTATAAAGGGGGTCTCTTTCTCGTTCAAGTCCTAATAATAAAGCTTTACATAGTGCTCAATGTGACTTGTATCTTTTATAGGGCAACAGAAAATTTAGTTTCCGAAGACTTCAGACTCTTTGGAGCCTGAAGGAGAGAGTAACTTTAGAGTCAACGTTCAAAGCCCGTAAAGAGAGTCAAATCAAACGACACTCAATGTGCTCAGTTCATAAAACGTTCATTATGTGCTCAGTTACTGTCACGTTAATATACCTACAGCAACATTCTTAACCGACCATCGGTAGACCTTATATTGCAATTAGGTTCACAAATTGTCAATTAGCAGTGTGGCCGATGGTACGTCAGAAAGTGACAGCAGCATGGTACAAATGAACGTTCCTCCTTTTTTTAGAGTCGGTCTAAGAAAAGTCTGCAGCGGATTTGATAGCCCACGCAGTGTAAGTGTTATTTATACGTCATATAATTTCATAGTAGTTTGACGTTTAAAATAACATGTGCACTGCGTGGGCTATCAAATCCGCTGCAGACTTTTCTTAGGCTGACTCTTGTTTTTTTTGTGTAGTTGAACTTACCCATGACTTGCAGCTCTAGCGTTCCCCGGGCGCTATAGCCCTGGCTGTTCTTGGCGACGCAGGTGTAGGTGGCCTGGTCGCTGTTGCGCTCCACGTTCTCGATCACCAGGGTGCCGTTCGGGAATACTTTCTGTTTACGGTTGATTGGCAGCACGCTGGAAATAAATACAACAACAAGTACAGAATACTCGTCTAACCTGATGTACAGTTGTCCAAGTAATCTTTAGATTAGAGGTTTGAAATTGTTACACTGTCGAGCTAACAAGCAGAGTACAGTGAGCCATAAATAAAACCAATTTTATACTGAACGCGTTTTCAACAGGATTTGCATTCTGGATCCAAATTGTACTTCCGTACACCTACCGGTGATGCTGCATCCAGCTAGTTCTGGATTATTGTATACTCTTCTGTCATCTACACATTTAAATGTCAGCGTATACACATCATTTACCCGTACCATATGATATGGCCAATATTTTTTTTAAATCCCCGAAAAGTATTCATTAGGTACTTATATAACTTCCGCCAGTTTCAGTGCTGCTTACATCGTAAAATTTCATTGTCATCGCACTCTTAACAGAGAACAAGTACTCACCGTCCGTCTCGCTCCCACACGATAGAGTCAATGGGGTATCCGGCGACGGGGCAGTGAGCGATCAGGGTGTCGCTGGCCACGACGGGCCGTTTCTTCATGGGCCGCACGTACGGCAGGCCGTACACGTTCACGCGGGCCGAGTGCGATGCGCTGCCAACCTGGAGTTTCAAACATACACGTTACTAAAGGGACTAAAGGACCTGCGATGCTCGGAAAGAGAGAGACAGAGGGTGAGGATGAACTCGGCTTGCATCAAGCTAGAGGCTAATCCCCTTATTCATAAAACTTCACGGGCCTGATTTAGTTAAATATGTCCTATCCATTTCTTACAAATACATAAGTCAACATGATAGATAAAGACAAATGATTGATAGCTAATTCGGGCCAGTGACGCGTTTATGAATAATGCCATAAGTCATTGACATCGTCAGCTTTTTGTTATGGGTTATACTTATATCGCGTAGCCTTGACTCGAGTGTGTATAGGTTGACAGATGGCTCAACATTCAAACTAGATCAGTGCTTTAACGATACTTCTTACTCAGTACTGACATTGGAAAACCCTTTATCTTCCAATCATTTACACAAAAGGAACATAAAACTTGCTGCTTGAAATGAATTAGTATTAATGTCAGACAAATAGGCTTTAGGTTGGCTCATTTCCAATAATTGTCACTTTAAATGCAAAACTGTTGAGTTTGCGTGCCAATATCTATGTAAGTACTTCTTACTTTATTAACTCAACTGAAACGAGAATAGACTATCTTGATAGACTTTTCGATTATTAGCTACTACCTGATATTACTTTAATGTTGGTACAAAATTGAAACTAAATAATAACACGCAGTAATGTGCATAGAAGCAACGCATTGGATATGTGGGAATGGAACTGAGCGATTGTTCCCTAAATTACCTTGCTCGAAGCGATGCAGGAATACAATCCACCATCATTAGTGTGTACAGAAGAGATGTTCAGATGCGACTCAACGTTGCCGTCAGCGGTAACGAACTGTCCGATCTGCAGGCGTTCTCCACTGGATAACTTCTCTCCGTCCAAAAGCCAGGCGATGTCAGGAGTGGGGTTACCGGACGCGACGCATTGGAGACGTAGAGATGGGCCGGAGCGGAGGGTCTGCTCTTGGAAGTTCTTGCGGATTTGGGGGGGTTCGACTGGAATCGGAAAAAAGATAGTCAATAACTTTTAGATTTTCATGACTTAAAAGTATCTAACTGATTAAATGTAGAACACAACATATTAGAACATAGTTTTCGTTACTCTTATACACGTTCCATGAAGAAATGTTTTTGAAAAATTCAAAAGAAAGAAAAATTCAGAAGTACTTTACACTTGAAGTATGTATATGGACAGTGTGTAGCATCAATAATTGTCACAGTTTTGATTTAACGGACGAGTTTCAAAGATTTTCTGATACAATAACAGGCATCTTATCATTTATTTGTATAAAAATAAATGTGTATTAAATATGAATATCTTACATCGTCCTCCAAGTTTAAGTTCGGCGCTAGCTCCTGCACTTTCCTGGTCGTTCCTAATGAAGCACTGGTACATTCCCTTGTCCTCCTTCTTCACTGATTCGATCCTATAATCAATATAAAAAACCATGTATTAATTAGCAAGGTTACAACAATCATCAGGAGCTGACAATATAACATTTTAGTTTAGACAATCAAAAACTTGAAAAAACATGAAATTTTCAAAATAAGAATGTATGCTTATGAATTCGGCTCTATCGGCTAAAGAATAAGAATCTTGCTTGTTTTTCTTTCATCATACATTCATGATTTCTGCTCAGGTGAGCAGAGGATTACAACATTTATGACATCATACCATTGTCGTTCTTAAACCACATGATCTTCACTTGCAGGTGGACACGGTAGGTCTACCGATATAGAAGTTCTATGGGGATGGATCAACGACCGTTTTGAATATATTATCCAGCACTATTGCTACCCTTAACTGTAAGTTTATATCTTACCTGAGCTGAGGGTCGTGGTGCTTCATGTCCTTGCCGTCCTTGAGCCAGGTGATCGTTTTGACGGGGTTGCCTTCATATTTGCAGGTAAATACCGCGGGTCTGCCAAAATCGACAGTTTGCGTAGCTGGTTCCACGGTCGTCTTGAGAGGAGCTGTTACTGTTAGTACTGTTTCCACTGATTCGCCTGGAAATTTAGTAAGACGCATTCATTTATTATTCTACATATACTAGAATATAATAGACATATTTGTTATTACTGTTATTAGGAACCATTAGAACAACATTAAGTATATGTATCTATGTAAATGTAAACATACCACCAACAGAGTTGTTGACCACGCACAGGTATTTTCCAGAATCCTCGACCTTGGCTTCTTTGATAATCAGAGTTCCAGATACTTGTTTCACTCGGTCGTTCAGCGTAACTGGCTGCTTTCTCGTTGTGCCGTCGATAAACTTGTACCATCTGAAACAAAACAGAACAAGTTCAGGGGGAGAATCAGGCAACTTAACTAATCTTGGACACTCAAAGATAAAATCGCTACAAAGTACGTTCAAGACCAAAAGTATTATACTTATAGAGTATCCTCTGTCACCCACCTGAAAACCGGCACCGGAAACCCTTGACTCAAACACATAATCGTTCCCTTTTGTCCGACACCGAACTCAGACTCATGTAATCGACCACTAGACAGCTTGGGAGGGATACTATTCGTAGGTTCTTAAAGAGAAATACATATAAAGTTGACGTGAGAAGCTTCAACCCTACCACCCAGACATATTTGGCTACTAAATTAAAAAAAGGTACAATAACGAAAGCGCGTGAAAGCACATGGATGTTATGTGCGAGCTACGCGAAGCACAAAGTAAAGATCGAAGCGTTCATAAAAGCAAGAACACCCTGACACTTACCGGCAGGTGTGTACGCTGTTCTATACTTTGGCTGGGGACCTTAAGGTCGCGGCCGGCCGCGAGTCACGCCTTCATGTCACGCGGGCGGAGCGGCCGCCGCAACAGACTGCAATAACAACGCACATCAGTACATTGGAATGGGATGGTGAGGCTACGTGATGAATGAATGCGTGAGATATCGGCGGCCGGCCGTGACAGGGTTCAAATCTCAATAGGTACGCATTTCTTTGGTTTACTCGCAAATGGACATTTTATCCTTCAGATTAATCAAGAGTCCACACTCTGAATTTTTAATTGACACCTATCACTCACCTAAATAAGGGTGCCGGGAATGCAGCGACTTGACATGTTAAGTATGCATTGGTCCCTTGGGAAACGACGAAAACTTCCCAACCTTCGAAGTGTTTGGCTGAATCTTTTCTAGGTGGTATCTTATTAGTTGGTTCTGTAATGGATGGATACTTGAAAACCTACAGATCTCTATTAAAAACCCTATGGGAAAAGTATCGGACAAAATAAGAATATCTCTATAAACTATAAAGTTAATCTCGATAAATCTTTCGTCGGTTCTGGGTGTATGGGACTTACCTGAATATGGGGGCGGGATAGCCGGATACTTCGCAGGTGAGATAGACGGACTCTGTTTCAGAAACTAAAAATATTTGTCCACCTTCAAATTTGCGGCTTTTCTCACTCCGTGGGGCGATCTTGTTGGTGGGTTCTGCAAGAGAGTAAGTAGATAAATTCAACGCACCTTGACAACGGCACGGGGAACGCTTGCGCCGGGCACAGGAGAGCCATCGCAGAGTTTTGTGAATAGTGAACCGCAGCCTTCTGCGTCGAAGTGATACTCGGTGCAACACTCCCGATTGGCTCTAAGAAATGTTACATGTTATGAACCGTGACTTGCCTGAATAAAGGAGTAGGGAACGCTTGCGCCTGACACAGTAGAGCAAAACTTTTGTTTATCTCCTCGACGAAAGTAAAACTTTTAGAGTTCCCGGAAAAAGTAGGAGCTTTCGCACCCACTGGCTCTGAGGAATGGAACACAACGCTTAAGAAAAAACTGTCCTGCTGTAAAACATTATTTGAAATGGAATAGATTAACTTGCCTGAATAATGGTACAGGGAAAGCTTGAGCTTGACATAGCAATCCGAAGCTTTGTCCAATTGTTCTTATGAATGTCGTACTACGTGCGTCCGTGGAGAAAGTTGGGGCTTTGGATCCCACGGGTTCTGTTATTCAAAATAAACAGTTGATAACAGAATACAACACTAAGTACTTGCCTAAAAATAGGGGCGGGGTAACTTTGAGCCTGACAGAGAAGTGCGAAGCCTTGTCCGATGCGTTTTCTAAATATACTTCCCATTGATTCCGTAGAAAATGTCGGTGATTTAGCGCCCACCGGTTCTACAGAAGGAGTTAAATTTACACATTTTATACTCCCTGACAAAAATCATTATATTGTTAAACTTGCCTGAAGATTGGTACTGGAAAAGCTTGAGCTTGACAGAGAAGGGCAAAGCTTTCACCTCCATGTCTTTTTAGAGATGAGATATCAGACTCAGTAGAAAACGAGGGGGCCTTGGAACCGACGGGCTCTGCATAAGAAGAAGAAGCAGTTAGTACCAAACAAGTTGGTACAACGCGCAAATACACCGGACCAAAGTTGGTGTATACAATTTAAGCTTCATAATGCAACAGTAAAGGTTAATAAAACTTGCCTGAAAATCGGTATGGGAAAAGCCTGGGCTTGGCACATCATTGCAAAATCTTGACCTCTATGTCTCGTGACCGCCGATAGAGTGAAATCATTGGAAAATGTCGGCGGCTTGGAACCCACAGGCTCTGCGTAAGAAAATACGTGACGTTAGCTTACCTAAACACTGGGGTGGGGAATGCCTGGGCTTGACACAGTAACGCGAAACTATTTCCAATCTCTCTAACAAATATACTGCCTTTTGAGTCAGTTGAAAAAGACGGGGCTTTTGCTCCAACGGGCTCTATAAAAAAGTTTATAAAAATTAATATTAGAACCTACCTGAATGAGGGTTTAGGGTACCATTGATTCTGGTTCAATTTAATTAATAATTGATAGGTTTCGGTGGCTAGGAAGCAGCTGATCTGATTAGATCGAGTGAAAGAAAAGAAAAAAACCGCTTGAGAAACGATTGACTCACCTGAACAGAGGAGTGGGATGCGCCTGAGCTTGACACAAGAGAACAATAGCTTGTTCCGCCGCTTTTGTTAATGTAGTACTTTTAAACTCTGACGAAAATGTCGGCGCCTTCGACCCAACAGGTTCTGCCAATTAAGCTTAATATTAGGATCATTGTTTTTCTTACCTGAATATTGGGACGGGGAACGCTTGTGCTTGGCATAACAGAGCGAAATCTTGACCGGTTCTACGAGTAATTCCAGAGAACTGTACATCGTTTGAAAACGTAGGGGACTTTGAGCCAACGGGTTCTATAAGTAAAATATTAAAAATAATTCATTCACCTGAAAAGTGGAACCGGAAAGGCTTGAGCCGGGCACAGAAGATTAAGGCTCTCGCCTATTTTCCTCACATACCATGAGAATTTGTTATCAGTGGAAAATGTAGGAGACTTTGATCCAACGGGTTCTAAAATAAGATTGTATCTTAAATATATTGCTTCGTCGAGCAGGAATTATGTATTTGTGTTAAATGCTCACCTAAACAAAGGGACAGGGAACCCTTGAGCAGGACACGTGAGTGCAAAATCTTGACCAGAATGTATTTCAAACCACGCTAATTTGGATCCACTTGAGAAAGCAGGACTTTTGGAGCCGATCGGTTCTAAAACAATAAAAGGCTTTAAATACCTGAATAAAGGGGCGGGCGATCCCTGCGCTGGGCATAGCAATGCAAAGCCTTGCTCTACGGCCTTAACATACCACGCCATTTTGAAATCCGTCGAGAAAGTAGGGGCTTTTAGGCCGACAGGCTCTAAAACAAATGCGATATTTTTAAAGACTCACCTAAACACTGGGACCGGGAACGCTTGTGCCAGACACAACAGCGTAATGCTTGAACCCATTTTGAATTCCACAAACTCTATTGTTTTTGTAGGCACCTTGGGTGGAGCACTATTTATTGGTTCTACAAGAAAAAAGAGACATGCCAATAGTTCAATATTTACCTGGAGAGCGGAACTGGGAAGGCTTGAGCGGGGCACAGCAGTGTCACACTCGAATTGACAGATGTACTAAAACCTCTAACACTGTCTAACGTGGGAAACTTCGGAGGAACTCTCCCCACGGGCTCTAAACAGACATTTATTCTATTGGATTCACAACATCGATACTTGTGAATTACCTGAATATTGGGACAGGGAAAGACTGAGCCGGGCATAGCAATGTAACAGTATTATTGGATTGCGCCTCTGTGATGTCGATCATTTTCATAGCCACTTTGGGAGCAGCACTGCCCAGCGGTTCTACGAAAGAGTTAACAGTTTAGTCTTTACCTTGATAAAGGAACTGGGAAGGCCTGGGCGGGGCACAGCAATGTCACGCTTGCATTGACTGATGTTTTAAAACCTCTACTATCGTCCAAAGTAGGGAACTTCGGAGGAACTCGGCCCACGGGTTCTAAACATGGACATTTTCTCTACTGAATTCTACGACATGACAATATCAATAGCAAATTACCTGAATATTGGAACAGGGAAAGCCTGAGCCGGACAGAGCAACGTGACGGTATTATTCGATAACTCTTCTGTGAGGTCAATCACTTTAGTTGCCACTTTTGGAGCCGCACTTCCCAAAGGTTCTACAAAAAGGTTTGTGATTTAGAAAAAAATATATATACCTGAACATTGGGGCTGGAAATGCTTGCGCAGGGCATAAGAGCGTGATGCTGTCGCCACCGTTCGCGTCGAAGGCGCGAAGTTTATCACCAGTTGTGAATTTTGGTTGTACGCGACCCACAGGCTCTAAATATACATAAGTGCGTATTGGTGGGATGTTTTATCTAAGGATTACCTGAACATTGGGGCAGGAAATGCTTGGGCGGGGCACAAAAGTGTGATGCTATCGCCTCCGTTAGCATCGAAGGCGCGGCTTTTGTCACCAGTCGTAAACTTAGGCTGAACACGACCAACGGGCTCTAAGAATATATAAACGCTTACTGGCATGCTTCTAATTAAATTACCTGAATAATGGGACGGGAAAAGCCTGCGCAGGGCATTGGATAGTCAAACTTGAATTAAGAGTAGCGCTGAAGCTCCTTGAGCTATCCATTGAAGGGAATTTTGGAGACACTCGTCCCACAGGTTCTAGAGAGACAAACAGACATCTAAGTAGGTACCTGAACAATGGAGTGGGGAACGCTTGGGCCGGACAGAGCAGTGTCACGCAAGTATTCGATGAAAAGGTAAAGCTGCGTCCGGTTTCCATGGACGGGAATTTTGGAGAAACCTTGCCCATCGGTTCTGTCCAAGAGAAAACGTTAGAGACAGTTTTGAATTACCTAAATGCCGGCGCAGGGAACCCTTGAGCTGGACAAATCAACGGGGAACGCTACCCGTGTTTGCAATAAACGATCGGCTAACATCTCCGGTAGCAAATTTTGGAGATACTTTTCCCATGGGATCTACGAATTGGAAATTACATGTTTTTAAAATTTTTTGTGTGGTAAGACTTACCTAAACATTGGGGCGGGAAAAGCTTGTGCAGGACAAAGAACCGACAGAGTTTGGTTACTTTCGAAATTGAATAGTCGACTCTTTTCTAGACTTGGAAACTTCGGTGATACTTTTCCCATGGGTTCTGTAGCAAAATATTATTGTTTTACCTATAAAGTGGAATCGGGAACGCTTGAGCTGGGCACAATAAAGTAATACTGCTGCTCTGCTGATAGTCCACAAGACGCCCTTTATCGATATTGGGGAATTTCGGTGATACTTTTCCCAGGGGTTCTACACACAAAATATGCATAGCTCAAAAATATGTAACCAATAAGTAAGTACCTGAAAAGTGGAACGGGGAACGCTTGAGCCGGGCATTGTAATGCAAGCGAATGATTTTCTTTAGCTCCCATCCAGGTGCCCATCAATAAAGTGGCAAATTTTGGTGACACGCGACCAACCGGTTCTAGGGGAGGATTGCGAAATGGTTAAGATCAAGTACCTGAATAATGGAGTAGGGAACGCCTGCGCGGGGCACTGCAATGCGTATGATTCGTTTTTCTTAACCTCGAACATTGTGCCAGTGAGTACGGTCGCAAACTTGGGAGGTACGCGGCCAACCGGTTCTAGAAATATGTATAGATAGTAGAGAGTTGGTGTGCTAAGATTACCTGAAGAGGGGTACAGGGAATGCTTGGACATTGTAATGTAAACGAAGCTGCCAGCGTGGTAACGTACATGGCGCCGACTTGTGTGGTGGATAGCTTAGGAGGCACGCGCCCTACCGGCTCTGGGGACGTAAACGGTTAGATTTGAAGAGTCCTTACCGGTACATTGGCGCAGGGAAGGCTTGGGCAGGACACAGCACTGCCATGTTAGAGCCTTCGCTAAACAGGAACCCGCTGGTGGTCGACGCGCTAGGGAACTTGGGAGGCACCCGACCCACGGGTTCTGCACATGTTGGGAGAAGGCGGGTTTTCAAGGATCGGACCAGAACGTTTTACCCAGAGTGGACTTTGACCGGCCAAGTTACCCCTACTGTTCTCTATACGCCTAATTTTAAAAACGCGAGTCAAGGCTCTGCAGGGTACCCTATCCCAACATTCAGGCAAGTCGTTTAATACAAAAAAGTTTATAGACACAAATATTTGTGTGTGTAAACTTCGCTATTAATAGTAAAATTAATAATCTCAACTGTATGCATATTGATTGTCCGTAGTAAGATACCTTGAAAAGTATAAGGTACATATTTGCTATAAGAAATAGTAAAGTTAGACAGAGATTATCAATTTTCTTTAAAAACAATCATATTGAAAAATTTAAGCAGAATATTTCCAGAACTGCAATGAAATTGATATCAAAAATCATCTGCATATTGACAGTTGATTGATTGTTTAAGCTGTGTAGTTTAAATTTAGTTGTTACCGTTCGTATGTTCGTATTTATAATATTAATGTAAATGGAAATATTCAGCACTATATTCTATAGATTTCAAAGACAACTAATTAAATTAAATAAAACTTAATATCAACAATGTCTTTAAAATGCTACCAAACTCTTAATAAAAACTGTACGTTACTAATGATTACGAAAACCTGGGGTACGTAGATTTAATTAAAACGACATTGTTGTTATTAACGTGACGCTTTGAATTCATTACCAGCAATAAAGAATTGATTATGAATATGAATTACAAACTGCATTATAAACAGTATTAAGTAATTGGAATGTATTCATATATTTTATACGTAAGTATAATAGTGAATGAATTTGTAGCGTCACCTCAAATAGAAAATAAGAAAACTCACCAGTGATGACGAGACGTCCCTTAGTAGCGGAAAGTCGAGTTTCTCCCGTAAGCCTGTGCTTCGTGCGACATTGGTACGATTTATATCCATCCTCGGGTCCGACATCTCTGATATGTAGCTCTCCAGACGGCAGTACTAAGTACTTTCCCTCTGAAAATTCATAAGACATTGTAGAATTCCATTTTATAGACCAATTATATACATAAATTCAATTTCATAATTTGTTAATGGCTCCGCAGCTTAAGGCTGCCTTACTTACAAATTTCATAGCATGCAGGAAGGAGGATCAGAGGAAAAGGTAGGCCGTGAGGCCCATGGAGTCACGGGAAACCAATAGGAACACTCCTATGCACCACTGGAGAGACTTGATCGTTGGAGACGAAGGCCAAGGACGGCAAAAACTCGTACCTAAGTCATGATCGGCGTCGAGATTGATTTCGACGTCTTCTGCGTCTTCGCTTATGATCCACGAGACTACGGTAACGTACTCCGCAACAAAGCTCGGGATGTGACACTTAAGAATAGCTGCGTTGCCTCTCAGAACGTATTCCTCCATTAGATTTACCGCATACGCTTGTGAAACCACTGGAACAATACGATACGAATTGTCAAAGACGTTTCCAAAACATCAATTCAATTTTATCTTTGACCCTATAAAGGAAACCTAAACATACCTATCTCTTCCCTATCCCTGCCTATCTATCTATCCCTTCGCCAAAATCGCAATATTACCTACACTGTTAGCTAGAAATATCTACTACGACACGACAGTGTTAAGGGCTGGATGGGAAACCTCGGGAGCGGAAAGGAGTACAACCAAACAAATACCTAAATTTGATGAGTTGTCGATATTGATTTCGTCCTCCTGTTCGCCCTCCGAAACTATCCAAGACGCGACTGACACATATTCGGAAACGAAACTCGGAATTTGGCATTTGAGAATCGCAGCATTTCCGCGTAAGACGTATTCTTCCCAGAATTTCACGTCGTAAGCTTGGGATACGACTGTAAAAGATACTTGCGATAAAATATTGCCCTTGATTTACATGTAATTTTATATAGTTAGTAATATTACGCAGTAATAACTGTAACCACAGGACGATGATTCACAGCTTATGGACTTAGATCTTGACGGTAAACCGTGACTCATCAAATTGTCGCATCTCACTAATTCTATTCATTGGTGTTTTCGCACTGCTAATTATCCAATCTGTTCATTGCCTAGAGAATAGACTCCCCAGTTACAAAAAACAACTATGAATATACTACAATGGAACAGGAAATGATAAGGAATGAGTATGTGTCTGGATTCGAAGCTATCCTTATTTACCCAGATTAACGTCAGATTCTAAATTTATCTCCAACTCATCTGTATCCCCTTCGGAAATAATCCAGGAAGTGACCGTGACATATTCGGTGACAAAACTCGGAATGTGACACTTTAGTATGGCGGCATTTCCGCGCAGAACGTTCTCCTCTCAAAGATTGACGGTGTACGACTGAGACACCACTGGAATAAATCAACTTAATTAATACGTAACACGCAGAATATTCTTCTAAACTAAACCTCGTTGACTTGCTTTTCAAGTAGGATCCGGGCAGGAATTTGGGATTGTTAGTTAACAATACCTAAGCTAGCTGAATCTTCTACACTAATCTCTTTCTCATTAGTATCGCCCTCGGAAATAATCCAAGTAGATACAGTCACGTACTCAGTGACGAAGCTCGGTAAGTGGCACTTTAGGATGGCGGAGTTGCCACGCAGTACGTTTTCATCCATCAAGTTAATCGTGTACGCTTGAGACACGACTGAAACAATGTTATTTGTCTTGTCACATTAATAAACAATAAACCGACAACTTAATCGACCTGACAAACGACGATCAAGGGAAATGGGAGGATGGCACGCCACTAGCTGTTAGATAAAAATACCCAAGTTAGTTTCTTCAGCGTCGGCGTTAGTTTCCAATTTGTCAGTTTCGCCTTCGGATATAATCCAAGAAGATACGCTTACGTATTCCGTGACGAAAGTAGAAATGTGGCATTTTAGGATAACTGCGTTCCCGCGCAACACGCTCTCTTCCATCAGATTGACCGTGTAAGCTTGGCTCACCACTGCAAATAACATCCAAAACATCCGGTTGAAACAGGAAAGGATCTTAGGAGCTAAGCTGACGAATTAACTATAAAATACCCTCTTTGTTAGTAACGTCTTCTAGTTTAATTTCAGATTCTTGTTCGCCTTCAGATATTATCCACGAAGCGACCGATACATATTCGGTCACGAAACTAGGGATGAGGCATTTCATAACTACGGAGTTTCCGCGTAACACATTCTCATCAACTAGTTGAACTGTGTAAGCTTGGCTCACGACTGCAAACAATAATTTAAAAACATCGACTTAATGTGTGTTACACAGGAAAGGATTTTAGGAGTTTAACTGATAATACAGACATTGACTACAACTACAAAATACCCTCTTTGTTAACAACATCCTCTAATTTAATTTCAGTTTCTTGTTCGCCTTCCGAGATTATCCATGAAGATACTGAGACATACTCAGTTACAAAACTGGGGATGAGGCATTTCACAATCACAGCGTTTCCGCGTAGAACGTTCTCTTCAACTAAGTGAACCGAGTACGCCTGAGATACCACTGCAATATTGAAACGACAACGTTAACCTGGCATAAACTACAAGTGGTCAGAGAGGACAGGAGGTGACGGATATTTTCTTTCTCATATAGTAAGTAATACCGTAAGTTTCATTTTGCGTATATTCTCCGCCATCCGTATCATGCCAAGAAACTATTTGCACATGATCGGAGACAAACGATGGAATGTGACATTTGAATACTGCGGCGTTCCCCCGAATCACGTACATGTCGTACACCTGCGATTCGTAGAACTGGTTGACGGCTGGAATTTACAAATTATAGTCACTACAACATGGCTACTGCTAACGCTGTAGGATTTGGTGGAGAGCGGATAGGGACAATTGGGGTCGGGCGGGCGCTCTCGATTACCGTAATTGCCGTCAGAGCCGTTTAACGAAAACGCAGAGAGGGACTTCTCGTCTGTTATCCATTCCACGACATTGACGTAATCCGCCACGAACGACGGGATTGAACACTTAACGATAGCGGAGTTTCCACGCAGGACATCCTCGTCGATCACGCGAGGTTCGTATGACTGATGCACCACTGTGAAGCAGAATTTCATTCATCCCTTCAAAATGGTACGAAATAGTGGGAGGGATAGGGGGTTAACATCTACAGGTTTTATCTACCCGACTTAACGTTCGCGTGTTCTTCAGCAGTAACAGTTTCGTTGTCCATAGTCCACGACACGACATGAACAAAATCCGCGACAAAGGAAGGCACGATGCATTTGAGAATGGCTGTATTTCCGCGCAAGACGAACTCGTCGTTGACTCTAGCCTCATAAACTTGAAGAACAGCTGTTCAAAAATATTAAAATTATGGATTAAGGATAGGAGTTTTCTTCGTGTTGGAGGATTTACCCTCTTCATGTCCGGGAAAGTAAGATCCTCCATCGCTGTCGGTCCACATTTCAACAGATACAAAATCGGACACGAAACTTGGGACCTCGCATTTCATTATAGCAGCATTTCCGCGGATAACATATTCGTTGTCCGCCTCGGCCTCGTAGGGTTGCGATATCACTGACAACATTAATTTTTATTTTTTTACGTTGCTAAAGGAATTTGGGATGGGATCGTGAGAATTAACAAAGCAAGACGTGAAAGGAGTACCCTCCGAGTGTGTATTGTTAATGGTGAGCGTTTGTCCGTCATCCATTATCCATGACTCCACGTAGACGAAGTCGCTCACGAAAGAGGGTATCTTGCACTTGACTATTGCGGCGTTGCCTCGTATCACGTACTCATTTTCGGCTTCGGTCACGTAATACTGTGACACGACTAAAGAATAACAATTAGTCACCTAGATGGAAATGAGCGGGTAAAGGTGTGGGACAGGCTTTTAGTGCGTCGGGAAGCGGTTACTTCATTGTTTAGCGAGGTATTGTTACCGAGGTCGTCGGAATGCGTAATCTCAGTTCCTTCTTCGTCGATCCATGCTTCTACCTTCACAAAATCGGCGACAAAAGAGGGAATGGAACATTTTAGGACAGCCGCGTTGCCCCTTATAACGTACTCCGTGAGGATCTCGGCTTCGTAGAATTGGTTAACAACTGAAAAAAGACGCGTGAGGTCTTAAAATAAGTAGGTAGAACAAACAATTTGGATTCGAGAGGCTCCTGACAATAATAATATTTGACAACAGGAAGACCATAAACGTCTCCAAGGTTTTATGGTCAGTGACATTCTATTGATTGGTAGTATAATTGGGGATGGAAAGCTGGCAACAGGATGCGGAGATATGTATGCACATATATTAGTGGTACCATTGTCTTTAGGATTTGCGGCGGCGTAAGAATTCCCATCTTCATCGTGCCAAGAGACTACATTAACGAAATCCGCTACAAACGAGGGTATGGAGCATTTGAGAATGGCAGAGTTTCCGCGGATGACGTATTCATTGTTCACTTCGGATTCGTACTGCTGCTGTACCACTGTGGACGTAGAAATTTGGAAATCCTTGAGGATTAGGAAGAAAGGGGGTAATAGGCGAGAGAGTAACCGTAGTCGTTGCCAGGTAAGAAGTCTTGGTTATCGTCGGTGTGCCACGAGAGAACCTCTACGAAGTCGGCGACGAACGACGGGACCTGGCATTTCAGCACAATGCTGTTGCCCATAATGACGTACTCCTTGTTGACATCAGTGTCGTAATGCTGGGCGACAACTAGCATCAAACGTTGTTAAATAGTTTTGTACCACAAAGAAAATTATAAATTTAGTCCCAAATATTACTGATACTATAATACCTGTTAGAAAAGATACACACTCATTGCTATAATTAAAATGGTTCTGCATGAATAGTAAAATCAAAATATTACGTAACTAAGTAAATATTCACAACGACTTTTCAACTGTAACTGACTGTACTATTCATGATGCACAGACATTTCATAAATTTAATCCTGTAATAAATAAGTACTTTACAATTACATATTGAATTGAAAACAATGTATAAATTTTCAATTGCAATACAAGAGACGCAACGCTGCACCAGTAAAATCACCGTCGCAGATATACACCGTGTTTTTTTTTTTGTATAAGTACATGAACTTGTGCAAAAATTTGTTGATATCTACATTTCTATGAGCGCCAAGTCGGTGGCCAAGTGTTTAGGTAGCGTACAGCCGTACAGCAGATTACTGCAGATTAAGGCGGTGCAGCTTTGCGTCTTTATTATGCTTCAATTTTATCGAATTCAAATCAAAGTTTAATGTAACCTGTGAGCGTATGATGGGTGCTGTTATCGGCGCGACAAAACAACTGTCGCTTTCTAACACCGCTTTATA
The DNA here is from genome assembly GCF_963556715.1 of Cydia fagiglandana. NCBI lineage: Eukaryota > Metazoa > Arthropoda > Insecta > Lepidoptera > Tortricidae > Cydia > Cydia fagiglandana. The sequence continues at coordinate 5,569,740 of NC_085932.1, read as the reverse complement.
GAAAGTAACAGACGCTGCGATTATCACGCGATCGAGGATAACTGCGACCATCATAACCGTAATGTTTATTATAGGTATTGTAAAATGTCGTTATCAGTAGCCTTGATGTGAGCTCCACGCTGCCGATGAGTTACATTTGCAATACAACAGGTGGCTGTTACGTTACATCAGCAAATAGCATTGTTTACACGACGCGGTTACTCAATACGGGTGGAAGTACAATTTGCATTTATTTACATGTCTGTCAACTGAAGCTTTTACGGTTGAAAACAACATAGTGTTCCGTTAGTAAAGTGTCTGTTTTTCATTCAAAACTAAATTTTGGCAGCCAAAATCAGTTTCTCTGATATGTCACATTGGTAAAAATATTGAAAAGGTTAGGAACTACTCTGCCACAGTAAATATGCCTACACCACGTCCCCGTGGTCAGCATAAGTATTTAACCGCTTTGCTGGCAAAAATTGTTATTTACGATATAAGTGCGAAAAAGAGGAAATCCCCTACCTACCTATACCTATTACCTATTCGCACGTGTATCGTACAACGTTTTACAGTACATATGGCCCTTTAAACTTTTGACATCGCACGAAAAGTGCTATTTTACGCACTAGTGCGGGAAAATAGGACCATATGTACTGTAATAAATATTTTCTTGACCATGGGAAGATAAACTTTTGGGGCAAAGTTATTACGTATGTTTCTACAGGGTGCTTCCTGTAACAGGAGCAATAAATTAAACTAAAGATTGTACTCCTCAAACTGACCAACATTTGTTCAGCAACTTTTAAAAATTAAGAATCGTTTAGACTTCCTCTTTTTCATACAAAATAAATATTGCCTTCAATGTACGCTGACATCAGGGTGTTTGACGTTACTTGTCACGCTTTTAACATAACAAAATTTGCAATACATTGCGTCTTAGAATAAACTTTAAAGTGTAATAAAAATCAAAACATGACTTATTTTCAAAAGTTGCTGAACAAATGTTGGTCAGTTTGAGGAGTACAGCCTACAGTTTAATTTATTGTTCCTGTTACAGGAAACGCCCTGTATATGTTGATTATATAAATTACAAATTATTCCGACCCATACGAACTTCCATCACAAACGCTTCCAGCATCACTCTACGCCTGAATAGGCGGTCCTTCACCGCGAGCTGATTATTTAATTGACCGGTCGTCCCCCGAAGGGCAGCGGTCCGTGACACGTCGCGACAGCCCAATAAAGTGCATCGGCAATTGTTACTTTATTACTAATCAAGGGCCGTGGCCGTGACAAGGGCTTATCGTTGTATACTGAGAGAAAAATCATTAGTAAACTAAACCAGGAATTAAAAAACAGTTCTGTACTGGGGAAAAAAATAAGTTTAGTAATAATTATAGACGTTTCACTATTTCTGTAAAGTTTATTTATTTCTACAAACAGCTCAGTAATCCTAAATCTAATTTCAACAAACAGATAATAGAAATTGCAAGAACTAATAGAAATTGCAAAAGTCAATTTGTTCCTATTAGTTGACTCTCCTTGTCCCCGGATTAAGTTTATTTTTGTAATTCTAAGTGTGTTTTTGTTATCCTTTTCTCTCAGTGTAGCATGGTTGTAGTTGTAGCTTTAGTCTCAAGAGCTTGTTGATTAACGATGTATATTTACTCTGTAATTAAATGGATATTGAAATACACCCAGGGAAATACATTTACTTTTTTATATAGTCAACAACACGAGGACAGTTGAACAAATACATAGTAATTTAGAAAAAGTTAAGTACAGCTTTTTGGCGTGATTTGAAAATAAGAAAAGTTAGTTCACAAACTTTTCTTATTTTCAATACTCGTATACTATTTTTGAGTGTTACCTATTCTGCTTGATCGGGCGGGTGATTTTACCAGTAGGTACAAATATATGACACAAAATCCATGCAATGTGACATCGCATCTTAACTTTCTCCAAGTAGGCCTATCTCGGCATATCTCGCCATATGAAACATAACTCTTTTATAATGTCACAGTCGTATTAGGTTACAAACGAGCGCGGGTCATAAGTCAACGGTCCGACCATGTTTGAAGTGAGATATCTTGTTTGATAAATGGTCTTCCGTGTATAGTTCAAACGTGTTCAATTACTGTAACTTTAGATTCTCCGTGTTACTTACATAGACCGTAAGAGGACGTGGTAGGAGTCAAATTCACTTGGCTAGCTCGTTTATACAGCGGCCTATGTTTAGTTTTAAACTACTGTAGCGAACTGGTCGGATCTAAACAGAGTTACAGGAACGATGTTACAGTGTTTTATGCTGTATGTGGATTGCTTGTTTTATGGCAACATTACGAAATAATGGCGTTAATTTGGATAACATATAGTTTAAACAGACACTTTGCTAAGGCAGTCTTTATTAAGTTTTCTACGTTATACTTCGAGATAACTTTAAGTATGCTTTGCTGATGCTTATTTTGAATAAAACTAGGTACTAATATATTTCAACTCTAACAGGTCAGATTTGAGCGGTAAAAAGACGTAAGTACAGACTAAAAATAGATAAGTCTCCTACGTCCTTTTGCTAGCTTTACTTTCACATGTTGGGCCGTGAGTCTACAGGACGAGCTTTGTGGTGATCTAAATAAGGCTTGCTGCCTCTAAGCCATAACTGCGCCCTGTAGACTCGCCAAGGTGGACCCTACGGCTGGATAGGACATAAAGAGAAAATGCGAGCTGGCGTTATGTTCACACAACATTTCGGTCTCCAAGTTTTTTTTTTTGAATCTTGACTCGTCTTAAATCTTATGTAAGTTATGTACAGTATAGTGATCAAAAGGTTTATTTCAGTCACATTTCCTCTTTACTTGAATTACCGCAAGTCTTACATGTGCGGTGTTTCGAAGGCTTTAGTCCTCTGCTGTTGACGCCATACGTTGCGTACATCGTCATGTTCTATAGACATTTTGTTGTCTTACAATATATCTATTTATTTAAACAGAACAATATGGTTGACTTAACACACTGACGCTATCGCAGCGTACGGCTCCAACCAAACACCAATACCTCACAACAATAGAATGAATTAATGTCTGTATGTATTACCAGCTCGCACGTTGACGTCGCGGGAGTGGATGGAGCCGACGGGGTTGCGCGCGAGGCACGCGTAGACCTGCGCGTGCACCTCCTGGCGGTAGTCCTCGGCGCGGAACGGCGGGAACACCAGGTTGCCGTTTGGCAGGACCTGAGGAAGAGGACAATCGTGAGTAACATCTACAGTATTAAGTTCTTTTCTGGATACAGACCACTTCTCAACATACCTACATAGGGAGCTGCAAAATTGCATGGACACGTTATGAATGTAATCCATTTATACCTGATGTTGGACATATTGCAGTTCCGTTCTGCAGCTCGCTGTATATGAGGGTGAGGATAAACAGAAAGTAAGTTTTGAGCTCATAGTTTTGGGCATCTTAAACATAAGCAACGTTTAGAAACCGGCAGATGTTGTTCCATGTGAAACTGTAAAGTAATAATAAAAAAAAATTTTACATGCATTTAAATATAAATGGACTTATCCGAAGATTACAGATGAGATGACCCGTGGTGTCCAAAAGTAAAATAGCAGAACTATAATTGGATTAAACCCTATTTTGACAAATCGGGACTTAATCTAATCGATATGTCTCAGTATTTCTTGTCTATTTAAAGGCAGGGACATCCCCGATAGCGAAAGTAAAATTACTTATGTGAGTTTCGGTTGTCTGTTTATTGATTGAATGATGGGTCGATTTTGTTAAATAACGAAACTTTATGCATGTGGATAGTTGAAATCCTTTGCTTTTTTTTCGAGTCTACTGATGGTCTACGAAATTGTTACCTAATTACCTAATTGTCATCTGCCTTAATCTTCAAACAATTGTTTTTCATTATCTTTTACTGTGGTGTGCCAATAAAGAGTGTTCAATGCTGATATATTCTTGTAAATATTACCGCATACTAGACATGTGCGCCGCGCCGCCGCGCCGCCGCCGCCGACGATTTTTCCACGCCGCCGCCGCTGATAAATTTGACCGGCGTATAATCGGCGTGGGAAATTTTGATACCTATCGTGTCTTATACCATGTTGCGTAGGGAGTAGATAGTGTCAGGGGTATAATGTAAAGATCCTTAAGAATTTTTATATTGAATAACTATTAAAGAAATTTAATAGTTATTCAATATAATATTTTAGTTACATAATCAAAAAGTAATTACTTTACCCCGAAGTGTGTGGATTATTGTTTTGGATGACTTTAGTGTAAAGTAACAGCACTAACCTGCCACTCGACCTTTGCACCCTGACATTTGTATTGACACTGTCACTCTCATCAAACTCACAACGATGGACACATTGGCAACCATCCTTGAGACACAGAAGACCCTTGAGGCTTCCTTCAACAAGCGGTTCCAGGAGTTGGACTCCAAATTAAAAACTGCATCACCGCACACACATCCCACAATAGCCAGCCTTAGCAAAGAGGTAAGCACCTTTAAGGAGCAAATGTCTGCTATGCTTGAGCTCCTCAGGCAGCAAATCCTTGGTATTCACCGAACAGTGGATGCTATGGAGACCCGGCACCGTAGAAAAAACTTGGTGCTCAGTGGAGTTCCGGAGGTGGCCGATGAGGATGTTGCTGTAACAGTCGCCACTATCTGCCAGAGAGATTTACATCTGCCTGAGGTCACCCGTGCGTCCATCTCAGTGTGTCACAGGCTCGGACCTGCAACTCAGGGCAGACCTCGAGCCATCCTAGTCCGCTTCACCAATTTCCAGACAAGGAATGCAGTTTGGACCAAGAAAACAGCGCTTAAAGGAACTTCGGTAGTGATAGCAGAATTTCTGACTAAACATCGACAATCTGTGTTTATTGAAGCTCGTAAGCACTTTGGTATGCGTCAAGTGTGGACCAGAGACGGCACTATTTATGTCAAGCTGGCCAGCGGGAAGAAAGAGCGGCTGTTTGCTGCTGAGGAACTTCAGGCCCTGATCGAGAAGCACCCTAGCAACGCTCAGCGTGCAGCCCCGGCCTCAGAGGTGCCTTCGACTTTGGCCCCTTCTAGCTCCGCGCCTGCGTCGACCCCCGCTGTTGCTGTCGAGCCCGAGTCTGCGAAGTCTTCGATTGAGAAACGTGGGAAGCGTTGTTAAATAAGGAGCTGTGTCCCCTTCGGTGTTATTCATTGTTTTAAGCTGCAGTAACAAACACAAGTTCGGTCTATCGTTCTGAAACCTGCCTTTTTTTTTACACTAGCTAGTTTCACTTAGTTTTATTTTAATTGACTTAAGGCTACCCTCTTTGTATCTATATTATTAATCATAAGTCTTTTCATAATATTTTTTTTCTTGTGTGTACTTGTTTGGAAACAATGACATTGACGTTCTGAGTAATGACATTTTAGCTGTCAAAATTTGTGCGTTTCGCATTTGCATGTTCTACTGTCTTATCCTTTCTATAATACTTAAAATGTTTTTTTCTCGTTGCTGCAGCTTGTTAACGTGTTAATCTTTTTTTTTCGTATAACATATTATTCTGATCTGTTTTGTTTGTGTAAAATGGTCGACTGGTGGGGTAAATCGAAAGTGCTTAGATTACTTATAGTTTTAACTTTTTGTGCACCAGCACTTTTAAAGTATAAATATTCATAAATATTTTATATATATTATATATTTTTTATACCATCCACTGTGAATTATTATGTCTGATGATGAATCGTTTCACTCTGCTTGCGACACGTCCGCTTCTTTTCACTCTCTCAATAGCTCAGTGTCTGAGCCTGACACTCTTGGTAACTGCCTCAGCCGTGCTTTCCAAAACGCCACTAAACACTTCAACACATGTCACATTAACGCACAAAGTATCCCTTGCCACTATAATGATCTTCTGGACACTTTCTCATCCTGCAATGTTCACGCCATTCTTATTTCCGAAACCTGGCTCAAACCCGGTCTAGATTCCACTTCTTTCTGTCTACCCGGTTTTGTGTTACTGCGCAACGACCGCATTGGTAAGGGTGGCGGTGGTGTTGCCATCTACCTCCGCAGCAACATCCCTTTCAAAATTATTTGTTCATCTCCGTCTTTGTTCTCTGGGTCTGTGGAATACTTAATACTGGAGGTTAATATTTCAGGCACTAAAGCTGCGCTAGGAGTTGTCTATTGTCCGCCCGGTGTTGATTATTTCACAGATCTGGAATCTATTCTTTCACCACTTAGCACAGATTACACACATCAGATAATTTTAGGTGATTTTAATACTGATCTCACGAAGAATAGCCTCAGGACGCGCAAACTAAATGCTATTGTTGAATCTGCCGACCTTTCAGTACTACCTCTATCGCCTACGCATCATAACACCGACACGTCAGACTCCTGGTTGGACCTTGCTATTGTTTCCTGCACTGAACGCGTCAAAATGGTTGGCCAACTCTCTGCCCCAGGGTTTTCACACCACGACCTCATTTATCTGAGCTACCGTATTCGACCTCCTAAGGTGCATCGTGTGTCGGTTGAACTGCGCAGTTTTGCTAGACTTGACATAGAGGCCTTAAAGCGTGACGCGCATGCTACTGACTGGTCGTCCGTTATGTCGGCGCCGTCGGTTGACGAAGCGGTGGCGTCCTTGAACGCGGCGGTCTTAAAGATTTTTGATACCCACGCGCCGGTCCGAACGGTCAAACTTAAACGCCCACCTGCGCCGTGGATCACCAGAGCCGTCCGTATTGCGATGACGCGGCGTGATCGGGCGTTTCGTAAATTTAAGCGCGATCGTTCCGAAGAAAACTGGTGTGCATTTAAATTGGCTAGGAACAAGTGCAACCAGATGGTAAGAGCAGCGAAACGGAAACACATTCATGACAACATTGCCTTGTCATCCCCTGCCGAGACTTGGAAATTTTTAAAATCCATTGGTGTGGTCAATTCTAACAAGTTCTCTGATAACCTTACTTCTTCAACATCTTCGTTTTCTTTAAATGACTTAAACGTACACTTTGCCAAGCCTTCTTCATTAGATCCCGCTACTAAAGTTCACAGTATTTCCCTTATCAATGCCTTGCCCTGTATTTCTAATAACACTTTTTCATTCACCCCGGTTACAGATGATGAAACTCGCAGAGTAATAATGTCTGTTAAATCTAACGCTGTAGGTCACGATGAGTTAAGTAGGACGATGATTTTGAGCATTTTAGAATGTATCCTCCCGGTTATAACCTATGTTATTAACCTTTCAATGTTTTCTGGGGTTTTTCCTTCGCTATGGCGTAACGCATATGTCATTCCACTGCCTAAAATTCCTAACCCCAGTTCACTTAAAGATTTTCGTCCCATTTCAGTTCTCCCCTTTCTGTCAAAAATCTTAGAAGCCACCGTTCATAAACAGTTATCCCACTACATTTTCTCTAATCAACTGCTTTCGCCATTTCAGTCTGGATTTCGCCGTGGCCACAGTACCTCTACCGCCTTGCTCAAAGTGGTCGAAGATGTGAGGGTCGGTATGGACTCTTCGCTCCTTACAGTGCTGGTCCTTATCGACTTCTCTAATGCGTTCAATGCGGTAGATCATGATTTACTTTTGGCTTCTCTCAAACACGTGAACACTTCATCATCTGTGACTGATTGGTTTGCATCCTATCTCCGGGACCGTCATCAGTTAGTTCGGGCTGAGAGATCTTTTTCGGATTGGTGTAAACTCCAATCTGGGGTTCCACAGGGCGGCATTCTCTCCCCTCTGCTCTTTTCGATTTTTATTAATCTCATCACCACCAAAATCAAATGCTCTTACCACCTGTATGCCGACGACTTGCAGCTCTACACCCAAGCTAGCGCCGAAGATCTGGATAAAGCTGTCGCCGATCTAAATACTGATCTTAACCACATATCTGCATGGTCGCGCTGTTTTGGCATTGCAGTGAACCCTACTAAATGTCAGGCCATCATACTTGGTAGTGCGCGCTTGCTTTCTTTGACGGACACGGCATACTTAGCCCCAATTCAGTACGAGCAAGTCGATATACCTTTTGTGCCGCAAGTGAAAAACTTGGGGTTGACCATCGATAGCGGACTGACTTGGGATCCTCAGGTGTCTGGCGTTTGTCGTAGAGTGACTAATACTCTTAGAGCACTCTATCGGTTTAAATATTTTCTCCCGACCTGCACCAAGACTCTTCTAGTCCAAGCCCTCGTTCTACCCATCCTGGATTATGCTGATGTGTGTTACAGCAATCTCACCCAAGCTTACCTAACCAAGTTCGATCGGTTACTAAACAACTGCATCCGGTTTGTCTTTGGACTACGAAAATACGACCATATCTCCGCTTATCGCAAAAAACTTAACTGGCTCCCTATTCGTGAACGTCGTTCCTTGCGTATTCTCTGTACTTTGTTTTCAATTCTATTCGATCCTTCAACCCCTGATTATCTTCGTTCCAAATTCAAATTTGTGACTCCGCGCCCCGGCACAGATCTCCGAACCTCCCGTAGCCTTCAGCTCATTGTGCCTCGTCATCGTACAGGTTTCATGTCGAATTCCTTCACCATCCAGGCAATCCGGCTGTGGAACGATCTTCCTCTCTCTATTAGACAGGCCCAGAACAAATTCTCTTTCAAGCGCATGTTGCGCAAGCATTTGTCGGACCAGGTTCATAAGTCGTCCTCATGATGTTTACAGTGGGTATATATATATATATATATATATGTATGTATATATGTATTTATATAAATATATTTATATATGTGTATATATTTACGTACTTATATTTATTTAATTATGTATAATATTACGCATCATGTATATATAATGTCATATATTATAGTTTAGTGTTTTTTTTTTTTTCTTCTTTCCAAATTTACTGTAACAGTATTCTGAGCCTGCACCAACTAGATCTTTCGGTTTAGCCCATGGTTGACTGGTAGAGAATGCCTTCTGGCATTAAGTCCGCCATTTGTACTCTTCATTTATTGTGCAATAAAGTTTAAATAAATAAATAAAATAAATAAATCCTTATGCTTTTTCGCTTATTATTTGCCAGTGAACCAAATAAGCATAATTTTTGTCGTTACGGTGTTAGCACTGTTAGCTGCGATAACGATAGCGTTAATTTAAACAAGATCTCGTTTCTGAATCTCAGGTTATTATTTAATATTTTATTGCACAGCTTTTTTGTAGTACGCATTTTGTTTTACACCAATAGTCTCTTGATTGTCAATTTAATCAGTGAACTAAAGTCAAGAAAATATCAGGCTCATATCCTAGGACATAAACATGCTATTTTCTTTTTAGAATCTCCAGCAAGCTGTCACCACGATTATAATGGCGTATTTTATGATTTCTCTTGTGATGCTGGTGACACGCATGAGGGTCATCAATGTCATCATATGATAGATATGATTTGATTTATTTGTCGCATAATATACAATTTCATTTAAAAATACACACGATCATTTCTTAGTCATTTTAGTATTTCAGCTTCTTTTACTTAACAATATATGTATATTTCAATCAAAATTATTAAAGTCAGGTTAAAGCTTCGTAATAAGATATCTAAACAATTATACCTACTTATAGGAACTTAAATCACCAAGTATCATCAGCGAATCAACCTGCCAGAGACGTTTACTTTCGAAAACGATGACAATTTTATTCTAACATTCATTTCTGTTATTAAACTCAGTTCAGACGAATGTAAAGTATGTAGTCCATCATTATTTCGTAACAAATCCTAGGTGAGGCGACTCAGGCAACAGCGGCTGGGAAAAGTCAATCAATATATATAGATATAAGACTTAACTTATAAATAATTTATTTTATGTTTTATTTATATTCCGCTTACAAAGTTCATAAAAATACTGCCTAAAATGTAGCGTTTTAAAGTATCCTTTTTATTTTAATATTTAAACATACCGTTCATTGGTAACCGTTAAGTTGATATTGGTAAAAAATGGTTGCCAAGTGACACAATGGGGTATAATTTTCGGTAATAATTTAGAAAACACATATCGTCGGTGCGAATAAAAAAATCGCCATGTATTTTTAAGCTACTTTTCAGGAGACAAAAAAAACTGTTTATTTTCCTGTTTGTAATATATTTGTTGCGCCTGTATTTTTTTTCTGATAGATCAATGATTTTTACATGATACTCATGATTCTCATGAAGAAAATAAACAGATTTATATGTAATTTTTTACAATATTATTATTTTAACCAAATTTTGCTACATAGCGACTTAAATTTGGTTCATTAGAATCGCCATGTGTGAAGTTTGTACACATAGCGATTTGTTGCCAAAGTAACATAGTACGAGAGATGATACATAGCGGATTTTAGGGTCTATGTTGGGTAATCCATTCTACAATAGCTGATACATAGCGGATTTTAGGGTCTATGTCGGGTAATCCATTCTACAATAAATCGCCATGTGCAACATTATCGCCATCACCCTCGACGGAAAACAAGGCATTTAATATCGTTATGTGCTAAAAGATCACATAGCAATTATTTTGTTTCTGTTCTGTTATTTTTTGGACAAATATTGTTCTGATTTCACATAGCGGAATTTTTATTTTCAAAACTAATAAAGATATAACAAAAATATTTATGTGGGTTGACGGGAAATTTAAAAAGGAATTCAAATATGCCAAAATCAAAAAATCGTAAAAAAACACATAGCGATTTTTTTATTCGCACCGACGATATAATATGTTTTGGATAGCCTAGTAAATACTCAGAAGGCTTTAATGTAGAGTTTCTACAGCCACGTTCTCATGCAGTATCAAAAATTATGCCACGCCGATTTCACGCCGATCACGCCGCCGCCGCCGGTCAAAAAATCATCGGACGCCGCCGCCGATGATTTTGCCATCGGCGCACATCTCTACCGCATACTCATCAAAAATAGTCTCATAGTCATGTCAGTTCCAATATTAGCTAAATCGAGACTTCCAGAAATACACTAAAAGTGTTAAGAAAAGCTGCTGGCGTTAGGAAATACATGTCCAAACGGAGTTCTCACGTTCCGGACACATATTGGGTCAGCTATTATTAGCGAATGCTTGCCGTTTCGCTTGCTCGGGACGTCGGCTTGCTTTATTGACCGAACATGTGTTCAACTTGGAGATTGATTTCCGTGGCGATTTCGCTTAACTTATGAATGTTTAAAGCTGGTTTAGAGAGAATGTCTATATTCTATCCTACATAACGATAAAAAAGGCGGCCAAGTGCGAGTCGAACTCGCCCAAGGGTTCCGTAGCAGCAAGTAACATAATAAAATTGCGGTTTACGATATATGACGTATTAAAAAAAAACTACTTACTAGATCTCGTTCAAACCAATTTTTGGTGGAAGTTTGCATGGTAATGTACATCATATATCTTTTTTAGTTTTATCATTCTCTTATTTTAGAAGTTACAGGGGGGTTTTAGAAGTTACACATTTTACTACTTTGGAAGAGTCTCTCGCGCAAACTATTCAGTTTAGAAAAAAATTATATTAGAAACCTCAATATCATTTTTGAAGACCTATCCATAGATACCCCACACGTATGGGTTTGATGAAAAAAAAATTTTTGAGTTTCACTTCTAAGTATGGGGGGAACCCCAAATTTTAATCTTTTTTTTCTATTTTTGTGTGAAAATTTTAATGCGGTTCACTGAATACATCTACTTACCAAGTTTCAACAGTATAGTTCTTATAGTTTCGGAAAAAATAAGTGACTGTGACATACGGACGGACAGGCAGACATGCAGACAGACATGACGAATCCTTATGGATCCGTTCCATTTTGCTACGGAACCCTAAAAAGTAACACACATATAGGATTTTCAATGATTTCGGGCGATAGGCCATCCCAAGCAGGGTTTGCTACCTAAGCGTAAAATAGCGAAAACATATAGAATGGACGAACGACGACTTTTTTACTGCTGTAAAATCACTGGAACTCAACTCGGTTTGAAGGCTCTTACAGATCTAAGACCAGAGATCTACGTTATCAAATCGGACCCAGATGAGGAGTATAGGGGATCCGCAAGCGGCACCGCACACTACGGCGCCGGCCGTTTTAGTCCAATCGGTTCTATGGCTCTTATATGTCTATTAGACAAGAACATGTCTGTCTATGTCTCACCTGTCGCAAGCCAGGCACGTCGCCCACAGCGGTACCATCAGATCGGACCCAGATGACGTCAGGAGTAGGGGATCCTCGAGCGGCACATTCAACTACGGCGCCGGTCGTGTTGCTAAAGTCCACTCGGTTCGGAGGTTCTTTCATGAAGATCGGACCTATCGTTTCATCCTCGGCTAGCACTGATCCTGTAAAAAATATAAATTGGTTAAATGAAATGTTAATTTTCTACAATTGGGTAGGTAAAGTTTTTTGAAGATAGGCAAATTATATTTTTTTCCGATAGTATTTATTATAGCGATCACGGAAATGCAGCTCTTTTATTTTTATTTCATTTTATTGATTAAATATAATTTTTTAAATGATCGATATGACGTTTGTGAGATGGAATGGCAGATCCGAGTAATTCCTTTGCACGTAGTAAATGGGACGATATAGAAAAAAAAACGATGTCAACTGTCAGTGTCACTTAGCTTTCATTCCCGAAAAATAACGGACAAGCCTCATGTTACCTTGCGAATTGCTATTAATGTTATCATTGAGATTTTCGACGACCTCAGCACGACCCACGGACTTCTGATTCCCCACGACATCTGCGCGTATTTGGACAAAGATTGAATTTACTTTCGATAACTTGGCACTGCATAATAAAATTATTGGACAACGTTTTCTTCCCCATCCCTACACGACGGCCCCTACGCTGGCCCTTGGACAGAGTTTTGCAAGAAAAATAAGCGAGTTCATACGAGATTGCGAGCAGATTCTACAAATTTGAAATTATTATCATAACAGTGATAAGCACAATGCCGTTGAATTAGAGGAGCAATGGCCGTACAGGAGTACGTATCCGTGAAATATATAGGTACATAAAACTTTCTTCACTTGTGTTTTGATTTTTATTATTAAATTGCCATGAGCTGTTAAGTTCGTAAACAAGAAATCGGTCTAATTTTTTCCAACAATTTCAACCATCTGTTAGTTTTGTGTGGTTATCCTCATTTTATGAATGTTGTTCTTATTTTCAGGTGGATGTAAACATTCATTGGCGGTATTATACTGATGGCTAATTAGAACCATTGAGCCATGACATACTTCCTTGCAGTGTTATTCGGCTAAGCCTCGAGCATCCTGTGAATCTGAAGGATATAATTATTTCCATAAAAAAGAGCAATCGAATTAGGACCAAGATATCCCGAGAATCTAAAGACATTTTATAAAAAATGCAATAAAATGAAAATGGGAGACTCTCTTATTTTAACAATGTTACAAGATCATGACAATGTTACTTATTAAAATTTTAAAACCAACATGTCTTTATCTTTGACTTGAACATTTACAAATGATTTGGGTTAAGTTTTATGAAATGCAACTTATGCTAAAAATCTATTATTATTATATGTCTAATTATCGTGAACTCGATGTTGCTTAAGGCGTATCCAGATTAGTCAATTTTTCGCCAATCTGATTAAATTGCCCGATCGAATCGGGACGTACGGACGCAAACGCCAATTTGGCTTGCCGAATTCAACCGCCGATAATGACCGATAAAATGAGGTGCGGACACAAGAACACCAATTTGTGAGGCTAGTATTTTCGTTATGGGTTATTTTTTCAATTTAAATGGCTCTAATATCACCATAAATCTAAAATTGGAGATTGACGCCAATTTCATTTCTGATCAAATCGACCGATTTGATCAGTCCCGTCTGGATACCGCTTTAGCACCGCGAAAGGGCGCTGCGCGGTGCGCGCGGATTGACGCATGCGCGTACCGTATGCTTAGTATCTATGGTAATATAATTTTAAAAAATATGCAGATAAAAGGCGCCAAAGTTTATTCGTTGTGCAATACTCAATAAGTTACCGCTTGTTATTTTAATACTCGTAATAAACAAAATGAGTTCAAGTGACGCAAACGACCTGGAATAGACGGCACACCGCCTCATTTGAAAGCAGAAGCAAACTTAATAATGAATAACTAGCTTCCTGCTAAGTCCAGGGACAAATACAACAGGACTTACGACATGCTCATGCTGTGGAAGGACACAAGAAGGACAGCCGAAACGCAAGAAACACCTACTCTGAAAGTGGTTTTTAGCGTATTTCTGTGACCAAGTGAAAACTAAAAAGCCATCTACATTTAATAACTAAGAATATGCGTTGTTTTTTTAATTGTATTCGCGTCACTTTACCCCTATTAAATACGCTTTACTAAATTGAATTTGTTTTATTTCCTCACATAATTTGAGAATAGTGCTTACTATGTATACCTCAATGGAAGCAAAAATGTAGTATTTTTGCGAGTTGATACACTTGCTACTTGTGTATAGTGGCAAATGTATTAAACCCGCAATCAACACTAATCAATATGTAAACAGGCCCCAACGTGAAGCACATTTACCCTACAGACATACTTATCCATATTGACCATATTTGAACCTCTCAACTCTCTTCAAGGGCACGCCACACAGCGTGATTCTATATACTGTTGTAATGTTAATGCTTAAGGATAATAATTTGTGGATTTATAAAATAAAACGAAACGAAATTTACTGGATTTATACTATAATATTTTGGATTTATATTATAAGTTTTCTAAAGTACAGTCGCCATCAGATATATTGGTGCAGCTAGGATGCTCATAAATATCTGAACACGCCTCTATTATCAGGGCGTGCGTGTTCAGATATTGTGAACACCTTGCCGAGCCCATATATAATAGCCAATAACGACCTAGTTATAAGACTATTACAATCTTAATCATTATGTATGTATAATACAACAATCACGTTTATATAGTCCTCACAAACGTATAAGTTACCATTTTGGCCAATGTTGATACTGAGATCCAAAATGACTCGTGTAGCAGTCCAAGAGTCGTGGTGAAGGCGTTAATGAAAATGTTCTCCAAGAAGCAGTGCCAAGTAGTCGAAAGCAATCGTTATCATTATCAAAATATCCGTGTTGAGCGTGCTAGGGACGTTAAAAATACTTATTCTAGAAATCACACCGACATCCAATTACAAGAAAACACAAATGTTTCGTCCGACCATTATTTTCAAATTATTTGCAAGTTATTTTCCAAGAATGACACTGACAGTTGACATCGATTTTTTTTCTATCTCGTCCCATTTACTACGGCAAAGGAATTAATTACTCGAATCTGCCATTTCACCTCACAAACGTCATATCGATCATTTAAAAAAATATATTTAATCAATAAAATAATATAAAAATAAAAGAGCTGCATTTCCGTGATCGCTGTAATCAATACTATCTGGAAAAAATATAATTTGCCTATCTTCAAAAAACTTTACCTACCCAATTGTTTTAAATAGGAAGCTTACATTAAAGAGTGATACGCGAGCTCGTAAATTCTACAACTCAACGTAGCTTTATTCTAGTTATGAAACAGGAAGCTTTGTGGTAGAATTGTCATACAGAAAACATTCCGCAGCCTCTTCACTTCTTTTGTTCAAAGGAAACTATGCTAGTAGGACGCTATGACGCTAAGTTCAACTCAGGAATCCCTTTCAAAGTTATATAGTACAGAGACTAACTGCCGTCCTCGTAAAAATGCTGCCAAGCATAAGTGCACACAAAGCTTATTTCTGCACGTAGTCAAACGACCCATTGAGTAGCGAGACAAGAGTTTTTAGCCCGGTTATTTAGTTAGAAGAAAAATGGCGTAAAAGTCTATGGAAAGCATACATTGGTACGGCGTTTCCTACACATAGTAGCCACAGCCCAGCACCCTTTGCACTAGTTACAGCATCTCGACCTACTTTGTAATGAAGCGGGGGAATTTTACAACAGAGTTGTGTTGTGGTGGATGGTTTGCATTGGTCCGTAGAGAATTTGAATGAATCTAACTTAGCACGTTGGGGTGCATGAAGTCTGCAGCTGCAGCAGAAATGATGATTTAAGGTCAGTTGCTCCAAACCGCGTCATATCACCGTCAAAACATTCGCAATATATTATTGTAGATATGTACTATAGGAAATTTCATAGTTGACTGCTGAATGGCTTTATTCAGTCCGCCAAATGTGCATGGTTGGTGCAACTGGCGCGTAGTGATGTCAGTGGGAACAGTTTTGAGAAAAGTGGAGAAGCTCCTGATACAACTGAAACTGGGCTATAACCGCGAAAATCGAAGATCGCAAATTGCGGGAATTTTTCTCTGTCACTCTAATTACGCCTTCATTGGAGTAAAAGAGAAAGATCCCCACAATTTGCGAATTTCGATTTTCGCGGTATATAGCCGCTCTGAATCTATTCTTTGATACACAGAACACAAATTACCAAAGCCGTTTTCTGAGCCTAATAGACAGTAGGTACTATACTCCTCACTAGAAACTAGGTTCCAATAAAATTGTTACGAGGATGTGCCAATAAATAATACATCTTATCGCTTTGAATTAAAGCTGTTTTCAGAACAATATACGATTCAAAGTTTAATATGGAGAGCTTGCGAGATGTGTGACATACTAGGACAATTACTCACAGCAATTAAGTCGCCTTCGTTAACGTTTTATTCATGTTTCCGGATCTAATTGGCCGTGTGGTGAAATCGGAGTAAAACAACCGTTGTAATTAGAGACAGCTTATTTATGTCCGCTTAAAATAGATACATAAGAAGATATCTCTTAAGATAAAGTTAGTAGTATCAGTCTAAGGGTTCCATCCAAGCATAGAAAGTTTCATCTAAGTGTTCTGTATGCTAAACAAGTATTTTATTTCTTTCGCGCCGCTTGTCCATTAAAATAGGATTAGTCTTTTCATCTAACAGGCGTCCAATTTCCGAGTCTTTTGGAGCCATTCACTTAACCAAGTCGTTACATAGGTAATTATTTGAGTGATGGTTCCAAAAGACTCAATTAGTAAATTGCAGGTTTATTAGTTTACGACTTATGTGTTTCATCCATATTCATATAGTTTCCTTCACCATATGTCGCGCTGTATCTAATACCATGAGTCAGGGTGTGAACCCAAATGGGGCATTTGGTAGAGCCGTTAGAACAATAACGGCTTATTCTATATTAGGCCGATTGCCTCGGCCGCGTTAATCCGGTAAACCAATTAGGGAACGGTTTTATTGTGTGTTTATTCGATTCTTCGCTCATCACTTCCAAGTTATAAAGATGTCTGTCTTGATCGGCGTGATATTTGAAACGGAATTGAATTTTGCGGGTTAATTTAAATAACCACGATGATTGTCAATATAGGTATTATATGATTTGATAATGTGTTTTTATTCCTCAGTATTTAGTGTATGCCTATTTAAAGTTTTTAGCTTTTTACCACGTGATCACGTGTAACCAAACGTTTAATAATTAAGTTCTTGGGTAACTCTGACCAAATTTTCCAAAGAAGCTGTTCTATATTCAAATATTCAAGCTTAATTAATCAGTATTGTTAGCATAACTAATCCCTTCAAATATCCCTCCCTCCACTCGAGGACAAAAAATAGCAACAAAGGGAACAAAAAGCGCGGGTGTGCGCCTGGGCATTCGGGCATCCCGACAGATGCGCGCGCAGCACGCTCCTGATTGGCCGCCGCGGACAGATGTTCGCGTACGAGAGCTATGGACCGATTCAAAATGATTTCCACACTTGCTTAGCGAGATTGAATCAGGTCTGGTGGTAGTGGTAGGACTATTATAGCATTATCACGGCTTTTACAAAATATTATAGGCTCTATCGTTTGCTATCCTAAATGAGGTATTTGATATCTTTTTATACAAATAAGAAAAACAAGAGGAAAGAAGTTAATATTTATAAATAAAGACAAAAAATAAAACAGCTCAATTAAGTATTTCATTATGAATGAATTATTCATCCTCAAGTTAAGCAAATTGCTTGAATATCTTATCAAGCACCCTGAAATCTACCTTATCAGTGAAATAGTATTGCGATAGCATCCGGTGCATAACGTACATAACTTGTTATCAAGGCATACTGCCGATAGCCTATATTGATTGACCTAGGCCAATCTGAAACTTATCCGTCCGTATCTAAAACAAACTAAACTTAAATGTATCTAAAACAAACTAAATAACCAATCCATACATTGTGCGTTATAATATTTGTTTTTGGGGTGATTATCTGCAGACGTAGAAGTGTAACTTTGTCCTTTTGTACATTCAACGAATACACTATGCGAATATTTTCGTTACCACAAAACAATAACTAACTCTATTTAACAAAAAAACTGTCTTAAAGTTCCAGTTCACCGACATTTTTTCCTGAGATGAGAGTGAATTGCATGCATTACCTACTCGCACGTATATACTCTACTTTACTTATACTCTAAACTTATAATTCAACGAGGCTCTTTGATTCCTTGAAGAAATAATATATTTCATTGTCAGATCTTTACCATACGAGTTATCGGACATAGAGAGAAATTAAACGCTTTGTATAATTATATTTTTCCTATATTAGTGTAGTGATTTCACTACTTCGTTCTGCCAGGATTAAAATGTAATAATGGGAAATCTTTCACAACAATGTGCTCAGCAGGTAGACACAGACAAGAACGTTTGTTCGTATTATATCGACCGTATCACGGCTTTCAATCCCTAAGCTTGTGGTTGAATGGATATGAATGAGCAAGTACTTATTGTAAGTTTAACACGGGGGATACCTTAGAAATATTAGGCTTCGAGTAACACCGGCTTCCTACAAATAGGTATACCAGCAAAGAACCGTGATGAATCAATGCATACTCAAGAATAGAAAGAGCAATAAATACGTTAGACAATTTAAAGCAATTAAAGCTTTGGTTTGTGAAGGTCTTTTGAAGGTAAACTAAACAGTAAACATTTAGGTTTATCATTAGCAGAGCTCGGCGAGGGTGAGCTGTTTTCAGAGTTTGCACAACATGGACATGCTTTGTCATTCGATGGTATATGTGGTGTAATTTAATGACTAAAGAAATTATTTTATTTAGGCTGCCTTTCCGCTACGATCTTTACGTCGCCATTCAAACAAATGAATTTTATAGCAAGCTTTTTTAGTAAACCTCTTCAAATAATATGTATATCCATATATCCATATGCTACTATTAAAGTTTATTTGTACATAAGGCATTGTCATTTTAGTTTAATTATAATTAATAAAGTTTTATTTTAATATTTCTTTCTATGGTGTATCTATATTAATATCTACCCTGCCGAGCTCTGAATTCATTAGACCTAAATTGCATGATTGACTGAGTATGCATACACTACAGAAAAATAGGTATATAGCTAGGCCTCTGTAATAATAAATACATTATTGTTAAGTTAGGCCTATAAATAGTAAAGAGGTGTGGAGTCTCACAGAAGTGACAGGTCTGATTATTGTAATTATGTAATTAGCATGAAAACAATGGGCGATAAGGATGCGCTAAACAATGGTCGGTACTCGGTAGGTGTAATAATTAGCGAGTCTAGTGATATAATCCGATTAGTAGGTAGTCGGCTACTGGATATTGATATTGTCTGTGTATGTTTTATAAAATAAATGAATACCTAAAAATTATGAAATAAATAAATAGGTACCTAGGAAACATAATATTAGCACATAACATAATTATAAGTTGATTTAATGTAATATCATTCTTATACGTATAGTAACGACACTAATCATGGAATGTTTAAGAGGAAATTTGGAGTATTTTTGATATTTTACTGTTACCTGTAAAATTTCTACCGCTTTGCGTATTAAATAAAAGTTGATTAAAATCTCTTGTTAAGGCTCCATTTCTTTAACAGACCGCAATTAATGAAACGTCAAACTTAAGCAGCTCTATGACTTGTGTAAGTAGGTATATGATAATTGATAAAATGTTTGTTTAAAAACTGAAGTTATAAATACTTTTTCTCAAACATGCAATGAAATATTGATGTTATGTTCCTTATAATAGGCTGCGAAGTATGACGTTTCAGGTTCGGCTAGGACAAGAGGTATTTAATGGAATTTCATACAAATCTTGCAGGCCTAGGCCGGCAAAGTCCTCTTTTTTAATTTCCATTTCACAGATATTTGTGACACAGCATCGTGGCATTCAGCCATTAAAAAAAAGTAGAGGCAGTATTTGCTTTATGGTTCGTAATGACACTCTGCCACTACGCCTATAAAAAAAAAACAATGTTTGCTACAATTATTTGCAGTTTTATTTGTATAAAATCAACATGAACTTAATAAATAATACATTATTAACCAAATTCTGTAATTTTAAATTATAAATTTAACTACACAAATAAATACATTTAAAATATTTCATCTAAACAGCGGTAAAAAGGTCTACTCAAACACGCGTAGTTATTTTTTTAAATTGTTATGGAGGCAAAGTTGAAAAATTTTCATTCTGTATTTCTGTTTTATTGGATTTATGGTGAGTTGTTGATTTTTTTACTTTAATATGAGTCCCGAAAAAATAATGAAATTAATTTTAATTGTAATCGTAGGAGTTGGAATTGGCAGCGTAACCAGAATTGATTTTAAATAACTTGCTTCCTCTGCCGCCAAGTCAAAGACGAAGTATCTATATGGTTGCTTATGGCAATTTTATTATTTTAGAATCTAAGAAAAATGGCTTACAGTTTATTAGAAACAGTTTTGTGGCATATTTTAAAGAAATGAAAGTAACTACAAAATCGTGAACACTGTGGAAATTATACTTATTTTCTCCATGCATAAAGCAACGATGTATGTGAAACATGATATCAACATGAAAGACTATGTAAACTTATGTGACGAAAACGACAGTCAGACGGATACAAGGCGAAAAAATCAAAGATACATGAAAATATACGGGTAGTAAAAATACACGACTCGTGTAAAACATACGCGTGATAAAGATATAGGTACGTGTTTAGTTATATTTTGGGTGTAGTTTACTTTTAGTTTTTTCTATAAATAAAACTTGGGTTTTGTGGATTTTTTATTTTATTTATTTCATTGCATGTTTGAGAAAAGCACTATACATACCTCGGCGGGAAATGGGGTTGCCCGCGCTCAGACCTATCCGGCCTCGCTTCGCTCGGCCGTCTATATGTCTTCGGCCGGCAACCCCTTTTGTCCCGGCCTCTGTAGTAATGTACTATTTCACATCAAAAGTATTAACGCTACATTCCTTGTAGGGGTGTCCTTTAGATTATTTAGAAAGAAGGTCAATATAGATCAACTATGTATAGGTATAGATACAGACACCAACATACTTATTAGTTCCAAAGTTCGCTAGTCTAAGATTGTTTTCGTAGCAATTTAACACCCGCATTCTGAAAGACGCGAGACGGTTAAGTTCGTCCTAGATCGTCGCATACGGCGAAGTTCGCGTTGAACTTCCCCATTGAGACCGAGCGTACTACGCCAACTCGACCGTATGCATATCTTCCGTGTACTAGAATTCACATTTGCATTATTCATCACTGGCATAGAATTTACACGCTTTTGTTTAAGATTCGGTTGTTAAGTAACTGTTAAAGAAGCGGTTATGAAGTATAATTCATAAAACTAAAAGAACTTTCTTCGTAGTCACCGCAGTATTCATTCGTTTATTCCCGTGTCGTTCGTCTTCTCCGTTTAGCTTTCTTAACAGGCATGTATGGGCATTTGGTTGTAGAGGCAGAATGAATTTTAACAGTAAATTGAACCAACCTTGAGCTATTTTATTTATCAGCAATTTCAATTAAAAATTTAATTGAACATTTCTAAGACGTAAGATACGTAGAGCTGACGGCTATGCTATGGCATTCGATTACTGCTGCACACTTAAACTTATGAACACAACACAAATATACACATTGGGTACCCACCCGTACCCGAAAATCCAACATTTTAACCTAAATATGAACATAATATTAACGATTTTTTAATTTATCAATTTTGGCATAAATTGAACAAGTAACGCACATCAAAGTATGGATTGGATATAGGTACCATAGTTTCTAGATACATTTGAATGTTATATCACAATAAAGATATGCCAGTAGAATAGTAGATATTAGTAGTACAGTAACGTGACCAGCAGGAACAGGTAACTGATATGTTTGGATTCCGGCGAACAAAGCACGCGTCGCGTCGCGTGGTGACGCGCGTGCTCGGGATTCCAAACACAGAGCACAGCTGCTTAATGAACGAAGCGTAATGGGACTTTGGATAGTTATGAATATTATTTTTAACAGAAGAAACTGAGTGTCTACTTTAAACATTGTTGGTACTGCCTATTTGAATATTGTCAGTGATAGAAACCCAAAAACCGGCCAAGTGCGAGTTGGATTCGCGCACCGTTCCATACCATTACGCATTACAAAAATATCACGTTTTTTGAATGGGGGGGAGCCCCACTTAAATATTTATTATACTTATTCTGATTTTAGTAGTATTTGTTGTTATAGCGGAAACAGAAATATATCACGGTTCATGAGATACAGCCTGGTAACAGACAGACAGACAGCAGAGTCTTATAGTAATAGGTAGGGTTCCTTTTTTTACCCTTTGGGTACGGAACCCTAAAAAGTACATAGCAATAGGAGTCCAATAATAAACAGCGTAATTAGATGAGCACGTTAATAGATATAGTCCTAATTAAAGTCATCTCGCGCACGTGCGTTGCGCACAGCGCACACGCATCGTGAGCGTCGCGGTCGTTGACCCGCTACCGAATCTTATCGCGAGATCTTGCATCACTGGTGCTTTCTGATAACGGAAGTATGTAGTCTAAGGCCTAAGGCCTTTACGAGGTACCCTATCTAATAGAGTCTGACCAAGCTAACTCGGCACAAAGTGGGCAGTGACGAGTTAGAGTTGTATTTTCATATTACAGATTTGGCTAAAAAAATCGCTGATAAAGAATTTTTAGAAGATATGTTTTTACTTACACATATTTTACAAAATATAATTAAAATGACAACTACAATCATTTAAGTAAAACAACGTATTATCTTAAAAATATAATACTCCTTTGGCTTTTACACACAAACGCAAATGTTTGTTAAAGTAAAAAATACACCCTGTAGCCTGTACTATTTTAATATGGAGTTTATAATGAAACTACTACACTTTGTCATGTCAAAGTCGGTGAATCTAGAGTCAATTTAACCTGAACCTGACTCTACATTCAAACATTATGATTTTTAATAGTAACGCATTTATTTTTGTACCTCATAATAGATAAATTCCTGGCCTCCTACATTATATTATGTTAATATTTTTAAGCATCTGCGCTTTTTATGAGAACGTGGTGCTGTGTCGGACCTCACCATAAACACGTACGTAACATTATCATAGTTTCTTTAAACTGACCTTACGCACAGTACCTACGTTTTATTACTAGGTGATTCCTAGTGAAAGGAAAATGCCCTTTCCTTTTCACTGCCTTGGACCATTCACGATAAATGTATAACTAATAGATTCCGATTAACGTTTGCGATACACATTTGCTTTAAAATTCAAATATACATCCTGTACTAATCCTATCTCGAATATTTGTGTAATTTCAACTTGACAATTGTCCCACATTGACAATTTACTCGTACACGTTCTATAGCGTACAATGTCTGAGTAGATAGACACTGGACAGGTAAGAATCTACCGGTCTAACTCCAAGGGATAAGTATGAATATTCTGAACTTTGCTTGAGAGGAGAGACGAGAGACACAGACTACGGTACTGTAAAATGTGCCTATTTTGCTGCAAAATTTGCTCCAAAATACGAAATAGAACATATTTTTAAAATTATTATTTTGGTATATACCGGTTTAAATGAGACCATCACTACTATCATGCTATGACACATAAATGCGGTTGTGATAAAAAATCATGTATGAAAAATAACTGTTGTAGCACAATTACCCATTTGGGAGGAAAGTAGTCACATTTTTACCGTAGACCCCTGTTGTTCCACCATATGGTTTCACCGGTAGTATCCAAACCACAACGCTTTATTTCACCTTGTACCAATATATCGCCCACATCAAGATAAATTATACGCTCCGGTTTCATGTTGTCACGGCAACGCACCTCACTCCATTGCATAACATCTGAGCATCGTGTCGTGCGTGGACATTGTGGGGAATGTGGGTGAGCAACACCTCAAATCCGAAACGATGTAAAAATACTATTTGATATTGCACATAAGACTTTTAATATTAGTAAAGAAGTTTATCCTCACCGCCCGCGTATATTGAAAAATTGCTGCTAAATTAGTTTATTAGTCGCGTTGTATAGCGAATGCAGCTGGCTGTGATTTAGTCACTTAGGATAAAGTGTTATGGTGATATGCTGATATGATATGTTGAGGATTTGTTTTGTAAACCTAAAGAAGAAAAATGCGGCCAGCCATATTCAAAACTCAAGCTTTCATTTAATAACATAGGGATTAGGGACTACATATACATTTAAATTCCAGCTTTCCAGCTCTAAGTTGCAAAAAAGGTATACTAAGCTCTGTTAAGCGAAGCAAGAAAAATGTAGGTATGGTAAGGTGGCATGAGGTACCTACATACTTATCCTTACCAAGAAACTGAAAGAGATAGAGTGCATTGCTTCACGCTATCAGTGCACTAGGCACATGCAGAGGGCAGTGCTCTATCGTAGCTTGGCTTGGGTTTTCATTTTTCAGCGTCGCGACACTCGAGACTCGAGGAACAAGGTTACTCTTAGCACTACTTGCGCCGTTCCACTAACCCGGGATTAGCCGGTTAAACCTGAAGTTACAATGGTTACCAGTACAATTTGACATTGAGTTAACAGTTTAATCGCTTAACCCCAGGTTTGTGCGACGGTGCAAGTGGCCCTTAGTCTTATAAAAACAAGAAATCCAAGACTTGAGTGCCAATACCAACTTTAAACGCTGTAAAAGTTAATAATAATTTTAAACAACTGACTCTGTGAGCTGTAGGTATACCTCGCGTGCATAACTGGCATAACTTAAAATAGAGTACTCGTACATATATAAAATTTCACGAGAATCAGTTGAGAATTGCGACCCGTGCCCTGTTTATGAAAAGCTTGTAACATGTGATACAAGTGGAAGTCCCTTTTTAGGGTTCCGTACCCAAAGGGTAAAACGGGACCCTATTACTAAGACTTTGCTGTCCGTCCGTCCGTCCGTCTGTCACCAGGCTGTATCTCACGAACCGTGATAGCTAGACAGTTGAAATTTTCACAGATGATGTATTTCTGTTGCCGCTATAACAACAAATACTAAAAATAGAATAAAAAAAAGATTTAAATGGGGCTCCCATACAACAAACGTGATTTTTGACCAAAGTTAAGCAACGTCGGGAGTGGTCAGTACTTGGATGGGTGACCGTTTTTTTTGTGCTTTTTTTGTTTTTTTTTTTTGCATTATGGTACGGAACCCTTCGTGCGCGAGTCTTTACAGCTTTTGTTATAAAGGGACAAGGGACTTCCACTTGTATTACAAGTTACAAGCTTTTGATAAACAGGGCACTGGGGCCCTTTTCTCAAAAGCTTGTAACTTGTAATACAAGTGGAAGTCTCGAAGTAGAAGATTGTGAAGATGTTATTCAAATAAGGTGTTCGTAAGTGTTCAGTTCTTACAATACTATTCATTAAACTTTGTGTCATTTGATTCATCTTTAACACACAAAGCAACGCAATGCACTATGTAAATATTCCTCTTAGCTAGGCAAACACAGCGAAAATACACTCAGTTATGTCCGGACTTAATCCCTTCTTCCCCTGACAGAGTTCGGCCTGGACAGCCATTCATGAACCAGTTCTCGTCCTTGCTTTTAATAGAGCAAATTAAACAGCAGTTATACTTTTAATCCGATCTTATGGCATTGAATACAAAAGAGGAATTAGTGTTATAGCATGACTTCATTATTGTGTAGCTTTTAACTGCCTCAATTTTGAATATGTTTGTTTATTTTAGGTATTGTCAGGCGTGGCTCACTCCGCGATTTCGTCGCTTTGCTACAGGTAGCTAAAAGTCCATCCATTCGACCCCAATTTTGGGGTTTGCCATAAGCCGCGCGTGGCGCTGTCGCCACCTAGCGGCCATATCTATGCTGATCGTGACAGACGCGTTTTGTTAGAGAGTGAGTCTTCTGTACCTAGTACTATTATTTATTCTGTGGTATTGTAACAGTCCTTTCGGTGTTATTTGATTAAGTATGTAAATCTGTACCTACAATTTGATCTTAAAATACCGGTCAGTATCTAAACTTAATAATACTAACAGGGTAATATTTCAACGCGCGTAGGTAGAAGGCGCGATAAGTCCAATGTTTCCACGAAATGATCTATTGGTAAATACGAACTTACCATTACCACCCAGTTTGATGCAGTATTCTGTAATTGTATTCCATTCTCTTCTGCATTAGTTTAAAGCCGCTAAGAAAAACAAACGCCCAGTTTCAAATAACAATAAACATGGTAGCTATTTTGGTTTCTTTCGCCCCATTTGCTTCTGATTCTGATGCAATGTAAACAATCAAACAAAAACGGGCAAGTTTTCTCGATTGCTTATCCGAATATTGATATGAATTGACCAATGAAATTAGCTACATTTTATCAGCCGACAAGTTAATATTGCTGCTGTTTATACATACCTATACCTACATCAAATGTAATGAAATCTTTTACAATTACAACATTCACGATATAAATTTAACTTGCTTAGTTAGTAGTTGCTTAATAAGCAATTGGCTAGAGTCGGACAAAATGCAGAAACTTGAATATCCTCCGAGTTCAGAGGAAGCTTCACCTCGCAAAGTGAAATAGAGTCGGTTCCGCATCGATCGATTGGATTCGTTGCTGGCCAACTAGACAGCAAGTATGTTAAATCTGTTGGAACGTCTGTAGAAGCCTTTAAAAGCAATGAAATTATAAAATCACGTCAGGACTGTATGGCAGATATCTGACCATTGTTTACACTCTCGTATGTATGTAGCGAATCTGCAAGTCCGTGACCTCAGCTCTCAGCTCAAAGGCCAACGTTCCGTGTGTTTACGATACGGACTCTACTGCCTACGCGCAGCGTTCGCAAATAAACTGCAAGTGAGGTGAACCATGAACTTCAGAGATGAAATATTTACCATATTATTGAGCAAGAGTTCATAACATGTGCAATTAAATAAAGAAGAATCATGACACATCATATTTACCTGTATCCTTAAATTCCTTCGACTTTTGATTCAAAAATTTGAAAGTTTTTGAACGTTACAGTCGATTGGCTATACCTACAATCTGTCTGCTTTTGTACTAAAATAACTGTTGGAATTGGCAGATGGGTCATACACATTTTATAGTGCTTAACTGGTTGGTGTTTTTCTTGTAAATATCGCTAGGGGAATCTAGGTAAAGCTAAAGTTGCACTGCACCCTTACAGACGAGACGGGACCGGATACATTATTTCAGTACTAGTGACTCAGATAAGACTAATGGGATATGTATTTACCAGAGTCGTTAACTTTTTCATTGTCCACAGAAATGACCACTTTCTAAAATGTTTTAGATCCAGATGGCCAACGGAACTGTCATTTTAAAATTTGGGATAGGTATAAATACGGAGTTTACACTGGATTAGAAAACACGTACAACTCTTACAAGTATGTAATTTAATTTGCCAATATAAACCCACTAAGTCCACTAACTTATACCTATACCTAGGTATGTAGGTTTATCATACAAAAACAATGAGTAGGTACAGTCGATTTATGTAGTCTATAGCCGCATTAGCCGCTCCTTTCATTAATTCCGCCCTTTTTTTCTAACATACTTATTGAAATACTGAATAGAATTCATAAAGTAAGTGAAATCTCCGCAGTTTTAATGAGTCGAGCCGCCGTGACGTGCGATCCAGTTCAGTGGCCGGGCTGTATCGACCGCTGACGTCACAGGGTGGCTACCCCCAAGCAGGGATACCACATGCGAAATTTAAAAATCCTGACAAGATCCATGATGTTTAAACAAAATTAGTAAAATTACTGACTCGCCGTCGCAGAAAATACCTAAAGCCCATGAATTTAATGGATTTCAATTTCCGGCTCTCAAATATTGTAAACTTAGAAGACCTAGATAGAGCAGGAATTCTGCTGGAAAAATATCGTCTTTGTAGCGCTAAGTAACTATAAAAAAAGGAACCTCGACACGAAAAGAAGAAGAAGAAGTAACTACGAGATTTCTTTTTTCTAGCTTTTCGTGCTATATTGCGTTTCCCCCGGGCTTAACAGTTTTAATTATTTAGGTACGTCAAAAGTTTCTGTATCCCTGATAAGTGACTGATTACAACTATTGACATGTTAAGAAAATTCTTGACGCCTGGTAACCCCCGTCGCTGAGCGCCCGTATTTTCATCGCTCGTATAGGGTGTATAGTCATGTTACGTATTTTCAGGCCACTTGCTGGTTCATTCAATTTTGCTAATAATCACAAAGTGAGAAAGTGATTTTCAATTTCAGTCAGTAAGATACGTATTATCTTTGACTTAATTCCAATATACCTTTCACTGCGTTCTTTCTTCTTTCTTTTTATTCTTCTTTGATTCTTACATAGCCAGATCTTCTCCTGCGGTTTTCTTTTCATTTCAGCTCGAGGTCAAGACATCTCCGCCTTGTACAAAATAGGATAAGGATACGGTCATTACTCCAGTATATCATATTAAACTAATTTCTTACGGGAATCCATTGTTTTAAATAGTTATGTTTTCGCATAGTTAAGTAATTACAGTAAGTTAAATGGCGATCTTGGAGGCCAATTTGACTCAAGTAAACGGCAAATACAAATTTGTTCTTCTTCTAGTCCTTTTTGTATAAAACTACATCGATTTTTAAATGCGTTAAAATAATATGTATGTATGGGCAGGATCGGATATAAGAGTAAGTCATAGTTCCTGTGCTTTTAAACACCATAAATTAAGCTAAATGAATGGCCATCCTGGTTTTAATGGGTGTTTGTTCAAGCTTAGCGCCATCAACAGTCACAGCCCATCTGCTGAGGCCATCAACGTATTGTGACCATAATATAACAACCATGCTAACTACACAGTATACTAATTAATTAAATACAAGATGGGCTTTTTATGAAGGGTCTGTACTCCGCGCGATTTTTAATATGTAGGTTATGGGCCTATACCGAAATGTGTCTAAAAATGCTATTGACTATTCTGTAGGATACTGACATTCAATTAACAGAACATTTAGTTTTGCCATCTCTCGATCGAGCTCGGGGTTGATCACAAGGTTTGCTCCAGTTTACCGACACAGGTTTTTTTGTTTGGCTCCTTGATTTTGTTTGGACGTAACTTCTAACCCTCTTTATCATATATATCATAATCATTTGTCCCTTTCCATCATACCAATACGTCGGAAAGGGACAAACGATTATTATCGGCTTGTCAACTTAACGTTTATGAATAAGGGGGTAACTATGTATTTAGTAAACTTACCCATAAGAACCAGCGCCGTGAGGGCCACATGAGCCACCGGCAACGCCATAGCACCGTCACTTCGACACTTCACAACACTGCACTTCAACTCAAAGGAAAATGCGGGTAACGAAACAAAAACGAAACTGGGGTAGCCGCGCTGCGGCCGGGCGCTGCCCGAATCTGGAACAAACAATGTCAGATTATATTTATATTGCCATTATTAACGAAAAATGTACATTTATAAATATTATAGAACAGAAATCCGGATTTTTTAGGAACGTCTTGAATTGGGGAATTTAATCCGAAAAAATATCCGAAATCTCCAAATAGCGAATTTAAATACCTACTGCCGTGGTCACGAAAAATGCGATGGTAATTTGGGTTTAGTGACCCTAGTAAGGATGCAATCGTCATTAGGCAATATGTACCTGCACATGACATCCACCGAAAGGTCCCAAACTAACCTAACTTATTGTTGCGAAACGATGTTGAAATTAGTTGAAAAGAAAAAAATATCATGCCAATAGAACCGAAGTGAAATCGATTATTATTACCTACTTCCGTTAAAACGATAACTGCTATTTTTATTTCGAATTTACTACATCCTATTTGCACATTTGCAATAATAAATTATGATTCTTTATTGCATTATAGTTTTATAACAACTATAAGCCGTTGAACGCGTATTGATACGCTTACTTATTCGATTTGCTGATTCTGGACTGTTTCATAGCCCACATAGTTTAAAATGGACAAAATTGCAAGGCTTTTCATTAAGGTAAAAATGAGAAGACATGCAGGCAAAACAGAAAGGCCTTGTAATAAGAGTGACAACTAAGATCCGTTATCAAAAAAGCTTTTTAAATCACTAGCATTTCTTTATACATAGCTTGGATAATGAATACAAATCCTACCTCCGTCTTTACTTAGCAAATAACAGTGTTTTTGGCAGCCTTAATTTCATGGCTGTGTAAGCAGAGACAGGCGGCTCCGCGCATTTGGCACTTAAATGCGACATGGATGGCGGTTGCCGGCTGTAGGTATTTGCCTGCGAATGTCGTGTAAACAAACGAAGTAAAGCTTCTGACTTCTGAGTTATCGACTCCCTGTACAGTCACTATCACACCTTATAAAACAAAGCCCCCCGCCGCGTCTTCCTGTTTGTATGTACATATGTAATAAGTATGCTCGCGGGAATGGGTATGGGAAGAAGAGGCCGGCTCAAGAAGCGATGACTTGATGTCGTTAAGGAGGACATGCGTGCCAACGGACTCACCACCAGGGACACCGAAGATCGGGCAAAGTGGACACGATGGGAGTCAGAAGGCGGACCCCGGGTCCTCGCGCCCCGCGCGGGGGCACAGCCGGGATTGACGCCAGGATGATGATGATGTAAGTATGTTCGCGATAAACTCAAAACTATCAATAGAGATTATCTTGAGGAAGGTTTGAGTGTGTAATTTGTGAAGGTTTTGTGTAACCCACGCAAAGCCGGGAAGGGTCGCTAGTCAGCTATCTATATAAAATTAATGAAACTCAGACACCATATTTCTGGCAGCATGTTTATGGGAGTTAAACTTATGAGCTTCTCTAATACCTATTGGTTTTATCGTTGGTATACGATACGGGACACCAGGTTTCTTACAATAAGGTATGCACATTCTTGACAAACAACTCATAAATTCTGGTACTGAATAGTTTGCGCATTGGCTTATACAAAAGGTTTCCAACCGCGCTTAAAATTCAGTGCTTGGAAAGGAAAATAGTAGCATTACCCGTTTTCGCGGATAAAACGAGGCTTCATTATTTATTAAGGCTGTTAGCTCATTTAGCTACCAACGAGCTGAGTTAGTAATTGATTTATGCTTTAATCATAGCGCTCAGAGCGGAGCATTGCGGTCAGAGCAAAAGTAGAGCAGGGGATAAAAGTAGTGCTTTAAAAAAAACTAATTAGCAGTTTGAAACTAACTCTATCAATATCAAACTGCACAACGGGACTTAATCGCGTATTTAAGTTTTAAGATTTACCTCCGACGTTTAATCGAATATCGTTAGTGTTGTGTGTCGACAGAGTGACATCCCTAGTGCGCAAAACGTTCAAACTGATAAACAAGACCAAGTGCGGGTAGTTCGAAAAACTCGCGCGGCTAGAAGATGTTGATGTCAACTTGAGCCAGTCTTCTCCGAGACCACGGGGACAACGCCGTCCTCGAAACGTCGGAGGTAAATCTTAAAACTTAAATACGCGATTAAGTCCCGTTGTGCAGTTTGATAATGTTTAATAATCGTGAAAGTTTAAATCAGTGTTTTGCAAACCGGTACGGGCCGGAATTAGCAAATAAAATAAAACGTCTGGGATATTTGCGTAGGAAACGAGTGCGAATAATAACGTCGTTGTCATTTTTAATTAAGTGTCGCGATTCGGACTTACTACCTACGTGTGTTAGGATAAAACCGCGTAGGGACATACCGTTTTCTGCAAATATTCTAAGGGCTGCTAGCATCCGTCTTTTAAAACTGCTAATAAGAAACAATTATTCAGACTTGAACAAAGTGCAGTGTGAGTTGTACGAGGTGCATTGTATGTGTAGTGCAGTGTTGTCACGTGATGATTTTGATTTACTCGATCGGATAACCTTTGAACAAGCGGATCGTATTTCTAAGTCTAGTAGTGATGTGCATGATAAGAAATATGACAGACTGCTTTATCGATATGGGAGAAACGTGAGTACAAGTGATCATCATGGGGACAAAACTACCACCACAGTTGTGAATTTATCGAGTGCTACACTGGATAATGCAACTGTTAGCGTACTGGAAAAAGGCTTAAATTTTGCAATGACGCCTAAGAGGGTTCCGTATGAGACTGTGATCTGTGGTGTTGAGGAGGCTATAACGCGTAACAAGGTGCCGTCGTGCGACGCGGAAGAGTTAAGACAGGATGTTGCCGTTATTCTAAGGAAAGCCAAACTTCCAAAGAGTAATACCACTGCGGAGGAGCGATCAGCCCTTAGGGATCTAAAGGAAAATGAGGACATCCTGGTTCTTAAGGCTGACAAGGGAAACGCCACTGTAGTGATGAACTCAACGGATTATGACAGCAAAATACGGCACTTACTGGATGACAGTCTCGTATACAAGCCTGTTTCGTACAACCCTACAGCTAGGGTCTCTCGTCGCATTAGGGCTGTCATCAAAGACAACAGGGAGTTGTTCGAAGAAGACGTGTTCGATCGGTTGTACAAACCCAAGATCGTACTGCCACCTAAACTGTACGGATTGCCAAAAGTACATAAAAGGAATGTGCCTTTGCGGCCTATCGTGAGTCAAATCTCTTCTCCCACTTACGATCTTGCAAAGCATGTTGCGTCGGTGTTGCAGCCGCTTGTGGGTAGTATGTCGTCTTTTGTGAAGGACTCTCGTCACTTTATAGATATTCTCAAGGGAATAACGCTGGAACCAGATGAGGTAATGGTGAGCTTTGACGTTGAGTCGCTCTTCACCAATGTTCCCGTTAAAGAATGTCTAGAAGTAGTCAGAAGGAAACTGAGCGATGAGGGTATATCGGAGTCAGTAATGGTGTTGCTGAGGAACTGCTTGGAAGGAAGCTACTTTTTGTATTGTGGAAAGCATTACCTCCAGATTGATGGGGTAGCCATGGGTAGCCCTGTAGCACCGGTTTTGGCAAATATCTGGATGGAGCATATCGAAGCCAGTATAAACTTGCAGCCTTGGGCGGTGAAGTTGTGGAAGCGCTATGTGGATGATGTTTTCTGTATTATGAAGGGTGGGAAGCAGGAGGTGGAGCAACTACTCCGATATCTAAATTCAATTCATCCGAAGACGAAGTTCACGTATGAATTGGAATCACAGCGCAGTTTGCCGTTTTTGGACGTGAAAGTGATTGGTCGAGTGGACGGAACCCTAACTCATACTGTTTATAGGAAACCTACACACACTGACAGGTATTTGAACGCCCTTTCTCACCACCATCCTCGTCACTTACAATCGGTGGTTACCTCGCTAGTAAACAGAGCACATGATCTGTGTGACCCTGAATATTTAGAGAGCGAGATGTCGCATATTCAGGAGGTACTAAGGAGGAACGGGTACAAGGTAAAAAAGTGGCAACCCAGACGAAAGGCAAGGCGGAAACGTCCTGATGTCTCCAGACAGCCGGCATTTTTGCCGTATGTAAAAGGGGTAACGGATAAAGTTGGCACAGTACTTGGAAAGTACTCTATAAAGACGGTGTACACACCTTTATCCAAAGTAGCAGGGAGCCTAAGGTCACCGAAGGACGTTATTCCGTTCCAGTCACCTGGCGTTTATAAAATAGATTGCAGTTGTGGTAGTTCCTATATCGGAGAAACTAAGCGCACCATAGCAGAAAGAGTTAAGGAACATATCGCAGCTGTCAAAAATCGTCAGGTCAACAAGTCTGCGGTGGCTGAGCATTTGCTGGAGTCAGGACCAAACCACTGGATTGAGCTGCATAACCCTAAAATCCTCTCCACGGATCGCCATTTCTACAGTAGAAAAGTGCGGGAAGCCATTGAAATCAAAAAACATTGCAATTTTAATCGGGACGAGGGTTTTAAGATCTCATCCACATGGAATCCAGTCATTAGTAAATGTAAGCGGAAACGAATATCGACAGTCGATAAATCGAATATCGTTAGTGTTGTGTGTCGACAGAGTGACATCCCTAGTGCGCAAAACGTTCAAACTGATAAACAAGACCAAGTGCGGGTAGTTCGAAAAACTCGCGCGGCTAGAAGATGTTGATGTCAACTTGAGCCAGTCTTCTCCGAGACCACGGGGACAACGCCGTCCTCGAAACGTCGGAGGTAAATCTTAAAACTTAAATACGCGATTAAGTCCCGTTGTGCAGTTTGATAATGTTTAATAATCGTGAAAGTTTAACTCTATCAAATTGAAAAAAAACTCGTATAACCATCCCAAATTAAATTTATCTATACTCAGGTCATTATAAGTATTTTATGACTAATTCCACGTTGATCTCCGCTGACTAGACTTCAAGTATTTAAAGCTTTTTAAGCCCTACTAAGTACTTTACACCACAACTCTACCCAACTTATCATTATCACTACCGTCGCATTAATTAAAAACTAGGTCGTCCAAATGAATATTTCACCGCAGGTAGGAGTACGACTCCATTTCATTACGCTTTGGCTTTGCCCAAACATCATTACTTACCTCTAGACGGAGCGTAAAAAACTCACGTTCACCACTCATATAAACGTAGGTGGAGTCGGACCAAATTGACTATGTACAACTTTGCAGTGCCAGAGTGTGGTAGTGGCACCAAATACGCCAAATTCCTATGAATATATGACGCTTATATTGGTGGGTACTACCGCACTTTGTTACTTCAAAGTCCGTGTTTAGACGGACTCTACCTGTTTACATTTTAGTTTTTGCTACTGTTTGGGTTAAGTTACGTTAAATGAGTTAAATTAAGTTAAAATTTTACTACAACGTTAATTATGTAAATTATTACGTTAATAATGAAATTTTGTGTAAATTTAGAGACTTCTTAATAATCGCAAGTCGTCGTCAGTTTCTGCGTGTATGCTTCAATATGAGGGACCTAGTGGCAGGTAATCAACACCCAACCATGAACCCCAAGTGTTCGGTCACGCTACACTGTTTATTTTGGGTACCACACGGCTTCCCCCTTATTTTTGTGCTCAGTTAATGGACATCTATAGTTGTACTTTTTTATGGCAGGATATTGCTTTTGTAAGTAATTGCGTATTTCCTTTACAAATTCGCTTACATTACAAATGTGGAAAATTGATTAGGTGCTCTCTAAATTTAGCAACGTGGGTTACATGCCTGAAACACACAGACGATAGTTAGATATACCTCTTTGAAAAAAAACACTACTAAATACGAAGAGTGTATAAAAAACCGATAAATATTACATGTCATTCTCTCAATGAGCCATGTTTAATACACATTGTGATGAAAAGTGCTAAACAAAACATAAACTGGACATTTATGTCATCAATATTACCCATTCACGATGACATCACTCTAGCTAGTAATATGTCAGCGTTTAGGCTAGTGAGTATACACAATTACACACTGATCGTTCGTTGTTAATTTTGAGACTATTTTTATACAGAAGAGGGTGTTAGACGATAAGTAACTTACCTTACCCAGAATAGCTAGCATAATAACGATTCATTAAAATCATAGGAGAAAATATAGAAATCATATTTTAACTAAACCTTGCAACAGATGCAACGAATGGCATGCAATTTTAGATATTTGATGGCTAAGTAGGTCGATCAAATGCCTCAATATATTGCAAATCGCTTGCGATTATCGGTGACGTTAGGAGAGGCCATTAGACTAACGAAATATTAGGAAATCATTATTACTGTTTCAGGGTTCCGGTGTTTAATTAGTCCTTACAATAAACTATACCGACAAACACGAAATCCGTTCTGCCGTTTTTGCGTGTAGGTAAAGTGTTACCAAACAACCATACGTCAGTCCATCTTCACAATTGTCTATGCTGCATGTTTTTTGTATGAAAAAATCTGTACGGATATGATCTTCGAGCAACACCGGCTTCCGACACGTCGGAAGGGAGGGGCCCAAGCGATATCTCGCCGTACAAATCTTTCTGCCATTTTTCGCGGGGGGAAAGGTGCACACAGTCGCATTTCTCACACACTTACATACAAAATCCAATCTGTAATGACGACACAAATACATAAAAAATTACACACGTCAAAGACAAATCTTGCAAACCTCGATCTCTTTTTGTGTACGGACGAGTGACTAGTGTCACAACACCCACACTAACACATTTTCGTTGAAGTATGTCATTGTATTCTGAGAGATGTGAAGTCGGATTTGTCGCTCGACCGATCCGCAATTTGTACTGAGTGAGCAAAATCGATAAATCCAACAATTACTTGAGACTAAAATATAATAATTGTATTTAAATGTAATTTAACGTATGATATGTAAAAAAAATATTACATGTGAAATGTAACACTTTCGTTTTGTAAATTTGATGTCCCCGACCTCTTTTTATAACAAAAAACCGAGCAAACAGGCATTTTTGTGCAGCAGTGTTCACGCGCGCGTCTGGACTCGGTCTACCCAGCAAACATTTTAAGTATTTTTTCCTAGGCTCGAAGAAGATTTTTCCAATTTAAGTGAAAATGACGTCCTAAGTCACCAATTATTTTACGTATTGTACACTTTTACTTCCAAGTCAAAATATAGGGATAAATAATAAAACGTAAATTTCACTTCATAAATACACCATGAAGTCAGGGACTTAGGGGTTGAAAATAAGGCAAAATATTAGGTAAAATTAACCTTAAACCCTGACCAATAGGTCAAATCTACTAATAAGGTATTTTAGGTGTATTTGCGACGTAATTATTACTTATACGGGGACTATGAAGTCACGGACTTAATGGTTGAAAATAAGTCCTATTACTAGGTAGGTAAAATTAACTTCGTACCCTGACCAATAGGTCAAATATACTAATAAGGCCTTTTAGGTGTATATGCGACGTAATTATTTCTTATACGGAGACCATGAAGTCAGGGACTTTATGGTTGAAAATCTGTCGAAATATTAGGTAATATTAACTTCGAACCCTGACCAATAGGTCAAATGTACTAATAAGGCATTTTAGGTGTATATGCGACGTAATTATTTCTTATACGGGGACCATGAAGTCAGGGACTTAATGGTTGAAAATAAGTCGAAATATTAGGTAAAATTAACTGCAAAGTCTGACCAATAGGTCAAATGTACTAATAAGACATTTTAGGTGTATTTGCGACGTAATTATTTCTTATACGGAGACCTTTAGGTCGTCGATTTTATGTCGATTTAGCTACTAATTTTAGGTAAATGTTACTTAAAATAGATACCAAATTGCGACCATATAGTTAAAATCACTTGTAAAGTACTATCAATACCATAAGGTTGTGCCGCCATTTTCTTTCATTATAACGAGATGCTAAATATGAAATTGCATAACTTAAGTTGTTATATCTTGAATGGTGCCATCGCACGGTACTTCATTGTGCTAATATTCAAAATAAAACAATATTTTTGATCAAGTCAATACACTCACACACACAAATATTCAATTACAACACTCAATTACAAGCAAATATATGCATTTTGATTTTATAAAATGTTGAAAACTTAAATATTTCAAAAGCCCATCGATAGTTTTGTATGTAAACCTAACATACTGCACGAAAAAATTTTCTGTGCACTAGATTTCATCGTTCTTCATCAGCGTAATCGGCCTAAATTATTTTACATGACTTAGTGGCCGCCATTATCATTGCACAACTTAAAGTTGTTTTCTTGTTAGACATTTTGTTTCTGAGTGAAAAGAATATATAAGCGTAAAATGTTTGTGTCTCTTTTTCTCTTCATCGCGTCTCATCTAAATATTGCCTCGCAGAGTAATTATATGGATAAAAATATGTCGCCATCACGTCTAAAGGTGGTAAAGAATACCAAATTAGTACATTTTCACTACGCGGCACGTCGTGGCGACGTCGAATCCACATCGGAAACATGACCTAGTGTTGACCTAATGGTTGTAATCACTAATTTACCGTCAATAAATACGTCGCCGGCACGTGCGTTTTTTCCCCATTTATGTCGCCGGCACGTGCCCACGACGTCGATTCGACGTGCCTCATTTTGGTCTCCTAAATTGTGCGACCTAAAGTAGGTGCCTTTTTCGGAATATCGACCAAAAATGTTTGCTGGGTAGTGAAAAATCCAAATGCAACTAGTTTTATTACCCGCGCTAGATTACATTGACGCGCTAATCTTGTACCTCGGCAGAGGGGAAATAGTGCGAATGCCGCCTCCCTTCCGTATTGCTCGAAGGATATGATGGTCATTCTTGTCTACGTGGCAGTGTGATAAAACGGGGTTCGTCACTTTCTATCCCGCGGTGTTACAAAGTGACAGTTATTTTATCACGTAAATAAAACCACCCATAATACGAGTACGCCGGCTGATTCATTAAGTGACCATAAGTAGTGATTTAAACTCTGAATTTAAAAAAGAAATGCACTCGTGTGTGGTGTGTACAACACGGACGGCAGAACACCAAACCCGTATAAAATGTCGGTTAACTAATAAAACGCTGTGCAGGAGTGCGGGCTGCGGAGTGACGGAAGGTTATTTTTGGGCCTCCATTATCCAGAAATGGAGACGCGTTCCTGTTTATATTTCACAACTTATACGCGGTATTGGCTGGCATATCAAATTCCACTGCTATCCCGATATTTAGGGGAAAATTGATTTTCATCCTGTATAAATAGTAAGCCAGAGCCAACTTTTAGCAAAAAAGTATCCAAAGTATCTTCGAATTGTCAAAGGATATGGGGATAAATGTGTGTATAAAAAAATATAAATTCTAAATGCGCATATGCTAGCTTTATTTTATAACATAAGTATATCTAACAAATATCGTATGACCGTGGCACACGCGAGATGCATTATTGCGAGTTAAAAACAAGTTTAAATGAGGCTCCAATTTTATAATTTGTAATCCGTTACGGCACTTCGCTACATACGTATGAAACGACACACGAGACGTGTGGCACTTCCTCATTTTCTCGCTGCAGTCACTTAGACTTAAACTGTGCTAATGATGCTATAAGTATACTTGAAGAAAGAGAATGCATCGTCCTATAGTTTCCAGACTTTGCCGTGGAAAAGATATGTAGTTATTCTTGTTCGTTGCATATCTATCATAAGTAGAGCAATAAAGCAAGGTAGCGCTTAGTTTCTATAATGTCCATACTTTTCCTAACATATAGAATTGATAATAACGAACTCGTCAAGAGAAAGGCCATGGAAAGCCTTTGCACGAAGTCGCCTGCTACGCCGTATTGATTGCATGGTCATTGACAGATGATGGAATTTTCAGAAAATGGACAGTATAGTTCCATTTACCTCTCCCGGTTCGAAATTCAGACGCATTTAGTGTGACTTTGTGTCCAAAAATACCTGTTGGGTCCCCTCTGACCGAAAATTTCTGCTTCCGTTCGCTGCCTAAAACGCGGAACGCCCATCTCTACCAAAGATACAACTCATACCACCTGTCTTTCGAACGTTTAGCAATGAAATGTCAAAAAAAATTGAATTTGCGTAGACTAAACCTAATTTTGTTCAACGGAAATATATATAGGTACTTAAGTACACATCTATTTATACTACGATCTAAGGACAGGTTTAGTATTCCCAGTACATAATAAATTCCCCAGCGAATACATTTTTGCTGCAGTCAAACCAGTATGTTTGATCTCCGATTACGCTTAGCTGTTTTAAATCTAGAGATCTATGTACTCGACCATCTAAGATGAAAGCTTGGCTTGTGATTGGAACATCAATCCAGTATATAACCTTTGAAGGGACACAGCTAAATATCGAACGACGACGGGCTGTCTGGGAGAGGAAGTGGAGACGGCGAATTCCGTTTTACCCCCACCCCTTCCCCCAGTCTACGCAGAAAGATGTGAATCGTGTACTCTACCTATATACTGGTTTAGAAGATGTGTAGGTAGACGTTCATAAAATACCGCTTAGCGTCGGCCGAGGATAGCAATTTCTAAAGAAAGGAAGGAATGTTCGTGCTATGATATTGGTACAACATTATATATGCAGGTACGTATAGCAATGTCAAAGTTAAATAACGTGTGCGTGTATATAACGTTTAGTGAGAACGCCAGGATACTTTGAAGTAGTATTTAAAAGCGAGGAAAAGGTAAATCCGCATAGCTGTCATAGCAGCCGTCGAATTAAGGTTTCATATTTATTCGCTTTGCAAGCAACTACCTCCTGAACACACTAAGTATGTTGGTATTATGTATTTTGATAAATTTTCATTTATAAGTATTCATATGTCTTTGGGGTCATCCATTAATTACGTCACACGAATTTCTAGGTTTTTTGACCCCTCCCCCCTCCTTGTCACACTTGGTCACATTTGGCAAACCCCTCCCCCCCTAGTGTGACGTCACATTTTTTCTACGAAAGTGCCAAATCGAATTAAGTAAGTACCTAAGTATTATCAAAATATTTTTGACGATACAAATATTAGTAATTTTATAACCCAAAACTGCTTAGGAAAGAAAATTAAACGAATAAAAACGATTATCGTTTTAAAAACTTGTTATTTAAATGTACAGCGAATAAAATAATTTAAATAAATTTTCGGTTACTGATGAAGTTAAAGTGACGTCACAAAGTTTGTGTCTCCCCCCTCCCCCATGTCACAATATGTCACATTCTCTTGACCCCCTCCCTCCCCCTAAACGTGTGATATAATTAATGGATGACCCCTTTACAATTGGAAAAAATATTTCTAAGCAAACATTGCTAAAAGCCATCACCATGAAAAAGTACAACCAGAATTACAAGTAGAACATTCAAGAGCAATACATGTGGAATTTTCAATACAAAGTGGCCCGTTTTTATTGCTCTTGATGGAGTGGACTATGTATACCTATTCTAGGAGTAGTTACAAACACCACAGTCATAAAACTCTCAGTAAAGTAAACAGCAGCTGATTCAAATCAATGTTATAGTATAGGAGGCGGACGACTACCTGCCGCCACCGCATAAAAACCGCTTTCGGAACATTTTGCACCTGCTCTCGAAAGGCCTTATAAAAAACGACGCCATGTGTTCAGGGATGTAAATTTGGTGGCTTATTGAGCACAGGCAAGTTGGAATCAGTGTAACTGGGACCGCGAGATAAGTAGCAAATATATGCGCAGTCCAGCGGACTTATACTGGCTCTACTCTACCAAGTAGCCATTGTGCGTTTACAAAGAGAATGCACGGCCAAAATTGCACGCACCACGCGTTGGATAAAGGAAGAATGAGTTTGGAGTTTTTGGATTTTTCGAAATAATGATGCCAATGGATGAACGTTGTACAGATGTAGTCCATAAATAGTAAGGAAACACGGAAACGTTCGCATTTATGTCTTGCTACTTCAGTCAACCTCAGTACTTACTTTTTCTAGCGAGACTGGCTGAAATAGCATCACACGTTTCCGTTTCCGTAAAAATACGAAGGAAATTTGCACTACATCTGTAACTAGGTACCTGTACTACCTCCATACTTTTTCTCATCGGATGAAATGTCATTCCTTCCATTCATTTCTTCCTAATATCCGAGACCTATACCAACCTACGGCTACAGGTATGTTGTGTACGTAGATATGTAAGTTGAGACCATTCCATTTGAACGAATTGTTATACATTTCGTTACCCCTGAGACACGCCTTTGGGCTCAGTCGGTAAATGGGGGAAGGTCGGTGTGCCAGAAGGGCGAGGGTGGGTCCCTTCCGAATTATAACGACCTTCGATCTCGCGTAGGCATGTGTTTTATTAATGAGAATATTGAGTTACGGGGCAAACAAAATAAGAAATTTTCAAAGGTTTAAACTACGTCGTACTTTTCTGTTGCATGGAACAAGGACTCTAAAGTGACTAGTTTAGAAGTTTTATACAAAAATGTAACTGGTTATAAAGGAGAGATAACTAATCAAGATTTATGCACAGGTGGGTAGGTAGGACCTACAGGTTTTCTAAACTTAGATGCAGAAAGTTGAATATCCTACGAGTTCTCAGAAAGCTGTAACTCACAAAGTGGGATAGAGTCGGACCAAGATAACTCTGCATGGCATTTGCAATGACTAAGTGTGGCATGTTATCATCCATAGACATAATATATATATAGACGGTGTCTCAGCGAGCTGTCACTGTTGCCACTTTTGT
Source organism: Cydia fagiglandana (assembly GCF_963556715.1). Classification (NCBI taxonomy): domain Eukaryota; kingdom Metazoa; phylum Arthropoda; class Insecta; order Lepidoptera; family Tortricidae; genus Cydia; species Cydia fagiglandana. The sequence continues at coordinate 5,527,397 of NC_085932.1, read as the reverse complement.
TTAGTCTACGATTAACAATGAGGCCCACGTTGCTGTAGCCATGTCGATAAAGTCATATCGATAAACTATCGACATTTCTTGCACTTTTAATTTTACTTCAAAGGCTTAACGATACCTAAAATGACCAAAAACGCTTTTATTCTTTATTGTGGTTATCAGATCACAATTTTATAGTCACGCCCCAGCAGGGAACCAAGGGAAAGTTCAGATATTTAATTAAAATACATAAATACCTCCTAAAATAGGTGTTCCGCAATAATTGAATTATATTATTATATTATAATATATTCATTATCCATTAGCATTTCAATTACGTTTATGTTTAACGAAGATATTGAAGCTTCAATTAATCGCTATTTCGTTCCGCTGTGTAGCGTTTATCGATATATAACATGATTAAAATCGACTTTTCACATCCCTAAAAGAGCACACATATACGCTTTTACGCACACATACACAGCCTGGGCGCATTAAGAAAGGCAACACTTGATTTGAACCACCTTCCACCGCCCACCTTGTCAACAGTATGGTTGTCCTTTTTTGACAAACGGCATTTTAAAAGAGCGAGGAGAGAGAAAATGATACTAGCTGCTGCGTCGTGAAAGAGAACAGAAAAGGTTGGGCCCTTGTTATCATCATCATTTGTGACGTCCCACGGTCAAAGGTACCTTATGGCGGGTATGGAGTTATGCATACCCCAGTAATCTACAATAAATAAGCTATCGATAACACAAAAGATCAACCTCCTAAGTTGCGTAGTTACAGAGATATGATTTTTTGAAAATAATGTTGTGAAATTAGCAACTTTACGATAGAGAAGTTTTAAGTTTAGCCGCCTAAAAAACTATGTTCCTGAAGTAAGTTACATAGTTGACTACAAATAATAATACCTTATATATCTGAGATTTAAAAAATGTTGCGACTTGTTCTGTAATGCAAATAGAAACCTTTGATATCGACTGATTTGTGTGTATACTAACCAATCTCTTGAAAATAAAGTTTTATTTCATTTTCACGATTGATTGCAATGAGCTGTCAACATTTAAATTTTATCTATTAGAAAACGACACTGAGAGACAGTTTAAGCAAAAAACAATAAAGATTTAGAGGTGAAAATGTATTTTCTGACTTTTGCATATAAAATCAGAAAATTGAATATTTTTACTTTTAATGTAACACACAATCAATTTTTCTGAGCACATATGAAAGAAATTCTGTCATTCAAATGAAATAAATCCTAAAACCCCAACTAAATACTATATTTAACCCCTTATGCCACTTTAAACTTACATAACAATAACAGTATTTGCTCCATACATTTACGAAAAGGTACCTTATGGAAATAAATCTAATAATACATCACTACAAAACATCAATCACATTGAAGTTTATCTTTTATGAATAGAAAATATTAATTTACATTAAACTGCCACAAATTTAATTAGTTGTTCATCATAATAATCTTAAAAAAGACCAATAATTTGTATGTAATGAAAAGGTACCTTGTGGTTAAGTTACATGATGAGGCATGATGATGATGGAACAGTTAGGATAAACTAATAATATTTTGGGGTAAAGATGGTATAAATCGTCTATTTCTTATCAATAATATATTTTGGTTGCCATTGAAGACAAGCGGCATTGAGGTTCAATGACCTCAGATATTCCATAAGGTAATGCGTCGGGTATTGGCATTTATCAGCAAACCAATGGCTGATTTATTGCATGCGACCAAACCAAATGAAGATTATTGTAGTTAAGAAAGACTTGACGAGAGTAACTTTGGTATAATAGCAGGCTACTTGGATTTGTAATGTCGGTCGATGTACGGTTATAATATTTGCTAGGCGCCCCAACCAGAACTGAAATTATCAAATTAGTTTTGCAGAATGCTAATACAGTTCTCTACCAAACTTCTTTTCCCGTATTGACTAGTTTTTTTGGGAATTTTCAATCTTTTTTCCATAAGGTACCTTTTCACTAAACTCTGAGACGACATTATTAGGCTTATAACTAACTTATAACAAAAATAAAAACAGGTAAACAAACGTTACGCATTAAGGTTTCAGATTACACAATAAAAAAAAATTGAGCATTTTTTCACCTCTTTACAAAACATTTCATATCTCCGAAACTAGAAACCCTCATAAGGTACCTTTTCCCGTGGAACGTCACATTTCATTACCTAATGTCAAATTTCTATGACATGACGTTTATAATGACACTCTCTCAGTTTAAGTCGGTACAACGTTAGCTTAGACGGACTTTAATAATCATTAATCAGTAACGCTTATCAAAGCAATAATGACAAACTACACATGCAAGCAATTTGGTAATTGATTTAGTTTTGAAAGTACTATACTTAATTAGATTACTTAAATAGGAACTTCTACCCAGATACCTTTACCCCTGGATTTTTTATTATTTCGATATAGTATCAATATCAATTAGCCACTTGTAAGTTTTATTATGTTTGTTAATTTATTTCTTTGTTTCTATCAATAAAGAATCTTAAAAAATAATAATTCAATAAACCTTAATATTAGCCACTACAAAAAACAAAAATATAAAGCGGTGTTATAGGTACCTACCTAACACCTGTGGCCTATTTTATAAAGCTACAAGTTACAATTTACAAGCGGAAGTCTCGTTCTAACACATAGGGTTAGAAAGAGACTTCCGCTTGTAAATTGTAACTTGTAGCTTTATAAAATGGGCCACTGGTCGGGCTAAATTGGTTAGCCGGTAGGTAAGTACCTATTAAGGCTTCGTCACAGAGGCGCGTTTTCCGGGCGGCGCGTGAGCGTTTTACATATAAAACGCTCACGCGCCCTGCCCGGAAAACGCGCCTGTGTGACGGAACCTTTAACACCTCATTAAATCAAAGTACTTAACAAAACCATTCTGAGACACTTTTTATCAGCCAGTAGAGTAGAATTGATAATGCTACTGTTTTGCCATCCTGAATCAGTCTGTAATAGCCAAAGTATATCTTGTAGATAAGTATCTGTTCTGTATGTAGAGTTGTAGACACTATAGCCAATAAAGCGAAAGTTCAGCAAGAGCACCGGCCGGTTCGGGTTGTTTATTTATATAGCGCATGATAGTCCAGTACCTATCTAAATTACCTACACAAACAGCAAGGCGTGGCGGATTAAATTGTGTTAAACCATTTTGTTCGCAATGTTCGCATTTAATGTTCGATTGGGTATTCTTTCTTTTTCGTCCGTTAATGCAACTACGTATCTATCAAATCAAACGGAATTTGTGATTTGAAAACCAGAAGGGTAGTAGGTACTCGTTATTTTAAATTTCAAAGTTATTATTGAAATCGTTGAGCTTGTGGCGCGTGAACTTAACAGCATGTGCCGTCAAGGATTTCTTGAATGCATGAATCACCTTGATACAGTACAGTCATCCTGTCGCTTATAAAAAAAACATTCGCAATAAAAAGACCGAATTAATATTCAGATTTCTGAGTTATATTACGGGGCTAAGAGATTTAGGAATCGATAAAAAGCGAAATTTGACCGACATGCCCAAATATAGGTTTCACCCACGGTATTTTCTTGATTACGGCTGTGTCCAAGTCGATGAATTGATACCTATTTGGCAGTCAATTTAGATAATTTAAGCCCAGTTTGCCTTGGTTCTGTCAAAATTGATGTCCTGCGTAGATTCCAGAGCTCATGAGATCGAATCGGCTAAGAACTCGGCCTCCACTTTGTTTCAGTAAGTATACAAAATAGCTCTCACTGTGTGTGCAAAGGAATTAATATCTATTAAATTGATACGGCGAATCTGGCAGCACGGACAAGACAACATCGTTATCGATCGTGCTTGCGCATATTCGTCCGGCCGGCTTTATTCGTGAAAAGAAAAGGATTTTATAACACAAAAACACTGTAAAAGATCCTTCAGGAGCTATCCGTGGTCGTACCTGTGTGGTAGGAGTGGTGTATCACCGTAGCTCACACAACACTTATAAGCACAACACTCGCGAAAGGACGGCGGTAGCAACCGACCCGCCCGAGATACCGACGCGGAGTGAGTTGAGTAGGTATTCAAGGAACATTCATCGGCCAATGACACGAGTGGAGGGAGACGGATGAACGTGCCTCTCGCTTGCACACTACAGATACGAAGGGGGTGATCTTTGCCGAAAAGTGGCGAAGCGCTGCGGTTTTGGCCGACGGCAGGACCCCATTTGCGCGCGCAGGATTCAAGCAGGATGCGTACTACCATTGAGCACAGATGGACAATAATGTATGCCAAAAAAAGAACTCCCTATTCCTTGTTTTTTTGGGCTCGATAGATGTCGTTGCTGAGGTAACGGTGAACACAAAGCACAATGCTCTTTGATTACGTCATGAATCCTACGATATCCTGTGCTGTAGGTAGGATGTTTTCCATCCTTTAAGCCATATTTTATTGTGGGAGGTGAGGTCATAGGTTACCGAGTAGCTTTACTTTTGGACACACCCCGAAATCGCGAATATAAAATAGTACATTTTGGCCGATTACTTTTATCACAATTAAATGAATTATCGATTTTATAATTTATGTGACTTAGGCCAAAGGTAATAAATTAAAATACTACAACAATAATGTTAATAGTTTATTAAATATAAAATTGCAGAGTAACATAACAGCACACTAACAATACATATGGCAGTAATTTATTATAATATACTATATTTTTTTATAAACTGATAACTAAATAGCCTTAAAATTTAATTATAACCTTATTTTTCTAATAATTGTTCATATTGACTTCATACACAAAACAAATTCAAAAAGTTGTAATTTAGAAGATTATTATAAGTCTCGTTATTGGTTTATTTTTTAACTATTTACTGCATTTTTATATAAAAAAATATGTTGAAAATACATTTTATATATTATAATTCGTTTTCTCACACTCCATCAAATAAAATACCGAGTATAATCATCTCAAACAACCAGGTTCTACCTGACCAATATAAATAACATCGTTAATTAATATAAATTTATATTTATCTTTTAATTATGGCACATAAATAAATTCTCAAAAAGATTTACGCGGACATAATAGTACAAAAATAACATTCAAACATAATTTAAGTGAATATAAACACTTTAACTATCTATTATGGACTTTGCCTAGTCTAAAACTGGTGTTTATTATTTCTACAACGTTATTTATAACGTTCCATACTATAATCTCAATAGGTTTTCTTGCAATCAACTCTTACTCAATACAAAAGGATCAAACATAGCTACCAAGATCGCAATTTGATCGAGCGCAAGCAAATCGTCTCTAAATTGGCGGTCACTGTAGTCATCGAGAATAGAAACAGAGGGCCTACCGCGAACCACGTTCGACGTGTTGCCTCTCAGTCGCACTTGTAAATTCGCACGTAAGTGTGACAGGGAGGCACGACGTCGAACGTGGTTCGCGGTAGGCCCTCAGTTCTAAAACGAAAGACGACAAACGCGCGACCATCATGCTGTGAGGGCAACTTAAATTTTTAGCAAATCAATTTGTTTTTCATTTTACCGATGACTTTAAAGAATTATATCAAAAGGAACAGATGTTTCAAAGTGCTCTTACTTTTTAATTTCTAATAATAGAGACAAAGAGTTGTGAAAAGGTCCCCAAAAGCTGCTCTAAAAAGTTTGCCTACAGATAAGGTTAAGACTAGAAAGATAAAAATAGAGCCAACATTATAAACACGATAAATTTATTTGCAAGAATTTTCTAACAATAAAAAATAGCAGCTACTTTTAGACAATGATCAATTGATCAACATGTCTTTAGTTGATGATGTAAAGTTGCTAACCCTTTAATTTTAATTTAATAATTTTAGACAATCTTTTCACTAAGGACTTATAGAGCCTTTATATCTTTATGGTACAAGTATGTATAAGATCACCACTCATGTGTTATCTGTGGTTAAAGAAATAATAAAACGCACCAAGAGAAGCATCCCAATTCATTTCGAGCCTTATTTTATTTCATTCCCAAGTCGGAAAAATGCATTATTCGCAAAAGGCTCGCTAACAGACGTTCATAAGGGTGGTTTCCACCTGTCCAATTTATTTTGTCCAATGTGCATTGCGTCTCACTCTCTCTCTAAGCAAAATGTGTGACATAAATACACATTGGACAAAGTAATTGGATAGGTGGAATACCAACCTTACGTAGTACGATGTACCGCCTGCGTCGAGTGCGAGAGCGATTCGCAAATGGCGCGCATTTTTCAGATTTGTATGATCAGCAGCAGAAGTTAATAAGAGACCTTATTTATTCAAAATGAACTGAACACTTTATTGTTAAGATAATAAGAGCGTGTTTCAGTCATTTCCCAGCACCCCATACGTTTGCCAGACTATATTATAGTCTGGCAAACCAGTCTTGTCAGTAACAGACAACATGATTATTTTAGCCTATGGTCGGCCGACAAGTGACTTGCAAACTATAGTTCTGGCACAGTATAAGGAACGTGTCTTTTAGACCCAGTAGTCCAACTTCGAACAATTTACATTTCTCGTACGAAATTCAAAATCCCGAACTCATTTGCTTGCGCGCGACGGCCGCCCGGGCCTCGCTTACAAAACCTGCTTAAATCTGTCGCGTCGTCACTTGTTTTTACCAGAGATCCGCTCATTTTTTGTTCGAAGTTGGATTGCACGGTTTATATCGGTGTACACTGATTCTGGTGCTGAGGCCCACTTGCACCATCCCACTAACCCGGTGTTAAGCGGTTAAAACGTTATCCCAGTGTAAACGTTAGTCATACTCGTGAACGGGTGCTGTTTGTGGAGACTGGTCTGTTAAGCTAACACGAGCTATTATACTTAGTAACTTTTATTAATTAATTACAGTGAGACGCCTCATTCTGTTCTCGTATGTTTCTTTTCTTTTAATGAATGTATTAATTATACAGGATATTGACTCTTGGAGACCTTATACATCTCTAAGGATAACTTGATAAACTATATAATCTTATAGTTCTGACACCTAGAGACATTTTACACCTCTAAATATTATAGATTTTTTTTGTGTGTGTTTTTTTATCTGTATTTTGTATGTAATTCGACATTAAGAGACCATATACATCTCTTAGTAATTGTAATACGTTAGATTGAATTGTTAGTTTTATTTTATAAAATTGTTGATGTTATTATTTTTGCTTTTATGTAAATTCAATGTTGACGTGTAAAAGTGCCCTTGTGGCCTATTTGCTGAATAAATGTTGATGTTTTGATGATGTTTTGATGTTTTAACGAGTGTACTGGTAACCATGGTAACCGGTTAATCCCGGGTTATTGGCTGGTGCAAGTAACCTTGACTGGAGGGAGGAATGACGTTTAGACGGTCTCGTGCGGCGAGGGCAGCTTCTCCCAGGAGGGCTCGACGCCCCAGATCTCGCGCGCGTACTCCGCGATGGTGCGGTCCGACGAGAACTTGCCCGACGACGCGATGTTCTCGATCACCATCTCCGCCCACTTCGCCTGGTCCTGGAATTAATGCATAACTTAATACGCTAGTTTGCTATAGACAAATTATTCCAACAGTAAAGAAAATAAACGAAAATAAGAAGCGGAGACAAAGAAGAGCGAAGCGGCCCGGCGCGACCTCGCTGCAAACGATACTACTGCGATATATGTACCTGGTACGCGTCAGAGACGCGCTGCTGCGCCTCGATGTAAGGTGAAGGAACCGGTCGTGGTGGAGGAGTACGTCGGCGATGTAGGCGAAGCGGCCCGGCGCGACCTCGCTGCAAACCATACTACTGCGATATATGTACCTGGTACGCGTCAGAGACGCGCTGCTGCGCCTCGATGTAAGGTGAAGGAACCGGTCGTGGTGGAGGAGTACGTCGGCGATGTAGGCGAAGCGGCCCGGCGCGACCTCGCTGCAAACCATACTACTGCGATATATGTACCTGGTACGCGTCAGAGACGCGCTGCTGCGCCTCGATGTAAGGTGAAGGAACCGGTCGTGGTGGAGGAGTACGTCGGCGATGTAGGCGAAGCGGCCCGGCGCGACCTCGCTGCAAACCATACTACTGCGATATATGTACCTGGTACGCGTCAGAGACGCGCTGCTGCGCCTCGATGTAAGGTGAAGGAACCGGTCGTGGTGGAGGAGTACGTCGGCGATGTAGGCGAAGCGGCCCGGCGCGACCTCGCTGCAAACCATACTACTGCGATATATGTACCTGGTACGCGTCAGAGACTCGCTGCTGCGCCTCGATGTAAGGTGAAGGAACCGGTCGTGGTGGAGGAGTACGTCGGCGATGTAGGCGAAGCGGCCCGGCGCGACCTCGCTGCAAACCATACTACTGCGATATATGTACCTGGTACGCGTCAGAGACGCGCTGCTGCGCCTCGATGTAAGGTGAAGGAACCGGTCGTGGTGGAGGAGTACGTCGGCGATGTAGGCGAAGCGGCCCGGCGCGACCTCGCTGCAAACCATACTACTGCGATATATGTACCTGGTACGCGTCAGAGACGCGCTGCTGCGCCTCGATGTAAGCGTCTAAGTTGGCCAGGTGAAGGAATCGGTCGTGGTGGAGCAGAACGTCGGCGATGTGGGCGAAGCGGCCCGGCGCGACCTCGCTGCAAACCATACTACTGCGATATATGTACCTGGTACGCGTCAGAGACGCGCTGCTGCGCCTCGATGTAAGCGTCAAAGTAGGCCAGATGTAGGAATCGGTCGTGATGGAGCAAAACGTCGGCGATGTGGGCCAAGCGGCCCGGCTCGCCCGGCGTGAACCCGCTGCAAACCATACTACTGCGATATATGTACCTGGTACGCGTCAGAGACTCGCTGCTGCGCCTCGATGTAGGCGTCAAAGTCGGCCAGATGTAAGAAGCGGTCGTGGTGGAGCAGAACGTCGGCGATGTGAGCGAAGCGGCCGGGCTCGCCAGGCGAGAAGAACCCGCTGCGGATCTGCTCCACGCACTGACGGAGCTCGGGGTTGCGCTCGTAGTACTCGTACGCGTTGTAACTATTAGAAAAAATTATATTTACATTACATTGATTATTACTTTTTAAATAACACTCTAGCTATTATATTTTATGACAATGGTACGTTATACCCTTTCTTCTGCAGAGCCTCGACATCATCCACCCTCATGCCGAAGATGAACAGGTTGTGCTCGCCAGCCTCCTCGGCCATCTCCACGTTGGCGCCGTCCATGGTGCCGATGGTGAGCGCTCCGTTCAGCATGAACTTCATGTTGCCAGTGCCGGAAGCCTCAGTACCTGGAAGAATGCTTGTGGTTATTGTTTGTAAATTTATTTCAGGCATAGTCTGTCATGGAAAATAATCCGGCACATCCGAGTCACACACACACACAGGGGCACTGTATACTAGTATGGTTCAAATATTCAAAATGCTTGACTGTACTGTGTCTATGACGTATACGTATACCTGTACGCCATACAGTCAAGCATTTTGATTATTTGAACCATTTAGGTCACTGTGGGTCTTTTTATTGTTATCAGGGTGCACAAAAGAGGCTAAAGTAAAAGGACACTGCCTGTGATTCTAGAACAGCATTCTTTGAGTTAATTATACGGCAAACATAGGACGTACAGCGCTCTGCAAGTGTCTTATGGTGCCGCAACGCCTTTACATAGCTACTTAGACTTCTACAGGTGCTAATGGCTTGCGAGAGATCTTGAGGTTTTCTTCTCTCGCGATAGGTTGAAGGGGATTCCAAGTATAAATTCACTTGGTGTTTGTATGCTCTAGTTTACTAGGATAGCGGTGCCGTCATATAGCGGCCGTCTCCATACAAATACTACGATATCCATAGTTAGCCGTATTATTTAGTATGGAGACGGCCGCTATATGATGACACCGCTATCCTACGAAAACCGATCTTTAGAGGTGAGACTCGTCATGTTACAAGTAGACCGGGCTGTACTCTAGTAAAAGACTAAAATCCCAAGGTACCGGCTGTGGAGATCTGCTCGCTAAGGTCGGCCGCGGGCATGATCCTCTCGGCGAGGGTCACGCGGTAGTTCTCCAGGTAGATCAGCTTCAGCTTGTCGCCCACGTCAGGGTCGTTGTTCACCTGCAATTTGTGAATAATTGTAGTTACGTGTGTTGCTGTCGGCGTGGAACTTAATTGGATTAGACTAGCTGAAATAAAAAGGAAGTCATTACTGATAACCGATTATGTGGTTTGCTCGAACGCTGCCGTATGGTCGGTGTCAATTGTGACACTAGGATTGGCGCGGCCCGTACTGTCAGACGAGGATCGCCGGCATTACTGCGTCGGAGTGGAATTTAGTTGAAGCTACGCCTGTTTTCCGTATTTTATGTATTAAATCCTTTATTTAATGATGTATGGTATTTTCTCTCCTAACATTACATTGTACATTGTACATTGTATTTACTGGATTATTTTTATAAGTAATTGAATTTAAAGTCTATCCAAATCAGAACTTAGATTACCTGTATGACACCAGATCGATAAGGTAGTAGATTAGTCAATCGAAATATAATTTTAATCTGGGATCTCTTAAATAATTGGTGGGTTTTACGTTTAATTTCAGTTAGGGTGTTATTCCACATTCCACCTATTTAATTTCTTTGTCCAATGTATATTGCGTCTCACATTTTGCTTTAGTGAGAGAGTGAGACGCACTGGCATTGGATAGGTGGAATCCTTAACAGTTTGGTCGGCGGCACTCACCGTGTTGCCCACAGCGCACGCCAGCGCGATGATCTGCTTGGCGATGTAGTACCCGGGCGCCGCCTTGCCGCCGATCATGACCGTGCGCGGCGTCACCACCGCCGCCGGGTCGCGCTTGATCCGGTTGTACAGCGTGATCACGTGCAGGATGTTCAGCAGCTGACGCTTGTACTCGTGGATACGCTTCACCTGACAATGTAGCAAATAATAAGGCCGTTATTCATAAACGCTTGTCAAGTCTAACACGTCATTGATAATCCGACATTTAGACATTTGTGTTTGATAGAGAGAGAGAGAGAGAGACAGAATTTAACAAAGGTTTATTAAGTTTTAGGAAAAAAAGGGGTAAATATAGATGGTCAAGCAAATCTTGTCAGTAGAAAAAGGCGCGAAATTCAAATTTTCTATGAGACGATATCCCTTCGCGTTTACATTTTCCAAATTTGCCGCCCTTTTCTACTGGCAAGATCTGCTTGACCAACAATATTAGGCAGTTAGCGTACCTGCACGTCGAACATGGATGCCGGGTTGATTTTAACCCCAGTGTCACGCTCGATCAAAGACGCCAGCCTCAACTTGTTCTCCTGCTTGACTTTCATCACGGCGCGCTGGAAGCCGGGGTCCTTAGCCCAGCGCTTCAGGCCCTGCAGCTTCTCAAGGTGCACCGTCCACTCTTCACCGATCTTGTCACAGATAAGGTCGGATAATCCAGGGTTGCAGAGCAACAGCCAACGGCGGGGGGTAATCCCGTTGGTCTTGTTCTGGAACTTTTCAGGCCACATTTCGTAGAAGTCCCTGAAGATGGTCGCTTTGAGGATTTCGGAGTGGATAGCGGCGACGCCGTTGATGGCGTGGGAGCCGACGATGCAGAGGTTCGCCATGTTCACTCGCTTCTCTCCCTCTTCTTCGATCAGAGACATGCGGCGGAGACGGTTTCCATCGCCCGGCCAGCGCTTCTCGACCTCCTGAAGGTGGAGGAAGTTGATATGATAGATCAACTGCATATGCCTAGGGAGGACGTTTTCCAGCATGGAGACAGGCCATCTTTCCAGCGCTTCAGGCAGGACGGTGTGGTTGGTGTACGCGCAGCATTTAGTGACCAGCTTCCACGCTTCATCGTAGGGGAGATTCTCCTGGTCGATGAGGATTCTTAGAAGTTCCGGGATGGCCAAAGCCGGGTGGGTGTCGTTGAGCTGTATGGCGACTTTTTCGGGGAGGCTGTCGAAGGTGGTCCTGACGGCCTCTCTTGAGCCGAACTTGGAGGACTTGTAGCGGCGGATGATGTCCTGCAGGGTGGCGGCGCACATGAAGTACTCCTGGCGCAGACGGAGCTCCTTGCCCTCGAAGAAGTTGTCGTTGGGGTAGAGCACGCGGGAGATGTTCTCGGCCACGTTGCGGTCGAGCACTGCTTGGATGTAGTCGCCGGAGTTGACTGGAAAGTTAAAAAATGTTACTAATGTGGTTGGTACATCTGGACATGGTCTGTCATCGACAAAACATTAGCTAAATTTTATTGTATGCGAATTTCATAATTCACTGGACGCGTTAATCAGTCCTTTATTTGCGGTTAATGCGACTGATCCTAAAATGTTTCTTTAGGGTGGCTAATTAAAATGCCTTAGACTTAAAAATCGAGACTCTAAATAAGTTTGTTTACTTTCATATTGTTTTTGTTTACACATGTTGTTTGTGCTGCGCTATTAATATTATGTCTATAAATAGTCCGGCATTTCTTTAAGTGACGCAGTATTCATACATAATTATACCTACCCAGGCGGTCGTGTCGATAGTTTATAACGGCGCATATTGTCAGAAAGTGCTCACCGCATATCCTCAGACAGGTCGGGTCTTGTGTCCCGACGTCAGCCGTTAATAATATGAAGTTGTAAATTTGATAAATTTCTGAGTATTTTTTTATAGAAACGGCTTATATCTATGGCCACATGTCGGACATCAAAATGTGGTCTAAAACTAATAGCATAATGATGATGAAGACATTCGATGGTGTTTGCACAATGCAAAGTACGTATTCTGGTGAACTCCAAATACCTCATTTTGGGGATTTCATCACGTGCTGATAATATTCAGCTGACCGGCATACCACATAATATTAGTAGGGTGCAGTCACCATGGAGGTCAATGTATTATAAAGTCCATAGCGAAGTATAAACCTAGCCTAGGAGCTTGTAGGTAAATAACTTACAGAACTTGAGGTTGAAGTCGATGGGGCTCTTAGCGGACCAGAGGCGGAGCGTGTTCACCACGTTGTTGTTGTAGCCGGGGATCGGGTTGTCGTACGGCATCGCGAACACCACCTGCCACAAACGGAATGTTATACTTGCCGCTAAACTAAGTGGCATAATGCCATCTCTTTCACCCTTGGTTGGTCTAAACAACGGTAAAGGAGATAGCATTATGATATCAGTTGGTATTGCGTGATTTGGTGGCGACACTCAATTGTCAAACGACGTTTGGTCGAGTGACGATTCCAGTTGCCCAGCTGAGTGAATGTATTAGTAATCAAGAAAATACTATTATGTATTATACCCAGTCTTCTCGTGCGAGGAATACTAAGAACATTTAAAACCATATAGACCCCATATGGAGTATATATAGCTGTCACCTTTGGGCAAGAATCCCGTAGTACAGAAGCCATATCGAAGCGACCAAGATGCTCAAAACTATCTGTACATTCTGTACAATGTACGTGTAATCTAACGCTCCAATACATCTCCTCTATTGGCTCTGCAACGTCCGATTTCTATTTAGTTGGCGCCCACTGTAGGAGTTTAAAACTGTGTAAATGTAATAAACTAAGAATAGGTATAACAACAAATAGGGACATACTTATTATGATTACGATCTTTAAACTTTGATGCATTTGCCTTATTAGACACAATCACGCATTCTATTTTAAGAGCGCTCTTACAAGAAAAGTCGAAATAATGCAAAATTGATGATACTAGTCGACGAAATTCAGGACTTTGTGCTCATTATTAGAAACAATGAGTACTTGTTCCAGTAAAAGCGTCTTCTTATCTTTTTAAATATCGTTGTAAATATTAGAAAAAGGACTTATTAAATTAGTAATTAATTTTTTTCTGATGGTCGTTTCCGAAAAACCCCGTGAAGCACTGAACGGCAAGCTCTTATTTGGAAATGTTGAGAAGTTTACTCTGCTAAACCTGGCTATTTTGTATTACTAATACCCTGTACATTAGGCATATCAAACGATATTTTTCCTACATACCTTTGAGAAAGAGAAAATCAAAGTAAAACGAACTCAATTTTCTCTCCGAAACAAGTGTCAATTTCTACGAAAATCTACTTAATATCGAAGTCATTTTCATACTCAAGCAATCTGCAACGTTTGCTTATACTGTTGGTATACATTAGTGTTTATAATAATAATAATAATAAACCCGCGGGGGCAGCTTGTGGACCCGCGGGGGCAGCTTGTGGACCCGCGGGGGCAGCTTGTAAACCCGCGGGGGCAGCTTGTGGCGAGCTGACGGTGAGTGGCGACACCGCGGACCCCTATTCCAGAGGGCCCTGTCATCTGGCCCTCGCCTCTGTGCTTGCCTTGATTGGCCGGCCAGAGTGGAGTCGCAAGAGCGGGACCTATGCTCCAGGTTGGAAGTGTAAAATGTCATAACGCCGGCGGCCTGCTGAACGGATCACCGGGATCTGGCTACCGCAGACTCACCTCTCGACAACCTTACAGCCGCTCCGAAGTGTTGCCCTATTGTCGCACTGTGCGTGCGGCCGTTGTAGGGCCCACTAAATGAGTAGGCGAGTCACCACCTGTCTTACACAATTTTGAGACTGATTGTCACGGCAGGTGTCCGCTAGTCTCTCCCATAGCCCATTATCCAGTCCATCCAACGTTCAAATCTATAGCCCATGACCTTAGTTCCCATCGCAGCACAAAAGTGCTGCACTGCAATAGTCTTTGCACCTGGCGGGGACCATCTCCGGATGTATCACATTGTGCGTTCGGGGATGGTATCCGCCATGTGTATCCCTTGCTTTTAGATTAAAGTGTCTTAAAGGGCCTCTGCGCTGTTGGCTCCGGCCCCACGTACGCCTCCCAAAGGTCCGGGACCCCATGGTCCCGAGATATGGAAAAGACATACAAATAATAATAAACATTTATTTCAGACAATTTTGCCCATACAATTTTGTTAGTGAATTCTTAAAAACTAATTATTAATTTATACTTAACTAACACAAAATTTAAAACAATAAATAAAAATAAAAATAAAAATAATAAATAAAAATGAAATTCTACTATAATTTTTTGGCAATTTTTTGAAAACTACTCTATATTACCGATGACGCGCGCTCGCCAGCTCAGTGCCGCGGCAGAGCTTGTACAGGTAGGACGTGTGTCGGTCGGCTCCGCACATTTTCAACGGCGACGACGAGGTTTTTTATCATTGTGTGCGGCGGGCGCCGTGTAAAACGCTATACTGTGTGCGTGTAAACCGCAACGAGAGACTTTGATCCTAGCACTGTTTTTATAGTATTATAATTTATAATGGTACAGTTTAATAAACTACCGGACAGGATTAAAAATATTTGAAACGACCTGACATTCTATATGTATTTATTTGACTCAAGATAGTACTCAGGGTCTGATGATGGAGCCGGAAGGTGGTCACCGGTACCAATCAACCATGCAACTAAACCACTTCGTGTTTAGGCACGTTTGATTCGGCTCAACAAGATCTTTGACTTAAGATAGTACTCAGGGTCTGATGATGGAGCCGGAAGGTGGTCACCAGTACCAGTCAACCATGCAACTAAACCACTTCGTGTTTAGGCTTGTTTTATTCGTCTCAACAAGATCTTTGACACAAGATAGTACTCAGGGTCTGATGATGGAGCCGGAAGGTGGTCACCGGTACCAATCAACCATGCAACTAAACTACTTCGTGTTTGGGCTCGTTTGATTCGTCTCAACAAGATCTTTGACACAAGATAGTACTCAGGGTCTGATGATGGAGCCGGTAGGTGGTCACCGGTACCAATCAACCATGCAACTAAACCACTTCGTGTTTGGGCACGTTTGATTCGGCTCAACAAGATCTTTGACTTAAGATAGTACTCAGGGTCTGATGATGGAGCCGGAAGGTGGTCACCAGTACCAGTCAACCATGCAACTAAACCACTTCGTGTTTAGGCTTGTTTTATTCGTCTCAACAAGATCTTTGACACAAGATAGTACTCAGGGTCTGATGATGGAGCCGGAAGGTGGTCACCGGTACCAATCAACCATGCAACTAAACTACTTCGTGTTTGGGCTCGTTTGATTCGTCTCAACAAGATCTTTGACACAAGATAGTACTCAGGGTCTGATGATGGAGCCGGTAGGTGGTCACCGGTACCAATCAACCATGCAACTAAACCACTTCGTGTTTAGGCTCGTTTTATTCGTCTTAACAAGATCTTTGACACAAAATAGTACTCAGGGTCTGATGATGGAGCCGGAAGGTGGTCACCGGTACCAATCAACCATGCAACTAAAACACTTCGTGTTTGGGCTCGTTTGATTCGGTTCAACAAGATCTTTGACTTAAGATAGTACTCAGGGTCTGATGATGGAGCCGGAAGGTGGTCACCAGTACCAATCAACCATGCAACTAAACCACTTCGTGTTTAGGCTCATTTTATTCGTCTCAACAAGATCTTTGACACAAAATAGTACTCAGGGTCTGATGATGGAGCCGGAATGTGGTCACCGGTACTAATCAACCATGCAACTAAACCATTTCGTGTTTGGGCTCGTTTGATTCGTCTCAACAAGATATTTGACACAAGATAGTACTCAGAGTCTGATGATGGAGCTGGAAGGTGGTCACCGGTACCAATCAACCATGCAACTAAACCACTTCGTGTTTAGGCTCGTTTTATTCGCCTCAACAAGATCTTTGACACAAGATAGTACTCAGGGTCTGATGATGGAGCTGGACTGTGGCCACGGGTACCAGTCTACCATGTAACTGAACCACTTCGTGTTTGGGCTCGTTTGATTCGTCGCAACAAGATCTTTGACACAAGATACTACTCAGGGTCTGGTGATGGAGCTCGAAGGTGGCGACGGGTACCAGTCTATTACATAACTGAACCACTTCGTGTTTGGGCTTCGTGTTTGGTTTATCACCTAGTGTCAAAGATCTTGTTGAGACGAATCAAACGAGCCTAAACACGAAGTGGTTTAGTTGGATGGTTGATTGGTACCGGTGACCACCTTCCAGCTCCATCATCAGACTCTGAGTATCACCTAGTGTCAAAGATCTTGTTGAGACTAATCAAACGAGCCTAAACATGAAGTGGTTTAGTTGCATGGTTGATTGGTACCGGTGACCACCTTCCGGCTCCATCATCAGACTCTGAGTATCACCTAGTGTCAAAGATCTTGTTGAGACTAGTCAAACGAGCCTAAACATGAAGTGGTTTAGTTGCATGGTTGATTGGTACCGGTAACCAACTTCCAGCTCCATCATCAGACTCTGAGTATTACCTAGTGTCAAAGATCTTGTTGAGATGAATAAAACGAGCCTAAACACGATGTGGTTTAGTTGTATGGTTGATTGGTAATGATGACCACCTTCCAGCTCCATCATCAGACCCTGAGTACTGTCTTGTGTCAAAGATCTTGTTGAGACGAATCAAACGAGCCCAAACACGAAATTGTTTAGTTACATGAGAGACTGGTACCCGTGGCCTCCTTCCAGCTCCATCATCAGACCCTGTGTATCTTCAGTGTCAAAGATCTTGTTGAGACGAATCAAACGAGCCCAAACACGAAGTGGTTTAGTTACATGATAGACTGGTACCCGTGGCCACCTTCCAGCTCCATCATCAGACCCTGTGTATCTTCAGTTTTTTGTAAATAAGCGAGTACCTATAATTTCTTTCGAGTAATATACGTTCATAAGTACGAGTATGGGGCTATTCATAAATTACGTCGTTTCAAATGGGAGGGGGGGGGGGGGGTCTGGACATCGGATGATGGTAGCATGACGTAGGAGGAAACAGAGTCATCCGAAGCATGATTTTTGGATGATTTGAGGGATGGGGGGGTCAAAAATAGATGACGTAATTTATGAACAGCCCCTATGTACATTTGCACTGCATTTAGTATTTTCGTACTTACCAAATAACGGTTTTAGGTTTTAGGACTTTATAAGTTAAGTACAGTTAGTGTTGTTATGGTTGATTTCAATATGCTTCGCGAAGGATCAAGAATGTTTAATCCATCATTGTAGTGCGAGTGTAGTAGAAGGGATCGGAATACTGAGCTCGCACGGCCTGCCGCAGCGCGTAAAATACCTAAACTCGTTCAACCCCGAAATGTAATAGCACTCTTAAACAATCTCAATGCCAGAAGTTAATTACTTTGAAATGAATCTCGATGACCTAGTGGCCTATACAGTCGTAGCCTTTTTAGGTAACTTAATACCAGGGGTCGGAAACCGGTATTTGCTCCATACAAAAATACCGGTAATTATTACGTTCGTTTTTTATTATTTCATTTTTAATGGGACAATGTAATAATACGTAGTTGTTACCTAAATACATGATTCAGTCCTATCTAAAGAGCATAAAATAATTCAAAATATTGGGCAATTTCGGGGTTTAAAAAAAATACCGGTTCCGGTCCCTGCTTAATACACGTAAAACCTCGTGAAGATATAAAATATAACTAAACAAGCTAGAGTTAGACCAAGAAAAGTCTGCAGAGGTTTTGATAGCCCACGCAGTGCAAGTGTTATTTTAAACGTCAAACTTGTATGAAATTGTAACTTATAAATAACATTTGTACTGCGTGGGCTATCAAATTCGCAGCAGACTTTTCTTGGCCTAACTCTAATGTGTTTCTACCTGATAAAAACCTAACATTGGTACACTCCGTTATTTGTTCGTTAAGATTTTAGGATATTCAGTGTTATTTTTAAATGACAAGCTTCTACATTTCAGACATACGAATACGACTGTTCACTGACAAACAAATTGCTTACTGAAGCTCTAAACATTTTTGTTAGCCTTTCGTAATCGTCCTTAAACCTGATTCTTATGCAGAGAGTATGTATTCGACTTAGGTAAATTATCTTTTTAAGATATAATATAATTAAAATATAAATAATTATAAATATTATAGGAAAATTTTACACAGATCAACCTAGTCCCACAGTAAGCTGACTAAGAAACACAGTAAGCTCAGTAAGATATGTACTTGAACATTTTCTATTCGTGCAACACGTTTACCGGCGGATTCCAGACGTTACTCAATGCTTATCGTTTTTTATTGCTAAAAATTGCCGACATTTAGTAATCATATAATTTATTAATTTATTTTTAATTAGTTACAATATGAAGCTTGGCCCTGATAGGTTAATCTCTGGGCAACATTTAATTGTTTAGTAGCTCCTCTACACTGACTTTGCTTTAAGGATTAATTTGTCGATCAAGGTTAAGATTTCAAACTTGGTAAGGATGGTGTTACTTTAGCTAAATAGCTTCTATTGCGGAGTATAAGAATTAAGAACACAAGAACAGGATTATGTTCCTTGTTGGGTTCCCTTCCACTAAGTCAAATCAGTCATTCATAAGTCTAGCTAATAATCCCTATGAAATTTATAATATAAGTATGTAGATGATCAAGCAAATCTTGTCAGTAGAAAAAGGCGAGAAAATCAAATTTTCTATGAGACGATATCCCTTGCCCCTACATTTTTCAAATTTGCCGCCTTTTTCTACTAACAAGATCTGCTTGACCAACTATAATTCGCCATTTTCCTATTTTTCGCACTTGTATCGTAAATAGCTATTATAAGGTCACCTTAACCCCGGAAGAAGATATAATTATTGACATTATTTACTCTGAAAGCATTCATTAATAATGAAATATCAATAATATCATAACAAACACGCGATCAACTTCCTCTAATACTGACGTAATAATGCATAACCAATAAGCAGATAAGTTATCTCATTTCACTGCCCACTCGCGCCTCACGACAGCGCCACGTTATCATAACTCATAACCACGCTGTGAGGTCATTGGCTTCTAATCAAAATAGATGTTTAGTGTGTATTGGTCTAGTGCGAGTTTTTTTAACATTTGAAGGTCGGGACGTCCTCTAGACTAGAGTATGCCAGATTTTGTGAAAGTTGCAGAGTTCAGTATTTTTATATGCACTATGTTAGGCTTAGGTTTGTTAATTTTCTAGTGCAATCGGGACTGGATACATAAGTCAAGGTAAAAAATATTGAGGCAGGTTAGGCAATGTGCACAGTTAAACATAAATGTTTGACTTCTGCCAATATGTTTATTATGAATTTCTATATTACAAGTATTACATTAAAACAGTTATTAGGGCGTCCGCTGGCTGGCGCGGTTGCACGGAGCGGGTGAGCGGATTAACGAAAAATAGTATGAGCAACGCTAACTGGCGCGGATGCGTGCGACGGATTTTACCTACAATAATACCCGGTAGCAGACGCCCTTAGACGACCTACCTGTGTGTCGACCCACTTCTTGCCCTGCGGTGTGTCGACGACCCGTCCGTAGAAGTTGACGGGCAGCATGAACTCAGGGCGGGCCTTCTCCCACGGGTTGCCGAAACGGAGCCAGTCATCGGGCTCCTCCTGCTGCTCGCCGTTCTCGATCTTCTGCGCGAAGATACCGTACTCGTACCTTATACCTGTAGGATAATTTTACTGTCAATCATTTTAGTGTAAGTGTAAGGACTGTGGCGAACATCTACTGGAGCGTTTGGCCGGGCGGCTAGCGGAGTGTTTGGCCGGGCACCTAGCAGAGTGTTTGGCCGGGCGAGTAATAGCGCAGCGTTAACCGGCAGTGTGCAATCAGGCCATTCTGATACAATTGCATTTGTTACGTCTCGATCGAGTGTCGAAGTACCTAAATCATTTAATCACTAAAGGGCGAATAGGTCATGGAACTCATGGATATGAACTAACAAAACCTCCAATCGTGTACAAACGGCAACACATTTAACTGAGTATTGGTTAACATTTCTTCCGCAGACTTAATGTCTTCGTATAAAGTCTATTTCAATAGAACTTGCTAACTATGTAAACAAACCGCCATATTGAAATTTTAGTAACTAAATTACGTAGGTAAGATACTAAATAATTATGATTCATACATGTTGCTTAGCTAATTAAAGAGATAGGTGTTTACTGATTAGCAGTTGACAGACTGTGCGCTGTGCATTTATGAGATAAGATTATAACTTTTATTAATGACGCTAAAACTTAAAAGTTATATCGGACCATCACAAAGTGTTTTTTGTTGCTTAACCGGAAATATGTAACGTAAGTATAAGTGCTCGTAGGTGACATTTGGTATCATCGAAGAACATTATAAACTCTATTCCACTCTGCTATAACTGGCTGGACGTAACTTTACAAATATTTGCTTAACCTAAAGGCGGCACTGAAGTCTCCGGGCTTCAAGCAAGGCGTCCACAGAAAACCGCCTAGGGGTTGGTCTGTGATGGCGTCACATGGCAACCAACTTCATTGAAACCGATTATTGCCTTAGTTATTTGCAGAAATATATCGTCTAGAATGTCCACCAACTCGTTATCGTTTTCACGCCGCCGCAGCACGCAGGTGCGTAGTCAAGAGGTCAAGGGTTACAGTACACGATAGTAACATGAATGACTCACATCACAGTGCAAAATCTCATAATATGAGATAAAGGTATCACGCGAACGCACATCGCCCTGAATTCAAAACAAATTATTTTTACTTGCGATGATAACGGTGTGAGTGTGCATCAATTGTAAGTTTTATGTGTGATTTTTAGTGTTCCGTACAAAACTTTGCTCACGGAACATTTATTTTTGGATGACATGAGTTTAGATTTACCTATAGCTTTGATTGAAAATAATAGGCAAGATACTAAATTACAATTATAGTACATAATTGTATTTCTTTCATAGGGTTCTACATTTTTATAAGAATTTCCGCGAGTCAGTAAAAAAGCCGGTTTTTTTTATGATATTTTCTTTTAACTTCCAATATTATGTAACTAAAGGTTACAGTTAATTTTGAAACAATGTCAAGTAATGTAGAAGAATTATAAGAAAGACCTAAAAGATCTAATATAATTGATCTAAAGTTATAGTTTTCCCCGTAATTTTAATTTTCAAATTGTCTGCTATTATATTGCACATCAATAAATAAAATATTGGCCTAACAATAAATAAAAGTAAAACTAAAATTATGACCAACAGAATGGAAGTACACATCACAGTGGACAACATTGAATGGGTAATATCATACATTTACTTGGGCCAACTAATCACTATGTCTGACCAAATGCAACAAGAAATGAACAGAAGGGTCACAAATGCATGGAACAGGTTCTGGTCTCTAAAAACTATCATGAAAAATAAAGATTACCGCATCTCAATAAAAAGAAAAGTTTTCAATGTGTGTATTGCCTATACTAACATATGGATGCCAAACCTGGGCCCCAACGGAAATAATATCACAGGAACTAATAACGTGCCAGAGGGGAATGGAGAGAAGCATTTTAGGGTACACAAAAAGAGACAGAAAACGGGCGACATAAATAAGAGAGTCCAATGCTTTTTTATGTCTGTGTGTCTTTGTTTTCTATATGTAATATATTGTGGCGTTAAATAAATGTACTTTCTTTCTTTCTTCTTTCTAAAAAGAGGCAGACAATACAAAAGATGGTCAGATGATCTTAAGAAAACAGCTGGTCCACTATGTACACGACTAGCCAGAGATAAAGAGGCATGGAAGGCAATGGAGGAGGCCTTTGTGTCAAAAGGACACGTCGAGCCGATGGTTGTTGTAAACACATAAATAAACATTATATTAAATAGTATCAACTGTATGTTTCGATAGTAAAAGACTTTGAAATTGAAATTGAATATTGTACACAAGTACATAAAATGATATAATTATAATGCTTGGTAATAAAAGATCTATGAATAGTAACATTTTCAATATTGATAGTTAAATTTCAATAGGCATGAACAATTTGAAAGGGTGCATTAGTGTGACTATGACATTAAACGTCTACAGATGTTCATCCTTAATTTGGTGAAACACAATTAAATTGGCGTCGCGCCAACGGCCGTTGTCAACCGCCTCAATTAGTTTATATGAATGTTGACTATTTGACTACTTGTGCGATTCACCAACCAATTCATTGGCTACTTCATATTTTAGCAATTGTGATGTTTGTTTTTAACTTTCCACAGCAGCGCGTTTTATATGACTTATAAATTTATATGACGCAGATTTTAATTTTACGTGTTTTCGGCTGTTTTTTTGTAACGAAATATTTTTACAATACCAAAGTTTGAAGGTATACTAAACTGACAGGTGGAGTGGATTCATATAAGGAGGCAATAAAGCAACAAACAATACTTATCAACATACCTAAATTTAAATCATTCTTCATTATAATTTTTCTTTTGATTTTCATTTCATTGTTCTTTGATTTGAGATGATCACGCTGAAAACTGATGCACTACCCAAAAGCATTAAACAGAAATTAAATGATTTATGACTTACCATAACCATAAGCAGCCAAGCCGAGTGTGGCCATGGAATCCAAGAAGCAGGCAGCCAGCCTGCCCAAGCCTCCGTTACCGAGACCAGCATCTTCTTCCAGCTCTTCCAACTCCTCAATGTCCAGTCCGAGCTGGTACAGGGCCTCGTCCACGGTGCCTTGGATGCCCAAGTTGATCATGGTGTTTTGAAGGGAACGCCCCATGTAGTACTCCAAAGAGAGGTAGTATACGCGCTGTTGGGGATTTAAGGGTTGTAGTTAAGAACAAGCCAGCGCCACGCTAAATATAATTACAAAAAAATGAAGTTTTACCCGTGGATAAATCAAATTGTTTAATTGAATATTTCTGATTTGTGTTAAGAAAGTATAGCCACTGGTATTTTTTTCTTTAGTAATTAACAATGAATTTCTATGTTTTAGTTACAAATTCTATAATGTGAAGACAGTTCATATATAGTATACTTCATACAGTATAGTTCAGTTGTCAACTTACAGTTTCAAACAACCATAGTTTGGTCTTACAAGTTTTAAGTAGGTATTATTATGTTTCATAAGGCACGCACATTAATTTAATACCAGAACTACAAAATAACTTAAAGCATAAATATCAGATTTAGATAACTATGATTATTTCACCTCATCAAGTCATCATCATCAATTACTAAATTCTGCTGTAACAGGTGCAGGTTTCACTCTAATTTAATTGTAACTTTGTAGTTTACCATGAGAACATTCCTGTTTCAATCAATTCCTCCTCCTATTCAATCAAGTTTTTCCCCTGAACTATTGCCTTATTAACATATATAGATGATTGTCAATTAACTAAAAATGTGGGTAGCTCTCTCTAACTCGGACAGTAAATAAAACATCATGACTTAGCAAACATCAATTACCTTGGGGTCCTTCTCATAGTAATACTGCTGCGTGCGGATCCAGCGGGAGACGAGGTGGTCACGCACGGTATGCGCCAGCGCGAAGTAGTAGTCCCTCGGAGTCGCGACATTGCGGTCCTTCACCAATGTGTAGTGGACATGACGGTTGAAAGCCTTTTTCACCTCCGCGACATTCTCCACTTCCACAATCCCCCTCACGGAGATCTGCTTACGCTTATCGTGATCTGACTGTACGCTCATCTTGACTTTTCAATTATAAATCGCGCGGCCGAGACGGTCCTCTGACTGAGCGCGACTGAACTGGCCGGCGGTATCGGTCACCTTGAGAAGGTCAAACCGAGTATTGAAGGTGTTGTATCGGCTACCCGGCTTTTGACGTCTGTCGTCGCTGGCGACACTAGTAATAGTTTTTAATACACTCACAAATGGTAACTGAAACCAGTTTTCATTAAATCTAGCTATTAGCCGATTTGTTCGGTACTAATAAAATGTTTTTAAGTATTCTCAAAGTCAAGAACGGGAAAATAAAACAAGCCAAATGATGTTGGCTCCTTCCACGTTTTGTTTCTTTTTCGTTGTACGCAACTTTTGTATTTGAAATATTAGAATGTTAGAATACTGTAACAAACGTTAATCGAACTTAGCTGGATTGTTAATATATTTTAATTTTATAGTAAAAATTATTTATATGACAAGTAATTATATCAAAAATACTTGATCAAATAGTTTTAAAAATTAATTGTAAATTAAAAACTGCAAGAATTGAAACGTTATCGAAAATTCGAAATATTGACATTGATAGTCAGCTGTATGTCAATGTCACATTAGGTACGTTCGGAAATTTTTTTTTAGAATGTTTTTGCCAAGGGCCCAACCTTTTCTGTTCTCTTTCACGACGCAGCAACTAGTATCATTTCTCTCTCCTCGCTCTTTTAAAATGCCGTTTGTCAAAAAAGGACAACCATACTGTTGACAAGGTGGACTTCAAATCAAGTGTTGCCTTTCTTGATGCGCCCAGGCTGTGTATGTGTGCGTAAAAGCGTATATGTGTGCTCTTTTAGGGATGTGAAGAGTCGATTTTAATCATGTTATATATCGATAACAGGGCTTGTTAACGTTACCAATTCACATTATAAAGTAACGTTACTTAACGTTAAAATCATAAATATACCTTATTACCGGTAGTAAATGGTAACGATACTTGGTAACTTAACATTATTATAACGTTAGCTAGTTAACGTTAATTTTACCGGTAAATCTACTTTTTACTGCAGGGCTTCTTAACGTTACCCAATTCCCATTATAAACTAACGTTACCCAACTAACGTTAACACTATGGTTCATTAAGCTGATATTTGCTTGTAATTTCATATACAATTTTAAGGCCAGTAGACCTTATTGACCATAAATACGGTAGGGCTTCTGTCAAATTTAAATCAGTCAAAATACATTAAAGATAATTATGTACGTTAGTAAAACTCAACTTTAATTCTAGTAGTTAGAGTTCATAGTCTTTTGTCATTATTCTTCATGTTTATCAAATGAAAGAGGTGTATTCTACTTGTTTAAGATCTTTGTCTAATATGCAATGCGTCTCCCTCTCTCATTATGCAAAATGTGAGACGCGAATACACATTGGACCGACATTGGACAGATAGAATACCACCCGGCTGTGTCGTAATATATGTATTTGCCAAAATAAGGAGGTTGCAAAACGTCATAATTTTGTTTGTTAAATATGATGGTATAGCTAATTCGTTACTTGGTCGGTTTATATTAGGTACAGGCGTCTTTGATATAAAATACGTCAAGATTATATAGGTTGGATAATGTCTTGATTTATTTTCTGAAATATGAAGGTGTTACTGAAATGTAATTTAATCGGATTATATTAAATGAGACACCTGTTTATTCTTAAACTAATAACGCCTTATAAATCTATGTGTTTATTGATGTCATTGCTTGTTTGTAAAAATGATTCCATCAAAAACATTGTAAAAAGATGCAAGTCTCACAATGCAATTCTTCTACTACCTATCTACTAGATATCTTTAATTTTTTCACCACACCAGCTCGGAAAGTCTTACTTTGCACTTCGAAAACTAATAGCAAAGTTGCATTTTATTCACATGTTATTAGACTTACTAAGACTTCGCTGTCCGTCCGTCCGTCCGTCCGTCTGTCACCAGGCTGTATCTCACGAACCGTGATAGCTAGACAGTTGAAATTTTCACAGATGATGTATTTCTGTTGCCGCTATAACAACAAATACTAAAAACAGAATAAAATAAAGATTTAAATGGGGCTCCCATACAACAAACGTGATTTTTGACCAAAGCTAAGCAACGTCGGGAGTGGTCAGTACTTGGATGGGTGACCGTTTTTTTTTTGCATTATGGTACGGAACCCTTCGTGCGCGAGTCCGACTCGCACTTGCCCGGTTTTTTTATTTCGTACGAAGTTCATGGAAATGCACGTGTAGATTAAGATAATAATGGTTTGCGGGCGGCACATGCAATAAAATAGCCGTGGCAATTTTGACACAGGTATTTTACCCGGCATACCTTTTGTTTGAAAAAAGAAGTAGTCGTGCTGTTTTATAAACAAGAATTGGATTTTTTTTGTTATTTTGGAGGGGGCAGCTTTTGAACTCACAAGTACCCCTACCCCCTACCCCTACTTAGAACCAACAGATATTTTCAGACGTTGATTGTCATGTGCTTGTGGCACCCACTACATCTGTTTTGAAAAAAAATTTTCTAGTGACAATGATTCTGGGTTCAAATCACGACGCTGCATAATTTTTTTATTAATTTATTTATTATTTTTATTTTAGCGCAAAACTAAACAAATTTTTGTTTCCCTTTAGGAAACCCCAAAGTAATATCTAAAAAACACAAAAAAAGAAAAAAATAAAGAAAAAGAAAACAAGCAAGAAAAATATTTATAGGTATGTATCTCCTAAACCGTGCGTCGTAACGCAAAAATAATAAAATGTTCCCCTGTAAGAAACCCCTACTTGGTAATAAAAAAAATAACGACAAAACTTTATAATGCTGTATCTCCTAAACCGTACGAAGAAGCGCAAAAATATTCAAATTTTCGTCACCTTTTAGAAAACCCCTAAGTAATATTTAAAAATCACAAAAATAGGAAAAAAAGAAAAAAGCAAAAAGATATGAATAGCGATGTATCTCCTAAACCGTACGTCGTAGCTCAAAAATAATCAAATTTTCGTTCCCCTTTAAGACACTCGTAAGTAATATTTAAAAATCACAAAAATAGGAAATAAAAAGCAAAAAAAATATTTATAGGTCTGTATCTCCTAAACCGTGCGTCGTAACGCAAAAATAATAAAATGTTCGTTCCCCTTTCGGAAACCTCTAAGTAATATTTTTAAATCACAAAAATAGGAAAAAGAAGCAAAAAAATATTTATAAGTCTGTATCTCCTAAACCGTGTGTAGTGTAGTGTGTAGCGCAAAGATAATAAGATATTCGTTTCTCTGTATGAAACCCCTAATCGTAAATAAAAAAATTAACAAAAAAACTTTATAATGCTGTATCTCTTAAACCGTACGTCGTAGCGCAAAAATAATCAAATTTTCGTTTCCCTTTCGGAAACCCCTAAGTAATATTTTAAAATCACTAAAATGGGAAAAAAAACAAAAGCAAAAAAATATTTTTAGGTCTGTATGTCCTAAACCGTGAGTCGTAGCGCAAAAATAATATAATGTTCGTTCCCCTGTAAGAAACCATTAATATAAAAAAAAAAACAAAAAAGAAAAATTAAAACAAAAACATACTTTATAATGCTGTGTATCTCCTAAAATATCCTAAACCGTACGTCGTAGCGCAAAAACAACGGAAAACCCCTTTAGGAAACCCCTTAATAACATTTAAAAAACACAAGAAAAGAAAAAAACGAATAAAAAGAAGAAAAAAAATTAAAGAAAAATCTTTAAATAGGGCTGGATCTCCTAAACCGTGCGTCGTCACGCGAAAATAATAAAATTTTCGTTCCTCTTTAGAACCACACGCACTGAACAACCTATCACATTAGGACATTATTATAGTAATATTTTAAGGACATTATTATTATTTCATTGCATGTTTGAGAAAAGCACTATACATGCCTAGCCGTGAAAAGATCTTACCGGCTTCGTATCACTCTCTAAAACCTATAAAACGACACCCATGATGACTTTTATGTCAAAGCACACGGCAGGCATCTTGGACTCCAAAATGGTCATTTTCGAAATCTGCACACCTGATTCAAATAAGGTGCATTTATATCTAGTAAGCCAACATCAACAACATCTATACATATTTACAGTCGAAATGTACTTTTGATAGTAGTAGTACGAAATGTAATCTGAAAGAAATCAATTAATACATTCCTGTAGTGAGGAATCGACATTGATTCCAATTAGTAGTAATTGTAATATTAGAAAAGATGATTCCTGATTCAAGTGATCAGATTACAAAGTAATTTCGAGTAATCGTAGAATCAGGCGGCGTAGCACGGTCGCGTTTTTATCCCTTGTCACCATGCCTGTCACGTTCTAACAAGTACGTTAGTGCGAAAGGGACGCGCATAGTGATAGTCGATAAAAATGGAACCGTGCTGCGCCCGCAGGAATCAATTACGAAATGCCCATCTCTGCTTGAGCTTGAGAGTGAATGAATAGTTATTCGCTCGATTGTCAACGATGATGACATCTATCAGTTAATCAAACGGGTAATAAGCAGCTGTTAACGTTACCAACTAACGTTAAAAATGGTGTATCGATACCTTTGACTTAACGTTAGCTCAAATTGACAGCTGCTAACGTTACCATTTTATTACCGGTAAAGAGTAGTATAACTAACGGTACCTGGTCTAACGTTAGTTACAACTTAACGTTAAATCTGTCACCTCGTGGTAACGATACCAACTTTTTAACGGTATTTAAAGCCCTGATCGATAAACGCTACACAGCGGAACGAAATAGCGATTAATTGAAGCTTCAATATCTTCGTTAAACATAAACATAATTGAAATGCTAATGGATAATGAATATATTATAATATAATAATATAATTCAATTATTGCGGAACACCTATTTTAGGAGGTATTTATGTATTTTAATTAAATATCTGAACTTTCCCTTGGTTCCCTGCTGGGGCGTGACTATAAAATTGTGATCTGATAACCACAATAAAGAATAAAAGCGTTTTTGGTCATTTTAGGTATCGTTAAGCCTTTGAAGTAAAATTTAAATTGCAAGAAATGTCGATAGTTTATCGATATGACTTTATCGACATGGCTACAGCAACGTGGGCCTCATTGTTAATCGTACACTAAACAAAAGTGGCAACAGTGACAGCTCGCTGAGACACCGTCTATATATATATTATGTCTATGGTTTTTGCAAACTGTTTATAGTTTATTAAAGGACTGTCTCATTTCTATCATAGACAGAGAGAATCATACTATCTTTGTCTTTCACAAGTACTAGCACCCGAAAGAAAAGGATGAGTATAGTTTTCCTGGCTCTTACTGACTAACAAATTGGTTCGACCAACTATAATATGTATTTTGTTAATAATTGGTATTGGGTTAATAATAATGTTCTGGAGTTACAGAATAGCGAGAATTCAACCGTCAACCAGACTTACTTACAGCAGACAGACGGCTTATCACCAACATCTAAAATCGTTATCTGCCTCTCTATCGCTCTCACAAGTTCCAGCGATAGAGAAGCAGATAACGTTCTTGCTATGTTGGCGGTAGACCCTCTAGCAGGTTTTAATAAAGTCGTACCAAGATAACCTGGAGTTACCATGGTTACCAGTACAATTTGACACTGGGTTGACGGTTAAACCGCTTAATCCCAGGTTAGTGGGATGGTGCAAGTGGGCCTTATGCAGGCCACACACGTAACGATAAATCGTAGCGATTAAACTGTGCAGTCCGAACTGCGCAGTTTTGTCTACCGTGTGTAGGACAAATCGTTGTCGATTATCGTAACGATTTGTCATACACACGGTAGATAAAACTGCGCAGTTCGGATTGCACAGTTTAATCGCTACGATTTATCGTTACGTATGTAGCCGGGGTTACATAAATGAAAAGACGTTGGCTCTTTTATATGTTTATTGTCAATATTGTTTTAAGGACATCGTAGGCAATGATCTTTCGTAGGTAACACTTTAGGTATAAATATGAAGTCTGCATCAAACTCCATTTGCGATTATAGCACTGTAATTTTATTGATCTACATAGAAACATGTCTCTTTTTTGTTAAGCAATTAAAGATATTCATAGTTTTGAAACTTAGTCGGATTTTTGATGCTGACAGTACAATGACAAAATTTAAAAATAATCTTCAAAACAGTTTAAAGATCTATGAAGGTGTTTTCTTATTCTTAAATGAAAATACATTACTTATACTTACTAAGGTGTATTCGGGTAATACCGAATGTCAGATAATTCCGAAATTCAGATGAAAATCACCCTAAATTCCATCATAATAAAAGTCTCTTTTCGGAATTATCCGACAGTTTTCGACATTCGGAATTACCCGAGTAGTTAGCAGAGTATATATAGATGGTGAAGCAAATCTTGTCAGTAGAAAAAGGCGCGAAATTCAAATTTTCTACGAGACGATAATATCGGAAGGGATATTATCCCTTCGCGCCTACATTTTTCAAATTTGCCGCCTTTTTCTACTGACAAGATCTACTTGACCAACTTATAGTAGTTATTAAGTATTTTAACAAGAACCACTACAGGTGTATTTACTACAATTAGAAGATAGGCATACGTCGTCTTATCTAGCGAATATAAAAAATATAAATTTGTTAATACTAACATAAAAAACGTAATTAATATTCTTACATAGACCACGGTCATCACTTATTCAAATTAATAAACAAGAATTAGAGCATTTTTTTTGTAAAGCAACATAGAGTGATGTCTCATTTAATCGTGAAAGTGGCACATTAAGTACCTATATATTTAAATGCATTTAACTATAAATTACATATCTTAGACTAATTGTACAAGTGTTCCTTAGATAACGATTATGTGCAATAATACTTAATTTATTTACAATGCATACTTGCATAGCATACAAGCATCCTACTAGATAACTCTGCTTACTCTCTCGTGAGCCAAATATTTAGGAAAACCTATAACATTACATTTCATTATTTCTTTTATAGATAATCTCGTGAAAATACCTAATAACATATCTTAGGAGTAAATAGATTTTTAGAACTTTAGGCACACCAATAACTTTATCATAAGCCTTAATAGTTAATAAAAAAAAATCAGAAGTTAAATAGTGATACAATACAATACAAATAACAATCTAGGTACATACTTCTAATGATCAGCCAAAGATTTACTTCGCAAGACAATTTCAAGCGACTGATACACTAGGTATAATTATTGTCAAAGATTCGATTCTATTCGCTTCAGGCACTTATCCTGCACCCCTTCTCCCTATTTCTTCAGATCTTCCACTTTGTTTCACCTTTGGTTTATAAGGGCTGATTTAGACGGCGCGCGAACTCGCATCCGATTTTAGTTACATTGCGGAATGCTGGTTACGTCCAATTCAACCGACCGACCAAAATTAACCCGCAATGTAATGAAACTCGTAATGCGAGTTCTCGCACCGTTTAATTGAGGCCTAACTCATGTCCAGCAGTCTTAGGGTCGGTTGCACCAAACTGTTCGTATCGATAAAGAGTTCGCTAATTTTTAGTGTTCCGTACAAAACTTTGTTCACGGAACACTTATGGGATCACTTCGGTCTTGCGAATCAGTTAAATGCGTTATTTATGTATGGAAAGTTTCATAGTAAAGTGCCGGGGCGCGCCGGCTGACGTTGATCAGTCTGTCAAATGTGGTTGGTGCAACTGGCCCTTAGTCATTCAATCGTCGAGTCTCCAGTTCTCATCAACAGTTGGAGACATCCTTC
The DNA here is from genome assembly GCF_963556715.1 of Cydia fagiglandana. Classification (NCBI taxonomy): domain Eukaryota; kingdom Metazoa; phylum Arthropoda; class Insecta; order Lepidoptera; family Tortricidae; genus Cydia; species Cydia fagiglandana. Next base: position 5,495,242 of record NC_085932.1, on the reverse strand, counting down.
CAGTCCTCCGCGGTGGGCGAGTGCGAGGAGGGGCACAGGTACAGGGCGCCGGGGAAGAGGTCCCCGCGCAGGCGCACGGCGCGCACCAGCGCGGGCGCCGCGCGGTGCTCCAGCTCGCCGATGAGCACGTCGTTGGCGAACACCGACCACTCGCCCGGCCCGTGCAGGATGCGGAACGTGTTCTGGGGATAATGATAAGTATAATGATACGTCAATAAGGAGAGTGAACATTTAATGAGGTTCTTCAAGAAGGAAAAGCAAGAGAAACGGCGACGCGTACCTAAATTACACAATACACCTAACAACTATGGAAATGCTATGGGACACATTCTTACATTGACAGTTGATAATTGTAAAATAGTCTGAAAAAAGCCCTCGAAAGTTTACATTTTTCTTACAGCCTTTTGTGCTATACTCATCATTTTCACTCAATAACAATTGTCACTATCACACAACTGCTCCGAACAGTAAAGTCTGCGCGGAAAGAGAAGAGTCGTGAAATGTATGGAAGCCAATACATTCTACGACTCTTCTCTTTCCGCACAGACTCTATTAAGGCACAGCAAGAAAGGAAACGCGCCATGACATGTGATGATATGACCCATTTGTTAGCGACAAACATCAACGTAATTTACTGTCAAACATCGGTTTAAGACTTTGAAAATTCTGTAGGTGGAGTACATAAAAGTTTCGTGTTTCCCACCATGCACTTTTCACATACCCAAGATTCAGTGTCAGTTGTTAAACTGTTATTTACCTGAGTGCCGGGCACTAGTGTGGCCGTCCTCTGCCTCCGCTCGTCCCCCCAGCCGCCCAGGTGCGAGTTGAGCACGACGAGCTGGCGCTCGCGGTGCGACTCGTGGTGCGCGCGCACGTTCACGTGCAGCGCCGTGTTGGGCGCCGGCCAGTCGCGCGCCGCGTCCTGCAGGTTCAGCGTGAACGAGTGCAGGATGGGCCGGAGCCTGGGAACAAGCGATATATATACTTGTAGTAATGCGTGGACGTGGAGCCTATGCGCAACTTTTGCAGACCTCAATTTAACGATTTATAGTTTCAGACAATGAGATAAGAAAATTTACGTTAGATGTCCGTTTGTGGCCTTCATACGCAATTCGGGAAATAAACTTTCGCAACCGGGAAAAAAACGGCGCACTACCCCAGAAACCGGTCGTCTATGGGCCAGTTGCACCAACCACATTTGACAGACTGATCAACGTCAGCCGGCGCGCCCCGGCACTTTACTATGAAACTTTCCATACATAAAAATTTAGCGAACTCTTTAACGATACGAACAGTTTGGTGCAACCGACCCTATATCTGCGTACAAAACAACCCGCTGGGCGGGTTGTCTGGCATCTGAGCAAACATTACGAGTGCCTACCACGCGGGTTCTCGGTAGTCAAAGTGTTAAGTAGGTTCGAAATGAGCTACATAGGTAATCTATTCTATATATATAAATGCAAGTGTCCTGACTGACTGACTGACTGATTCATCAACGCAGAGCCGAAACTACAAAAGCCAGAAAGTTGAAATTTACACACCAGATTGCATTTATAAAGTGTACAAGAGATAAGAAGCGATTTTGAGAAATTCAACCCCTAAGGGGGTTAAAAAGGGGATGAAAGTTTGTATGGGGTTAAAGTTTTCTTTTAAGCTAGGAATTTGAAACTTCGTAAAAAGATATATTATTAAAATACAAGAAAACGAATTTCAGCGTTTTTGAAAATTCATCCCCTAAGGTAGTGAAAAAAGGGTTGAAAGTTTGTATGGAAATCAAAAAATTTTTGGAGTGGTTGAGTTGAATCTTTGTATTTAGGGATATTATTAGAAGACGAGAAAAGTAATTTCAGCGTTTTGTAAAATTCATCCCCTACCAGGGTTAAAAAGGGGTTGAAAATTTTAATCCATTATAAATGCTTTGAAACTTCTTAGAAAGGCATAATAGCCCATTACAAAAAAAAGTGATTGCAACGTTTTTGGAAATTCAACCGCTAAGGGGGTTAAAAAGGGGATGAAAGTTCGTCTTCGGGTACAAATTTTATTTTAAGCTAGTAACTTGAAACTTTGTGAAAAAGTACCAAATTCAAATACAAGAAAACTAATTTCAGCGTTTTAGAAAATTCATCCCCCAAGGTGGTGCAAAAGGGGTTGAAAGTTTGTATGGATATGAAATTTTTTTTCTATTGCGGAACTTGAATCTTTGTATTTGGGGATATTATTAGAAGACAATAAAAGTAATTTCAGCGTTTTGTAAAATTCATCCCCTAACAGGGTTAAAAATGGGATGAAAGTTTGTATGGGGTTAAAGTTTTCTTTTGAGCTAGGAATTTGAAACTACGTTAAAAGATATATTATTAAAATACAAGAAAACTAATTTCAGCGTTTTTGAAAATTCATCCCCTAAGGTGGTGAAAAAAGGGTTGAAAATTTGTATGGATATCAAACATTTTTTCGAGTGTAGGACTTGAATCTTTGTATTTAGAGATATTATTAAAAGACAGGAAAAGTAATTTCAGCGTTTTGTATAATTCATCCCCTAACAGGGTTAAAAAGGGGTTGAAAGTTTGAATCCATTACAAATGGTTTTGAAACTTCTTAGAAAGGCATAATAGCCGATTATAAAAAAAGTGATTGCAACGTTTTTGGAATTTCAACCCCTAAGGGGGTTAAAAAGGGGATGAAAATTCGTCTGCGGGTGCTAATTTTATTTTAAGCAAGGAACTTGAAACTTTGTAAAAACGTTTTAAATTAAAATACAAAAAAACTAATTTCAGTGTTTTTGAAAATTCATCCCCTAAGGTGGTGAAAAAGGGGTTGAAAGTTTGTATGGATTTCAAACATTTTTTCGAGCGCGGGACTTGAATCTTTGTATTTGGGGATACTATTAAAAGACAATAAAAGTAATTTCAGCGTTTTGTAAAATTCATCCCCTAACAGGGTTAAAATGGGTTCCAAAGTTTGAATCCATTACTAATGCTTTGAAAATTCTTAGAAAGGCATAATAGCCGATTACAAAAAAAAGTAATTGCAACGTTCTTGGATATTCAACCCCTAAGGGGGTAAAAAGGGGATGAAATTTCGTCTTCAGGTGCACATTTTATTTGAAGCTAGGAACTTGAAACTTTGTAAAAAGGTATTAAATTAAAATACAAGAAAACTAATTTCAGCGTTTTTGAAAATGTGAAAACGGGGTTGAAAGCGATTTCAGCGATTTGTAAAATTCATCCCCTAACAGGGTTAAAATGGGGTTCAAAGTTTGAATCCATTACAAATGCTTTGAAACTTCTTAGAAAGACATAATAGCCGATAACAAAAAAGAGTAATTGCAACGTTTTTGGAAATTCAACCCCTAAGGGGGTTAAAAAGAGGATGAAAATTCGTCTTTGGGTGTAAATTTAATTTTAAGCTAGGAACTTGAACTTTTTGCATAAAAAGGTATTAAATTAAAAAACATGAAAACTAATTCAAGATTTTTGAAAATCATCCCCCAAGGTGGTGAGAAAGGGGTTGAAAGTTTGTATGGAGATCAGATATTTTGTGAGTGCGGAACTTGAATCTTTGTATAAGGGCATAGGTACCTAATTATGAGAATACAAGAAAAGTAATTTCAGCAACCAACATTAAAATCCAATTGACTTAAAACTTCATACAACTTGCTAAAAAAGAAAAGTACTTAATTTCAACATTGCTTGGATATGTAAATTATAGGTACTAAAGATGTAAAATGTTGAAGATAAGATTCTACGCGGACGAAGTCGCGGGCAACAGCTAGTATGTTATACATCAACATCGCCGAGAGAACTACATTTGGTGTCAAATAAAACGTTTTTTCTCAAAAATGGACGGCAAAGTAGACTTTGCCGTTTAAAAAATAGGTCGCGAAGCGCGTAGTTTATGGTCAGTCAAAAATTAAAAAGTTAAAAACATTGCAGTCTCGATTTTGGGACTGCAATGTTGCATACAAATTCCATTATTTGTCGAGTTCCAAACTTTTTAAAAGTTGAAATGGCCATATCAAATGAAGGCACAGGCCCATTAAACAGCCAAACAGATGATTAGTACCGCGACTATTTAGTTGTCTCAAATAGGTTGGCGTATTTTCGGCAGAAAAATACACTTCTATTTTTTTATTAAAAAAATAAAAAGGCGGCAAGGGCTTTTTTCTGTGAAAATATATTCGTAACAACGTTGCTTTTGTAAAATATTTCTATGATATTTATATTTCTTGCACCATTTTTGAGAAAAGCACTATATATGACTCGGCTGGAAGGCTACTTGCTGGCTTCGGATTCAATTAAACGGACTCCCAAGGTCGTCCGTTTAAAACGAATCCTCAGCCTGCAAGTAGCTACTTCCGAGCCTCGACAATAATGTACTATTTCTCGCGAAAGACGTGGATGACGTTGCCGTTTACAGAAGGGCTCATTTAGACGATGCTGTTGATAGGGGCTGGAGACTCGACGATTGTATGACTAAAACTGCTAGACATGAGTTAGGCCTCATTTAGACAGTGAGAGAACTCGCATGCGAGTTTCATTACATTGAGGTTTATGATCGGTCGGTTAAATTGGACGTAACCAACAGTCCGCAATGTATTGTAACTAAAATCGCATACGAGTTCGCGCGCCGTCTAAATCAGCCCTAACACAGGAAGAAAATATCCGTGGCCATGAGATACCTACCTTCCATGTATGACTAGTTGGTACCCCGGTGGGATTCCTTTAGGTAATAGAGCTGTGATGTTCGGTCGCCAAAGCGGTTCATCTTCCGAAGCCGGCGCGTCTAAACTAGGTCTAAGTGGGACCTGTAACGACAAAGTCAAACATTTCAGTTCGCACAACAACAAAAACTGAATCGTAAAACTTTTCAAAGAAAAACAGTTTTCACGCGACCTTGCGTGACTATGCTAATAAGGTAAATGCAAAAGTACGCCCTCTGATATATTTTAATACTAAGAATAGGTAGATTGCGATAGGTAGGTCGTGGGACTCGTGGGGACTCGCAAAGCTTATTAACTTTCTGCACTGTATATAATAGAGCTCTGCAAGCTAGTTCGCCGGCATGAAAATAAATATTCCGCAAAAAATAACTTTAATAGCGACAGACTAAACTCAATGTTTGCTCACGACATCCGGGCTTCTGTTGCTACGACAGGAATCTACCAGCGTAGCACTATCTAATATGTTGCTGCTATAGGTAAACACTTATAATACCAACGTTGCCCGTAGAAATTAAGTCACTCAATGACTTGAAGTTTGAGACAGCACTTAAAAAAATTGTCATTGACTTATGACCCTAAGGCACTGGTCCCACCGCGAGCTAGTAAGCTATGAGCTATCGGCTATAAACACGAACAAAAGATAAGCACTCCCGTGTAAATAAAAGAGACACGGCGATATTTATACCTCACCGCTGGGCGAGTAACTATAAATATCGCCGTGTCTCTTTTATTTACACGGGAGTGCTTATCTTTTGTTCGTGTTTATAGCCGATAGCTCATAGCTTACTAGCTCGCGGTGGGACCAGTGCCTACAGCACAGAATAAATAATAGTACTCCTACAGCTGAATATAATAATATAAACGGTTAGTTAATAAGGATATGTAAGTAGGTAAATATGTAGCTAAATCCTCTGGGTAAAATTGTATTGATTCTCACTGTACCTATTGCCTAACATCAACATGTACACAATACACATACAATTTATGGCTTATGAATAAATAAAAAAAAAAAAAAAACAATATCTACAGCATCTATTACCTACACATATGTAGGGACTTTACGCTTTGCGTTTTGTAGGGGTGGTGGGAAACCACTACGTACGCTAGGGGGTTGCGAAAATCTTTATGTTCCTATGGTAAAAGTTCTTAGGTTGGTAATTGGTATTCCACCTGTCCAATACCACCCTTAAACACAAAAGAAGAGAGGCTCACCTCTACAGCAGGCGGTGCCAGCATCGGATACAATTCAGCTTTCTGCACATTGAGCGTAGCATCCCGGATCCCGGCCACCTGCAGCCAGGGCGCTCCGACGGGCGACGGCGTGCGGTGCGCGTAGTTGCAATAGTGCTCCCCGTCCACCGCCCAGAGCGACTCCGTCTCGTCCACGACCACTTCTATCGTGAACGGACGGCCCATTTTGAAGGGGAATGATCTGAAAAATTTGGGGTATTTAAAGCACTACTTCCATGGAAAAGTTACACGGTAGCTAGGTAATTAATGTGTTGATGGAAAGGAAAACTATATGAAATCGATGCGTACATTTTTCGCCGCTCTAAGTCGCCCGATTTTAGACGGTTTTTTTATAAGAACATACTTGTTATAAGTGAATATTTCCCGGCTTCCTCGTCCAGTTTTCGTGCCAAGTGTAGAGCCGGCTTCGTAAAGGCCTCAGCTAGGTACTCAATCAAAGTCATTGACACCAGCCTACTAATTATAGTAATTAAGTATCCTCGACCTTAATTCGTAGGCACTTTTAGCCTTAATTAAGATATAAGTACCCTAATTATTGTATAGTAGCGATAGGTACTACAAGTACGTAAGGTAGGGGAGGTAGGGGACCAGCATTGTGCAGTCGTGAGGCTCGGGCTCGGGGTGCCCGAGTCTCCCGACTTCCCAATGGTCCCCTACCTCCCCTGTGTGATAGTGATGTCTATCTGTTATTTGTGAACTAGCAAAAAGCAATTGATATCGTACCTAAATGCAGTAGTTTCTTCTATCCCCCATTTGTTATGCCGCCGCGTGTTGCGCACCACGTAGCACTGTGGAACCCTAACGTTGAAGTGGACTGCGATGTCTCCCGTACCATTGTTTGGGTCTCCGTATCCTATGTTAACTGTGAACCTGAAATGAAAATGACAAGATTTACTGACTGATTACAAAAAGCATAGGTACAAAAAGTACTTAGTAGATTTGTGAGGTTGAATTATCGACATAGTCAAGCTAGCAGCCTAGTACATACCTACACGATGGGCCAACGCCGGCCACTCCAAGGGACGCAGCCATGCGGTAGAATGAGATAGCAATATCACTTGCTCCCTCTAACGCATAAACGCGTCCCTAGGAGTGGCCGGCGTTGGCCCATCGTGTAGAGGAGCCATTAGAGATTGAGACGTAATGACATTGCATGGACAAAGAAATTGTACAGATGGTAACCCTCAAGTCTACTGGAAGATGCTACCTTGAGGCTTTATAAGGCTTTATAGAGAGCGTGCATGAACTATAGGGGGCAGCACAGGAGCCGTCAGATTTTTAGCGCGAGGCGTAAATGTGAAGTTTATGCTTCCGTGTAGCCCACAAGATGGCAGAACTATGCACAAGAAAACGTACGAGAACGGTAGATGGCAGCACTTGCTTTGGCAGTGTACATGTTTATATTTCCGATTCAGGCCACAAGAAGTCAGACCCTCCCACGCGCACGGTCCCTAAACTATGCTTATTGCTTAAATATGAATTTGATAAATATGATGACAGATTTTTTAGTTTTGCTTATCACTTTTCTAGAAGGTCATAATATCCTTATAATAGACTTGTGAAGAAAAAAGAAAAAGACATATGGTGTCGCAGACACCGCTAAACCACCAAGATTATGGCAACGACAGAATTTCCGAATTAGAAGATACTCCAGTAACAATTGCATCAACTTCGAATGATACTACTACTAATAATAATAACGATAAAAGCAGATTGGAGTCAGAAACAAACTCCGAAGATATCATAGACATTAATACTAGACCATCTGTGAAAGAATATCTGCAAAAAGCAAGCAACGATTCACCATCATTACCATCAAACAAACAGAAGCTGGAAAATAACACAAATGACAAAATTACTGATAAAATTTTCATGTTTGGCGGCAGTCAGTGCGTCGGACTAGCCTCAAAGCTCACACACATGCAGGATGAGAGTAAATATAAGAAGTATAAAGTGTTCTCGGTCGTCAAGCCCGGGTCGACTACAAAATCGATAATGGAAGAAATAACAAAATATGATTTTGTTGAAGGTGACAAAATAGTACTATCAGTAAGTGAATGTGATGAAAATGTTATAGACACTATATATGAACTTAATAATGCTCTAGGTTATTTAGATAAATACGCAGTTTTAGTCTTAAGTATAAGGAAGAGTGAAAGGGTACATTCTGATTTTATGAATTATTTAATTAACCAATGCTGTTCTACTAAATCAAATTGTAAATTTACTGACGTGTCCAAACATAACGACAAAAGCAAAATAAAGTATCAAAACGAGCTATGCACAAAAATTACTAATGTAATAGATCAACAGGATTATAAGGAAAGCTATTATAATTTTGTTCCGAAGGAAATCAGTGTTGTGTCCCCTAAATTAACTGGTCCTAACAACAAACAAAGAAAAATTACATTCTACTTTAAAACGAAAGATACGAAACTAAATAATGCTGAACAGTTTAATAAAACTCTTGAAACCGGTTCAGAGTGTTTACAAACTGATAACTCTCTTTTTCGTTCAAACCAGGAATCAAGTATGCCAATTTAGAATAATGCATCAAAACATTGCAAGTGTGTTAGCGAAAAAAGATATATTAGAAGTAACTATAAATGATTTGGCAAAAGACAATAAAGTTCCGAATGTTATATGTCTAACTGAAACATTTGTAAAGTCCGGAAGCGAGAATAATATAGGTACAGCTTACAAATTATGTTGTCGCTGCTGCTTTCTCGCGAGAAATAAAAAGAGGTGGGGTATGTATTTTATTACAAAAAGGTATAAACTTTTGTGTTTTAGAGGGACTCAAAAAATTTACTACAGAAAGAGTTTTCGAGTGTTGTGGAATACAAATATCCAGGCTCGATATGGTAATTATATGTCTGTATAGGACACCAAACTCTAACCCATACAACTTTTTCCTAAAACTCAACACAATGCTTCACGAATTGAGTAAAAAGTTTAAGCAAATAGTCATATGCGGAGATTTCAACATTATTAATACTCTTGTGAGTAGTAAAATTAGTACTGAATTTTTGGATATCGCACGAAATTATAACCTTGCATTACACATTACATGTCCAACTAGAGGCCAAACTTGCATAGACAATATACTGAGCAATATCAAAAATGCTAATGCTGAAGTTCTACCCTTAGGTTTATCTGACCATGATACTGCTCAAATGATAAACTTCCAAGTAAATTCAAAAGTAACAGGGCCAAAACATTACTATAAGTTGAAGCGGGACTACTGTCACGAAAACATGGCCATATTCCAAGAATGTCTGGCAAAGTTATCGTTTTCCGAGGTATACATAGAAAGCGACTTTAACAGTGCGTTTCAAAAATTTCATGAGCTGCTATCGCTATTTTACAAGCTCTGTTTTCCCATTCGACGAATCAGGGTTAACTATTTGTCGCAGCAAACTCCTAAATGGATTTCAAAAGGTATCAAAGTCAGTTGTAATACAAAAAGACAGCTAAGAATAAATTACTATAAAAATAAACAAAGTGAACAAAAAAAACATGAATACTATAATTATACTAAACAATTAAAAAGATGCATATATAAGTCGAGACATATTGCAAATACTAAATACATACAAAGCTGCAAAAATAAATGTAAGGCATCATGGAATGTGATAAAAACTGAAACAGAAAGCTCAGAGTTACCGCACTACATTAGCAACACGATTCAATAAATATTATATCGAGTTAACAAATAAGATGCCAACATGCACTAGTCGTAGTACATATTCTCATACCAAGGCAATGCAAAATAGTATATTCTTAAAGCCATTTACTGAAATAGAGATTGGAAACATAATCATGTCACTGAATAGCACAAATGCTGTAGGTTTTGATGAGATTAGTACCAAGGTTATCAAAAACAGCAAAGATGATCTAGTAAAAATTCTTGTACATCTGATAAATTTTTCTTTTGAAGCCGGTTCCTTTCCAGAAATACTCAAGACTTCGGTTGTAAAGCCACTATTTAAAAATAAAAATAAAATGGACATGGGAAATTACCGTCCCATAACCCTGATACCGATCTTATCAAAAATTTTTGAGAAGTGCATGCATAAACGAATTATGGATTTTTTTGGAAAATATAACGTCATAAAATCGGAGCAAAACGGATTTCAAAAAAACAAATCCACCGCACTTGCCGGTTTTAACTTAGTTAATTATGTAACAAAAAGCGTAGATCAAAAGAAACATACAACAGCAATATTCTTAGATATGTCTAAAGCGTTCGATTTTGTAGACCACTCTTTACTTTTGCAAAAATTAGACAAATATGGCATAAGAGGACCTGCTTTAAATTGGATTCAATCGTACTTGTCCGGAAGAAAACAATATGTAGACATATCCACATTAAACGACCAAGGTGAGGAGATCCACTACCAATCACAAACTCTGCAAAATAATGTCGGTGTACCTCAAGGTAGTGTACTAGGTCCTTTAATGTTTATCATCTATGTAAACGATATTTGTGATGCAATTAAATATAAATCAATTTTATTTGCTGACGACATTTCAGTTGTTGTTACATCAAATAAAGATGAGAGTATCAAGAAGCATGAAGAAAAAATAAATGAAATGTTGAATTTAATAATCGAATGGCTAGATAAACATAATTTACAAATAAATTTAGAGAAAACCAACTATGTACAATTTAATTCAAAAGTCGGAAAAAGTCAAGAACTGAATATACATTATAAAAATAGAACTATTGCCGAAGTGGACAATGTAAATTTCTTAGGTTTAAAATTAGATAAATATCTGGACTGGAATGAACAAATTGAGAAAGTTTGTTCAAAAATAAATAGGTTTGTTTATGTTTTGAGGAGACTACGACGCACGTCTGGTTTACAAGCCTCTTTAACCGCTTATCATGGCTACATTTCTTCAAATTTAAGGTACGGCCTTATCCTTTGGGGCGCCTGTTCAAATCTAGATAGAGCATTTATTGCACAGAAAAAATGTATTCGTGCCATCTTTAATTCACGCCCATATAAGTCATGTAGAGAAATGTTCAAATGTTTAAAGATCCTTACGCTTCCATCTTTGTATATTCTGGAGTCGTGCATTTTCGTCAAAAATCATATGGACCTTTTCACAACGGCCAAAACTGTATTTCCGAGGGGCACAAGAAATGAAGGTCGTCTTGTAAATGAATGTATTCCCAGGACTTCATTATATAACAAACAGTGTTTTGCAATGTGCATTAAATTGTTTAATAAGCTACCGAATTGCATGAAGGAGCTACCTTTAAATAAATTTAAAAGAAGGCTTGTCAGTTATTTATTAGATAAAAATTATTATTGTCTGAAGGACTTTCTCTATGAAACTATTCATGAACAAAATTGTTAATTAAATGAAATTGTTATTAAGTATTTAAATTTGAATTTGTGTAAAATTTTGCATGCTAGTATTATTGTATACATATAGCAGAATAAGCAACAAATTGTCAAAATTACACCTGTGGACACAAAATATGTACTTATTCTATGCAAATAAGTGTTCGATGTCCGTTTAGGATTATTAGATCACTCACAAAATTACCATGGTAAGTCGTCTGTGGGTGTACCGGTGCAGAGGATATGTGTCCCGACCGCCAGCGGCTCCTGGAGGGTCTGGTTGAACTTGACATCTCGGGCCTCGGCCAACTGACACTGAAACATGATAGATAAAACGATAAAACGTTACTGACTATCGATTCTGTTGGAAGATAAGACCATAAGATTCGACTGAAACTCAAGAACTATATTTTTTATTAGGGTTCCATACCCAAAGGGTAAAACGGGACCCTATTACTAAGACTTTGCTGTCCGTCCGTTCGTCCGTCCGTCTGTCACCAGGCTGTATCTCACGAACCGTGATAGCTAGCTAGACAGTTGAAATTTTCACAGATGATGTATTTCTGTTGCCGATATAACAACAATACTAAAAACAGAATAAAATAAAGATTTAAGTGGGGCTCCCATACAAGAAACGTGATTTTTGACCGAAGTTAAGCAACGTCGGGCGGGGTCAGAACTTGGACGGGTGACCGTTTTTTTTTGCCTATTTTTGCATTATTGTACGGAACCCTTCGTGCGCGAGTCCGACTCGCACTTGCCCGGTTTTTTATTTACAATCGTTACACGTACCTACGTCTAATTCCCTTGAGATAAGATATGGGTCAAACCGACGCGAGTGTTGATTAAAAATATTGACTTAATTTCCTGATACATCATGGACCAAATATTTGGCAGATGGAATACCATCATAAGTCTATCAGGTTTTAAGAATATTACCTTTATAATTATATGAAATATATAGGCAGGTAACCTTGCAAAAACCAGTGTTATAATTTTGACAAAATGTACCTATAGGCACTGGTCCCACCGCGAGCTAGTAAGCTATGAGCTATCGGCTATAAATAAACACGAACAAAAGATAAGCACTCCCGTGTAAATAAAAGAGACACGGCGATATTTATAGTTACTCGCCCAGCGGTGAGCTATAAATATCGCCGTGTCTCTTTTATTTACACGGGAGTGCTTATCTTTTGTTCGTGTTTATAGCCGATAGCTCATAGCTTACTAGCTCGCGGTGGGACCAGTGCCTTAAGTAGAAAAGCGAGAAATACAGGCACCTTATTTAAAACAATCAACCGTAATGTACTGTTAATTAGCAAAAACAATTGATAACCCCATTTACTTAACTTCCGCTTGGTAAATTCATTGCAACAAAATTCTTACGATTATTACTGAATTGCTGAATTTTTACACGATGGCTGAAGGCAGCAACAGTAACGGTCGTGCTGTTAACTTGTATGTTTTAACGGTGCCTAGTCATCTATTTGCGCTTACTTCATAATTCATACATACTAAATGACTTTAGGTGTGGTACGTTTGTTTATCTTTGCCACATCGTAGAAAAACTAACTTTCTTATCGGTCACATACTTGCTATGACCACTATACTGATCCGATATCGATATTATTTATGTAGTGTGACGAATTATTAAGAACTCATTCAAATTTGAAAGAGATACTTAAAGTCAGACCACGTCTAGTTTTCATTCCTTTAAATCTTTCATTTAATCCTCTTCGGAATTAGTATCTAAGCTTTAGGCTATTAGGGTGCATTGGGGTAAATGCGAAGGCGGGTAATTCCGAAACTGGCAAACATCTACTAAACTAGAAACAGTTAACAGAGTTCAAACTTTAGCAACACTTACGCCGCTGTAACGCTTACATGGCATCTTGCGTACTGTTGCTACGGTAGAAAGTGTTTCTAGTTTAGTAGATATTTGCCAGTTTCGGAATTACCCCGCCTTCGCATTTACCCCAATGCACCCTATAGTAGAATAGCGTTACCTATTTTCCTAGATGAGGCATAAGTAAAAAGTCAGATTCCGAGAACCTATGAGTTCTACGACCTATTTAGCCAAAAATCCAAGTTATGTAAAGAGTAATTAGACATTTACAACACACGCCCTATTTCGTAGCCTACTGTGAAATATCTGTCGCTCCCAGAGAACATATTATGTATTTGTATTCCGTGGGCGCTCCAACATAGAGTTCATTAGATGCATGTAATGAAAGCTGCCAACTAAAAGTAATTGGGCTTGTTAATTAAAAGAATACCTACGAGTAGGTTAAGGTTAGGTATAGGTCGCTTTATTGCATTATTAGCCGGCTCAATTAGGCTACACGCACACACAGTAGATCGTCTCGTAAAGACGCTACTTTTCGCCAGAGACATTTGGCAGAAATATATTAAATTAGGTACAGACTAGGGTCAGTTGTACTACTAACGTTTTTGACTAGGTATTATATACTGCGCTCTTATAATTTTCATCTAATTTGTTTAGTAAGAGGTTTTAATAATAGCCACGTTAACTATGCGTCTGTCACGAATGCCAAAGATTTTCCTTTAATAAAATTTATAAACCTACAAATTGACCCTGTAAAATGGTCAAGTTAATGGTACTAGGCCTAGGTACTTAATTATGGATGCTTGCTGTGGCACACAGCGCATACCTATATATACCTATTACTTACGCAAGAGTAAATATTCAATTTTGAACTCTATTACAATTTCAATAAGTACGTTGCAATGAATGTTGACCTCAAGCGTCATCAGTGAGATCATCACAAGGCACCTATTAAGGAACAAACGTCTACGAATATGTCTACTCACGCGGACGGAATGTATGATAAGTCATTGATTAGTCGTATTAGAAGAAATTCAGCTCGAGTGCCTTTACTGTCGTCTGCATTTGGCACTAATGAATTATTGATCTTTAACATCAATAATTCATTAGTGCCAAATGAGGAGGAAAACATTGTGAGGAAACCTTCATGCTTTGCATTGGTACGAGTTATCCAATGTGGGTGTAAAATCCATAAGCGTAATATTGGTCCCTTAAGGGGACCTACCCGTTAATCGTTGAGATAACTCAATTTGCTGAAAGGAAACATTCAAGTTTCTCTCTCACTCCCTCTCTCATCTCATCTTAGCGTTTCTATCCCGGATGCGTCCTCAGCTACTGTTTCATAGGCCAAGGCTCCCTTTTCCTACTTTTTAGGGTTCTGTAGTCAAATGGCAAAAAAGGAACCCTTATGGATTCGTCATGTCTGTCTGTCTGTCCGTGTATGTCACAGCCACTTTTTTCCGAAACTATAAGAGATATACTGTTGAAACTTGGTAAGTAGATGTATTCTGTGAACCGCATTAAGATTTTCACACAAAAATATAAAAAAAACAATAAATTTTGGGGGTCCCCATACTTAGAACTGAAAGTCAAAAAAAATTTTTTTAGCAAACCCATACGTGTGGCGTATCTATGGATAGGTCTTCAGAAATGATATTGAGGTTTCTAAGAGATCTAGTAAGTAGTTTTTTAAATACATCATAAATCGTAAACCGCAATTTTATTAAGTTACTTGCTGCTACGGAACCCTTCATGGGCGAGTCCGACTCGCACTTGCCCGCTTTTTTCTCCGTACAGTGAGTATGTAAAAGGTAGGTACAAGTTCTAAATTGAAGCAGGCATTCATCTTTAAATATCCTTAAATTGATGGGAAAGCTCGCGTGTTGCGTGTTACAAAACGATCAGTCGTAAGTACCTATATATAGGTACTCAAAACCGGTCTACTCACGAAGTACTAAATCACCCTGTGTAAGGGAAAGAAAACAATCACAAAGGTTGACTTGCGGGTTAACAGGGGTCATGTAGCGATATGCTATAGTACCTAGGTATTCTACGAAGTCAAGGTTACAACAATTTGATTTTTTTCAGTCTTCTATATTTCCGAGGGAGGTGGTTCTTAATTCGGTTGTTTTTTTACGACATTATAGGTAGATAAAATATAAGTATTAATTACCCACTTGAGATTCATAGGTACCTACCTAACCTACCTAAGATGAAGTAGCGCACGACAAGAGAAGATAAATGTGCTGATCGATCATTTTCAATTTAGGCAGGTATTTAGTTACCGATGTTGTAAACAATGTTATTTCACTTAATTGTTCGGGCGTGCCCCTATTGCCCTACGACACCTGTGTTACACAGCAACTAGGTTTTTTAGAAATATGGAAAATGAATTGCCCAGAAGTACCTAAGTGCATTAGTTGCACAAGGTACCGTACTTATAATATAATAAGTACGGTACCTTGGGCACTTTATAACTAGGTACCTAGTGCCTATATAGGTACTATACGTTCATACACCTATACAGGTACCTACCTATATAGGTACTAGGTACCTAGCTATAAAGTGCCCATATAATATATATGTGTTTCTTCCTAATTGTAACAACTACATGGACGTATATATTTTACCATGGTTCACGATAAACGAATTATATTTCTATCACTTAGCCGTTTTATTGACCTAGGTTTCTTAGGTCAATAAATTGTCGATCAAATCAAGCACCAAAGCTCTCAATCCAAACAAAGGATATCGCAAAAGAAATCGCCAATAGTTATTTTCTCCATCAAAAGATAGATTCGATGACATCACATTTTCTTTGAAGTTCGCCGGGTTAAAAACAGAAGTCAGAAATAATGTGATAGATATAGCTACCTACTTACTAATGAACGCTCAGTGATGATCTATTTTTGCAGGCCATTTGGTTCCCGCGGTCTTGGAATTTACGATTCACTTCTGTTTTACGAAGTTAATATTAATTCAGACTATCTAGTCTAGCTAAATAAACAATCTTTGCTGGATACTTGCATTTACCTTTAAACACTTGTTTTGATTGTAAGAAACCCTGTTGAAAATAGCGCTGTTGGCCTAGCAGTAAGAGCGTGCGACTTGCAATCCGGAGGTCGCGAGTTCAAGCCCCGGCTCGTACCTACCACCAATGAGTTTTCGGAACTTATGTACGAAATAGGTATTATTTGATATTTACCAGTTGCTTATCTCTTACCTCTAGGTTGGAAGGTCAGATGGCAGTCGCTTTCCTAAAAACTAGTGCCTACGTCAAGTTGGTTAAAGTCAGATTAGTTGTCAAGCGGACTCCAGGAAGAAGGATTTATGTTTTGATTGTACTTAAAAAGTAACGTGACTTTTTAACCCAGTGTATGGCTGTTTGTATGGTTGTTCATTCATTATGTTACCTATTATTCTTCAGGCCAAGGATCAAGGAAAAATACGGTTGAAATGACTAGGTACGATTGAAATAACTGTCACTGCCAACTACGATGCACTAACCTTCAAGTGTTGACTATATCCCACCATGACGATTAGAGACCACTAATCTGTGTTTGCACTACGGTTATGATTACCTTCTGAACGCGATACTATGTATATATTCGTCTGCTACTATGATGGGAAAATAGTTTTTGCCTCAGTTTTTTGTTCGACGAAACGACGAACTTCTTTTTCCAAGGCAAGTGACATGCCGATACGGTGCTTAAGATAAGTAGGACAGTAGGTTCTTGTTTATTTGTTTATCAATAAACATTGATTAGTTTTGAAGGCCTACAACTTAAGAAGTAGGTATTACCTATACTACTCGTACTACTTTAGTATGGAATATGGATAGATAAATATGATAGTAATTTTTTAACTGTTGCTTTAATTTAAAGGTAAGTAATTTTACTTTTTTTATAATTTAGCAAGGCAATAGGATGGTAGAGTAATGTAAGTAATACATAGATTCATTTGAGTTAGTAACATGATTAATTTATCGAACAAAGTTTATAATTATTAAGTTAACACAGCCCTTTACTACATTTTTTATCGAACAAAATTAACTAGTTTATGCTACTGATAGTACTGATTTAAGTATACCTAAATAATTAATGACTTCATATAATATAGTCAAGTTCTAGAGTAATATTTTCCAGGTGTTAATATTATCATTCCTAATTACAGTAATTAACCTATTTATTTACCAAAGTAACCGGCACTTCTTCTTCGACATTCTCAGGGCTCTCGGGCTCCGGCGGCCGAGCGCGGCAAAACAGTCGCCGACAAAACGCACTGCAACCGCACCGGTCACCGCTCACCATCACACTGTGCGTTTATTTACAGTCGATATATTTACTCGTGAGTGTTTCGTTCGCGCGATGCGGTCAGCCGGGACGTCGCTGACACACTAAAATACCCGCTCAGTCGGACAGCTGACGGCGCAAAAACGCGATGACTAACCATCCTAGCAACCATTACGCGTTTGTTGTTATTCTGCATATTAAATACTTACTCAATAACGTTAAGATTTGATGCAGGTACTTATGTAATGTTTTGATCGTAAACCAAGCGCGCCATCTGTCGATTTGCGAAAATTATAACTTGTCACGTGTAAGAGCGCCATCTATCGAAGGCCAATGACATTAACTTTAACAATGTTTTTGTTGTTATTAAGTTTTTGTTAACGAAAAGTTAATTGATATGGTTAACAGTTGAGGAAATGTTTTTTAAGGTTTTGTTTTTTATTGATTAGGTTTTGTAGCAATGGCTTTTTTAATCGCAATGAAATAAATAAGAATTACCTATGTTATCTTTCTGTTTACGTTTTTTTTAGTAAAGATACGAGTTATCAAATGAAACTATAAAAATCAACCTGCTGTCTTTCTTCAATTGAAAAGTTTTTTATTTCATATCATCAAAATCTTTTCAAAACTATCTAGCTAATAGAGTATTGTAGGTAAGTAATTAAAACTAACCTCAAAATCGTAAGCATCCTCCGCAAAGTCGTATTCAGCGTATTCGCTAGGAAGATAGCCTTCTTGAATATAGTAATCCATCATGGGGCACTCCACACATTTCAAACAGTCCACTGGCATAGGTAAGCAACCCAACACTGACTTAAAACAGGACTTAGGAGCACTTGACGGGTTTTTATGCGGTCACACACAGTATAATCTGTTGTTTATACCATGTTTATACTATACACAAACACTGTATATGCGCAATGCAGGTCGGCGAGTTTTCACGAGCGTATTATCTTTCGTCTCTCTTCGCAAGGAGCTGATGAGAAGGACAAACGATTATCGATTAGGGAAGTCACGTCATACGCACATGTAATCGGTACTCGCATCTCGTCTTGACAAAGGAGGCGGATCAAATGCGACATTCTAGTTTAATTCAACATTTATAGTGACCGCAACAGATTTCGTTATGTTTTTAGTTAATGTTATGCAACTTTGTGTAATCATCGTGTCACTTTTGACAACAATATTGTTCTTTTTTAACCGACTTCCAAATCTCAAAGAAGGAGGTTATCAATTCGGTTGTATGTTTTTTTTTTTTATTATTTTTTTTGTTTTTTTTTATGTTTGTTACTCCATATCTCCGTCATTACTAGATCGATTTTGAAAATTCTTTTTTTGATTGAATGTATATGTATACAGATTGGTCCCGTTTTTGTCAAAACCCAGTTCTGATGATGGGATCCATGAGGAATCGAGGGAACTCCTCAAATCTTAAAGGCATACATATAGTGATTTTTGGGTTTTTATCAACAAATCAAGCATATACACCCAAAAAAGTGACATTTGATGAAGTGGAACTGCTGATGATGATCAGAACGGAACTCTTTAACGACGCATAGTTCACGGTTGGCGATTTGTCCTTTTCGTTATGTTTGTTAAGCAAGTTAAGTTTTTAAGCCACATTTTTGTCAAGCTCGAGTTCTGATGATGGGATCCATGAGGAATCAAGGGAACTCCTCAAATCTTAAAGGCATGCGTATAGAGATTTTTGTATTTACATCAGAAAATCAAGCATTTTCATTAAAAACTGTTGCATTTGATGAAGTGGAACTGCTGATGATGATCAGAACAGAACTCTTCAACGACGCATAGTTCACGGTTGGCGATTTGTCCTCGTCGTTATGTTTGTTAAGCAAGTTAAGCCACATTTTTGTCAAGCTCGAGTTCTGATGATGGGATCCATGAGGAATCAAGGGAACTCCTCAAATCTTAAAGGCATGCGTATAGAGATTTTTGTATTCACATCAGAAAATCAAGCATATTCATTAAAAACTGTTGAATTTGATGAAGTGGAACTGCTGATGATGATCAGAACAGAACTCTTAAACGACGCATAGTTCACGTTTGGCGATTTTTCCTTTTCGTTATGTTCGTTAAGCAAGTTAAGTTTTTAAGCCACATTTTTGTCAAGCTCGAGTTCTGATGATGTGATCCATAAGGAATCGAGGGAACTCCTCAAATATTAAAGGCATACGTATAGATTTTTTTGTATTTTCATTATAAAATCAAGCATTTACATTAAAAACTGTCGCATTTGATGAAGTGGAACTGCTGATCATGACCAGAACAGAACTCTTCAATGACGCATGGTACACGTTTGGTGATTACGAATTTCGATTTTGACTTGGACTGGGACCCGGACTCGGACTCATACCCGGATCCGGTTCGGACCCGGACCTGGACTCGGATCCGGATTCGGACCCGGACTCGGAACCGGACTCGGATCCGGACTCGGACCCGGTCTCGGACCCGGTCTCGGACCCGTACACGGACCCGGACTCGGACACGGACCCGGACTCGGACCCGGACTCGGACCCGGACCTTGACCCAGAAAACCACTATGATACCTTAACTAAATAAACAACTATGATTATCACCATAAAATTAATGTAGGTATAAAGTACGATGATGCCAATCTTACTAGCCCCTCTCGCTTAAACCCCCGTACACCGCACGGCATGCGCCATTAAGTGGGTTAGGTTAGGTTTGAACTGCGATCCTCACAGAACCGAACAAGGATTAGGTTAGAGGTTAGAACTGCGAGCCTTACAGAAACGAAATGCTACTTGAAAAGTGGGTTTGATTAGGTTCGAACTGCGATCCGCACAGAACCGAACTGCTATCTGAGGAGTGGGTTAGGTTAGGCTAGAACTACGACCCTCATGGCTCCTCTTCACGATGGGCCAACGCCGGCCACTCCAAGGGACGCATTTATGCGTTAGAGGGAGCAAGTGATATTGCTATCTCATTCTACCGCATGGCTGCGTCCCTTGGAGTGGCCGGCGTTGGCCCATCCTGTAGAGGAGCCATTATACAGAAGCGAAATGCTAGTAGAAAAGTGGGTGGTTTTACCTCCTTCTCTACATAGTGTACCATCTACAATAATCTTTCATCAGCCCCCATGGAAGTCGGTTTTTTTTTCTTAAAAAATATTAGTAGGTAGTATTCAAATTTAGGTTTAAATTCATTCCATTAATTAGGTTCACTGAGCTAGCGGTGTTTTTATTATTTTGTTGAATTATCGGGTGATTTTATTGATATTAATAAAATCACCCAATATATATATTAATATTTTACTCGGTCATTCGTTTACGAGACTTTTTAAACCACGTCGATGAAGAATAACCATACCGTACCAACTTCTGGCCTGACAGCGACCGGTTACCGTTGACCATATCGTCGGGTGACAAGCAAAAGTCACTAACTAACATTATTGAAATTATTGGACAATAAACCGTGTTACAAGTGTAATAAAGAGCATTGTTACTTTATTTTTTAGGGTTCCGTACCCAAAGGGTAAAACGGGACCCTATTACTAAGACTTCGCTGTCCGTCCGTCCGTCCGTCCGTCTGTCACCAGGCTGTATCTCACGAACCGTGATAGCTAGACAGTTGAAATTTTCACAGATTATGTATTTCTGTTGCCGCTATAACAACAAATACTAAAAACAGAATAAGATAAAGATTTAAATGGGGCTCCCATACAACAAACGTGATTTTTGACCAAAGTTATTTTTTTTTTTAATTAAAGTTACAAGACTATATGGTTGGATTTGGGGTTGAACAAAAGATATTAAAATTTTACAGAAACGGTTTTTTTTTCATCTCTCTAGCTCTAAAAATAAAGATTTTAGACCCGGGTCAAATTTTTATTTTTCATTTTTTGATTTTTTTTTTGTCCAAATCGGTCCCAAAAAAGGTCTATGTATACGGAAATGCATTAATCGTTTAGTACTTCGTACTAACGACAGCTCAAAACTGAAGTCCATTTTGCTTTATCTCTTACCGTTTTCGAGATATATCGTTCTGAAGGTACGAATTTACGAAAAAACTTTGCTATTAACTCCATCAGGCGCTGATGACTTTTTGTATGGATATATTGAAATCCGACTCGCACTTGACCGTTTTACATAGATTAAATTTTTTTTTGTAATTTCGGGTTAGTAAGTTCGGGTCATGATTTATATGGTAATCATCATCATCATCATCATCATCATCATCATCATCATTTTCGCTTTCAGTCGCCCACTGCTGAGTATAGGCCTCTCTTCGTGTACGCCACTTATATACATGCATTTATGTGTATGGTAATATTTAGTAAGTGACATGGCATAATGTATATTGACATAATCTGTCAAACTGTCAAATTTGTTTTTTTTTGTCAAATTTAGTGTAAAGTATTATATTTTGTCATAGTTTAGCACTAAATGTCAATGTTGGGTAATTTTTTGTAGACTGCATTTCTCATCTTAAGGGCCGTGTCGCGAGACGCTTGTCTTTATGGGAAGTTATGTAACTACAGTGGTAGAGTAAATTAGACATGACATGCGTCGCGATGGAATGAGATAAAGATGTTTGAATCTTACCTTTATCTCCTGGTCTATGCCTGGGGTTCCAGCATCTATTGCCCTCAGGAAACTCGTGCTCGCAGGATAGGCCACGCCTGCGGGGATCCCAGCACCTCCACCATGTCGCGAACTACCCCCATGCGTGTATGTATGTGAATATATATCACTGTATATCATAAATAGGACTGCGATAACACACACACATGGAGGCGTCGCGATACCTAATAAAACTAGTGTCCGGGTTCTTGTATATATGTGATTGCACTGGATCCTTACCTTGTTCATTGATGATGATGGATATCGCAGTCTTTCTGCTTCGCTAACTAGGGGGCTTCGCCGCTACCACGGCGTCACCGTCCGACATCTGAGGGTGAATTAGTTTTATGACTAATACAGTCACTAAGTACGGTTAGAATGATATGGTAAGAGACATATGGTCATTAACTAATGTCCGTCAGTTACGTCATGGATGCTTTACATGGTCACATTGTCTGTATGTCCGTAATGTCCCAGAGATCATACTTCTCCCACAAATCCACCAGCACCGCGACCACAGGGGTGCTGTCAAACATACGCCTTCCACAGGCACGTCAGCACCACGACCACAGGGGTGCCGACACATATCAGGCCTCGTCAGGCACTAGGCACACCGTATAGGTTGCCGTCAGGCCTCGTCAGGCACTAGCTCACGGGCATCACATCCACAGGGATGCCCTACTCCACTCTCCAATAACACATGCGCCCCACGACCACAGGGGGGCGCCACATCTGCCTTCTATAACCAAGTCCACCGTACCTCACGTATGGTGGTGATCTCCCTCGTAACTCTAGCCAGGTAGTGGACACATCAAATACATCAACAATCAAGTTACGGGGATAAACATTCATAGAGGGCACAGACCAAGGGTCTTTGGTATTAGGCTAAGGGACCACGAGATAACACTGAATAGTTACGTTATGAGTACAAGTTACACTGTCATGGTATAACAAGAGACTTACGAGAAATGGAGAATACGCAGTTACAATACAATGAATAGATATCAAAGCAAGCGTACCTATATCAAACTAACAATACTTAACTTTCAATGGATGAACCAGACGCCGGCTACAACCAACCAGCACGTGCTCGTCACGTATATACTTGTTCACACTACTGTCTGTTCACCATAGCCGCTGAAGGCGAAATGGAAGAGCGACCGGACGCGCCGGAAGCTCTAAAGCACTTTACTACCCACATTTATAATAGTTAATAAGGAACCAAAGCCAATATTGTTGGCGGGCCTGGCGGGAAAAATTGTCTGCAAGTTTGCGCCGGTGAGAAAATATTTGACAGGTTGGCTTCGATGACAGATGTCATTTAGGGCGTGTTCAGATGTAGTTAATATCTGATGCATTCGCGAGTGGGCTCGCGACAGGCCGGCAACGCACTTGCAGCCCCAGTGATCGCTGTGCTTATGTATTTTTGGGCGAGTTTTTGGGTTTCGTATGGGAATATTTGGTACAAAGGGACATGTTACAGTGTCCCAGTGTATATTGACATGATCTGTCAAACTGTCACATTTGACAGTTTTTGTCAAATTTAGTGTAAGATCATATTTTGTCATGGTTAAGTACAAAATAAAATTACTTAAATATTATTATTGAATAGAATAGAATAGAATAGGTAATTATATGGTAATCATCATCATCATCATTTTCGCTTTCAGTCGCCCACTGCTGACCTATAGGCCTCTCTTCGTGTACGCCACTTATATACATGCATTTATGTGTATGGTAATATTTAGTACAAAGTGACATGGCATGATGTATATTGACATAATCTGTCAAACTGTCAAATTTGTTTTTTTTTGTCAAATTTAGTGTAGAGTATTATATTTTGTCATAGTTTAGTACTAAATGTCAATGTTGGGTAATTTTTTGTAGACTGCATTTCTCATCTTAAGGGCCGGCAACGCACTTGCAGCCCCAGTGATCGCTGTGCGTATGTATTTTTGGGCGAGTTTTTGGGTTTCGTATGGGAATATTTGGTACAAAGGGACATGTTACAGTGTCCCAGTGTATATTGACATGATCTGTCAAACTGTCAAATTTGACAGTTTTTTTCAAATTTAGTGTAAGATCATATTTTGTCATGGTTAAGTACAAAATAAAATTAATTAAATATTATTATTGAATAGAATAGAATAGAATAGGTAATTATATGGTAATCATCATCATCATCATTTTCGCTTTCAGTCGCCCACTGCTGACCTATAGGCCTCTCTTCGTGTACGCTACTTATATATACATGCATTTATGTGTATGGTAATATTTAGTACAAAGTGACATGGCATAATGTATATTGACATAATCTGTCAAACTGTCAAATTTGTTAGTTTTTGTCAAATGTAGTGTAAAGTATTATATTTTGTCATAGTTTAGTACTAAATGTCAATGTTGGGTAATTTTTTGTAGACTGCATTTCTCATCTTAAGGGCCGGCAACGCACTTGCAGCCCCAGTGATCGCTGTGCTTATACATTTTTGGGCGACTTTTTGGGTTTCGTATGGGAATATTTGGTACAAAGTGACATGTTATAGTGTCCCAGTGTATATTGACATGATCTGTCAAACTGTCAAATTTGACAGTTTTTTTGTCAAATTTAGTGTAAGATCATATTTTGTCATGGTTAAGTACAAAATAAAATTACTTAAGTATTATTGTTGACAGATACTGTCAAATGGGATGTTGTTTGACAGAATCTGTAAGAATCTTGAAAGTTGAAAGTTTTTTAATAAATATGGATCTTGCTTACGCAGCGTCTTATGTAGGCGAACATCGCGCGATCCCGAAGCGAAACGGCGGGACGCGGCGCGAGGCGGCTCAATCAATCCTTTGATGCCCATAGAAGTGTCCTATGTAAGCGATCTCGTTGTGACCGCGGTGCGGCGCGATTTAATGAATGCTGATGGTCCTCGTTATTATGCTCAAGGCATTAGTCTTAAATAGTAGGTACTTAAGATAAGGTGTTGTATAGTAATCAAAGTGAATGAGGTTCAGTCGGCACGCGTTGATGTCTTTTTAAATTTTGTTTGTTTCATAGGAGTTTCTTTAGGAAATTTTGTTTTTAGGGTTCCGTACCCAAAGGGTAAAACGGGATCCTATTACTAAGACTCCGCTGTCCGTCCGTCCGTCACCAGGCTGTATCTCACGAACCGTGATAGCTAGACAGCTGATATTTTCACAGTTGACGTATTTCTGTTGCCGCTATAACAACAAATACTAAAAACATAATAAAATAAAGATTTAAGTGGGGCTCCCATACAACAAACGTCATTTTTGACCGAAGTTAAGCAACGTCGGGTGGGGTCAGTACTTGGATGGGTGACCGTTTTTTTAGATAATGGTACGGAACCCTTCGTGTGCGAGTCCGACTCGCACTTGGCCGGTTTTTTGATAGTACTTAGTGAGTTTTAGTTGTCACCCGACGATATGAAATGAATACCTTGGCAAATCCAGGGGTGTCACATAACGTTGCCGATCCATTAAAAACCAGTACAACCCTTTTTGAACAACCTCAGGGTTCATCTATTTATTACGTCACAGCAACAGGGGGAGAGGTCATTGCCAAGTGAGACAGTACGCCCTTATTAAAGACCTATCTTTTTACTATTTTGTGACAAGGGGGACGACTCCTTATACCAGTGGCCTATTTTATAAAGCTACAAGTTACAATTTACAAGCGGAAGTCTCGTTCTAACACATAGGGTTAGAAAGAGACTTCCGCTTGTAAATTGTAACTTGTAGCTTTATAAAAGAGGCCACAGGGATTCTCGAGAGATATTGGCAGGGAATATAAAAAAGAAACTGTAGTTTTATTTTTTATTTATTGATGTAGAAACTTTATTTTCAAACATAATGGCATTGTTTTTCTCCCAATCGGACGAGTGATGTAGGTATGTAGTAGGCATGTCGTTATTACTCATTTAAATGGTATTTTCTGCTTGACCGGGGGAGCCTGAAACAAAAGTAGAATTAGATCTTAACCAGGCGTGGTTCACTCCGCGATTTCGTCGCTTTGCAACAGGTAGCTACAAGTACATCCGTTCTACACCAACTTTGGTGGCTAGCCATAAGCCGCACGTGGCGCTGTCGCCATCTAGCGGCCATATCTGACCTATATTTTTTTAAATTGGAACCTGTATAGTATAGAGTGGTGACGGTACCAGCGCGGGGTGGTGCAGCCGCACGTGCTGCAGCAGCTTGGCGCGCGTGGCGTACTGGCGCGGGCACGCGCTGCACGCTGCCGGCGCGCACGACACGAGCCCGCCCTCTATCGATGTGCCCACGCCGGGTACAGACAACCCTGCGCAAAATAGGGTTATTCGTCAATAACTGCCCACCTGTTAGTAATAGTAACTGGCCACAGTGGCCACCCTAAACTAAAAATAATTCTATTCACCTATAAACAGAATTCATACTCTAAGGGCTGGTTTAGACGGCGCGAGAATCGGTCGATCGATGATCGGTCGGTTGAACTAGACGTAACCAACAGTCCGCAATGTAACTAAAATCGCATGCGAGTTCTAGCACCGTCTAGATGAGCCTTTATACCTTATACTAAAACGAATTCTGTTTATAGGTGATTCATTTTTAGTTTAAATTGGTCAGTTATTAGCAGGTGGCCAGTAATACCCTATAACGCATTAATCAAAATCAAATCAGGCAAAATAATAAAAAAACATAGCTAAAAAATCGTTTTGGCGACACATTTTTTTTTGTTGCGTCATCTTTTCCGGTGTATGTTTGACATAGCGTGCTACTGATTCCCCCTTTGCAGAACATGCATGTAGGCCGTAGAGACCGCCCACAGCACGTCATTCTCGAATGCCCTGGGGTGACACAATACCAAGCACAGCACCTCGGTTCACCGAGATCGCTCCGTTAGATATCGCTGGCCCAATATTACAGGGTTCTATGTTTCATTTTGTCGAACTAAAATTTGAACATTGTCATAGTGACATTAAGTCGACTTTCAACTATCTTAAAACTGTAACATAGAACCCTGTAATATTGAGCCAGCGATATGATTTGGACCCGGGTATGTCCTTAAACTACGTCCAAGACCACCGGTGGACGCAGCAGCGTCCCTCAAATTCGGTGTACTCGACTGCGATCGCCAACCCGCCTGCCAAGCGTGGCGATTATGGCATTCACCCCCCGTCATAAGGGGGAGGCCTATGTTCAACAGTGGAGATGATGATGATGATGATGATGATATGGTTTACAGAAACACTTACCAGGGTGATGTATCTTGACGTGACTGTCCCGTTTCGCGGCCGTCCGGTACACTTTGGGGCACGTGACGCACGGGTAATGCCGGACTTTCTTCTCTAGAGGGACGGCAGTTGAAACCGTCTTGTGGACTCGCCAGAGATGGTTCACTAGCATACCGCGCCGCTAATGAAATAAATACACAAGTTCATATTTAACAGTAATGGTGATTCTTGTAGGAATCTCCATGAGCTAAGGGTGGTATTCTACCTGTCCAATTTCTTTGTTCAATGTCATTGCGTTGCACTCTCTCATTACGCAAAATGTGAGATACACTTTGGACAGATGGTATACTTACCACCCTATAGTTCGTTTTTTTAGCATTAGAAATAAGGTAAATCTTGATGTGTCTTTTAATTGAAAAACACATTTTAAAAATAAGTTACGGCAAATATGTAACAATTATGAATCATTTATATTCTTCTGCTTTCAAAAGTGATAGTTCCTGATTTTTTTAAAGTTTTTCAATTAAAAGACATGTCAAGATCGCTTACCTTCTCTCAAGTTCTTTCTAATGCTAAAAAAAACGAACTATAATGCTCAACATTTAAACATTTATTAACCCTTTGACCGCCGTTGTCCGGTATAGAAGACAACGATAGAACGATACGCTGGCGCCGTCGTCTTGTATACAAGACACAAATTCAACCACTGAGTTAATGTGAAAATAATAACAATTACAATTTCATTTACACTCGTGTTCATATTTAAGGTCTTTGTTTTTTCATTTATTTGCTTTTTAAGCCGCTATATAAATCCCTTCTTTTATAATAAGGCATTTAAAAAAATTGCTCCAATTTTCAACATTTTTCATGTTCCTCGTCGCCGTTGTCTTGTATAAAAGACAGCTAGGGATGGGAATGTTAACTCGATATGGGAATTTTTAAAGTAAATATAAAGTCAGAAATATGTTTTTATCTAAGTATTTGAACACTTGTTAATCGCCAATTTTTTTCAACGAATAGTAGGTAACTACTTACTAGAATACGTAGAACGAGAGTCAGATAGGCATAACTATATTTAAAGTTCAGGTAGCTTCTTTAGCTCTATAAAGTAGAGTCAGACAAGTAAATTTGCCATTGTAGATTGTGGACTATTTAATTGCAGAAGAGATAAATAAAAAAAATAATTGATGTTATAGCTTAGTGGGAAGGGATAGACCGCAGCGACCGCTTCGCACAAGTGTGGTACAGGGACATACCTGTTTATCAGACTTTACTTTTATTGTTATAACATTGAAGTTAATGTGTAATTTTTTTGTAACAAGTCGTTGAACGTTTTTTTGATAAGAGTTTACCTATAGATTAATGTAAACCAAACTGAAATTATAATGATAGATTCTAATTCCGGAATAATATCTTCACTCATTAAAAATTCAACCCACGTGTAATTTTCACTAAAACAGTTCCGGTATATTGACTTTATCGACACATGATGCGCAGCTTTAACGTTACGCCAATAAAGTTTACGTACCGACAAGCGCTTACGCCGTTGACCTAGAGACTATTATTACTTGATCCGCGCGGAAACAGTCCTTGTCGGTCTGCATTGCGGGCAGTCCATGGGCGCCGTTGTCTTGTATAAAAGACTTCTCGTACAGCCTAGTGCGGCGATATCACGTCTTGAATCGACATTGTTTAGTGGTTGTTTTTTATGTTAAATCCCTATATTTTAAACATTTTCGGGTGTAAAACATATGTTTAATTTTGGCAATTTGGAATGAAATTAAAACAGGATAAGAACAAAGCTAAATTAAAAAGATTTTTACCATAATATTGTAAATATCGATATCACTATTTGCAATCCCTAAACTTTTTATTAGTTGTTTACTTAAAATTTGCTCTGGCGTGTGAGTGAGCGTCTTTGCGGACTAGGTCCGGCGGCCAAAAGGTTAAATTATGCACATAATGCACACCGGTAACTTCGGTAACAATACATTCTCATGGTACCATGAAGGTAGTCATAGGATCGCAACCTCATTCAGTTTAGGCTCGTTCAAATAGTTTTGAAAAATAGTTCAGCTGTACAAAATAGGTGAACAGTGTTTAAAAAAATAATCTCTGACAGCGACTTATTATTAATTAGGTACTTACCTTAAACTTGTGATTGCATGTTTCACATTTATATTGCAATTCATCTTCTTTACTATTCTGAAATAAACATGATTATTATTAAATAGATACCAACTAGAAACACACCCGCACTATCCCAGACCCAACCCAATACAAGATAGGACAGGAAGCGACGCCAAAACTAAAGTACTAATTCTGAAATGACTGTACAACAAGAAAAAACCGGGCAAGTGCGAGTCGGACTCGCGCACGAAGGGTTCCGTACCATATTGCAAAAAAAAACAAAAAAAAGCAAAAAAAAAACGGTCACCCATCCAAGTACTGACCACTCCCGACGTTGCTTAACTTTGGTCACAAATCACGTTTGTTGTATGGGAGCCCCATTTAAATCTTTAAATTATTCTGTTTTTAGTATTTGTTGTTATAGCGGCAACAGAAATACATCATCTGTGAAAATTTCAACTGTCTAGCTATCACGGTTCGTGAGATACAGCCTGGTGACAGACGGACGGACGGACGGACGGACGGACGGACGGACGGACGGACGGACGGACGGACGGACAGCGAAGTCTTAGTAATAGGGTCCCGTTTTACCCTTTGGGTACGGAACCCTAAAATTTGGTTTCATTGTACTAGGTTCTATTGGTTGTAGAACCTACTTCATCCTAAAGTATTCTCTATAAAATAAAGAAAGGTAATAAGTAATAAATAGCGTCAGGCGTGTCTAACTCCGCGATTTCGTCGCTTTGCTAGAAGTAGCTAAAAGTACATCCGTTCGGCCCCAATTTTGGGGTTTGCCATAAGCCGCGCGTGACGCTGTCGCCACCTAGCTGCCATATCTGTGCTGATCGTAACAGACGCGTTTTGTTAGAGAGTGAGTCTTCTGTACTTAGTACTATTAATTATTCTGTGATAGTGTTCCATATTACCTTCAGTCTTCGCTGGTCAGAAGTCAGGTTCGGGTGGTCTATGTGTATGTGTAGGGCCAGTTTGTCCTTGTATTGGAACGCGCGTCCGCACCCACAGTGGAACTTTCTTCCCGTGCATGACCTAAAACATAAAATAAGCAATAAAAAGATTAAACGAGGTGCAGTCAAGCAGAAATTCCTTGACGAGATTAGTTTGTTTTTGTACTTATTCACTGTATATTTGTTTATTGACAGAAATTGTTATACATTTAATTACTAAGAAAATCATTAGCATGCAGAAAAAATGCTTTTTTTCACAGCTTGGAAATTTTTATAAGTAACCGATTTTCTTCAACTCCAACGACAGAAAATTAATTAATCAATTTCTTTCTTTCCTCTTTTAGGGTCTCCCTACTTATATCGACGCGGAATCGGCAAAAGCCGATAGCAAAAATCTTTACGTCGGCGGAATAAGAGCGAAAAAGTTGCCGTTCGGCTCGACTCATATCGGCCGACGCCTGCTGCGTCGATATATGTGGGGAGACCCTTATTGCACTATTTAGGGATAATTGTCTGGATTAGACATAAAATATTTTTTTCTTGTAGTTAATTAAATATCGTCAGGTAGTAGTAGACACCTAATTTGTAACGCTTATAGGGTTAGAACATTTACAAATGTTCATGGTGTGCTCGTATATACATATGAATCAAAGTGGGTACTCACTTGACGTGCTGACGTTGCCGCCCTCGTATGACGGCTTGATTACAATATCTACAGGTTAGGAACACCGTTTCCGTGTTCTCTTTTCTCACCTGGAAAAATATGATTACGTTAGTCTTATCTAGGTAGTCCAAAACAGTTTGGGAGGTTACCTGGCCGCATAGCCAACATGCCAATCACTTACGCTCCGTAACGATCGAAATGCAAATGTCACTGTCGCACTGATATGGAAGAGTGATAGAGAGACACAAATCGTTTCGTTGTCGTAGCGATAGCGATTGTCACCTTGGCTAGACCGGCTGTGCTTAGCAATGGAAAAATATATACACGCGATAAATTTCTAACACCAAATTCAGCACTGACGTCCTTTTTACTGCACGAATCGTCAATCCCAAAATCTATCCCAGCCGCCAGCGCAATATCGTCCTTAAGCCCGAGCGAGTAGTTGAAGTCCTCCCGCGAGCTGCCAGACATGTCGAGGTTGATGCGGTCCGGGTCGAACAGGGTCGTGGAGAAGTCTAGGTTGTTGGTGAGGGTTTGGAGACTCTCGTCGGAGGGTAGGCGGCTGTCGTCGGCGGGGGTGATGGGTAGGTCGGGGAGGTCGTCTGGTTTTGAAGAGTCTCTGGAAAGAAAACGTTTTAATTGTTAATTTAAGTGTAAATAATTTTAAGTGTAACTTAAGCATTTCTGCAACAGATTGCAACCTCCACAATTGTATACAAAAATCACCTAAGTTCATTCCTGGAACACATTTTAAATTTAAATGAGTACCTACATGTCGTAAACGTGGTACAGCTAAAATAAACAGTCGAATATTTTAGTGCATTGACTCGCCATTTCCTATCTCTATAGCACAGGCATAATTATATTGCTGTCCCGCCCGCTCACTACGGACCGCCAGTCTCATGGGCGGGACGGCAATATAATTAGGCGCGTGCGATAAAGATAATAAATGGCGGATGAATGTACGACATACTTCGTGCTTAGTTACCTTACTTTAAATTAGTACCGGAGAGCCTGTCTGGGGACCACAAGTTATGTTATATGCTCCATCTTGTATTTGAGGTGATCTGTGCCAGGGCCTAACAGGTTTCTCAGTTCTTGTAAATTAGGTTCATGTCGAGTTGTACTTACAGAAGACCATTCACAGTCTGGCCAGCTTGGATTAGATTATTTTTGTCTTCTTTCGCTTTCTTAGTGCAATGCCGTGCCGTATGCCGCCTTAAACTGAAAAAAAAAATCAAGTAGGTAGGTATAAATGTAGGATACTTTCAGGGTGTAGGATGTTGCGTCGACAAAGTTTTTACTAAACATGTGGAGTACTCATTTTGAGAAGGGGAAGCGACATAGGTATGTACATGGAACTCTATGCGGCAAACAAACATACAAACATGCAATTCCCTCATACAAACTGGTCACATATGTTGATCTAAAGAGGTATAATAATGTTAAGTCCTTATGCAGCAATTTTCGACATGTTTCGGAGACCTAATAGGCTGCTAGGAGCATTAGAAAGAACTTGAAAGAAGGTAAGCGATCTTGACATGTCTTTTAATTGAAAAACGCTTTTTAAAAACCAGTAACTAATACTTATAAAAGCAGAAGAATATAAATGATCGTATTAGATTCATAATTGTTACATATTTGCCGTAACTTATTTTTAAAATGTGTTTTTCAATTAAAAGACACATCAAGATTGTTTACCTTATTTCTAATGCTAAAAAAACGTACCATAAAAACGCGTGAGTTTAACCGTAAAATTTGCTTCATGATAAGGTTTGAATGGTATTAACAACTCCAAAACCCAAAATAATTTATACTAACGTAAACAATCTGCAGAATGATCTGGTGCAGTGCAGACATCGGTAGCGGCGCGGTCTCTGCTTCTCCTCCTAAAAAAACAATATCTTTTTATTTTTTAGGGTTCCGTACCCAAAGGGTAAAACTGGACCCTATTACTAAGACTCCGCTGTCCGTCCGTTCGTCCGTCCTTCCGTCCGTCTGTCCGTCACCAGGCTGTATCTCACGAACCGTGATAGCTAGCAGTTGAAATTTTCACAGATGATGTATTTCTGTTGCCGCTATAACAAATACTAAAAACCGGGCAAGTGCGAGTCGGACTCGCGCACGAAGGGTTCCGTACCATAATGCAAAAAAAAAACAAAAAAAAAAAGCAAAAAAAAAACGGTCACCTATCCAAGTATACAAGCACCACGCATAAACTTTCACAAGTTTCTGTGGCGCATCTTAGTTTTAAGTTGTTTGTATTATGTTTTTGTGATGTGTAAAAAAAAAAAAGTACTGACCACTCCCGACGTTGCTTAACTTTGGTCAAAAATCACGTTTGTTGTATGGGAGCCCCATTTAAATCTTTATTTTATTCTGTTTTTGCTATTTGTTGTTATAGCGGCAACAGAAATACATCATCTGTGAAAATTTCAACTGTCTAGCTATCACGATTCACTGGTGACAGACGGACGGACGGACGGACGGACAGCGAAGTCTTAGTAATAGGGTCCCGTTTTACCCTTTGGGTACGGAACCCTCGGTGGGCGAGTCCGACTCGCACTTGTCCGGTGTTCTACTGTGGCGAATTGACGGTATAATCCCGTGTCGTTCGACTTCCTCGCGATTTTTGCTTCGCCAAAGAGCAACTGATGGGGTATACCAAATGATATATTGTCATAGTCCCGTGGAAATCATTAATCTCATTATTATTGTGACCCGGGGTTAGAAGGTTAGAACCCACAACTTGTTACGGTTTCGAAACCGTACGACTTAGCTATATATCAACGCTCATAAAAACATTATCATTATTTATTATACTTTTAGTTATCATAATACTTTCTAATTAAATCTAGGGATTAATTTGCAATGTTATCTATTGTAAAAAGTGATAGGTACCTACTGATAACTTACCTACAGTTAATCCCTACGTCTTAACTAATGTTAATATTAGCCCCAGGGTTGCAAACTCCAATTTTTTTTTAACCCTGAGTTCAACTTAAAAACCCCTAAAACTATACTATTATTTTGCAAAACCCACTAAATAAAAAATAAAAGAAATTACTATAGATTTTCCACATTTAGAACATTATTATGATTTTCAACCGGTTCGACATTTTAATGATCATACATATGAACGTTATACATAGATGTTCAAGAATATCTTGTCAGTAGAAAAAGGTGCGAAATGAAAATTTTATATGAGACGATATCCCTTCGCGCCTACATTTTTTCAAATTTGCCGCACTTTTCTACTCTAAAAAAACCCTAATAAACCACTAAAAATATTTAGCCCCTAAAAAAATCCCTAGCTGGTTTATTTCCCCCTAAATTTAGTGGTAAAACCACTAAGTTGGCATCCCTTTAGTATTAATACTCTAGTAAAAAATTAATATTTTTTTATTTAAATAGTGTGAATAATGAATATTCAACAACAGAAGCTACCTGGGTATATAAAATTACTTTATAAAATTGTACATAAAGAGTTTGATAAAGAGTTTCAGAATAACTTATTTATAAGTTAGGTACTTAGCATGTCACATCACATGTCAATCGCGTGACGCAGTCACAACAATTCAAAATGTAAATCACGATATAACATTTTTGTCAAAATATATGAGCATATTTTTATATTTCTTTTTAAAACCTGGAATATTCATAGTTGGACCGAAGCGGAAGACTGCAAAGCCTTTACTTACTGAATGATAGACGTATATGTGCCGCTGTGGGTTCTCTGACACCCGTAGCTACATTGAAGATGTTTCGTCAGTTCTGCTAAACTACACAACGAATGATAGACCGTGCGCCGCTGGACTCTATGAAAACACGCCTGATAAACGAAAGAGCGACTCCTAGTATCCCATTAGAACATGTTTCAAATCTGCTAAACCAACTCATTTTATGATAGATGTCCATATGCCGTTGTGAGTTCGCTGACACACGTTGCGGAACCATTGAAGTAGTGTCATCACTTTGCTAAACTCCTATATTATTATACCCATCTGTGACACCATTATGATGTTTCGTCAGTACTATTAAACCCATTCAACGAATAATAAAATGTCCATGCCGTGTAAAGAGACCGCAGACATAGCAGCACCCTTGAGAATAGTACTTTAATAGTACATATTTTTAAATATACTTACATGTAATAACATCCAAAAGTATGATGTATCAAACCTATTCAACGCAAAATCAATGATGTGGTATAAAAAAATGCATGACTAAATTTTTAAGGAGATCTTACACAAAAGTTATATACTTATTCTTTTTACAAATGCTAATTTTCAGACAAGAATTAACCATATTTAAATATTAAAATAACCGGACGAAAGTGGTAATTTGTGATTTTAATGTCGTTCGGACCCAATGGATGTAACATCAATTTCAAAGCTTTATAAATAATTGAACGATACATTTCATACGTGCAATAATATCATTTGTATAAATGTTACACGTGTTAATTATATACATTGGATCTAAAAGTCGTCATATACGGTTTTTGGGGCTATGCGATAAAAGCTGTCCTGCAAAAAAAATTTATTACAAATATTTTGGATTTGTTATTATATGAATGGGTCATCTTTTTTTTACAAAAATACACTCATGGCGCCACCATCGAAAACGTAACATCAGTGCTGCTAAAGTTACTCACCGTATGATAAACGTCCATGTGCCGCTGTAGCAACGCCGCTGTAGACATGGACCGCTGACACTCGTGGCGCCACCATCGAAAACGTAACATCAGTGCTGCTAAAGTTACTCACCGTATGATAAACGTCCATGTGCCGCTGTAGCAACGCCGCTGTAGACATGGACCGCTGACACTCGTGGCACCACCATTGAAGACGTAACATCAATGCTGCTAAAGTTACTCACCGTATGATAAACGTCCATGTGCCGCTGTAGCAACGCCGCTGTAGACATGGACCGCTGACACTCGTGGCACCACCATTGAAGACGTAACGCCAGTGCTGCTAAAGTTACTCACCGTATGATAAACGTCCATGTGCTGCTGTAGCAACGCCGCTGTAGACATGGACCGCTGACACTCGTGGCACCACCATTGACGATGCTTTGCGGTCAATTCTGAAAAGGCGGTTGCTGTTAAAAAATATAGCTGACGGTTTACTGCGGCACGAAGCTTGTTTCTAAAAACGTTCAGCTGTAGAAAATATTCAGTTGGGATTTTAGTGTTAAATCGCTTAAAACCAACCGTGGCACTTTTCAGCTTTCCAGTGAGACAATATCTTCGTCAAAACTAAATGTATTAAAGTGAAATGTTGCAATAAATAATAATAAAATATACACGGACAACTATGATCTGAATATTTTATTTTATTCCGGATTATTTTTGGTTGTTCATTACTCGTATCAAAAGAGTACATTCAAATATACGCCTTACTAACCTGCCTCAAGGTCCAATACCGGTTGTTCGACAGGTAACTTGTGGGCATCCACATACTCCTTGCTATAGCCCAGTGCGAGCGGCACCCGGGCGGGTATAGTATTTATTGTAGCCGCGTACAATTCGTGGTCCTCTTGGTAAAGCCACACGTTTGCTGTGCTTTGGTCTCCGAGCGGTAGTAAACTTAGCCAATTTGATTTATCTGACAAACAATTATTCATTTGATTTATCTGACAAACAATTATTACTAATTACAAAAATCAAAACATAAAGAGTAATTTGTAAGTGTTAATTAAACAACCAAACCAGGGGTAGGAAACTAGAGTGTTCGGATATTTTCAGCTCCGTTGGGCTCAGCATTGCTCGGAGCAATTATTAATGGCTGACTAACTGTCCATTACCCAATGCAAATGGTGAAGCATAAATGCAGCTTAAAATAATGTAGATTTGGATTAGGTAGTTAACTACCTTGGTCAGAGACATCTATATGCGTGTGGGTGCCGTCTTCCGTTTTCAGCAAGAACAGTGGCGATCCAGAGTTGCTGTGCGCTAATTTTAGGCTCTCTGCTTCTTCCGTTGATAGGTTGCGTTTGATCCCTGGAACAATGGAATATTATTACTACCGTATGTCAACCTATACTCGTAGTAAAACACTTATTATAGTATATAGGGCTCGGAACCAGTTTTTTTTTTATCCCAAAATAGCCCAATATTGTTAATTATTTAATGCTCTTTCCGTAGGACTGATTCATGTATTTAAGTAAGGACTTCGTATTATTAGATTGACCCATCAACGATGAAATTATAAACCAAAG
The DNA here is from genome assembly GCF_963556715.1 of Cydia fagiglandana. NCBI lineage: Eukaryota > Metazoa > Arthropoda > Insecta > Lepidoptera > Tortricidae > Cydia > Cydia fagiglandana. The sequence continues at coordinate 5,457,966 of NC_085932.1, read as the reverse complement.
AACGAAAAAGAACGTAATAATACCTGTATTTTTTGTATGAAGAAAAAACCGGGTCCGAGCCTTGATAGTCACTACAGTCAGAGCATTTTGAGTTAGGGTGGTATTCGACCTGTCCAATTTGTTTGTACGGTCAAAGCTTACCTTGTACGGGTCCGAAGCGCACTCGCGCCGGCAGCGGGCCGCGCGGCCACACGGCGCCGCGCCGCAGCCGCAGCGCGCCCGGCAGCACCGCCACCGCCCGGGGCGGCGCCGCGCGGTCCGAGATGTGCACTGAACACAACACCACATGTCAATGGAAACCTTTCTAATGCACCATAGGTAGGAGTGGCTCACTTCGCGATTTCCTCACTTTGCAACAGGTACAAGTACATTTAGCCATAAGCTGCGCGTGGCGCTGTCGCCACCTAGCGGCCATATCTGTCCTGAGTCTTCTGTACCTAGTACTATTATTTATTCTGTGCCATAGGAATTAAACTATTCCCATCTGGTCCTATTAGCGGGCATAGATATAGTTCCCGTCTGTGCCCGCCCGCGCTACGTGACCGACGCGGGTCGAGATTGTTTGAGTAAGTAATTGTTTTGAGGATATGGCTGAGGGGCATTGTATGTACAATTTGAGCTCAAGGAGGGCCAGCTACCCCTCTGCTTCTACTCATAAATACCCAGGGCTGCAGTACTGTCGTTTATTTTTATACTAAATGCTTACCAAACTTTTGCACAACTCTCTTTTTCTGCTCAGCATTATGTGATGCTTTAGTATTATTAATTTTGTCTTCTTTCAGAGACAATTTATTGATCCTGGATTTTGCATCTGTTTTAATTTGCAATATATGTTCATGGCTGGGTGTAACGCTAATGTCACTATTTGCAATCTGCAATTCATTGTTGACTGTCTGTGGCTCGGTGACGATACTATAATACTGGTTGTTTGCCGTGTTTGTGCCAGCTTGTTCTCGGGAATCTGAAATATGTAAAACCATAATAATAAATAAATAAAAACCATAATATTTGGTATTGGGTGTGTAGCTTTCTATATGGCTTTGAGCCGTAAACATCAGAATAAAACATATTGTAGTACAGGCAAATTTCCGTAATGCGCGCCTATTTAGCATAAATTTAGTATAAGCCCCAGCGTCCACTATCAGCATGGCACGTCAAGGGATCCATCGGCATATTGTGAATGCGTTCTCAGGCATGCTGGGGTGTGCTTGGGAATGCCGGGGCATTTCTCAGGCTTTATCCTACCGTGATGCCAGTGTAATCATTAATTTAAATAAGGAACTGCCCGTAAAATTAGTTTAATGAGCTTGAAGTAAAATCTAAAGTTTACTCACATATTGCTTGAGAATAAGGCAGTGTAAACAATACCAAATATTTTATTTAACATGATCACAGGGCCAAAAGACCTGATAGAAAGTATGGTTATAGTAGACTCAAACCAAACGGACGACCAGGGTCGTAAAACTTCTCATTCACGCTCGCATGGCTGAAGGTGGGATGAGAGAGATAGAGATATGATCCTAGTCGTCCGTTTGGTTTGAGGATAGTATAGTTACAAGTTACTCTAATTGCCACAGCAAACATGTAAAGTTCATGATTATAGAACCAACTTACCAATAAATAATTGTAACTGTTTGCCTTGTATTACTGGGATAAAGTACTGATGATGTTGGGGGTCTTGTCCCTGTAACAAATATTTAAGACCTATCTATATCATTGTACCATTATTTTAATAAAGATTAGATAGGCGCAAACAGATATTACAACATTGAATTAATTGCAACTCTGATACAATAAGCTAAGATATTGTAATAATTTCAACTTACGTGCACAATATGAAATAAATAAAATATTTTTAAATTGTTTTCTTACGTTTATAAGCATGTGGAGTGGAAGAGCATCAGCTTGTAAAGATCCTTCACTACTGCTTGGTTTAACTTGTAAAATGTACATATTACTTGTACGAGATTCCACAGAATTTGAAGTAGAAGTGCTGTAATGTCCTGAAACCGAAACTATATGAATGCAAACAACAAGTAGTAATATTACAACTGTATTTTTTTAAAGTTCTGACCTGTTCTGACATAAACCACTGTCTAGAAAATATAGTTTAATACCTTGAGAACCATTATCCATCATCGACTCGTAAATTTTTCATTAATAAATTAAAAAGATATATACTAGAATATTTAATATTGAAAAAAGACCTGCACAATTATAAGTTAATACCACGGACGTAGAGAGTAAACGGGATAGTGTACACTGGCCAAAAAGTGTGTCCACATGAGACATCAAACCTGAGCCCTCCATCTCTTTCTAATTAGGGTGACCATAAGTCATATGTATGTGGGATATTAGCATAAGATTGAATGTATAGTTTGGCCAGGATCTTTTCTCATTCGTACATAATCAGAGAGAATCATACTGTATTTTCCCTATGCTAGTATAATTGTCCCAGAAAAGAGATGGATATAGTTATTTTCTCTCCTGTAAAACGCTTCACAACAACCTTACTTAATTTAGTCGTTATAACAGCTTTTAGTCGTTATAAAAGCTGTTACAGATGGGATGGGCGTATTGAATCGCGATCATGGTCGATTGTGAGGAAGGTGTGGTCCGCCGTACCTACATCAAAAACACAGCTATAAGAGAGAGCGAGACAGATATCCAGGATGGGGTAAAACGTTGTACTACGTAACTAGGTAATTCGCAAATCGTGTCGATTAAAAACACTGCCTTCGGTCGTGTTTTAATTTATCACCACTCGTTACGAATTTGATTCTTACTTTCAACACTTGTTTCGCAAATTACCTTATATTAATACTATACCGACTAGTTATCGATACCAGTCATTTTGTCAAGCCCTAGCGTAGCGTGGCGTAACAATTTATGTTTATACACGAAATTATCTTGAGTATTGACTAAAATAATAAAATATTAGCACACAACGAAATAAAAACTTACATTTAACTGTGTAAACCGGCATCTTACACTATTTATGCTTAACAAAATACCTATCACTATCAATATCATACTCATGGTGTGTTCATATACGTGATGACTTCCCTTTTGCATACTTAAGCTATTCTTTAAGCGTAAGCGTCATCGTAGATCTGTGGTCTGCAACAAAATTTTCAAATTTGCCGCCTTTGTATACTGACGGAAATGTGTGTCCAACCTATATAGAATCGATTACATCTATATAAATAGTTAGAATTAACGTTTCAGTAATTAAATATTATGTAAGTAAGTATAAACATGAGTCTGTAATGTCTAAGGACATTGGATTTAATTTTTGGCAATTATATAGCTCTCATTACATGAATCGAATAATTAAACATGCCGAAATAAGTATATCTTTATTTATTTATTAGTATACTATTTAGGTAAACTTATTTTTACATTAAGTACGTAACAATTCTGTAAGACCGATCCAAATCGCACCGATATCATAGTCACCCTAATGAGTTTGACAGTGTTTTCTTGATTGTACACGTGTGTGTGTGTGTGTGTGTGTGTGTACACGAAAAATATGTCATCAAGTTGGGGATACCAATTAATATCCAAAATTACTACAATTTCTACCATATTCAATTTAATGTTTTTTTTGTTATGCACATGCTTGGTTTAATCAGTTAATAATATTGACATCATAATGATTAACAAATTATTTAAAAGATATCGGAACTGTAATCGGAATATAGCACTAAAATAGTATCTGAAGGTAATTACTTTCAGTAGTATATTGATACAAATACTGCCACAATGGTATCTTTTTTACATTGGCAACATGTGCGAGTGAGACACGGGGCTCTGGTTTTCTATCTCATGTGGACCGTTTTCTCTAGTCTGGTACGAACAACTTTCTGGCTCGGTAATAAGGTTCAATTTAGTATGACAAAAAAAGTGACAGTTCGCTCCCGATTAATATATAACTTCCTGGTTAATACACAACTTTCTTTTCTTGTGCTGTGCCTGTCATTTTTTGACATTTATGACATTACCATAGAAGGCAGCATCCTATAGAAGTGGTATACGACGCGTGCCTCCGTGAGAGACAAAACATACGTTAAGCGACAATATTAAAAACACGTTTGAACATTCCTGACAACATACCAAAAACAATCTACGAATATAGCATCCTTGGTACAATGCCTCAGGGGCCTATTTTAAGCCCCCTCCAGACTATGCGCGTGATTCACGCGCATAGTTTGGAGGGGGCTTTAGATTTAAGCTATATAATCTACGTAATTCGGTCAGGTTATTTGTTGTCCATCATAAACCATACTAAATTTATGGTGGGGAACAAACAAAAAGTGAGACTGTGACAAAGACAAGCAATAATACGGCTTTCTCTGCTACTCCTACTGAAAGTTCCATAAGTGCATCTCGTTCGGTCATTTGGCCGTTTCATCTCTATATTATTGTACCTCTATGGACATGACCTATTATTGTCAGTGTAAAGCCTCCTCCACACTCGTGCGCGAATCGCGGCGCGAAGCCGCGAACGTGAGTGTGGCGTCGATTTTCGCAGACAGTGAAATCGACTCCACACTCGCGTTCGCGGCTTCGCCCGCGATTCACGCGCATAGTCTGGAGGGGGCTTAAGATTGTTTATGGCAATCTTGCGTCCAAAATTTAATAGTACAGCGGCCAGGGGGCCTCCAACACTAATCGATGTGACTGGACAGTATACTACTGACAAGTGGTATGGTTGTGTTCGGTAGAGTGTACTGAGTACGAAATGAGGACTTGTCACTTTCTAAGACTGTGGGGGGGTTAACTGTGACGTCACAAAGATGGCGGTCCTGGGTTTCAAATTTTAGATATTTACTCAGCAAGTTATTATCAGATTTTCAAAAATGAGGTGTCCTGTGAAAGCTGATGAAATGTAGAATAAAACATGCCATGTAACTAAAAGTGAAAATTAATTAATTATTTTTTTATTTACAAAAATCTGAAAACATAACATTGGTCTTTTTTTTGTAGCCCAAAAAACACAATGACAACGGCCACTTAGATAAAAAATATGTTATATAAATAATTTAGGTAGATGATTAAGCTACACGTTACTTCTTGAATTATGTGAATCCGATAATAAATAAGTAAACTACGATGATTATACCGCGGGCACGCCGCAGCGAACCGCGCGCGCTCGGTTACTTGGAGGTGCGGGCGCGACTGAGAATGCTGTACTGTATATCAAAAACAAATTAACATTTTTAAACAAATGCTATATCAAATGAAATATATTTAAATAGCCAATAAAACGTGGTTATAAACTGGTGCTTGTCATCTAATAATAAGTATATAGAAATAAGCAAACAATAAAAAACCCAAAAAGTAGTCACTTCAGTGTCGATTGGACTCATTGTATTATATTATTTATATGCCAAGCATGAAAAGGTAATCTAATAAATGTGACTAAAAACAATTTACGTTGTTTTGACGTAAAAATTTACTCGATTTATCATCACAAGATATATTGGAGTACATTATTGTCAAGGCTCGAAGTCGAAAGTAGCCTTCCAGCTGAGATTAGAGATTAAACAATTAGTCCAAAAAGAGAGTTCGTTCCCACAAGGGTGGTGTCTGTCCTCCCTGATGTGGTGCCTACTACTAGACTCAATGGTGAAATAGTTCAACAGGGGGGTATGTATGTACATGCAGGCTTACTCTGACGACGGAGTGTTACTAGTGAGAGGGACGGTTTTTAAGGTCGTAAGAGATATAATGATACGTGTATAGAGAGAGGACTGGATCTCAATCCGTCGAAAACAAAGCTAGTGTTATTCACTAATAGAAGAATAAAAGAGATGAAACCCATAAGATGCAAGGTATAGAACTAGAAATGGTGAATGAGCTGAAATATCTGGAAGTTACCCTAGACAGTACGCTCAGATCAGATACAAACTCACATCAAGGAGCAGACGGCAAAAGCCATAAGAACACTATGTCAATGCAAAAGGGCACTATGTCAATGCTCGGAATCTGACCTGAGGGACGCGACAGTCAGGGCTATCAGCACCGCTGCTTTCTGGGCATCCACTGTTTAGAGTTTTAGAGGAACCTCGACACGAGAGAAGTAGAAATCCGCTGGATCTACATGGCAGTGATATGTACTACCCAGGGTGCTATATGGGGATATGAGAACGACCCCGACACATGCAATTGGAGGTAATGCTAGGTTTGAAGCTTGGAGCGGGGTGGAGAAGAGCTACTGAACAGTGCTATAGAATGAAAGCATGTAAGGAATGGAGAAGCTACGTGGACAAGAGGCACCCGCTGATACAAAGAGAGGCACCATCAAAATTTGAGATGTTGATGGCCAATACCGACCTAATAAAAAGGCAGGAGATAATTACAGGGTACAATATAGGAGAGAGAGACAACTGGAAGGTGGAAGTCAGACACCCGACGACCATCTGCTTTACGAATGGCTCGAGAAGAAGCTCAACGAAACTAGCATAGTGATCCCTAAACTGGGAGAACAAGTATCAATATCACTGTGCAGATATGCGTATTCCAAGCAGGGGTATGTGCAATAGCCCGCTGTGCACGTATACTTAAAGAGAGTGTGCAGCAAGAAGGCGCTATTGTAATATATACAGATAGCCAGTAGGCAGCACTAAAGTCACTAAAGAAAATATCGAACACCTCCTCTCTCGTAAGAGAATGTCGAGAGGAGCTTAACTCGATAGGCAAATAAAGAAGTGTCGCGGTGGCATGGGTACCTAGGACACTAGGGAGTGACGGGAAATGAGACGGCGCACGAACTGGCGAGGATTTTTTTTAAATTTATTTATCATGAAGTACTCAACATTTTTGTCACGAATTATATTCCTCGCCAAACTGCGGTTGCAGTTTGTTGGCGAGGATGGAGGCGGAGACGGAATATAATGGGTCCGGAACCGGCTCTGCCTATGTCAGCGAATGTTACGAAAGGAGTCATAGAAAAGGTAAATGGATGGAGATGGAAAGCACAGTCGAAGATGATGACTTAAGGTATAGATAGATCACAGGAGAACCAGGTATCTTTTGAAACTAGGTAAGAGCAGTCTGAGACTACTGACGGGTATCATTACTGGTCATAACACCCTCAACAGACGTCTTAAGATAATGGAAATTAGTAGAGACACCTCCTGTCTACACTGTGGTAAGGAGGAGACTAGCTTACACTTACTACCTTACTAGCAGAATGTACTATGTATGTGGCATCGCGATATAATGCATTCGGGAGAGACACACTGAAAGAAAACGAACTAAAGGACGTCGAACTTAAAGATGACATCTGTTCTGCAGGTAAACAAAAAGATTTGAGGAGAATGGTGTGGAAATGCCGCCGGGACAGTAACCTGCAGCTCCAACCTCAGGGAATTGGGCTGAATGGACGCTACACGTGATTAGGTAGCAGCCCGTCTGCTTCCGGCCGGGCGTCCGTACACTACATCTACAACATTAAATTTTTCCGTTAATATAATCTATAACAACACACTTACCCTTAAGTATTAGGAAAAGCACCAGCAAAAATGTATTTAAGTCCAAATTAAAAAAAAACTCATGTTGAACCAATATGAAGCTAGGATAAACTTAAGTTAAAGAATGTCATGTTATATTGAATTTATATTTGTAACTTATACTAGTATCTAAAATAGTTTAAATACCTAAATAAGTAAAATAGCCTAAAACTGTATGTAAAGAGAGGAGCCTATTTCTACCGACTGTTATACAGTTTGGCGGAGGTTTAGGTACAACCTTTATTAAATGCTGTTTCCGTGAATAAATGGATTATTTATTTTATTTTATTTTTTATTTGCTGATTTATAGAGATATCGCTTGCCAGGATACGTATGCTTAATAACATGAATTTGGTTCATAATGATAATTATTTTCGATAACTCTCACTAATAACCGCTATTTTTTAAATATTTTTTTAATTTTTATTTTATGTTTATTTCTATATACTTATGTATAAGATAACAAGTATTTCATTTGATATAGCATTTGTTTAAAAATGTTAATTTGTTTTTGATATACAGTACAGCATTCTCAGTCGCGCCCGCACCTCCAAGTAACCGAGCGCGCGCGGTTCGCTGCGCCGCGCCCGCGGTATAATCATCGTAGTTTACTTATTTATTATCGGATTCACATAATTCAAGAAGTAACGTGTAGCTTAATCATCTACCTAAATTATTTATATAATATATTTTTTATCTAAGTGGACGTTGTCATTGTGTTTTTTGGGCTACAAAAAAAGACCAATGTTATGTTTTCAGATTTTTGTAAATAAAAAAATAATTAATTAAATTACACTTTTAGTTACATGGCATGTTTTATTCTACATTTCATCAGCTTTCACAGGACACATCATTTTTGAAAATCTGTGGCCTATTTTATAAAGCTACAACTTACAATTTACAAGCGGAAGTCTCGTTCTAACACATAGGGTTAGAAAGAGACTTCCGCTTGTAAATTGTAACTTGTAGCTTTATAAAATGGGCCACAGATAATAACTTGCCAAGTAATTATCTAAAATTTGAAACCCGGGACCGCCATCTTTGTGACGTCACAGTTAACCCCCCCACAGTCTTAGAAAGTGACAAGTCCTTATTTCGTACTCAGTACACTCTACCGAACACAACCATACCACTTGTCAGTAGTATACTGTCCAGTCACATCGATTAGTGTTGGAGGCCCCCTGGCCGCTGTACTATAAAGATGCGACGGATAGTTGTTTGGCCGGATACCAGATACCGGATATTGGGCCTGACCATCGGCCGAATATCCGGTATCCGGCAGCCGAAATTCGGCCGGCGGAACTTTACTTACGTTTCGGCTTTTCAGGTGCGCATTGTAATGATTTGACTAGGTTTTGACTAGGGTTGCCAGATCGAAAGGCGCTATTATCGGGAAAAAATATAAATGTTTCGGGATTTTGGAACATAAGTCGGGAAAAAGTAATTGTATTGAAAACAACGATATTTTACATTATTGGCACTACGTCAGCTGCTCTGCTCATAAACGTTTTTATATAAAAATAGTATAAATTCTTTGAGATCTTGAACAGTCTCGCTCATCGCTCGACGTGGGTCGCTCGCTCACTCGACGATAGTTCGGAACTTGAAATCATTGTTTTTTATAACGTGAAGCTGTTTTTCGGGACAGTTTTCACTTTGTCGGGAATCGGGAACACATGCCAAAAATCGGGAGAATCCCGCCAAATCCCGACCATCTGGCAACCCTAGTTTTGACCTGTTTCGTATGGACTTTTTGGCGGGAAGTCGAAAAAAGCGGGCGATTTAATTTTCGCAGATTTTCTCAAATTGATTTTTATTGTATATATTAGCTTAATTTAGGTGTAGATAATAAATTTGTGTACATAGAACATTGTGTAAATAAAAATGGGTGAAAACACCGGCGGGGGCCAGCCCCCCGGTGATAAAGAACCGAAAGAACGGAAGAAACGAAAGTTGGCGACTCCGGACCTTAACACGAACTATAAAATGTTTGTTAAGCCTAATTACAAGCGACAATTCCCAGACAATCACAGTGCAGAGTGCGTCGTGTATGTAGAATCGCAGGAAAATGATAAGTTAGGCAATAGGAATCCCATTGCTCTGACTAAACTATTCACGGACAATGTTAAAGGAATAGTCGGCGTGCATCGAGTGAACGCGCATAAAGTAGGCGTCACTTTTAAAAAACCTGCACCGGCCAATAACTTTCTCAAAATGGACAATTTTTTGGGCAAACATAAGTTAAAAGCGTTTGTACCAGCACACCTTACAGAGACGACCGGCGTGTTACGTTACGTGCCTAAGGAGATGAGTAATGAAGAGATCTATAAAAACATTACCTGTGACACGGAAGTGATCTCTGTTAAGAGATTCATGAGAAAAGTGGACGGCAAATTGGTACCCATAGGTACGATTGCTGTTACTTTTGCGGCTACGACTTTGCCCCAATATGCATACATGCAAATGTACAGATACCCCATACACATGTATATACCACCACTGCTGCAATGCTATAAATGTTTAAAGTTCAACCACTCAGCAAGAGTTTGTCGAGGCGAACAAATGTGTTCAGCTTGTTCCGGATAGCATTCATATAAAGAATGTGATGTAGACGAAATCACCTGCATTAATTGCAAAGGCAATCACTTGGCGATCTCCAGAGATTGCCCTGTGAAACAAAGGAAAATGGAAGAAAAGAAAGCCAAGTATGAAAACCTCGGCCGAAGTTTTGCCACTGTGGTGAGTAGTACTGCACCATCAGTCCCTGTACCTACAACTAATCCAAAAGTATTTCCAACCATAACCAAACCAAGTAATACTGTAGGCGTAAGCCAAACTTCCCTGAATATTGAGCAACTACTGAATGACGACACCATCATTAATGCATTAATCAAATCTTTGGTTATGCTTGGGAATGACAGAAGTGATACTCCGATTAATAATATAAGAATAAAACAAATACTCAAAGCAAATTTATTAAATTAAATCATGGACACTTGTTTACATCTAGCACAGTTTAACATTCAAAGTTTGTTACATAAGAAAGCCCTATTAAATACATTTCTTGCAGAGCAACAGATAGACATTTGTTTATTAAATGAAACATGGCTTAAAAGTACAAGTACAATTCCTAACTTTGCTCCATACAACTTTATACATAAAATTTCAAAAAATGCCAAAAATGGAGTAGGTATACTTATTAAACAAAATTTACAATATAGTATCATAAACACAACTTTTTATGAATCCATTCAGAATATCTGTGTAGCTATAGAAACATCAATTGGTAAATTATACATTCTTTGTGTTTATTGTCCACCTAATGGTAGCAGGTTTGATGTCAGTAAAATGAAAAAAGTGTTGCTTGAAACACCCAAGCCATGTCTCATCATGGGTGATTTTAACGCTCATCACATCTTATTTGGCTGTCAATCAAATAACAGTAGAGGAAATAGTTTGTACAATATTATTGATGAATTTGACTTGTGTATTTTAAATGATGGTAATCCAACAACAGTGCAATATCCAAATAGGAATCCATCTGCAATTGATATAACTCTTGTCAGTCCCACATTAGCTCCACTTTGTGAATGGCGTGTTCATGATGACCCAATGGGCAGTTACCACTATCCAACTCTGGTTGATATAATTGTGAAGCCATCCATATATGAATCCCGACCTGTAGAAGAAAAATATATTTATAATAGAGCAGACTGGTCCAAGTATTATAATTTATCAGAAATCTGTTTTTCTTATTTAGACATTGGTAATACAGAACCTCTTAATTTGTATAATAATTTTGTAAATATTTTATATGACATTCGTTCAGAAACAGTTCCAAAACTAGAATCAAAACAATCCATGAAGGTCATGAGGAAACCTGTTCCCTGGTGGAACCAAGCATGCCTTGACGCTGTTAAAAAATCTAAAGAAGCCTTAAGTCTATATAGAACATCACCCAGCATTGCTAACTTTATAAACTACAAAAAGGTTGATGCTCAGAAAAAAAGAACATTAAAAGAAGAACGTGTGAGGTCTTGGCATGAGTTATGCAGTAGTTTTAATAGGATGACACCGGTTTCTAGGATATGGGGATACATGAAAAAGTTTAAAAGAATTGGCTCTTCTCACAATAGATATTTAAATGATGAATGGGTGCCAAGTTTTTTAGATAAATTATCAGACTCATCTCCATTAAATAAAAATAATTTAAATAACATTAATCAGTCAGATGAAACTCCAAGTAACATTTTTCTAAATAGACTATTTACACTTAATGAACTGTTTATATCACTCAAAAGTAGAAAAGACACAACACCAGGGTTAGACAATATACCATATATGTTAATAAAAAAGTTGCATCCTAATGCTATAGAAATACTTTTGCATATTTATAATAAATTATGGGATTGTTTAGTCATTCCAGAATCATGGAAAACACAATGTGTCATTCCCATCTTAAAGCCAAATAAACCAGTAAATAGTCCTTCATCATACAGACCAATTTCATTGTCATCATGTTTAGGCAAACTTTTTGAAAATATGTTAAAGTTACGTTTAGATTACTACGCAGAAACTCAAGGAAAGCTACCGGATGTTCAGTTTGGATTCAGAAAAGGCAAAAGCTGCACTGAAAGTTTTGTTTCATTTATTAGTGACCTTAAAAAGGCTAAACTTAGTCATACAAATGTTATATGTGTTTTTCTAGATGTAAAAGGTGCCTTTGATAATGTTAATATTGAAAGTTTAATTACTGTATTACATCAATTAGATCTCCCTGCAAAAATTTTAAATTGGATTTTTGGTTTTTTATATAATAGGACTGTATATGTAAAATTTAACAATAAGCTGTATGGCCCTACAACAGCTAATAAAGGAACAATGCAAGGTGCAACCTTATCACCCTTATTGTACCTTTACACATCTCAAATCCTTAGTTTTGTAAATACATCCCAAGTTAAAATATTGCAATTTGCTGATGACTTGCTTTTGTACTGTGAAAATCAAAATCTAAATATGGCTGTTGATTATATGAACACCGCTTTAACTCAATTACAAAGATATTACAGCAACATTTTAAAATTAGAAGTTAGTCCCGATAAAAGTAAAGTCTTAGTAATCAGTAGAGACCCATATGCACAGTCCATTGTAAATATTAGTTATAATAATAATGTAATTCCTATTGCCAATCATCACAAATTTCTAGGTGTTATTATAGATGATAAATTGAAATTTGATAAACATATAGACTATATAAGCCAAAATGCTATGAAAAGCATAAATATTATGAGAAGTTTAGCAGGAACATTCTGGGGTTCTGACCCAAAAACACTAAATATGCTTTACAAAAGCATAGTCAGAAGCCATTTTGACTATAGTTCCCTAGCATACATGAATGCGAGTAGCACGCTTTTAAGAAAATTGGATGTATTACAAAACATTGGTTTGAGAGTCATAAGTGGAGCCATGCGCACCACTCCCATTAACTCAATGGAAATTGAAAATTGTATACCTCCATTGTTCTTGCGTCGTTTACAGCTGGCTGAGAGATTTTGTTTAAAGGAGTTGTCGTGTGAGAATCTTGTTGTCTTAGATAAAGTGTTATACCCAGTAGAAATTGCTCAGTCAGCTAACATCTCGGCTAATACTCTCATTACAGGTTCTTTACCTGAAATATCCATAATTATGATGAACACCAAAAAAGTGACAAAAAATATGTACATAGATAACCAGTGGCCAATTTATAAGTACTCATATAATACTTTACTAAGTTATTTTAATGTTAAATCTCACTTAGACCTGATTAAAAACAAATTTGACTTTCTTGAATTTATAAATGATAAACATGACTACTATATTATCTATACTGATGGCTCCAAAAATGACCATGTTAAAGCTGCATATTATGACCCTCAAATGAAAGTGACAAAATGTATCAAAATCAATAGTAATTGTAGTATATTCACGGCTGAAGCTTGGGCAATATTAGAAGCTTTGACATATGTAAATAGTAATGTAAATAATGTAAATATTCTAATTGTAAGTGACTCTAAGAGTGTTTTAACTGCTGTATGTAACAGTTCGTTAGAATATAAGCAAAATTATATAATATGTCAGATTAAGGATAGGCTATGTAAGTTACAGAAAAATGTAGAATTTTTATGGGTGCCCTCCCACAGTGGCATAACAGGAAACGAGGTTGTGGATCAGGCGACTCGTCGGGACCACGACCTGGACCTCACAGAATCTTTTAAAGTGCCATTTACTGATTATTACCATTACTTCAAAAGTATTACTAAAGGAATATGGAAAGAATATTGGAGACATAATACAGAATTACTGGATAAAGGAAGATGGTATGCAAGCATACAAAACGACTTACCAACAACACCGTGGTATTATAACTTTAAATACACCACCAGGAAATTCATGACATGTATAAACCGTCTGCGATTTGGTCATTGTTTGGTCCCAGCACATCTTAAGAGGAAAAATATTATTACTGATGATAAGTGTACATATTGTTTTAAAGAAAATGCGGACATAAAACACGTTATATTTGATTGTGAATCGTTTGCCATGCAAAGGCTGTTACTTGTCAGTGTCATTAGTGATGTTGCTGAAGAGAACTCGTTAAGCAAAGAGTAAAGTAAGTATAATAGGTAAAGAGAGCCCTCTTGAAGCATTTTATGGAAACTCATTTGAAAGCGCCATCTCTGATTCTCCCCCGAAACTAAGTATGTATGTGTGCGTGTACAACTACATATGCATCCATACGTGTACTTTCGTCCCACATAATATTAGGTCTACTTGGTCGGTTTAAAAGTCCATTTTTTGATTGGTTTCTTGTAACAAATAACTGTAATTGTTTACAAGGAGTCAAACAAAAAATGTACTTGTAAACCGCCCAAGTAGACCTAACATTATGTGGAAAACGTTAATTAATGTTATCAATAATGGAATTATAAAAAAAACAGAATATTAAAGTAAATATGTTTATTGCTTTCATTTTGTTGATAGCGTAATACAATAAGTGTAGGGAAAATAGTAACAGAGACAATAGACTCGTAAAGAAGCAAACTTGTTGTTTACCTCTCGTGCTTATATCGAGATCAAAACATGCGAAATATTCCAAAATTACTAGTGTATAGAGAGATTTAAAAAGTGGAATCTTGATCGTTGCAGAGTCACGAGAAGCGAGCAAACTTTGCTGCCGAGAGTAATTCATGTTTTACTCCACATGATCCCTAGGAAAGTACAATTTTTGGTAAATAATAGAAAAGAAGGCGTGTGGTGAAAAAGCATTCACACACAAGAAGATACATGTTAATAAGAAAATTTACTACGCCATAAGAATAAGAAGAGCCTAAAAATATGCGTTATACCAGTGCAAACTCCATTTAACATATTTTATTTTTGTAATGTTTATGTCTGTTGTAATATGATTGTGCTGCACGTTTAGTTTCGTCGTCATCATCATTATAATTTATTTTACCACATAATATGCGATTAACTGATCTGCACCAACTGTACAGTAAAACATTTATTGTAGTGTTTGTGAAATACTGGGTCAGTTTATCTTTATGTATAAAACATTTAAAAGGATAATCAACCAACACATCAGTTATTGCGGTAATGTCTTTTTTCAAGTTATTCTTCGGCACATTTTTTTTTAAAAACGACATTGTAATATTTTGTATGTCATGAAAACAATTGACAAAATCCTCGCTTGGGTAGCAAAGCCATCGCCTCGTGCTATATTCTTTTGCTTTAATGAATGCATTTTTTTTGTCTGCGTCTTGTCCATCAACTAGACTTTCTCTGCAGGTCTCACACCTTTTGACAACATTTTTAAGACATTTAGTCAGTACCCATCCACACACATAATTCCGCTGACCCGCATCGGATTCTTGTAAATTGTCACATGAGAAAACCTCAGCATTACATTCTACATCCTTTTCAGGTGGAACGTCTGCGTCTGCATGTTTTTCTTTCAGAAAGAAATCTAGTGTTTGTAGACATTTATTTGAGTCATCTTCGCAGTTCGCATTTTTGGAATGGAGCGAGTTATAATTGTTTAATAAAAGCGCTTTAAAGGCCGCTTCAAACGCCGTAGTATTAGGCGCGTTGTTTCTTGCCCCATAGCTGCGAATGTTCCCGAAAAAGTTTTCTAAGGGATCCTGATTTAAGTGTCGGGTTAATAAAATGTCAAAACCGAACTTTTCCGACAAAACTGTCCATATTCTTTCTACACCTTCTATAGTTTTAATAAAATTAATAACAGATGGGACGGTCTGTTCGATTTTTCGCATTTTATTCCCACTCATTTCTTGTTTTTTTATAAATGTTACTGTCTTTAAAATTGTTTTACAGTCTTGCCATAGTTTATGATGTGGCGAATTCCGCTTCACGCATCCTTTGTATTTTTTTCCGTTAGGAATGCTTATGGTATTTCCATTCAGGCTGTCGAATAGGTCGTCGAGCATCAAAGTAATGTCAATTAATTGACGACACTCCTGAGGCAGATCGCCACTGGCCGATAGGTGTTCAGCGGCTACAGCTACGCTATGGCTAAATAATTGGGTCGCTAATTTGACTCGCATTTTTTTTATTTTTTGTCGATTTACATGCTCTTCGGTCAACTTGTCCACTAGCCGTAGTTCTCCATATGTTCGGTCGGCGGCATATAACATTTCATAATGTTGCCACATCACTATTTTCTCTTGCCCGTTTGTGACATAGCGCATGTCCTTGGAAAGTAAATTATTCCTGAGTCCCTTCATTAAATGGGGAGTGTCATAAATATGGATAATGTTTTTGCCATTTATTTTAAAATGTTCATATGGTAACTCCTTCTGTAGCTGTTTATTTTCTTTTTTGGTGTCATTTACTAGTTCCTTGATGGCTCCAACATTTACTTGGCTCTGATCACAAACAGTATTCACGATTATGAGACCAGATTTTTGTGCGTGTTTGATAACATCCACAATAATGTTTTTTAATTCCGTTTTCTGCAAACATGTCGTAAAATAGTAGGCAATCGGTTGCTTAAAATTATGTTTGATTCCTTTTACCATAAATACTAAGGCGTGGTCCGCAAACGCCTTGTCACGGTTGCAAGCAAAGCCTTCCATTCTATCCTTCTGCGCATTATAAGAAACCTGCGGTTTTAATGACATCTCGTCGAACATGAGGCTGCATAATCTGTCAGATAGGTTTTGCTTCGCAACAGTTTCCTTAATTTTTTTGAAAATTATAGGGTTTATCCCCGGTCTAAGTTTTATCTGGCCCAGTAAGCGCTTCATAGCTTTTGTAGATGGTAAGGTAAAATATTTATGAAGTAATGCATAGCATTTCGGACTTTTTTTGTATACAGATAATGACAACACCTTTTCTTCAACAGTGAAGCGTCGTCCTTTTGGTGTTTTTTTCGCTTGCTGCTGCATCTGCATAAATAGTCGCGCTGGTTTTGTCATGTTATTTACAATATCCTGGAATGCAGGATTGGTTGTGAGGTCTTCGGCATTTGCCAGCCTCGCTGCAAATGACTTGGATTTTTTCTGTAACCTTATTATCTCAGTACGTAGCCGCTTGATTTTTGTACGCAGTGAGATTGATTCTGCTAAGCTGGTGCTAGATGATTTTGTTTTCAGCCCATCTGAAAAACAAAACTGAATGTGTGAATTTGGAAGCATGGTTAAAAATAATAAACCGCACTGTTACAATAGAGACTATTACTGCCATGTTCTGCCGCCAGAGGGCAACATTAATTTGTTTGGTAAACCACAATGCAGTGGTTCCTAACCTTTTCAGTCCGGTCACCCCTATGACTAACTAGGTAACCTGATCTTAAACTGATTTTTATGAAATTTGGTACCAATAGAGATAGTTTTCTGAGTTGGTACCGAGGAAGGACAAAGGATAGCTTTTATAAGATAAGATAAAAAAGGAAGCTCCGTGGAAGTATGTGTGGGTAATCTATGTATAATAAGCAAATAGTCTGTTCGAGATCCTGAAAACGGTGAAAAATAGAGATACTACTCTTAAAAATACGTGTAGTATCTCTATTTTTCACCGTTTTCAGGATACCTCATTAGTTTCGTCATGATGCCTAGAAAAATGTATTCGAAGAGAGTATTAGCACACAAAAAATATCAAAAGTTATAAACAAAAAAAGGGGAGATTAAATAGTTGTTTTTTATTTCCCCAATATCGCAATAAGTATCTGTCCTTCCTTTTCCCGAAGCGATTTTGTGCTGGCTAAAGCTATTAGAACCCTTAATTTTCAGTGATATATAAGGCTTAACATGCTTTACTTTTAATATTTTTTGTGTACATTACACGCTTCGAATACATTTTTCTAGGCATCATGACGAATGAGATATCACACGTATTTTTAGGAGTAGTATTTCTATTTTTCACTGTTTTCAAGATCTCGAACAGGCTAAAAAGGTGGATAAAAAGTAAGCTACTTAAATCATAAATTCCACGTAGAATAAGTCGTGGGCAAAAGTTAGTAGGTATACAGTGTGTAACTGGCTTGCGGGCATTTATTAAAACTGATAATAATATGATCCATTAGCAGTTGTTTTCGTGTATTAGCAAATCATATTAATGTGAATTAACAGCTTAATTAAATTTCGTATTTGCGTAATTGTCGTTACTCATATCGCTAACGCACGTGGTACAAGGCATATCATGGTACGGGGATAAAAAACTGAGACAACTCTATAGCCCGCTCCACACTCGCGCGCGAATCGCGGCGCGAAGCCGCGAACGCGAGTCTGGAGTCGATTTCGCATATCAGCGAACTAGACTCCACACTCGCGTTCGCGGCTTCGCCCGCGATTCACGCGCATAGTCTGGAGGGGGCTTATCACAAAATTACTGTCGTCCTTATCATTGCGTTCATATATGGAGGTTTTAAGTGTTTTTTGTAAACTTTGACATGATAATTTCAAAAGTCGTCAACACGTCGGGTTGTCAAAACACACCAAAAAATATGCAAAAGTGGTATTAGATTTTCTTTAAAATGGGTTACGATGCTCAAGAGCTGTTAATACACGTGGAACTGCAGCTCAAGGCTTAAGGCTTTATCGGAAACACTTCCCTAATTGACGACATCCACACAATGCTCGATTGATAACAGCGGCTTCTCAGCGAGTTCGTGAGATCCAGCCAATCGCCCCTGGTCAGCTTGAAAGCGCAATGCACGGGACCGTGCCAGTGCAAGTTGGGGAATGGATTCTCGAGCACTTCAGACAGGTAGCAAACCAACGACAAGTACCTTACCTACTCGTATTATGTGGCGTTAATGTATTATATTGTAATGTATAAAAATTAGGGGTTTGAATTTAAGTTTAATTTAGTTGGTAATAAAGTGTTTATCAATGAAACTAGTGCCTTTAATTTGGTGTAGCTATCTTAAGTGTTGTTGGTATACTTGGTATCGCTAACTCTTAAAATTAAACGTCGTAATAATAATAAACAAAGTATGAAGAGCTGTCATTAGCACTTACTTGTCAATTTACTGTGCTGACCATTGCTGGCAATTAAAATTTCGTTAGAAAGTTAATAAAGGCTGAATTTTAGTTTTTTAAGTAAATTAAGATCATGGTTAAGTTAAAGAACTATGTTACTTTACCCTGTTTCAATAAAAGCCCACTTGTCGGTAACAGACTGTATACCTATTGTATAAATGTAAATATACCTTGACCGCCCAAAGCACCTCCCGCCCATTTAGATTTGCTTATCACGCTGTAATTATGCTCCATGATTACACCGGCGCGAGCTTGAGCAGCACTCGTATCTTGAGTTATAGCTGAAAAAGTATTAAGATTCTTATTATCTATCCATTATACATACCTACCTACTAAATAGGCAGAAATTTATGTCATGAATTTCTATCGCTTTATTGTACAGTGTTGAGTGAGGTACGGCTAAACCGGAAATAACTGAATCGAATTTGATGAAATCCGCTCGTACTCTGAAGCTATGGCTGTGGCTAAATGTCTCTGTCGCATAGAGCTGGGTGCGCCTCATGCTGCCCTCCAGTCGCTATTATGTGTTCCCTTGTTTGGGATGAGGTTGTTATTGTTACTCATGAAACCATGACATTAAGTAAAATTTCTGTGAGAATGAAATAGAGGGCAACTGCTAGAATACTCTCCTTCACATTCCATATTTTAATTGCTTAATTTTACAAAAAAACATGTACCTTTACAAGTAATTAAACAATATTAGTTAGTTGTACATTGTTGTTCAATACAATTTTCGTTGGTCGCCACTTGAGAGACATCTAGTATCGAGTAGCGGTACTGATAATTCCGCTACTCGATGCTAGATGTCGACTATGAAAATACTAATATTTTTGGTACCAAAACTGATGGAGTGAGCACTCTTGTCTTACTATATTTCTCTATGGTATTATTTAAGCAAAAACCTACCTGCGGAATTGCTTTGTGTTGGTGTACTGAGACTCTGAAACTGCGGAAAGAAGGCGGCTTGAGGCATTTCAAAAACATCTGAAAATATCATTTTTATATATAAATAACGTTAGAAAAAGAGAAAATGTGGCGAGTAACAAAAAACCCGTGGTAGCCTGTTCGGTAAGGGAAATTATCGCTTACAAACAACAAACACAAACAAACAAACTTTTATCCCTTTTTAACCCCCTTAGGGGTTGAATTTCCAAAATCGCTTCTTATCTCTTGTACACTTTATATATAAATCTAACCTGGTGTGCAAATTTCAAATTTCTATCTTTTGTAGTTTCGGCTCTGCGTTGATGAATCAGTCAGTTGATGTGTCGGTCAGGACACTTGCATTGCATTTATATATAAAAATATAATATAAAATATATAGATTACCCGTATTGGTTGGTAATGCAGCCTGCTGTGGTGCTTCAATAGAAACTTGTTGTAAGTTTGAGGTAGAGGCTTGTTCATTAATGTTTGGCTGAGTAGCATGCGAAATTTCCAAGATGTCAACATGCCTTTGTTCTGTAAAAAGGTACAGAGATTGGTTGTTGCGCATGCAAATTTGAACCCCATACAAACTTTCATCCCTTTTGAACCCCTTAGGGGTTGAATTTCTCAAAATCGCTTCTTATCTCTTGTACACTTTATATATAAATCTAACCTGGTGTGCAAATTTCAAATTTCTATCTTTTGTAGTTTCGGCTCTGCGTTGATGAATCTGTCCGTCGGTCAGGACACTTGCATTTATATATAAAAAATATATAGATTACCCGTATTGATTGGTAATGCAGCCTGCTGTGGTGCTTCAATAGAAACTTGTTGTAAGTTTGAGGTAGAGGCTTGTTCATTAATGTTTGGCTGAGTAGCATGCGAAATTTCCAAGTTGTCAACATGCCTTTGTTCTGTAAAAAGGTACAGAGGTTGGTTGATGCTCTAATGGACGGAATAGTTCATATGACGGAATTAGCTACGTTAACCATATTTCTGTCAGCGGTACATTGCATGTAATGGCTTCTTTTCTCTAAATATCACTATAAAAATTATGCATACTGCTTTTTAAAACACGTAACAATAGTAACCTAATCAATCAGTACAGTCAGCAGCAGAAGTTGCTAAGCGGGCGAGTGGTTTAAAATGATCTGGACGCGACTTTATAGTTAAGACAATAAGAGCATGTCAAGGTAATTTCGAATACCTCGCCCGCTTAGCAACTTCTGCTGTTGACTGTACTACAAGTACCATTGCGGCTACGTGCCAGATACAGCCTAGTCGCATTTTTTGTTTTAAGTCCGACTCACGCTTGAAGCTAAAGGTACTCCTCTTTGGGACACTTCGGGAATTCGGCCACAAAACTTTATTTTTTAACTTCCTCATTTACCGCCCAAAAGTGGCCCTTATGCCTAAAATTCATTTCTTTACGTTACACGTCCATCCGTGTTTGGGTCACTAATTTACATAATTATGTGTACCAAATTTCAACTTAATTGGTCCAGTAGTTTCCGAGAAAATAGGCTGTGACAGACGGATAGACAGACAGACGCACGAGTGATCCTATAAGTGTTCCGTTTTTTCCTTTTGAGGAACGGAACCCTAAAAACATCCTTATAAAGAGTTAGACTGGTTTTTCCGACTTACGTATAACTAATTCTGAAAGATAATCTTATAGATTCATACCAGGTAAATGCAGTGAAGGCACTGCTAATCTATTTAACCGGTGATTACGGTTTTTGTCTGCATTCTTGAAATGTTTATCACAAATGATCCTCTTCTTATGGTACTCATAATCCGAAGATTTTTCCAACTTGCCACCAACAAGTGTGACCCAAGATTTGAATTGTTCTGGATACTTGTCAGGATTTGGAAAGCGATGGGTTATTGTTCCTGAAAAAATAAATTTACTCTCCTTGTATTATGTCTGCCTGATACATGTAATGTAAGATAATGTTAAAATAAGTATGTATAACACATATTTTTATACCATGTCTGGAGTATCTAGATATGGGATTTTGAACTATACATATGCATAGATATGACAAGATTCTTATAGCTATATTTTATTGTTAATTAATAATATTTAAATGATAAGTTTTAAGAGGTATTCTAATAAGCCTACAATTTTTCATTTTTATTTGTATTAGGTATAGGTTATTTTAAGTAATTGCTATGCCCTTGCAGGGTTCATGTTTGAAACAACTTATTTGTTATTTACTACCTATATGTACAACATGAATGCAAATAAAGAACTTGAACTTGAACTTGAATGTATTAGGTACCACAATTCGTGAAAATGAACTTACCAGTGTTTTTACATCCAAAAGCACATAGTCTAGGCATTGTAGCAGATTTATCGATAGTGGCCTGCCTTATCAAAAGTTACTAGTACTTAGGTACTAGTACTTAGGTACCTACCACGAAATAAATTTACTGTAAAATAGCGTCCATATCGCACAAAATAACACAGCACACAGCGAATGCTCAACGACAAGGCGGAGCAACACAGAGATAACTCAACGCACTTTCGGGGTTTTCATAACAGGGTATGTGTTTTAATTCGGGCTATAATCTAATTTCTTCAGAACCGTAACGAAGAAAATGGCTGAACCATCACTGAAATATTTCAAATTTACCCTCTTCCAGTGACAGCAAAAAAAATTGCTTGTCTATGCTTGACATGGTCTTGGCGGATATGCAAGTGTTGCCAGCATAAAAAAACAGTATAATTAAATCAAATTTATAACAAAATTCTTATTTTTTCACAAAATTGATTGAAAATTATAATAATTACAAATATGAATTCGTACTTATTTTAATTTAAATATTAATGCCACTGAAATTATATACATTTTATAGTGACATCTGGTGAAGTAGTTTGTGTAATCGGAAGTCAACTAATTTTGTGAGAAGCAAGATATAGAAGTCGCCTGCATCTTTACTGACGTTAACTACATTTGTAGTGTCCCCCCCCTGTGTGTCGTTAAGTGTTCCCCGCCTCGTTCAAGATTTATTATCTAACCCAGTTTATTTTATACCAGTATTTAATTTTATTTTAAATACTGTAAAAGAAATTTAATTTAAATGTATATACTTGATTGTCATGTAAGATATAAATTACTTGTATATTAAGTTTCAAAAGAGTTAATGTTATATAAGTTGTGTTTGCTAATTGATACTAAAATTGTTATTCTTTGTGTACTAGTTTATCTCATGTTGTTATGGCTATTATTGTGGTTTTTTATGGTTTTTATGTAATGTTTATGAATACGACTGAAGGACTTGTATCCATGGTCATGTAATAAATTAAAAAAAAAAAAAAAACCTGTTTCGTATAGTTCGTTTTTTTTTTAACACTATAGTCCGTTTATTTTAGCATTAGAAAGAACTTCGCAGAAGTTCGCTAGTGGTTCTAAATCTGGCACTTTTAGCGGTAACAATTTGAAGTAAATTATATGTATTGACCATGCTACATTAGATAATTCAATAATTATTAACAATAAACGAGCCTGATAAAAACTGCACGCTTTCTTCTGCGGAGTTCTTTCTAATGCTAAAAAAACGAACTATAGAAATAAGGTAAACAATCTTGATGTGTCTTTTAATTGAAAAACACATTTTAAAAATAAATTACGGCAAATATGTAACAATTATGAATCTAATACGATCATTTCTAATCTTCTGCTTTCATAAGTAATAGTTTTCTATTTTTAGAAAGCGTTTTTCAATTAAAAGGCATGTCAAGATCGCTTACCTTCTTGCAAGTTTTTTCTAATGTTAAAAAAACGAACTATGGTTAACGTTCGCGAGGACTCATTTTTGGGTTCGAAATGAGTGCAGAGTGCAAGTGAGTAGAATGTTTAAATTGTTTTAAAATAATAAACGAATACGATTATGACCGTGACCGTTTCTTATTCCAATTTTGTTTGCTCTGAAATGGATCATCCATTAATTACATCACACGTTTAGGGGGAGGGAGGGGTCAAGAAAATGTGACATATTGTGACATGGGGGAGGGGGAAGACACAAACTTTGTGACGTCACTTTAACTTCATCAGTAACCGAAAATTTATTTAAATTATTTTATTCGCTGTACATAACAAGTTTTTAAAACAATAATCGTTTGTATTCGTTATATTTCTTTCCTAAGCAGTTTTGGGTTATAAAATTACTAATATTTATATCGACAAAAATATTTTGATAAAATATTAATAATACTTAGGTACAATACTTAATTCTATTTGGCGATTTCGTAGAAAAAATGTGACGTCACACTAGGGGGGAGGGGTTTGCCAAATGTGACCAAGTGTGACAAGGAGGGGGGGAGGGGTCAAAAAACCTAGAAATTGGTGTGACGTAATTAATGGATGACCCCAAATCCAAAGAGCATATAATCACTACATGTTACTATCCAGAATCCGGTCGGTTAGTCGTTCACTAACCGGTATCCGGCCGGATGTTAAAATATTGGCCGGATAGGCCGGATACCGGATAATAACCGAATATCCGGTGCATCTCTAGTCCAAATTACGTAGGTAGCTTTTATTTCATGTTTTTCGAAGCTGATATTCTTTGCTCTGGATTTTGTCGAATATGGCTCTTTTACATGTAAATGGGGAAAGGGAAAATATGTAATAAAATCAAGGTTTTATCATGAACTAGCCTTTATTATATACGTACTGTCTATTAGGCGTTGAAACTAATATCTTATATCTATGTCCACATGACGATGGTTCATTTTAAACGATGGTTTATATTTCGTGTTAGGTTTTAGGCGTTGGCGACGATCCAGTCGGTGTATCTGTTGACGCGAGTGTTGACACCGGGGAAGTCAGGGTGGGCGCACCCCATGCCCCAGGATACGATACCGACTTGGACGTCGGTGGGGTAAATTACACGGTGGACGAGAGGTCCACCGGAGTCGCCCTGGCAGGCATCCTTGCCACCATGGTACTGGATGCCAGCGCATATCATATTGTCGGTGATATCGGGCCAGTTCTGGTAGCCAGGCTGGGTTTTCAGCCAGGCGTACTGGGCGGAGCAGTAGGCTTGGCTAATAATGTTGATTTCGACATGCTGGAGCTGCTCAGGGTAGCTGCCGCCGCTCTGCGGGAAGTTAATAGTTTAATCCAACATAGTAAATCAAACAGAGGGTGGAAAGGGAATAAAACTTATTGAGCGAAGCGTTAGCGTAGAGGTTTCCGTTTTAACTCGAGCAAATAGCTATCGTATGTCCGCTACAGGCTACAGGTCGTAATGCTCAACCGATTCTCGTGAAATTATGTAACCATATTCATTGCTGAAATAGTTTTTTTGTCTATTTTGTTTTCGGAAATGTTTCCAAATGCGGAAATTGGCATAAAGGACTTAAGCACCAATAGGGTCTCAGGCGCTTAAGACCATTGAGTTCACTGTGATAACAAGGCTTTATTAATCTTAGAATAAATTTAAAACATTGTTAGCAGACGTTTATGCTTGTTAAAAATTAAAACAAGGCTTTTTTTTTATTGTCCTACTAAGCGGTATATGTCATCCTCTCTCCTCATGGTTTTACTGCACCTGAAAGATGTACATAGTTTAACTTACGGAGAGGGCGCCCCATCCGATGGTGGTGACTGGGGTGCCATCAGGGAGGTTGTAGTTGGGGCCACCAATGCTCACAACACCCACGGTGTCGCTGAAAATGGCGGGGGTGGCGAGTTGGATGATGGCGATGTCGTTGTCGAGGGTGTTGCGGTTGTAGCCGCCATGCAAGTTCAGCCGGGACACTTGGTGCTCGGTGCCGCCGCTCGACGCCAGCGAGGTGCCGAGGCGAACTCGCCACTGGTTCTCACTGTCTCCTCTACACAAAAAACGCCAATTCATAATTGGATCACAAAAAACTTATTCTTTTTTTACCTACATTACATAGCTTCTAGTTCATGAGCCCCATCCAGACTATGCGCGTGAATCGCGGGCGAAGCCGCGAACACGAGTGTGGAGTCGATCCCCCCCGGCCCGCCCCGGCTTCGCACGGGTTAACAGATTATACACCTAAACCGATGATAGGTGAAAACCTTCGAGCAACACGGAAGGGAGGCGGCATTCGCACTATTTCCCCTCTGCCTAGGTACAAGATCAACTGATCTAGCGCGGGTAATAAAACTAGTTGGGCTCGGATTTTTCACTATAGACCAAGTCCAAGCGGGCGGGGGACTTTGTTTCATGGTGTTTGTTTAGTACAATTATTTTTAAATTTTGCGTTTGCCTTTCAATTCTTAATTCTTTATTCGTTAATCACCGGTACATAAATAGGTGGTAGTGATAACTTTTTCTTTGACAAATAAGTAGATGGGTACATTGTTTTAATATTTTTGAATATATAGAGTAGAGTACCTACTCGTACCTGCCTGGTATATATGTATATCTTCTCCCTTTCAATATGTTTGGTCCTCGTATCGCGTTCGGTAGGTATGGTATTATATGGTATATCGGTTTTTATTGTTATTGGGGCTAACTTTTAAACTACATATGTAGTGGCATACAAAATACACCTATGTTGCTCCAATCTTTCATAAAAATATAGCTTGTAGTACGTATAGTTATAGTATTAAAGTAAAATGGCTGTGACATACAGACAAACGAACAGACAGATCTTGGTTACGGTACCCTAAAAAGCTAGTTGTACCTACTAGACTTTGCATCTTATCCGTGTTTAGACCTGATAAAAATATGTCTTGTAATTCATACCGCAAACAGCCTGATGGTTTTAGGCGGTACCTATCTGTAAAGCCCAGTACTTCACACTCGTACGCGAATCGCGGCGCGGAGCTGCGAACCAGTGAATGAATATTCCTTCACTGCTGCGAACTGCGATTTCGCAGATCTGTGAAATCGACTTCACACTGGATGCCCGCTCGTCCACACTCGTGCGCGAATCGCGGCGCGAAGCCACGAACGCGAGTGTGGAGTCGATTTTGTAGATCTGCGAACTTTACTTGTAAACCAGTATTGAACTTACTCGTAGCAATGCGCCGCCGAGAGGACGGACCGGGAATTGATGAGGGAGCCACCGCACCACTGCTCCCAGAATATGTTCCACAGATGGTACTGCATGTTGGCCATGTATTGGTACTCTTCTGCTGTCGTGGGAGTGCCCCCCACGATACGTTGTGGGTTTTTATGGGCCGCTGTAAACATATAGTTAAATGAATTTGAGTTTTTAACCGACTTCAAAAAAGAAGGAGGATGTCATTGCAAAAACTTCATCCTTCTTGGGAATCAGGCAGAAAGTGCTGCGTATTTAACCTTTGCTTGTTAGTAAATAAGGTGGATTGGGATAACTTAGAAAACGGGGTAATTTTGAATATAGCAGGGGTGCCCAATCTTTTTCAGTCCGTGGTGCACTTGCGATTTTAAAATTTCGGCGGCGGTGCTCTAATCTAGCTTGGCTATTTGAAATAGATAGGAAGGGAACATGGTGAGGACACTTGAGGAGGATTGCCTCACGGGGCCCCTCTCTACTACGGTGGCCCAGGGCGCCGTGGCGCGCAGTTTCGGAACCCCTGGAATATAGCAAATATCCATAAAACCCAAAGCACTTCATACTTTAGCAACACGTACATGCTGTTGCTACTGCAACGTTTAAATGACCACGGCATCGGCATCTTGCTTACTGTTGCTACAGTAGATAAAGACGGATTGGCCGGTCGAAGTATTTAGCAGTTGGTGCCAGTATAGATTGTCCTGTCAATCCCTAGAAATGTGTCAAATTCTTGTTTTTTTTAATGGGATTTTGCCAGCCTTTGAAGCCAAATCTCATAGAACTAAACTTGAGAAAGGGGCAAGCTATGATGGCGCCATATATGCAAACTTTTGACAGTTACCGAACCCCATTACCCCGCCACACATTAACATTTCTGTCATTTCTATTACAGGCTTTTTCAGGCATTTTTGAATTTCGATCGCTCGCTTTAGTCACACGAAAATCGGTGAAAAAAGTGCGAAATCCTGATTTTTAACACGCTTTTATTAGGTCGACCTGTATATACAGGGTGAAATTTAAATCACTGGCCATATTCATTCCCGGCACTAGGTTACACTTAAGGAATCTATTTAGCGAAAAAAAAGAGTACACTTTTTTTTAATTTTCATTTTTCAATTTTTAAATATTTTCCACGAGTCGTGGTCACCCTATTACCACAAATGTAAACAAACCTAATAGTAGGTTTTAACAACAACATCAGCAAAACCCTTATCTGACCTTCACTAAACCTTATAATCGTTGCAATAGGGTCCACCCAGTTAGTGTTGGCGATGGTAGGCAGGTTTATCAATTTCGAGGGTAGTCTAAACTAAACCATTCCGCGCTAGCGGTAAACATAACGGTAAGCATAAATGATTAGTCACTCGTCACTCGCCAACCTTAAAATAATAATCGCGCGCGTACTAAGGTTAAAAAAAATGTTTTCGAACCGGGAATATTACGAAGTGGTACGGTGTTATTTATTAAGTGGTGAGTGTTTACGTGGTGCACAAAGATTAATACGAAATGGAATCCGTTCCACGCCTTCGCAGACAAGGATTGAATCCAAGAGTACCATCTCGTGGGACTTTCGTTAATTGCGTCGATTTTTAATCAAATGTACGTAAGTTGATTCAATTTTTTAAATACGCCTGAATGCAAAGATTCCTGACCTAGTTTTTACTCATTGTTTTCAAGCCACGGACGTTTTGTTAATAATCATTAGTCAGAAATAACATTTTAGATTAAAAATGGGTTGCCTTTGCATTTTGACGGTTCTAAGCCCGTTAATATGAAAGGAAAAATTAGCAACTTATGTAGGTAATCTCGCTGCAATAGGGTTCATAATTGGTGACGCGATTGCAAACAGCGGGAGGGGCGGGGTGTCAATGACCTTAACTGATAAGAGAGAAGCGGGTGTAGTGGGTAGTTGTCGGTTCACCATAACGTACGAGGTTTTTAGGACAACTTGATGATGAGTTATTTCGAAAAAAATGTACTGAGCGGTAAAGAAAAAACACGTGTTTAATATTTTTTCGAGTTCTTTCGGTTGTTTCAATTTGGCCAGTGAATTAAATTTCACCCTGTATGCACAAAAGAGATAGGTACAGAAATCAATCTACATACAAAGCGCGCTCGAGCAACGCACACATAGACACTGCTCACGGACACGATATCTCGGACCAGTTGGGACCAGTGCGAGCGCGAGTGCCATCCGCTTGAGACACGCGTCTGTGAACTTTTTTGTGCAATAATGGAGAAACAAAACAAAAAGTTATTATAACTGTACAGTGGACGGTTGTTTAAATTCATCATTAACCGGTGAATTGTCGTTTTTTAAGCTACCAGTGGTTTCAGAGAGAATGCGTATGCGAATTTATTACATTGTACATGAGAATGCGAATTTATTACACTTTAAAATATAATAATCGTGCATTTCGCCTATCTCGAAATCATCGCAAGATATTTTCTGTGGCAAATTTGTAATATAACAATGACATTTAAAATTAAAATAGCTATTTGAGTTATTAATGTTATTATTAATTTATATTTCGATTCTTCCCGTTTCATCCTCAACAATAAATCAAACAACTAGATACCAGATACGATACGATAGATACGAGTGCCACTACCACGATAGTTTTTTGTGCATAAGTCATGCATAGTTCGCAACAATCGCAACCCTCTAGGGCGACCGCCGAGCGTAGGTATGAAAAGTAAAGTACATACATGTGATTGACTTCTGTACTTATCTGTTTTGTGCTGTATGTAACTAACTATGTACCTAATGGAATCTAAGGTAACTAATTTAACCATCTTCCAAGGATCGTAGCGTCATGAAAATTGGCAGCTGTATGTAGTTCTGATAACAATACAATATTATGGTACTGTCGAACTGATCTGATGATGGAGACAGGAGGTGGCCATAGGAACTCTCGACCTGTATGTAACTAACTACCCATATAACCATTCCAGTCGCAGAATCATCAAAGTGGTAACTAAATGTCAGATGTGTCGTAACAGAGTCCACACAATGTGTCTAGAATTGTTTCGAAACAAAGTGTCGTCGCCGTGTCTACACTTTTCCGTAACAAGGTGTCGACACTTTTGTGTGCACTTTGCGTGCGGTTTGCGACTAAATCTGACAGCAAATTTGTGACAGCAAATGTCAATATAAAATACCTCTTGAAAACCAAAGTTTGTCAAACTACTATTAGTGTCTCGTGTACTCGTAATTCTAGTAATCATGGGCGTAAGTCATCATGGGCGATGCGAATGATAAAAATCGACCAAAACCATATAAACACCCAACACCCGTCAACCTTTTACAGAAAAGTTTTTAAAGAAATGCAATACGCTACTAGGTCAGGCAACGAATGCTCAATAAAGTTGTAGAGGGAAATGCTCGGAACACAATTTTTGGCTCCTTAACTTGGTTTGGACAAGTTAGGAGGTGAACATATCAAAAGTCCTCGGCCGTAGCCTTTGAGCGGGGGGCAGAGAGGGGGCTTTGAACTTTGAAGGTCCCATTTTCCAGTTTTTCGATTATATCTCGGAAACTATGCATCGTAGCGACATGGCCACTTATAGAAAATGAAAGTTAATTTAATTTGTTACAAGTTTATTTAGTCAATTTTTTCCATATATTGAATAGTTTTTGAGATATCCGCTCTTGAAACTTTATTTAGGGCTCTCAATTTTATCTTAATCTCTACATCAGTGAAGGTGCTAGGCCGTGTTCCACAAAATTTTAAAACAATTTTTTTAGGGTTCCGTACCTCAAAAGGAAAAAATGGAACCCTTATAGGATCACTCGTGCGTCTGTATGTCTGTCCGTCTGTCACAGCCTATTTTCTCGGAAACTACTGGACCAATTAAGTTGAAATTTGGTACATATATGTAAACTAGGGACCCAAAGACGGACATATAACGTAAACAAATTGATTTTATACCCAAAAAATGACCATTGCCCCCCCCCCCCCCCCACCCCGTTATCTCCGAAACTACTAGGTCATAAATTTTGAAAAAAATCACAAAATAGTCCTTTACCTATCACGATTATTAAGATGACAGGAAAACATATTAGAAATGTGCAGCCAAGCGCGAGGCGGACTTAATGAACGGAACCCTTAATACGCGAGTCCGGCTCGCACTTGGCCGGTATTTTTTAAACTCCTCTTGACGCTTAACCGCTGAACCGATTTCGTTGAAATTTGGTATAGAAATAGTTTGCGTCCCGGAACAGGACATAGGATAGATCTTATAACCAAAATCATCTTTTGAAGGTGTGAAAAGTGGCGTGAAAATTTGTACGGACAATCAATAACCGCTGAACCGATTTATATGATGGGATGGTCTACAATTCTACATCTTTGATTTAGTTGAAAATGATAAAAAACATGACTTCAAACCTAAACTTAAACAGTAAGTATTAACTTCAAGAATTCAATTCTGAATTCCCCCCTGCACCACATTTCACACCTTTAAAGGATGATTTTTGAGATAACTTATTATGTCCTGTCTCGGGACTCAAAATATATGTGTACCTTTAAATTAAAACTGTTCAGCAGTTTAAGCATGAAGAGGAGTTTAAAAGAAAGTATTTTAATAAGTTTATATGTTTTTACTTCGGAATGGTGTCAATGTGATACCATAACTAAATTTGGTACTGTGAATTTATACGAAAACGATACCAAACATGGCCTCGTAGCTTTACTGATGTAGAAGTCAAGATAAAATTGAGAGCCCTAAATTCTTATTACTTGGCCTAACTTGTGTAAAAGGAAAAGGAAAAATAAAAGTCTTCGGCAGGAATATAAGACACAAATATAATTTTTAGAGTTACTATTTCAACCATCAAACATAAACATACCTTGATTATATTATTCTAGTGAGATACGCATATATAAACAAAAACATTAACAAAATTACAAGGTCGAAATGTCACGGAGCTTATGTGAGTTATATGTGAAAAATAAAAACTTTTATGACAAGAAAATCTGGACACAATTTTATTTAAGAATCATCCAATTGCGTCGAGGAATCATCAGTATTTTTGCTTGTTTCATTACCTCCTTGCTTCTTTTTTTGTCCTTTGTATTCTGTAGCAATTGGTTAGATCTGAAAATAAAGATAACTTGCGTCGTCACGGATGTCGATTTATAGGTTTTATAGTGCAGAATTCGAAAATGATGACCATTTTATAATCCAAGATGGCGGCTACGCATGTTGTCATAAAAGTCGTCATGAATATTGTTTTATAGGTTTTAGGACGTGGCAGGTCCAACAATAGGGTATATTACTGCAATGTTCTGCCGCCAGAGTGCAGCACTACCGACTCAGTAAATTCATAGACTAACTTATACATACTGTGCCTTAAACTGTTTTTTGACAAGTTTTCAAAGACAATAAAATATGACATTGATGCATCAAGGCGGTTTGTTAACAAGTGCCTACCGGTAAACGCGAAAATCGAAAGTTAGTTATCCGCCTCTTTATCGCTCGAATATGCGAGAGTGATAGAGAGGCAGAAACCGAACCCTCGATTGTCGTGTTTCACGATAGGCGATATGTGAGTGACGAAGTGACGCATGTTTGTTTACTGTATGTGTACTACTAGTGCCACCTACGCAGAGCTTTGCCTAATATTCCCTATTGTCTACATCACTGTAATTGAAGTCACAGGCCTCCATGGGCTACGGTAATCGCTTACCATCAGACGGGCGGTGTGGTTGTTTGCCACCAACATGTTAGTTAAAAAAAAACTCCACTATATCGCCAGTTAATACCTAAGTACTTATTTTGCGAAGCTAATGACATTTGTCACAAGAAATACGACAATTGTCACGAAATTCCGACACAGAACTCAAGAATTACCGAAAGTTCTTTGAAATCTTGTGACAATTTCCATCATTATCATCATAAACATCGCAAAAGAAGTACCTGTTTTTGCCGATATAATAAAGTTTTTAAAAATAATACAATGATGGTGACAAACAGGAATACGGCCCGCCCGATGGTAAGCGATAACCGTAGCCCATGGATGCCTGTGACGTCAGCAACAATGAGACTTGTCGAAATGTCGCACCTGTCACGTTACGTCACATTGTCACGCCAGGGAGTACATCTGAAAATTGTGTGTTCCCATTTGTCCCCATCCCGATAAGGTGGGAAAAAATGGGAAATATTTACATGCAAATCCTATTCCATCTGTTCCCTACGGAGATAAATGGGAATACATCCGAAAATTGTGTGTTCCCATTTGTCCCCACCCCGATAAGGTGAAAAAAATGGGAAATATTTACATGCAAATCCTATTCCATCTGTTCCCTGCGAGGATAAATGGGATTACATCCGAAAATTGTGTGTTCCCATTTGTCCCCACCCCGATAAGGTGGGAAAAAATGGGAAATATTTACATGCAAATACTATTCCATCTGTTCCCTGCGGGGATAAATGGGATTACATCTGAAAATTGTGTGTTCCCATTTGTCCCCACCCCGAAAAGGTGGGAAAATTGGGAAATATTTACATGCAAATCCTATTCCATCTGTTCCCTACGGGGATAAATGGGAATACATCTGAAAATTGTGTGTTCCCATTTGTCCCCACCCCGATAAGGTGGAAAAAATGGGAAATATTTACATGCAAATCTTATTCCATCTGTTCCCTACGGGGATAAATGGGAATACATCTGAAAATTGTGTGTTCCCATTTGTCCCCACCCCGATAAGGTGGAAAAAATGGGAAATATTTACATGCAAATCTTATTCCATCTGTTCCCTGCGAGGATAAATGATAAATGGGATTACATCCGAAAATTGTGTGTTCCCATTTGTCCCCAGCCCGATAAGGGGGGAAAAAATGGGAAATATTTACTTTCAAATCCTATTCCATCTGTTCCCTGCGGGAATAAATGGGAATACATCCAAAAATTGTGTGTTCCCATTTGTCCCCGCCCCGAAAAGGTGGGAAATATTTACATGCAAATCCTATTCGATTTACGTACAAAAATGTCCCCCTGTCAACTTTCAATCGAGATTTAATCGATAATTTATTCGATTAATATTCAGATTAATGCAATTTCAATCTATGTTAGGTCGACTAAATTAATCGCGATTAAAATATGAGGATTAACTTTTTTTTATTCCACGGCATGGCTCTTACATTTTG
This sequence comes from Cydia fagiglandana, assembly GCF_963556715.1. Taxonomy (NCBI): domain Eukaryota; kingdom Metazoa; phylum Arthropoda; class Insecta; order Lepidoptera; family Tortricidae; genus Cydia; species Cydia fagiglandana. Next base: position 5,423,803 of record NC_085932.1, on the reverse strand, counting down.
AGAATATCTGAAAACGAATGAACACAAGGAGCCATTTTGCAAATCCAGTAACTTTGTTATTACTTTTGACAGCGCGTGTCATGTGTCAACACAGAGTCGACACAAAGTCGAAACATTGCGACTACTTTGTGACTGCAATATTTCTCAGCCTTAAACCATATTTATACATCATAATTAACAAGTTTCGTAGTATGTAAAGCGTTATTTCTGTTATTTAAGTATAGTATACGCATCGAAGTACTAAAAATGCATCAAATAATATAGTTATGAACACAGGCACTGAGAAGTAAACAATTTCATTTCCGGCTATACTAAAACAATGTGGTGGCGCGTTGATTATATTACACTTAGTTTATCAAATCACTCGAGCAGTTTAATTCCCCATAATAATTTAAGTCCTATTGTAATATAAATGCAAACAATATATAATTACGTCTTGTAATCCGTTTTAGAGATGGCGTATTAATGTCACTTATTTTTATTTAAGCATTTTTCCATCTGACAGATTCCATTTGACAGGAACAAAATGAACGAATGAACGAATGATTTTGGCATAAAGTAGTCGCAAACCCGAAACAATGTGTGCACACGGCGACCACACTTTATGTCACTTTGTGTCATGTGTCGACCCTTCCCCATTTCTGGTAACTGTGTCGACACGGCGACGACTCTGCGACTGGAATTGTGACCGAAACAGACGGTGTCGACACAAGATGTGTCAACACCGCGTCGTAACGGCGACTAGAAATGGTTGTATGGGTATGTAATGGAATCTAAGGTAACTAATTTAACCATCTTCCAAGGATCGTAGCGTCATGAAAATTGGCAGCTGTAGGTATGTAGTTCTGATGACAATACAATAATATGGTACTGTCGAACTGATCTGATGATGGAGATAGGAGGTGGCCATAGGAAATCTGTGATGAAACAACGCAACCTAATTGTGTTAGGGGTTTTTAGACTTGTCTCGATGAGTATTCGTTGTCTGTCGTAAGACAAGTACAGTCAGCGATAAAAGCTTATACCAAAAATTAAATTTTTGCCAAAAACTTATTGAAATATGAACTATAAAAATTTGGAATCTAGTGGTATAGATGGACCACTCGTTTTCAATTCTATTAGTAGAATTTAAATGCCTTAGCTAAGTAGTGGAGATATTGTGGAACGAAATACACGAAATCGAGCGGTCGTAATTCAAAAATTGGCTCCTAGCCCGAAACCCGAACGAGAACTGTTAGCCCCCATTCGCACGACAGCTTTTACAACGCGCGTTAAAAAAGCGCTTGAATCTGTCCCCACTCTAAATTCGATTTAACGACCAAGGCTTAAAGTCGAAAATCCAACAACGCTTGATAAAAAGCGCTACCGCTGTCGTGTGAATAACTAAATACACATGTATCCATTTGTGTCATTCAAGTGCTTTTTTAACGCGCGTTGAAAAAGCTGTCGTGCGTATGGGGTATGGGGGCTTAGTGTGAGGACTTTTGCGATTAACTCAAAAGCCCCCGCCACACTCGTTCGTGGCTTCGCGCCGCGATTCGCGCACAGTGTGGAGCGGGCTACAGGGAGTGATATCTTCCGGCGGACTGTGGACTAGGTAATCAGCTCTGCACAGACTTGTATGACAAAGCGTGGAAATGAGATCATCAATTCTATGAAAATATGACGTTATTAATTAATGACACTACATACAATACTTTGTTTTGTCAGTCGGTGCAGTTAAATAGCTTAACGGATTCTAAGAGTCCTTAACAGTAATAAGTAGGTACCATATTTAAATGATTGGGCAATAAAAAAGAAACATTTCAAAATACGATTGGGTAAACCATTCAAAATAGTACAGTCAGCATCAAAATAGATATTGACGGCCAAAGTGACCAAATCTATCGTTCGTAAGTTCGTAACACAACTTTGACACCATAGAAATAAGGATGTGTTCCGATATATTTGACCACTTTGGTCGTCATTGTCCATTTACTTACCTAACTTTAGTTACATTGAAAACAATAATTAAACAAACATTTACCTTACTAAATTTAATAATTAAAACAGAGATTAAATAACCAAATAAATAAATTATAAGTCTAACCCTAAATTAGCCTGAGGCATTGAAAACACCCATTCCCACATAACAAAAACTACCAAATTCAGGATCTACCTCTTGGCCGTCTTAAAGGGGCATTAAATATTATTTTCACCACACCAGCTCGGAAAGCCTTACTTTTGCACTTCGAAAACTGATGGGAACTAATACCTAACGCTCAGATGCCCTAGTATGTTTCAGGGCCCTCTCAATATTCGCTCGCGACCCACCAATGGGTCGCGACCCATAGTTTGGGAAATGCTGACATAATCTATTCGAAAGTTAGTTAAAAACTAGTTTAAAAAAATGCACACATTCATTTGGTTACCGGTTAGCCGATTACTGACTGCATGGGTACTAGGGCATGCAATATCAGTCTCGGGAAAGGTTTCAAATTTCCCGGGTTTGGGTCAGGACCAGTTCCGAGAAATCCCGGGAATTCGGGAAATTTCGGGAAAATTAAAAAAGTTAACATTTTGATTGAATTGATTATAACAAAATGATTAATTAATATTTATATTAGTTTTTAAACTAAATCATACTTAACGGTTTTTATTTCGACTAAAATATACCTATCTATAATGTCAATAGTCAAATTCAGACGTTTTCTAAGATTCAACTAACTAACGAACTAATACGGCTCAGCAACCCAAAAAGGGTTTTGGCCTCCGAAACGAAAGCACGCCACTTTTCCCGATTCTGCGCCGTTTCCTGCCAATTATCGGCTTAAAGCTGACACAGATCTGCTTCCACACTGTCTCCCCAGTGGTACTTGGGCCGACCTACCGGGCGGCCACCAGTCGGTCTTCCCAGGTATGCCCACTTGGTAGCCCGATCCTCTCCCATTCTTAATAGGTGACCGAACCAGCGAAGTCTGTGGGATTTCGTTTCGCCGATGATATTGGGTCCGGCCACCAACTCCTCGATTTCGGCGTTCTCCCGTATCTTCCACGTGCCGTTGTCTCTTTTGATAGGTCCCAGGATCTTACGAAAGGTCTTTCTTTCCACTACCATGAGCTGACTTTCCTCTTTTTGTGTTAGTGTTCAAGTCTCGCACCCGTACATAAGGATTGGTCGGATAACGGTCTTATATATCCTTAACTTAGTATTTCTGCTGAGAAGCCTGGACATCAACACTTTATGGAGGGCTGCGCTGCATCGCATGGCGTTTTAGATGCGAATATTGATCTCCTCCTACCCCCAACATGGAGACTTCCGCGCTGAACTCGTGTATTTTTGTAGAGCTTCATGTATTCAGTTTTTGACCGGTTAATCCTGTGACCTATCCTAGGGGCCTCTCGCTCCAAGACACTGGCTGCCTGTACTACTTCATCGCGGCTTTCCCCTAATAAAGCCAGGTCGTCCGCGTACCCTATCACTTTGTGCTTGCCGCTCAATTCCAGCCTTATGTCCAACGTTAACACTGTTCGGACAACATTTTCAAGGGCTAAGTAGAAGAGCACGAGTGATAAGGCATCTTCCTGCTTTAGACCGGTCATCACCTTGAATTCCTCGGTCAGCTTACCGCCTACCATGACACGCATCCTACTCTCTTTTGTTGCTGTACTACTAGTTTTCTAGGGATATTAAAATTTACAAGAATGGCATACGGAGCGTCCCTATCTATGCTGTCATAGGCCTTAGTGAAGTCCACAAACAAAGAGTGAACGCTTTGGGCGTACTCTCCCACTTCTTCTTCATAATCTCTTTGAGCAAGAAAATCTGGTCCGTCGTGCTGCGGTTTCTGCGGAAACCACATTGGTAATCCCCAAGGATTCTTTCAGAATATGGTTCCAGCCTCTTGAGCAGTACGTTGGACAAAACTTTGTACGCTGTATTGAGTAAAGCGATTCCTCGATAGTTTGAGCATCTCTTTTTCAAGCCTTTTTTGTGGACTGGACAGATGACACTGACGTTCCATTCGTGTGGCTGTTCCTCTAGCTCTCATTTGCTGGTAATATGAGGGTAAATAACTGATCGCATCTAAACTCTGTCACTTAAACTCTTGTTCACTTAAGATCTTAATCGGTTACAAATGTAACCAGTCGAAGAAAACGTACTCATATACCATTGCTCTGTTGAACAAAGTATTGTTTTAGAAGAAAAAAAATATATATATATATATATATATATATATATAAATATATATATATATATATATATATATATATCTATATATATGTATGTACAACATAATTTCGGCTTGTAGCCAATTCGCAATTAGACATAAATCGATATAACATATCAATTATAAATTTCCCGAAACTTCGATATTTTCCCGGGAATTTTGTTTCCAGTTCCGATACTGGCTGAAAGTGCCCGTTCCCGGGAATTCTCGAGAAAAATCAGTCTCGGGAATTCCCGGGAGCATGCCCTAATGGGTACTTACCTATTTTGTAGCTGTTTAGCCAGACATCGTAAATTTTATAGCATTTTCGGTGCAGTGGAGAGCCAATTTTCGGAATTGGTTGTTTCAACCCTAATGATTAATTAGCGTTCATTACGTTAATATTAACCTTAATTTACCATTTCAGTTGGAATTATCTATACCAATTCCGTTAACACCACTCCGCTGCACCGAAAATGCTATAAAATTTACGATGTCTGCTGGTTACACAATGGTATTAAAGTGAGGTAACGAAATAAAATGGTTCTAAACAGGTAGGTACCTAAATTGGACAGATGGACAAATTAAATAGGTCTTATATAAATTCGACAGCTTACCTGCGGCCAGGCCCAAAAGGGCGAAGAGGACCAAAACACGCATGGCTCTAGTTGGATACCTGCTATTGGCATGAGGTGAAAAGTAATTTCTATTTATATACTCAAATGCGCCTCTTATCAAATATTAATCAGCTTTAAATTTTATAGGTGCTGATTACTGCGCTTAAGATATACTTACTGCAGGTGTTTAAGAGACAAACGAACCTAATCAGCCACCGCCATGCAATCGAAATTACGCTCTGATTTTAAGATGACGTTCTGAAATACCATGAAAGGGTCTAGCAGGCTAAGCGAACTATTAGAAGTGCCCCCAACGACGGATTTGGTCATTCTTTCAGGTGGTGTACTGGCAGGTCCTAAGAACTCTCTATGCTTAAGAGCCAACAGGAGTGGTCATTTCTCCATACAAACGTACTCGACTCTTTCCTCCGTGGGTTTTGATGCTAGAGCAATGATTTTTTCAACACAGATTAATATTATCAATATCTGTGTTGGACCGTTTTGCTTTTTTTGATATTTTTGTTTTTTAAGGTGCTAGAGCCCTTCAAAAATGGCCAAAATGGCCTAATTGACTATGTCGCAATGAGAGGCGTAGTATTCAAAACTGATATCAATTAGCCAAAAAAGCAAAACGGTCCAACACAGATAATTTCATAATCATTTAGATTTTCAAGTTTGGTAAGGATTGGTTAAGTTTTGGAGGAGGAAACAGTCGAGTACGAAACCTCGATTTTTGAGATTTTTACGCGGGATTTTTCGCCTTCTCCTTATCGCACTAGTTTTTGGAGCCGCTTCCGTTAGCGAGACAGGTATATTTACCTAAAATATTTAAAACTCAGCTCCTGTTTCGTCTTAATATCAGTCCTCGATCTTCTTTTGTTTTCGAGTTATTCGGGATAACGTAAAATAATCAGTGTATCATTGAAAGTGACATATTTTGTAATCTGTTCAAGTTCGATTAACCAAACAAAATTATATTTGACAACAATAAAATAGACTACATAATTTTTAAGGAAAAAAACCGACTTCTATGGGGCCCGGTGAAAGATTATGGTAGATGGTGCACTATGTAGAAAAGGAGGTAAAACCAGTACTTTCTAGTAGCATTTCGTTTCCGTAAGGGTCGTAGTTCTAGCCTAACCTAACCCACTTCTCTGATAGCAGTTCGGTTCTGTGAAGATCGCAGTTCGAACCTAATCAAACCCACTTTTCTAGTAGCATTTCGTTTCTGTAAGACTCGCAGTTCTAACCAAACCTAACCCACTTTTGTTCGGTTCTGTGAGGATCGCAGTTCAAACCTAACCTAACCCACTTAACGGCGCATGCGGTGCGGTGTACGGGAGTTTGAGCGGGAGGGGTTTGGCATCATCATACCCACATTTTATGGTAGGTAATCATAGTGGTTTATTTAGTTTAGGTATCATAGTGGTTTTCCGGGTCAAGGTCCGGGTCTCTGAGTGAGAGTCCGGGTCCGAGTCCCGGTCCGAGTCCGGGTCCGGGTCCGAGTCCGGGTCCGAGTCCGGGTCCGAGTCCGGGTCCGAGTCCGGGTCCGAGTCCGAGTCCGAGTCCGGGTCCGAACCGGATCCGGGTATGAGTCCGGGTCCCAGTCCAAGTCAAAATCGAAATTCGAAATCACCAAACATGTACTATGCGTCGTTGAAGAGTTTTGTTCTGATCATCATCAGCAGTTCCACTTCATCAAATGCGACAGTTTTTAATGTAAATGCTTGATTTTATGATGAAAATACAAAAAATTCTATACGTATGCCTTTAAGATTTGAGGAGTTCCCTCGATTCCTTATGGATCCCATCATCAGAACTCAAGCTTGACAAAATTGTGGCTTAAAAACTTAACTTGCTTAACAAACATAACGAAGAGGACAAATCGCCAAAGGTGAACTATGCGTCGTTGAAGAGTTCCGTTCTGATCATCATCAGCAGTTCCACTTCATCAAATGTCACGTTTTTGAATGTATATGCTTGATTTGTTGTTAAAACACAAAAATCACCATATGTATGCCTATAAGATTTGAGGAGTTCCGTCGATTCCTCATAGATCCCATCATCAGAACTGGATTTTGACAAAAACGGGACCAATCTGTATGCATATACATACAATCAAAAAAATAATTTTCAAAATCGGTCCAGCAATGACGGAGATATGGAGTAACAAACATAAAAAATAAAAAAAATAAAAATAAAAAACATACAACCGAATTGATAACCTCCTCCTTTGGGATTTGGAAGTCGGTTAAAAATGAATATGTTTAACCTGCATCATGTCCTTATACTTCATTAAAAAAAACAACGGGTTGCACTCCGGGAGTGCCGACAGAAGTAAAAACTCAATGACTAGTCCAAAATTTGTCTGCAGCACTATAATAATAATTGACCCATCCTCCTTTCTATTGAAATACTTTAGTTCCGAAATTGCTGGCCAGTGAGCTTAAATTTGTAGAGTTAATTGTTTAAAATTCGAATAGAAATTGTAAAGTTACCTTGCAGACCTCGCATCTAAATATATTTGGTCATGATATTTTGAGTTTTATTCACCAGTACTAGAGTTCACTTTTATTAGCAATTTCATCAATATGTAGCTTTATTGAATTATATTTGAGTGATATAAAGTTAGAATGTAACTGTGAGATCCTCGTATTTCAGCCCGTACAAGATTAGAACATTGAGCTTTATTTTTAATAAAAATTAGGTATTTATTAAAACAGATATTAAATAACAAAATAAATTAATCATAAATCTAGCCCTAAATTAGCCTGAGGCATTGTTCCCAGGATGCTGGCCGCGTTCCCCCTCTGCACAGCGAGGCTGAGTTTTTGGGCAAAAAAAGGGGCAGCTCGTAGGTCGCCAGACACCCAGACCAGTTTGGTAGAAATTTCTTTAACTAGTTTTTTGGTGTCTGACGACCAAGGACCGAGAGTTTCAATTGCAAGTGCCGCAAATACGTAATTCGGTTGCAAAAATGCGTATTTGCGACACTTGGTAATTTGGGCGTCGTCTGCTGCCGTCCCCGGCCTCCTGGCAGAGCCCAGGACGTGGGATGGGGCCAGTGTATCAACACATGTTACATCCCACGCCAAGGGCCGCCCCAGGAACCAAGGTACGAGCGAGCAGCCGTCGGGCCTTTTGCCATCCGCCGCAGATAGACCTACTGGCTCCAGGGTTGCTGGTATGGAAGCGGTACCGAGTGCTCTGCGGATTAGGTCGTTTAGGGCTGTGTGTCTATAAAATCGGCCGGCGCTTGATTGACAGTGGAGTCCGTGGTGCCCATAAGCGTCAACATGGCTTCCACAGTGGGTGCAAGCGTGTGGCTCGCAGGCTTTCAAACCAAGCCTGAGGCATACGGCTACGCGCAGTGACGCCGGGGCGAGGCGCGCAGCCAATGCCCTGACTCGGGTTCCGATACTGCGAGCAGTCTAGCACGGTCGCGGGGGTTCAAATTATTGTCCAAAAGGGATTTATGGGTTGTTTTTATTTTTATGAGGTCCCAGGATGCTTGGCTGGCTTTTTCGGTAGCTGGGCTCTCGCCGGGATTTTCAGCACTCCAAGTTGACTCTGCATCTGCCAAGCTCGCCACTACCACACCAGTGGGATTGGTGACATTAAGAATGCCACAGATGAGATGAGCGACGCTGTGGACAGATGAGAGAAAAGCGGGGAGAGCCAGATCGCCCGTAGAGCGGATACCCAGGCCACCATAATTAATAGGCAAAGTAGCCTGGGACCAGCTTTGAGGGCTGAAAGAGACATTTAGAATTTTACAAACCGAATTTTTTAATATGTTGTCAATGGATGACGTAAGATGAGCTTTATTGCTTAATTGACCTGATTAAGCAATAAATAATAAATAATTGACCTGATTATGATACGTTATGACTAAAGTTCTTTGGTGAATAATATTGTCCGTTACGTTACGCGTTACGCTGAATCGAGTTTATCATTTTTTCCCCACCTCAAAAAGTGCTCAGCGCGGGTCTCTATTGTTTCCCAAATAGTTTTAAGTCATAATGTATTGTTTTTTTTTTCGTTAGTCATAATTGGTTTTTCTCAGAAACGCGTAACTTTTCAGGATTGCCTCAAAACAAACCTAACCTAACCTATCCTATCTATAGAATATCTTTACGAAAATCCTGAAAAATTAATGGTTTCAGTTTTATGACTAACGATAATATGACAAACAATACATTATGACTTAAAACTTTATGGGAAACAAAGGGACCCCGCTCAGCGCCGCTAAAGAAGTTATCACTTCAAAAAAACATTTTATTTTTTCTTCTCATTATTTTTTATACTATTCGCGGAGGTACACCTATAAAAAAATATGCATGAGTAGCCACTAATACCCACCCACTACATACACATATAAAAATATTTGCATAAATCTTCGTGCGTCATGTCAAAAAAAAAAATTATCGGACAAGGGTTTCGGAAACGGCTCCTCGACTCCTCGAGGCGTCTGACACTTTCTACCTATACAAAGATATGTAGGTACTTCCCAGCATCGGTGATCACGTGATGCTTTCTATAAAAAATATGTGTCAATGGATGTGTCGGAAATATTTTTTCACCACACCAGCTCGGAAAGGCTTACGTTGCACTTCAAAAACTGATAGCAAAGTTGCATTTTGTTCACATGTGAGGCAAAAATAAAGTAATCAAATGAAAATTTTGAGTTGTTTTCTTATGTTTGCTGGTAGAATTGACTTTTAAATGATGATTTTGGATGATAAATATTTAATAACATTCATTTGGATTTGTTTTCGTTTGATATTTTACATTTAATAGGTAGGCATTTGCTTCGGGCTGGTGTGGTGAAAAATTTTGTGTTTCACTCGGGGGCAAATTTGTTTATCCCTCGTGATTTGAAACCCTCGTAACGCCCAAGATTCCAATTTTGGAATCTTTCTTTTGCTCGGGTATCAATATTAGCACGAGCGGTTAAACAACAACTTTGCCTCCGAGTAAAACAAGTAACTACATATTACCTGCACCTTTCGGTATCCATATCTGCATTTTCCAAGTGATGTTTCCCTAGAGTACCAATACCTCAAAAGAAAATAACTGATTTGCAAGACCGAAGTGATCCCATAAGTGTTCCGTGAACAACGTTTTGTACGGAACACTAAGAACGGAACCCTAGCTGCTTATTAATGATTAAACGAACTTACCTGAAGTGAAGTTCTATCATAATTATACGAAGCGCCTCGTCCGAAGAGATTAGTAACTGAAGATATATATACATGTAGTTACGCCGGTAGGTGTCACCACTCTGCACTTAGTTTGGAGTTATTTTTTAAATTTTTATTTTTTAATAAGTGGGTATGCCTAGAATCCACCTTCTGGCCGCCAGCGCTCCGTCCCTTCATTAAGTTGAGAGATATATTTTTCATATATAGTACATACATTGATTGATGTATTTTATATAAGATAGTAAGGGGATGAGCAAAGCGATGGGTGGGAGGGAGCTATGTTACTAATCTCTTCGGACGAGGCGCTTCGTATAATTATGATAGAACTTCACTTCAGGTAAGTTCGTTTAATCATTAATTATACTTCGCGCCTCGTCCTCGAGATTAGTAACTGAAGATATATATACATGTAGACTTTGAGAGTAATATTTTTCGAAAAATCATCAATCAATGACGATACATATTTATATAATTATTAGGTAATTTATACTATAAAATGTAATTGTATTTATGTGATACCCAGAAATTCTACAGATTTGTAAATATTATGCTACTATAACTAGGATCAGGTACTATAGGCAGGATGTTAATCTTAAACACTTTTAATACCATTATATTGCAATCATTTATTACATAAACGAGAAATAAATCACATATCTGTAAACTGAAGTCGCAATTAGTCATTATACTAATTGGTACAATTATCACATTAAACGCCTACATATAGGATAATGTAGGACTATATAAAAGTTTATTAAATTATACAAAATTTTAATCCTGTAACTATTAGGTACTAGATTTATATAGAAAAATTAAGTATCATTTTTCGCTAAACATATTTCTGAAAGCTTAGCAGTTTTATACAATCAACCGATACTGGAAATGTTTGATATCTTTTTCATAATTTATTTATTTAATACAGAAAGCGCCAGAGACAGACAGTCTTCGCTATTTAAAATGGGCCTTTGGTAAAACTTTGCAAAAGTATTGGACTGTCCGCTCCACCCTGCGGTGTTTCGAATGGCGTCGACGCTGACGCCTCGCGCTTGCGCGTGCGACACGGCGGCGTGCCGCGTGCTGTGCCCGCTGAACGCCGCCGTGTCGACCCCGCACTCGCTCAGCGTGCGCTTGATCCATCGGCTGAGCGTTTGCGAGCCTACTGGCTTGTGTGGCTTTTTAGTAGCGATGAACAGGCTTACAGATTTTCGTAAGGGCTTTGTTATATTCATGTAGCAAGAAAGCACTTCCGCTGGACATATGGAAGGGTTTTCGCGGAAAAAGGGTAGATATATAATAGGTTGTTTACAGCCAAGTCTTGATGTTTTCAAGATATCTGGAATTTTAATAGATATACATTCAGAAGTTATTTCAATGTTTTTAACATTAATTTTTGAGATTGTTTGGACTCTGTGAGCAGTAGTCAGAGCCAGCAATGTAACCGTTTTGTTTGAGAGCCTTTCAAGGTTTAGTTTATCGTTAGGAAACCAATCGCTCAAATGATTTAATACGAGATTGGTATCCCAAGTTGCATTGTACTTGGGCATTGGAGGTCGTAGACGAAAAACGCCTTTAAAGAATCTCTGAAGCCTGTCATCATTTGATATTGTCGGACCTAAGACTAAAGATAAGGCCGATCTACAGGAGTTTAATGTACCATATTGACTACCTTCATTAAACAGATTGGTCAAAAAATAGACTACTGTCGGAACAGACGCGTCATATACGTCGACTGAATTGTTTTTACAAAACTGCCACCACTTTTTAAGACAAACATCATATTGTTTTATCGTGTTTGGTGATAGGGAAGCTATCATAATGTCTAATGAGGATGGAGGTAGGGTTCTTCTCGATAGCGCGACCCGCATAATATCCCTGCAGCCAGGGTAATCGAGTTGTGTATTCGTTGGGAACTGGAATGAGAAATTAAAGCATTGCTACATGGCTGAAATGTTATGACTTCGCTAGCAAGGAGACTTCGAAAGACAGGGTACCATGGTTGTGTTGGCCACAAAGGTACTACCATGATACCCGTAGCTTTATCTGAAATAACCTTCCGAAGAGCTTTCAGTACAACCGAAAAAGGTGGGAAAGCGTAAAAGAACATGTCTGTCCAGGCTACGGTAAAAGAGTCTACAGCATAGGCATCAGGGTCTTTGTGCCAGGAAATGTATTTTGCGCATTTCTTATTTATACGACTTGCGAATAAATCAATTACCGGTAAACCGAAATTGTACACTATCCGATTAAAAGCCCAATCGGCTAATTCCCATTCTATATCCGGATGTGATCTCCTTGATTCGTAATCGGCTATGATATTATCGCGGGATCTTATATAAGATGCAAACACAAACAACTTTCTTTGTTCGCACCATTGCCAGAACTCCCTCGTAACCTGGGTAAGGTGAGGGTATTGTATACCTCCCATTCGGTTAATGTACGCTATCGCGGTAGTATTATCTAGCCGTAGGAGTATCTGGCAATTGTACAATTCACATGCGTAAATTTTTAAAGCAATAAATGCGGCAAGCAGCTCTAAATAATTGATATGATTTTCTCGTTCAGTACTGGACCATTGGCCGCTTGCCGTATCATCTCCACAGGCTGCCCCCCACCCCGTAGTTGAGGCGTCAGAAAATATTTGAATTCGGTAATTGGCAACATTTCATATTTTTAAGTGCTACTTTTTATTGTCTACATCGAAAAAACGCACTAATTTAAGGTACCCGTATTTTTTTTATTTTGCGTAAGTCCTATATTTTGGTCATAAAATCTATTTATATTGTTACTTGAAACAAAAGGGCGTATGTAACAAACGTCATTTGTGAGAATCGTGACGTCACGGATCTGTTTCATACACTGGAAAAAACGTTGAATTAATTTACGTTTGAGCATAGACAACAGTGCGAGTCACATAACTTCAAACGTTAAAAATAAAATCACAAATTAACAAGTGTCACAAACTTCAAAACTCAAGTCAAACGATTGGTTTTCATCCCGTTTTCAATAATATTTGTTTCTAGAAATGCCTCGTATTAAACATTGTTTTTTCAAAACATGCCAAAACAACACTGGTTTGTCGGCGAAAAAGAAGTTTTTTACTGTTCCGACGGACAATAAAGCTCAGTGGTGTGCAGCAGCCGGCTGGGATCATGTACCTACAAGGGCATTATTTATTTGCGAAGATCATCTGAATGTATGTACCTAATATCAGAATGTATGTAACTATGTACTATGAAGTGCCGGTATAGCTCGGTGATAAGACGCGTGACTTTCAAACCGGAGGTTGCGGGTTCAAACCCCGGCCGTACCACTGGGTTTTTCGGAACTTACTAACGTACGAAATACCGTTCATTACCATTTGGAAAGTCGTGATAATTCAGTGTCGTAAATAATAAAATCACACAAGAAAAATATCCGAACAATGTGAACTGTTAGTAAACCATTGTCAAGTGTCACTGGTAGTGAAGTGACAATGACAATGTCAACCCAATCGGAAGTCATTTCTTTGCTTGTAGTGGCAGAACTGAAGCAGCTGGGTGACGTCAATTTCCGTTTTAACTATTTTTAGAGATTTTGAATACAAAAAATCGTAAAAAATATATAAAATATATTTTTTTGTAATCTACAGGAGCCCCTCTCGAAATGGTTTTCGATTTAGGGATATTGAAATTTTTGAAATGTTGTCAATTATCTGTGCGAATGCAACTATGGGAATTATCGATATTCATTAACCACCAATGTATGTCAGGTAGGATTGACTCGGGTATACTCATTGTACGATTATAATTATCGTGGCCTTGTAAGTTAAGGAACTTGCACCGTTCCAGTTCCTTCGTATACAGCCATCCGTACTCGATAGCCGGGCATGCTGAGACTAGTAGGCCGGTGAGTTTTGCTAGCTGTCTAATCTTACAATGTTTAATTTTTAAAAACAGTTCTAACTCAGATTTTATGCGAGCTCGTTTTTCAGAAGGTAAGCTAAGTCGTAAACGACGCGAGTCGATAATCATTCCTAGGAATTTACACGATGTCATAGGCGTAAGTATACTTTTCTCTTGATTGATAATAAAGCCTAATGAAATCAATAATTGTTCTGTTAATTTTATGTTTTCTAGACATTGTTCGTAACTTTGACCAAAAAGTAACCAATCATCGAGATACAGGGTAGAAAGAAGGCCTGCGGAACGTAGTAGTTTTACAATAGGTTTTGTGATTTTTGTAAAAATATAAGGCGCAGTGTTGAGGCCGAACGGTAAAACGTTGAACTCGTACATTTTATTTTCATAGATAAATCGTAGGTATTTTCTTGATTCCTCGTGAATTTTTATTAAAAAATACGCGTCTTTCAAATCAAGCGTGGCCATAAAGCAATCCGGAGTTAAAAGCTTAACAGCTGTTCGCAAATCCTCGAGCTTGAAATGGTCAGTTTTAATAAATCTATTTAACTGTTTTAGATTGAGTATAAAACGCATTTTTCCGTTCGGCTTCGGCACAAGAAAAATACCGGACACAAATTGGCCGTCACAAGGATTACACTCAGATATAGCACCTATTTGCAAGAGATTATTAATGGCATCTACAAAATGTGACTTCTCTACATCAGAATATTCTGGCACTGAGGGCAAAGAATGTTGAACAACAGTACTTGAGAAATTGATTTTATAGCCCTCTATCCATGAAAGTATGGTGCGGTCATTAGTAATAAGCGCCCACTGTTTATAAAATAGTGATAAACGGCCAGCGTACTTAACTGTTTCTAGTAGTAGTGGCGCGGCGGGGGCTGGTGCGCGTACGACGGCCTGTAGTAGCGCGCGGGCGGCGCCGGGGGTAGCTGGGGCGGCGGCGCGCGGGGAGCAGGCGCGCGACCCCTCGGAGTCGGAACCGGCGGCGGCGGGCCCGGCGGCGGCCTGCGCGGCGCTGGGCCTCGGCGGTTTAAAGGCCGTGACACACTGGATCTCACCCTCTTGTATTGCGCTACGGGCTGCTTAGGAACAGGAGCTTTTATCTCTCCGCCGGATTTAATCATGGCTTTCGCTGATTTAAGCGTTTCTGTCAAGTTTTCGCCAAATAGGCAAGTGTCTATCTTGGTATTCGCCAGATGGTCTTTGAGATCTTTTTTCAATGAGAAAAGTATAAAATTGCGTCTGGTTACGCTGTCTGCGTATTGTAAATCGCACAAAATACGACCGAGGTCTATAAGTTTTTGTAACAGGTCGTTATTTTTCTCTTTCAAATTTAATTGCGATGTAATTATTTCACTAAGACAAGATATTGCGCAAGCCATTTCCTTTTGCTTGGACTCGATGCCTTTGTCTCGTTTAGCAAAATTTTCTGAAATGGCAGCTTTGATCTCAGGGTTTAACTTTGGTGCGCCTATTTTCACGCAATTAGCAGGTATTAGGTATTTGCTAAGGAGGTCCTTACGGATTTCTTTAGTTATACCTTCTGTGGCTACATGTGTGAAGCGGGTAGCTATTTCTGCACGTACCTCTTTGCCATATATTGTGGCCGACGAGGGGTCATCTCCCAGAATTTGTAATACATCGTCGTCCAAATCGATCGTGTCAGCGACCTTATTATTATCGGCCTGGTCAGCAGTGGACGTGCTTGTGCCTGGTATGGCTATGGCGCTTGGGCCGGTTATGGCGCTGGAGCTGGTGCCGGCTATGGCGCTGGAGCTGGTGCCGGGTACGGCATTGTCGCTTGTATTTGTCACGGCCTGTGTGTTGGTCTGTATAGCGCTTTGCTGAGCCTCCGTAGGCTTTATCAAATTTTCAACCGAATTCTGAGGTTCGTCTATAGGACTATTATTGGCCTCAATAGGGTCTTCCTGATACTCAGCGCCATTATATTGGTCATTCTGACTGTATGGACCATAGTTCAGTTCATAATCCGGGTATTCCGGAAACCAATCATCTGGTCGTAAAACCGGTGATGCTGAGAACAAAAAGCAATACTTAGGTTGCTTTCATATTCATTTATTCGATTAAAAATGTTAAACAAATTAATAACCTCTTCGCGACTACATAATTAAGTAAGTACCTACAAAATCTATGACTTTATTTTTTACTCATAAAACTCAAAAATATTATTACTAATTAATATTCTAATCATCTGAACTGAACCAGATAACGCATGTTATCCCTTCTTAAAGTTAGGTAACAATTCCCAATGAATTGTACGCCAACCGTCATACCATGCGGACCATGCGTCGACTTAGCCCCAACGGCTAATCGGAGTGCATTGATGTAATTATGTATGTATAAGTATGAATTCAATAGCTTAATTTTTTAATAGATCAGACATTTAGTTAGGTATCAGTCCCCAATGAACTGAACGCCAACCGATGCAATTTGTACTTTGATTTATCCCCAGTGGATAAATCTGAGTGCATATATACCTAGGTTTAATAACCTTGGCAACAATCCAATCAAAACAGAACTAGGACTGCTGTAGACCGATTTCAGATCTTTACCCTTGCAGGTAAAGATCGGATAGCAACAATCCGACCTTTACCCATTTAAAATTCAGCAGTGATTGTCAAACTTTGATTTTTTATGACTGCAATAACTCTGTTTTTATCGTAATTATTTCGTTCTTTAATTTTTATTCGAGGACGGTAATTCAAAAGGAATAGATTTTAGCAGTGTACGTAGCTATATACATATATATATATATATATATGTATTAATGTATTACATAGGAAATTGTTTCCATTGACATATCACGCTTTGAAAGCCACAGATTTACCAAATTTTCGTACACGGGTTAAGATCGGAAGCCAAAATAGAAAGTTTTAAACATTTGATGAGAACTTTTAAGTTTCCAGTAAAGTTATTCGTGGCTGAAATTCATATACGTTGGAGGAGGTTAACATCTGATATACTCTTTTAGATACCTTATTATCTAAGCATTAGAACCGGTTTCGCCATCCGATGTTCTTTCGGGATGACAAATTCATCTTTACCCTCGTATAAAACTGAAACCGTTGAACATTGAAGGTTGCCAATATTCAGGCTTAAACTTCGGTTATTATTTAACGATTTGCACCATATTTCTAGAAGCTGACACGTACTGAGATCGAGAAAAAACATATTTCGCGAGGTCTCCCAATGAGTCCCAAATCCGTCCGGTATTACCCCAACATACCTTAGTTCAGCGGTTTCACACACGAATTCGAGCCAATCGTGCAGTCAAACGCAACTAGTTGCGACCAATCGCGCGCTTGATGCGAACTCATCAACCAATCATGTTGTAGCGGTGTCACACCGCTGTACTGTCCCCATTCTTATTGCCCAGATTATACGTTAATGATTTTTAGCAGCGAAAACTTTGGACGCGGGTTCGCGTGACTCTTAAGGTAGGCGCGGTAGCCAAGTTATTGTTATCTTATCCTTTATTATCCCTAATATTTATTAAATGATATTTCATGCTAGAATAGTCCGGGTCAGAGTCGAGGCCTCTGACACTTTCTACCCCATACCACAGAACAAATAATAGTACTAACGTACAGAAAGGACACTTCCTACAAAATCGAAGTTTGATAGCGGTTCGGGGTCGAATCATGCTATCCCTATCTAATATATGGCACTATCTCTTTCGGCTATTTAGGGTTGTCAAAATTCAAGTGATTATCTTATCTGTGGTCCTGCACGCAAAAGGAAGTCAAGTGGTGCCAACCCTAATAATTGCTCGGAGCAATGCTGAGCCGAGCCTATACCTACAAAGATATGTAGGTACTTCCCAGCCTCGGTGATCATGTGATACTTTCTATAGAAAGGAAATACTTTTTCCTGCACTTTTCGGTATCCATATCCATTTTCCAAGTGATGTTTCTCATTATTAGAGTAGGTACCGTACCATACCGTACCTACTCTATCTCTCGTGTAACTATCCGTCGGTCTACCATGTCTTATTTCAATTAGATAAACAGCCGTCTAATTGGCAGATAAGGCGGATGGCTCGTTCTTACATATGTTCTACAAAAATGTACAGTTCGCGCGAACACGCTAGTTTTCTCTCCTGTGGGCAATAGTTAACAGCTTGTGGGCATGTAAGTAATGATTTTATCATAGTTCTGTAAATAAAAGGAGGTCCTTTTTACATGGATAAGGGTTAAATAAGAAAATTGACCTTTACAGCCCTTAACTCTTGTGTATGTCTACAGGAAAGAACGTAACACAGTGATGTGTTTGACCCGCTTTATACGTAGGGAGGTACTTAAAAATAAAACTACATTTCATTATATGCTAGGGTTTATTATACGTATTAAGTTTTTAAGCGTTGGCGACGATCCAGTCGGTGTATCTGCTGACGCGAGCGTTGACACCGGGGTAGTCAGCGTGGGCGCACCCGTAGCCCCAGGACACGGCACCGATGAGGACGTCGGTGGTGCTCCTGTGGACGAGAGGACCGCCGGAGTCGCCCTGGCAGGCGTCCTTGCCGCCGACGTGCTGGATACCGGCGCACAGCATGTTGTCAGTCACATCGGGCCAGCTTGAGAAACCGGGCAGACTCTTCAGGTACGCGTATCTTTCTTTGCAGAAGTCCATGTTGATGATGTTGATGTCAACGTGCTGGAGCTGCTCAGGGGCGCTGCCGCCGCTCTGCGAGAAGTTAACAGATTAATCAAATAAAGTGGAAATGGAATTAAACTTATTGACCGAAGGGCTAGCGAAGGTTTCCGTTTTAACTCTGGCGAATTGCTTTCGTATGCCCGGATGTTCACGTCTACAGGTCGTAATTCCCAACCGATTCTCGTGAAATTTTATGACCATCAGATTCGTTAATGAAATAGTTTTTGTCTGTTTAGTTTTTGGAAATATTTAAAAAATTTGGCGTTCGAAAACGCAGTGAGAGCGCCAATAGTCCGAGGCTGAAATTAAGCCTTTCACCCGAGTACCTCTATACTATTTTTCGGTTTCACGGAGCCGAAAAGCGGCAACTTCGTTTAGCGCAGCGTGCCGGAAGTTGACGCTTTGCGCACGGAGAACAAAAAAAATGCAAGATAATATATTAACTTACGGTGAGAGTGCCCCATCCGATGGTGTAAACTACAGTGCCATCAGCGAGGTTGTAGTTGGCACCAGCGATGCTGAC
Source organism: Cydia fagiglandana (assembly GCF_963556715.1). NCBI lineage: Eukaryota > Metazoa > Arthropoda > Insecta > Lepidoptera > Tortricidae > Cydia > Cydia fagiglandana. The sequence goes on along the minus strand of NC_085932.1, from coordinate 5,404,693 downwards.
GGGAGCCACGCTGTTGCTGTATACGGCGGCGGTGGCGAGGCGGACGATAGCAATGTCGTTGTCGAGGGTTCTGTCACTGTACCCGGCGTGCACGATCAGCTGGGACACTTCGTGCTCGATGCCGCCGCTCGACGCCTGCGACGTGCTGAGGCGAACTCGCCAATCGGCAGCACGGTCGCCGCTACACAATAAAAATGATGGTATTACCACACAGAAGCAAGGTGAACAGCGATTGAACGTTCATGCACTCGCGTGAATATGTACCTACAGTCAACACACGTGATTGTTATGCCATTAAGGGTTCTTGCCAAATTGGAAATTCTACTTATAGCATAAGTATTGCAACCAATTTAACTAGGACCCTAAATGGTGCAACACTCGCCGAGCGTGATGGTAGGTTTTTAGCCGCACGCCCGCTGATCGCAACTTACTTTTATACTCGGGATATTATTTTAGATGCCTAGCCAACGTGACAATCGTTTACGCTCTGTAGCGAACGAAACTGTCTCCATCGCATGCTAATAGTGATAAAGAGAGATGACTACTACTATTATTGTTCCAAACGACTGTTATCCTGCCTTTTGTTTTTTAAGAATTACGCCCTCTTCTCAGGGTGTTCAAAACATGAAGTTGGTTAGATTACTTACTAGTAGCAATGCGCCGCCGAGAGGACGGACTGTGTGTTGATGAGGGAGCCACCGCAAGCCTGGCTCCACCAGATGCCCCACCACCCGTATTGCATGTTGCTCATGTACGGGTATTCCTCCACGGTGGTGGGAGTGCCCCCCACAATGCGTTGTGGGTTCCTAGGGACGGCTGAAAACATAATTATTAAATTTATAATGTATACTTACCTACATACTTAATTATGACGGCTGACACAAATGTATTGTTTAGAACAGAACTCTTCAACGATGCATAGTTCACGTTTGGCGATTTTTCCTCTTCGTTATGTTTGTTACGCAAGTTAAGTTTTTAAGCCACATTTTTGTCAAGCTCGAGTTCTGATGATGGGATCCATAAGGAATCGAGGGAATTCCTCAAATATCAAAGGCATGCGTATAGAGATTTTTGTATTTACATCAGAAACTCAAGCATTTTCATTAACTGTCGCATTTGATCAAGTGGAACTGCTGATGATGACCAGAACAGAACCCTTCAACGACGCATAGTACACGTTTAGTGATTCCGAATTTCGATTCACTGGTAGAAAAGGAGGTAAAACCACCCACTTTTCTACTAGCATTTCGTTTCTGTAAGGCTCGCAGTTCTAAGTGTTCTAAGGGTTTGAGCGGGAGGGGCTATAGTAAGATTGGCATCATCATACTTTATACCTACATATTTTATGGTAGGTAATCATAGTGGTTTATTATCCGGGTCCGAGTCCGGGTCCGATTCCGTGTCCGAGTCTGAGTCCGGATCCTAGTCCGGGTCCGAGTCCGGGCCCGAATCCGGGACCGAGTCCAGGTTCGGGTTCGGGTCCGAACCGGATCCGGGTATGAGTCCGGTTCTGGGTCCGAGTCCACCTGGTCTGGGTCAGAGACCAAACGTGTACTATGCGTCGTTGAAGAGTTCCGTTCTTTTTGATGGAAATGCTTGATTTTGTGATGAAAATACAAAAAAATCTATACGAAGCCTTTAATATTTGAGGAGTTCTCTCGATTCCTTATGATTCCCATCATCAGAACTCGAGCGTGACAAAAATGTGGCTTTAAAAGTTACTTGCTTAACAAACATAACGAATAGGAAAAATCGCCAATCGTGAACTATGCGTCGTTGAAGAGTTTTGTTCTGATCATCATCAGCAGTACCACTTCATCAAATGTGACAGATTTTAATGAAAATGCTTGATTTTCTGATGTAAATACAAAAATCTCTACACGTGTGCCTTTAAGATTTGAGGAGTTCCCTCGATTCCTCATGGATCACATCATCAGAACTCGAGCTTGACAAAAATGTGGCTTAAAAACTTAATTTGCGTAACAAACATAACGAAGAGGACAAATCGCCAAACGTGACCTATGCGTCGTTGAAGAGTTTCGTTCTGATCATCATCAGCAGTTCCACTTCACCAAATGTCACTTTTTTGGATGTATATATATATATATATATATATATATATGATTGAGTTGTTGATAGAAACCTAAAAATCACTATATGTATGCCTTTAAGATTTGAGGAGTTCCCTCGATTCCTCATGGACTCCATCATCAGAACTGTGTTTTGACAAAAACGGGACCAATCTGTATGCATAAACATACAATCAAAAAAAGAATTTTCAAAATCGGCCCAGTAATGACGGAGATATGGAGTAATAAACATAAAAAAATAAAAAAACATACAACCGAATTGATAACCTCCTTCTTTGAGATTTGGAAGTCGGTTAAAAAGTATAAATAATGGAGACACAGTTCTGCAAGTATGGAATGTTTTATAGGAAATATCCTCCTCTTTTATAATTTTCATTACCGTTTGGGGCAAAAAATAAAGGTACAGATTTTAAAATACGAGTAGATAAACCATTAAATGCGGTAAAGGGTTAAGTAGATAAGTTTAAGTTACATATAAATAAGCACCTAGTACTTGCATACTAAGCTAATTATAATAGGAGCCTCGTCTGCCAACAAACCGCTATGTGGTTTGGCAGAAGAATGTATTGTATCTAAATGTAAGTAAGCTTGTGAATAAACGCTTTATTTATTTTTATTTTATTTTTTTTATTCAAAATAGTACAGTCAGCATCAAATAAGTAGTGATGACCAAAGTGACCAAAACTCGTAACACAACTTTGACACCATAGAAATAAGGATGTGCTCCGATATGTTTGACCACTTTGGCTGTCATTGTCCATTTGATGACTGTACACTCAGATGATGGAGTCGAAAAGTGGTGGACCACTTTCTTGGCTGACCGTACTTTACCTAACTTTTAAAAACTCCCATTCCCACCTAACAAAAACTGCCAAATCCAGGATCCACCCACCTCTTGGCCGTCTTAAAAAGGGGGCATAAAATATTATTTGTAATCGCTCAGATGCCCTAGTACAGCCATTCTCAAAGTGTGTTCCGCGGAACCCTAGGGTTCCACGAAAATATACTTGTAATAATAATAAAAAAACCAGCTATTCTATAGGTATATCTGGTCCACAGTGATGAACGAAAATTTTTAATTTGGGGTTCCGTCAAATATTTCGCTTGCCGAAAGGGTTCCGTCACCAAAAAAGTTTGAGAACCGCTGCCCTAGTAGTTTCACTTTTCAGGGCCTAGGTACTCAATATTCGCTCGCGACCCATACCCATAGTTTGGTAAGTGCTGACATAATCTATTCGAAAGTTAGTTAAAAACTAGTTAAAAAAAATACACCTTTCATATATTTGGTTACCGGTTAGCCGATTAGGTACTGACTGGATATTTTATAGCTGGATAGCCAGACATCGTAAATTTTATAGCATTCTCGGTGCAGCGGAGAGCCAATTTTCGGAATTGGTATAAACAATTTCAACCCTAATGATTAATTAGCGTTAATATTAACCTTAATTTACCATTTCAGTTGGATTTATCAATACCAAAAATGCTATAAAATTTACGATGTCTGTTGGTTAGATAATGGTATTAAAGTGAGGTAACGAAATAAAATGGTTCTAAATAGGTAGGTACCTACCTAAATTGGACAGATGGACAAATTAAATAGGTCTTATAAATCCGACAGCTTACCTGCGGCCAGGCCCAAAAGGGCGAAGAGGACCAAAACACGCATGGCTCTATAGTTGGATACCTGCTATTGGCATGAGGTGAAAAGTAATTTCTATTTATATACTCGAATGCGCCTCTTATCAAATACTAATCATAATCAGCTTAAACATTTATAGATGTTAATTACAGTGCTTAAGATATACTTACTGGTGTTTACAAGTAAGAGTCATACGAACCTGCCACCGCCATGCAATCGAAATTACGGTATGATTTTAAAATGACGTTCTGAAATACCAAGAGACATGAATATTCAAATAATATGTGTTGTACAGTCAACTGTAAAAATATGGGTGTACAAATCATCTCAAAAATATGTCCCATAACTCTTATTTATTTATTTATTTACATAAGGAGATCCAACAGCTAACTAAATGACAATGGAATCATAAATAGATATATAGAGCCAATTACAGGAACTCGCAAATAGATATGTAGTAAAAACATATACTTAAGTAACACGCTTATGTCAGTAAATTAAGAACTATGGGACATATTTTTGAGTAAGTTGTCTAAACACATATTTTTACAGTTGGCTGTAACTAGTACTTTGTTGCTAGAAATTGTAAATATTGTAATACAAATAAATTATTAGTTAGTTACTATTTTTAGTACCTATTGACGTTTACTCAGGACTGGCCTTTACGGGCATTAAAAATTGTAGGTACTAAGGTATGTTGGGATAATATCGGTTGCGGGTGAAGACCGTAGGAAATTCATTTTCGCCAAAATAGGCTTTATTTCTTAATTTTGACAACAATGTGCAAGACGCTATTTCATTGCGCTTCGGACACCAGTGTCCCTCCGCCGCTCAGTGATGTCGGATGGGTACTATGCGCCTTTAAAGAGAGCAAGGTAATTTTGGTAATTTTTCTGGCCATCCGATCTTCGCCCTGTAATTTATGTCGTGTATTTTGATAAAACTGTGGTTGTTTTTGTGATTCAGTGGATGTCAAATTTCGTTTAGAAGGTTTATCTTTAAATCAATCCAATCAAAACAGAACTAGGACTGCTGTAGACCGATTTCCGATCTTTACCCTTGCAGGTAAAGATCGGATAGCAACAATCCGACCTTTACCCATTTAAAATTCAGCAGTGATTGTCAAACTTTGATTTTTATGACTGCAATAAATCTGTTTTCATCGTAATTATTTCGGTCTTTAATTTTTATTCGAGGACGGTAATTCAAAAGGAATAGATTTTAGCAGTGTACGTAGCTATATATATATAGGTATTAATGTATTACATAGGAAATTGTTTCTATTGACATATCACACTTTGAAAGCCACAGATTTACCAAATTTTCGTACACGGGTTAAGATCGGAAGCAAAAATAGAAAGTTTTAAACATTTGATGAGAACTTTTAAGTTTCCAGGTTATTCGTGGCTGAAATTCATATACGTTGGAGGAGGTTAACATCGGATATACTCTTTTAGATACCTTATTATCCAAGCATTAGAACCGGTTTTTTTTCGCCATCCGATGTTCTTTCGGGATGACAAATTCATCTTTACCCTCGTATAAAACTGAAACCGTTGAACATTGAAGGTTGCCAATATTCAGGCTTAAACTTCGGTTATTATTTAACGATTTGCACCATATTTCTAGAAGCTGACACGTACTGAGATCGAGAAAAAACATATTTCGCGAGGTCTCCCAATGAGTCCCAAATCCGTCCGGTATTACCCCAACATACCTTAGTTCAGCGGTTTCACACACGAATTCGAGCCAATCGTGCAGTCAAACGCAACTAGTTGCGACCAATCGCGCGCTTGATGCGAACTCATCAACCAATCATGTTGTAGCGGTGTCACACCGCTGTACTGTCCCCATTCTTATTGCCCAGATTATACGTTAATGATTTTTAGCAGCGAAAACTTTGGGCGCGGGTTCGCGTGACTCTTAAGGTAGGCGCGGTAGCCAAGTTATTGTTATCTTATCCTTTATTATCCCTAATATTTATTAAATGATATTTCATGCTAGAATGGTCCGGGTCAGAGTCGAGGCCTCTGACACTTTCTACCCCATACCACAGAACAAATAATAGTACTAACGTACAGAAAGGACACTTCCTACAAAATCGAAGTTTGACAGCGGTTCGGGGTCGAATCATGCTATCCCTATCTAATATATGGCACTATCCCTTTCGGCTATTTAGGGTTGTCAAAATTCAAGTGATTATCTTATCTGTGGTCCTGCACGCAAAAGGAAGTCAAGTGGTGCCAACCCTAATAATTGCTCGGAGCAATGCTGAGCCGAGCCTATACCTACAAAGATATGTAGGTACTTCCCAGCCTCGGTGATCATGTGATACTTTCTATAGAAAGGAAATACTTTTTCCTGCACTTTTCGGTATCCATATCCATTTTCCAAGTGATGTTTCTCATTATTAGAGTAGGTACCGTACCATACCGTACCTACTCTATCTCTCGTGTAACTATCCGTCGGTCTGCCATGTCTTATTTCAATTAGATAAACAGCCGTCTAATTGGCAGATAAGGCTCGTTCTTACATATGTTCTACAAAAATGTACAGTTCGCGCGAACACGCTAGTTTTCTCTCCTGTGGGCAATAGTTAACAGCTTGTGGGCATGTAAGTAATGATTAGAGATGCAACGGATAGTTGTTTGGCCGGATACCGGATACCGGATATCCGGCCTGGACACTGGCCGAATATCCGGTATCCGGCCGCCGGATATTCGGCCGGCGGATCTATACCTACATTTCGGTTTTTCAGGTGCGCATTCTGCAGGTTTGACCTGTTTCCTAGTAAACGTTCGCGCGGACTCATTTCTAGGTTCGAAATGAGTGCGCGTGCAATTCAGTGGAATGATTAAATTGTTTTAAAATAATAAACAAGTACGATTATGACCGTGTCTGTTTCTTAAATTCAATTTGTTTACTCCGAAATCAAGCAATGTTACTATCCGGTATCCGGCCGGATAGAAGGTCACTATCCGGTATCCGGCCGGATAGTAAAATAGTGGCCGGATAGGCCGGATACCGGATAGTAACCGGATATCCGGTGCATCTCTAGTAATGATTTTATCATAGTTCTGTAAATAAAAGGAGGACTTTTTACGTGGATAAGGGTTAAATAAGAAAATTGACCTTTACAGCCCTTAACTCTTGTGTATGTCTACAGGAAAGAACGTAACACAGTGATGTGTTTGACCCGCTTTATACGTAGGGAGGTACTTAAAAATAAAACTACATTTCATTATATGCTAGGGTTTATTATACGTATTAAGTTTTTAAGCGTTGGCGACGATCCAGTCGGTGTATCTGCTGACGCGAGCGTTGACACCGGGGTAGTCAGCGTGGGCGCACCCGTAGCCCCAGGACACGGCGCCGATGAGGACGTCGGTGGCGCTCCTGTGGACGAGAGGACCGCCGGAGTCGCCCTGGCAGGCGTCCTTGCCGCCGACGTGCTGGATACCGGCGCACAGCATGTTGTCAGTCACATCGGGCCAGCTTGAGAAACCGGGCAGACTCTTCAGGTACGCGTATCTTTCTTTGCAGAAGTCCATGTTGATGATGTTGATGTCAACGTGCTGGAGCTGCTCAGGGGCGCTGCCGCCGCTCTGCGAGAAGTTAACAGATTAATCAAATAAAGTGGAAATGGAATTAAACTTATTGGCCGAAGGGCTAGCGAAAGTCTCGGTTTTAACTCTGGCGAATTGCTTTCGTATGCCCGGATGTTCACCTCTGCAGGTCGCAATTTTCAACCGATGCTCGTGAAATTTTGTGACCAGATTCTTTAATGAAATAGTTATTTTTGTCTGTTTAGTTTTTGGAGATATTTAAAAAATTTGGCGTCCGAAAACGCAGTGAGAGCGCCAATAGTCCGAGGCTGAAAATAAGCTTTTCACCAGAGTACTTATACTATTTTACGGTTTGACGGAGCCGAAAAGCGGCAACTTCGTTTAGCGCAGTGTGCCGAAAGTTGACGCTTTGCACACGAAGAACAAAAAAAAAATCCAAGATAATATATTAACTTACGGTGAGAGTGCCCCATCCGATGGTGTAAACTACAGTGCCATCAGCGAGGTTGTAGTTGGCACCAGCGATGCTGACGGGAGCCACGCTGTTGCTGTATACGGCGGCGGTGGCGAGGCGGACGATAGCAATGTCGTTGTCGAGGGTTCTGTCACTGTACCCGGCGTGAACGATCAGCTGGGACACTTGGTGCTCGGTGCCGCCGCTCGACGCCTGCGACGTGCCGAGGCGAACTCGCCAATCGGCAGCACGGTCGCCGCTACACAATAAAAATGATTGTATTACCACACAGAAGCAAGGTGAACAGCGATTGAACGTTCATGCACTCGCGTGAATACCTACAGTCACCACACGTGATTGTTATGCCATTAAGGGTTCTTGCCAAATTGGAAATTCTATAGCATAAGTATTGCAACCAATTTAGCTAGGACCCTAAATGGTGCAACACTCGCCGAGCGTGATGGTAGGTTTTTAGCCGCACGCCTGCTGATCGCAACTTACTTTTATACTCGGGATATTATTTTAGATTGGCTAGGCCAACGTGACAATCGTTTACGCTCTGTAGCGAACGAAACTGTCTCCATCGCATGCTAATAGTGATAAAGAGAGATGACTACTACTATTATTGTTCCAAACGACTGTTATCCTCCCTTTTGTTTTTTTAAGAATTACGTCCTCTTCTCAGGCTGCTCACAACATGAAGTTGGTTAGATTACTTACTAGTAGCAATGCGCTGCCGAGAGGACGGACTGTGTGTTGATGAGGGAGCCACCGCAAGCCTGGCTCCACCAGATGCCCCACCACCCGTATTGCATGTTGCTCATGTATGGGTATTCCTCCACGGTGGTGGGAGTGCCCCCCACAATGCGTTGTGGGTTCCTAGGGACGGCTGAAAACATATATTTATAATTTATACGCACATTAGTACTTAATTATGACGGCTAACACACACTATTTATGATGTATACAGTGTATACTTAGGTGCATATTTTTGTGTCCCAGTTGAAGAGTTAAGGAATGTCTCCTAAAATTATTTTGTTTAGTAGGTACCTATTATCTACCAACTGTTACTGACCAAATTAAAATAAAACACTGTATAATATTTATGGCGGTTGACGAAATAACCATCCTGAATTTTATTAAATTGTTCTGACCCCACACCGATAGTTTAGAAAAAACACGATCATTATTTTTTTTGACGCAAGGATTTCACAATTTTCTAACCCAGAGGATCGAAGGCTATTGTGCGAAAAATTAGCTAGCTACTACTAGCTGATGGACTAGCCTTTTAACCCACTTGATGGCACTGTTATATATTTTTTCACCACACCAGCTCGGAAAGGCTTATTTTGCACTTCAAAAACTGATAGGAAAGTTGCATTTTATTCACATGTGAGGCAAAGTAATCAAATGCAAATTTTGAGTTGTTTTCTTATGTTTGCTGTTAGAATTGACTTTTAAATGGTGATTTTGGATGAAAAATATTTAATAACATTCATTTGGATTTGATTTGGTCTGATTTTGTTTGATTATATAAGATTTAATATTTGCTTAGGGTTGGTGTGGTGAAAAATTTTGTGTTCACTCGGGGGCAAATTTTGTTTAATCCTCGTGCTTCGAAACCCTCGCAACGTTCAAGATTCCATTTTTCGCACCACTCGCTACGCTCGTGGTTCAATTTTGGACTCTTTCGCTTGCTCGGGTATCAATATTAGCAGGAGCAGTTAAACAACAACATTGCCCTCTTGTAAAACAAATAACTATTACTCATTCATAAAAATCTGCATAAGCATCCAGAGTTTAAGATACAGTAGGCGAACAAAAAACGACTTAAATAAAAATAAATATAATCTTACCGGCAGCGAAGCCCAAAAGGGCGAGAAGAATCAAAGCCCGCATGGTTCTGGTGGAATACCTGACGATTTGCGGTCATATGCAGATTAATGGGCATTTATATAGGCCCGCTCTAGTATCGATAAACCGATATTTTTGTCTAATCTTCGAAGGATAATCAGGTTGATTGATAGTCAAGTCAATTAAGTAGGTACCTCTTTGCTTTGATTGTTTAGCATTACATCATTATAAGACGTATTAGAAGATAAGAACCTTATTTTGCCACAAGTCTGTCCACAAGACGTTCATGCCACTATTGTTTTCTAATTTTATTTTTATTCTGGTTTTAATTTTAAGTGTTTAAAACAGATTGAAAATAAGCAAACCGACCGGGTCATTCGGTCAAAAGTATGGCTACGCAGAATAAAAAAAAGTGCTGAGCGTCGTGGAATAGGCGTGGAACATTTATACAATAATTAATAGTGTTATTTTTAGGGTTCCGTAGCCAAATGGCAAAAAAACGGAACCCTTATAGATTCGTCATGTCTGTCTGTCTGTCTGTCTGTCTGTCTGTCTGTCTGTCTGTCTGTCTGTCCGTCCGTATGTCACAGCCACTTTTTTCCGAAAGTATAAGCACTATACTGTTGAAACTTGGTGAGTAGATGTATTCTGTGAACCGCATTAAGATTTTCATACAAAAATAGAAAAAAAACAATAAATTTTTAGGGTTCCCCATACATAGAACTGAAACCCTAAAAATTTTTTTTCACCAAACCCATACGTGTGGGGTATCTATGGATAGGTCTTCAAAAATGATATTGAGGTTTCTAATATCATTTTCTCCTAAACTGAATAGTTTGCGCGAGAGACACTTCCAAAGTGGTAAAATGTGTGTCCCCCCCCCTGTAACTTCTAAAATAAGAGAATGATAAACCTAAAAAAAATATATGATGTACATTACCATGCAAACTTCCACCGAAAATTGGTTTGAACAAGATTTGGTAAGTAGTTTTTTTTTAATACGTCATAAACCGTAAACCCCAATTTTATTATGTTACTTGCTGTTACGGAACCCTTCATGGGCGAGTCCGACTCGCACTTGGCCGCTTTTTCATTCATTCATTAGTTAAGTACTTTTTAAAGACTTGAGAAGTACCTACTAGACCAAAGTTACCTAGATCAACAAAGTTCTTAAAGTGGTAAAGTATTACCTACATATTATATACTAATTGGTACATAGGTATGAAATTGGTACAGTCACGGAATTTGAAGTATTGAATTAAGACTATTAAGATAAACCGTAAAATTATTCAATGTTCGTATGTCTCACAACAGTTTAAAATGTTTAAATTCGATTAAGGCCCACTTGCACCATTCCACTAATCCGGGGTTAAGCGGTTAAACTATTAACCTAGTGTCAAATTGTATGGCTAACCATGGCAATTCCTGGTTTAACCGGTTAACCCCGGGTTAGTGGAATGGTGCAAGTGGGCCTAAGACTATTTAAGGTTCAAAAACGACAAAGCTTCAAATTTCGTGACTGTACCTGCCTGTATAAACAGCAACAGTCTTAAGAGTGCTATTACATTTCGGGGTTGAGCGAGTTTAGGTATTTTACGCGCTGCGGCAGGCCGTGCGAGCTCAGTATTCCGATCCCTTCTACCACACTCGCACTACAATGATGGATTAAACATTCTTGATCCTTCGCGAAGCATATTGAAATCAACCATAACAACACTAACTGGACTTAACTTATAAAGTCCTAAAACTGTTATTTGGTAAGTACGAAAATACTAAATGCAGTGCAAATGTACATAGGGGCTGTTCATAAATTACGTCATCTATTTTTGACCCCCCATCCCTCAAATCATCCAACAATCATGCTTCGGATGACTCTGTTTCCTCCTACGTCATGCTACCATCATCCGATGTCCAGACCCCCCTCCCCCCCTCCTCCCATTTGAAACGACGTAATTTATGAATAGCCCCATACTCGTACTTATGAACGTATGTAACTCGAAAGAAATTATAGGTACTCGCTTATTTACAAGAAACAAGTTACAAGAAACTGAAGATACACAAGGTCTGATGATGGAGCTGGAAGGTGGCCACGGGTACCAGTCTATCATGTAACTAAACCACTTCGTGTTTGGGCTCGTTTGATTCATCTCAACAAGATCTTTAACATTGAAGATACACAGGGTCTGCTGATGGAGCTGGAAGGTGGCCACGGGTACCAGTCTCTCATGTAACTAAACAATTTCGTGTTTGGGCTCGTTTGATTCGTCTCAACAAGATCTTTGACACAAGACAGTACTCAGAGTCTGATGATGGAGCTGGAAGTTGGCTACCGGTACCAATCAACCATGCAACTAAACCACTTCATGTTTAGGCTCGTTTGACTAGTCTCAACAAGATCTTTGACACTAGGTGATACTCAGAGTCTGATGATGGAGCTGGAAGGTGGTCACCGGTACCAATCAACCATGCAAATAAACGACTTCGTGTTTAGGCTCGTTTGATTCGTCTCAACAAGATCTTTGACACTAGGTGATAAACCAAACACGAAGTGGTTCAGTTATGTGATAGACTGGTACCCGTCGCCACCTTCGAGCTCCATCATCAGACCCTGAGTAGTATCTTGTGTCAAAGATCTTGTTGCGACGAATCAAACGAGCCCAAACACGAAGTGGTTCAGTTACATGGTAGACTGGGACCCGTGGCCACAGTCCAGCTCCATCATCAGACCCTAAGTACTAACTTGTGTCCAAGGTCTTGTTGAGACGAATCAAACGAGCCCAAACATGAAGTGGTTCAGTTACATGATAGCAGTGTTGGCAAAAAATCAATTCGAATTGACGATTGTGAATTGACCGATCAATTCGAATTGACGATTGACGAAACTAATTCTAAATCTACTGATTGAAGATTGACGATTACTAATCGTTAATTCGAATTGATCGGTCAATCCTCAATCGTCTTCTGTCCTCATGATACTGTTACATGATAGACTGGTACCCGTGGCCACCTTTCAGCTCCATAATCAAACCTTGTGTATCTTCAGTGTCAAAGATCTTGTTGAGACTAATCAAACGAGCCCAAACACGAAGTGGTTTAGTTGCATGGTTGATTGGTACCGGTGACCACCTTCCGGCTCCATCATCAGACCCTGAGTACTATCTTGTGTCAAAGATCTTGTTGAGACGAATAAAACGAGCCTAAACACGAAGGGGTTTCGTTGCACGGTTGATTGGTACCGGTGACCACCTTCCGGCTCCATCATTAGACCCTGAGTACTATCTTGTTGAGACGAATAAAACGAGCCTAAACACGAAGAGGTTTAGTTGCATGGTTGATTGGTACCGGTGACCACCTTCCGGCTCCATCATCAGACCCTGAGTACTATCTTGTGTCAAAGATCTTGTTGAGACGAATTAAACGAGCCCAAACACGAAGTGGTTTAGTTGCATGGTTGATTGGTACCGGTGACCACCTTCCGGCTCCATCATCAGACCCTGAGTACTATCTTGTGTCAAAGATCTTGTTGAGACGAATCAAACGAGCCCAAACACGAAGTGGTTTAGTTGCATGGTTGATTGGTACCGGTGACCACCTTCCGGCTCCATCATCAGACCCTGAGTACTATCTTGTGTCAAAGATCTTGTTGAGACGAATCAAACGAGCCCAAACACGAAGTGGTTTAGTTGCATGGTTGATTGGTACCGGTGACCACCTTCCGGCTCCATCATCAGACCCTGAGTACTATCTTGTGTCAAAGATCTTGTTGAGACGAATAAAACGAGCCTAAACACGAAGTGGTTCAGTTATGTGATAGACTGGTACCCGTCGCCACCTTCGAGCTCCATCATCAGACCCTGAGTAGTATCTTGTGTCAAAGATCTTGTTGAGACGAATCAAACGAGCCCAAACACGAAATGGTTTAGTTGCATGGTTGATTAGTACCGGTGATCACCTTCCGGCTCCATCATCAGACCCTGAGAACTATGTTGTGTCAAAGATCTTGTTAAGACGAATAAAACGAGCCTAAACACGAAGTGGTTTCGTTGCATGGTTGATTGGTACCGGTGACCACCTTCCGGCTCCATCATCAGACCCTGAGTACTATCTTGTGTCAAAGATCTTGTTGAGACGAATCAAACGAGCCCAAACACGAAGTGGTTTAGTTGCATGGTTGACTGGTACTGGTGACCACGTTCCGGCTTCATCATCAGACACTGAGTACTATCTTAAGTCAAAGATCTTGTTGAGCCGAATCAAACGTGCCCAAACACGAAGTGGTTTAGTTGCATGGTTGATTGGTACCGGTGACCACCTTCCGGCTCCATCATCAGACCCTGAGTACTATCTTGAGTCAAATAAATACATATAGAATGTCAGGTCGTTTCAAATATTTTTAATCTTGTCCGGTAGTTTATTAAACTGTACCATTATAAATTATAATACTATAAAAACAGTGCTAGGATCAAAGTCTCTCGTTGCGGTTTACACGCACACAGTATAGCGTTTTACACGGCGCCCGCCGCACACAATGATAAAAAACCTCGTCGTCGCCGTTGAAAATGTGCGGAGCCGACCGACACACGTCCTGCCTGTACAAGCTCTGCCGCGGCACTGAGCTGGCGAGCGCGCGTCATCGGTAATATAGAGTAGTTTTCAAATAATTGCCAAAAAATTATAATAGAATTTCATAAACACTAATGTATACCAACAGTATAAGCAAACGTTGCAGATTGCTTGAGTATGAAAATGACTTCGATATTAAGTAGATTTTCGTAGAAATTGACACTTGTTTCGGAGAGAAAATTGAGTTCGTTTTACTTTGATTTTCTCTTTCTCAAAGGTATGTAGAAAAAATATCGTTTGATATGCCGAAAGTACAGGGTATTAGTAATACAAAATAGCCAGGTTTAGCAGAGTAAACTTCTCAACATTTCTAAATAAGAGCTTGCCGTTCAGTGCTTCACGGGGTTTTTCGGAAACGACCATCAGAAAAAAATTCATTACTGATTTAATAAGTCCTTTTTCTAATATTTACAACGATATTTAAAAAGATAAGAAGACGCTTTTACTGGAACAAGTACTCATTGTTTCTAATAATGAGCACAAAGTCCTGAATTTCGTCGACTAGTATCATCAATTTTGCATTATTTCGACTTTTCTTGTAAGAGCGCTCTTAACTGTCCATCGGTGGACCTTATGCCTTTTGTAATAAGGTTTACGAACTGTCAGTTAACAGTGTGCGATGGCACTATTTTCACTTAGAGCGAGCATGCTCTAAGAAGGCATTTTCAGCTCTACTAAAAACGATAAATACGAACATAATAGTTATTTACGATACAAGTGCGGAAAAGAGGAAATTTAAAAAGGAAACCGAAGGTAGTGTTTTAAATCGACACCAGTTGCAAATTACCTATTCGCGTGTGTATCGTGCACGTTTTACAGTACATAATGTACATATATAATAAACTTTTGACATACGCACGAAAAGTGCTATTTTGCGCACTAGTGCGAGAAAATAGGACCATGCGTACTGTAAAGAAAATTTAAATAAAATATGAGCGTTTTAAACAGTGTCAAGGGTAAATTAAATGACTGTTGAAATAAAAGATTAAACTCACATTAAAATAATGATGTATTTGTTGAATTTATGCACAACAAGAAAGACACGATTGAGGTAAGATATAGATCTCAAAATTAAAGTCCTTTGGTACTTAATTCAATTGGAATGTAACGGTTAGCCAACAGCCTGCTTCACTTACTTGGCATCGGCGGAATAAATAGATCAGAGGGCCTAGCCAAGATGCCAATCGTTTGCGCCATGAACGAAACTAATGTTTGTCTATAACTAGGTATCAGTCTTCCATTTATAGTACAGTCATTATATCCAAAAAACCGACCCTACCCGTGAATAATTAGTTCTTGGATTTTTTTTTCGTAGGTCCCTCGGGGGGTTCACTGGGAGTGTAAATTCAAAAAGTAGGCTGAATCAGGCTCCTGCGTATATTCGAAAAATGGTTTTTTTCCAAAAAAAACGGTTTTTCTTCAATAACTCGGTCATTTTTGATTTTACAGTAAAACCGTAAGGACAAAAATTGTAGGAAATTTGATTCTCTACAAGTGAGTTCAGTCATTATATCCAAAAACCGTCCCTTCCCGTGAATAATCAGTTCTTGGATTTTTTTCGTACGTCCCTCGGGGGAATCACTGGGAGTGTAAATTCAAAAAGTAGACTGAATCAGGGTCCTGTGTATATTCGAAAAACGGTTTTTCTTGAATAACTCGGATCATTTTTGATTTTACAGTAAAACCGTGAGGACAACAATTTTAGAAAATTTGATTCTCTACAAGTTTGGTCCTCACAATTTTTCTTCTAGAATCGATAGTTTGGAAATAAAATTTGAAAAAAGCGACAAATTCAAAATATTTTCAACATCTCGTTTATTTTCAACTTTACGACATAAATGAAGAGGACTAAACTTGTAGAGAATCAAATTCTGAACAATTTTGGTTCACACGTTTTTTCCCCCGAAATCTATATTTTAGAAATTAAACCTGAAAAACGCGACAAATTCAAAATATTATCATTATCTCCTATGTTCCATGCTTTACGGCATAAATGAAGGGAAACAAACTTGTAGAGAATCAAATTTTCTAAAATTTTTGTCCTCACGGTTTTACTGTAAAATCAAAATGACCCGAGTTATTCAAGAAAAACCGTTTTTCGAATATACACAGGACTCTGATTCAGTCTACTTTTTGAATTTACACTCCCAGTGATTCCCCCGAGGGACGTACGAAAAAAATCCAAGAACTGATTATTCACGGGAAGGGTCGGTTTTTTGGATATAATGACTGGACTAACTTGTAGAGAATCAAATTTCCTACAATTTTTGTCCTTACGGTTTTACTGTAAAATCAAAAATGGCCGAGTTATTGAAGAAAAACCGTTTTTTTTGGAAAAAAAACCATTTTTCGAATATACGCAGGAGCCTGATTCAGCCTACTTTTTGAATTTACACTCCCAGTGACCCCCCCGAGGGACCTACGAAAAAAAAATCCAAGAACTAATTATTCACGGGTCAAAATCTATAATGACTGTACTATTATGTGGTGCGACATAATAGAGAGACGTTAGCTTATCGTTCGCTACGACGTAAACGATTGGCATCTTAGCTAGGCACCTTGAGGGCCTAGCACACACACACGACGACAATCGTTAATAGAAACGTCAATGAAAACTTAAATAAAGTATGAAATAGTCACGTGACTTTTCGTAGCATCCCGATACATTTTTTTCTTTTTGTTGGCGTTTGTCGATGTATGATTGTCATCTTGGCTAGACCCTCGGTTCTAGATCACTTGTTAAGTCATTTGTAAAATTACACAAGTCTTAGGCGGCAAATTCGTCGGGTGATAACCGAAAACAAAAAAAAAATTAGGGTAAATCGCCAGTAACTGACCGCCCTAAACTAGAAATGAATTGGATGCGGTTTAGTATAAGGTGGCCAGTTACTGGCGAATTACCATATATGGGATTTACAGGTTTACACACAGCAAAAACAAAAAAAAACCCGAAAGTTACTACAATGGATGGATCGTTTAATGTATTTAAGCGCATATGGCGCCACCAAAAAGTTTCAAACTCATTAATGCCTTTAACTACCGGGACTAAACAAATAGATACATCTGTAGGTATGTATACAACTCACAAATCCAAAATTATGGCTGTTGTTAACGCTTTGGTTATTAATACAAAGATCCTTAACGATACGTAAAGCAAGCATTGATTTAGAATAAATTACGCTTACACGAGTGGTGGGAAGGATTCTTATAATCCATACATTGTACAAACGGACCAAGACAAGACAATATATCAATCTTAACATTTACTTAACATTTTGTAAAATTACCTAACTAAAAGAAATATGTATCAAAAACATTAAAAACTGGCTTTATAAAAAAAACTTTCATGGAAAACATTTGAATTATAATAAGGCAGAGGAAACATTGTGTCGAGTACAAGAGTATTTATTGTCGCTTGTACCTAATAAGACGCTATTTCCATAAAGCTTTTTTGAAATCAACCTTATCGACAACGGGCAATGTGGTACCTTTTACTTGAAAAACGGTGAGATACAGCTTAATTTACACGAAGGTAAGAAAGCCAAGGTTGCGCAGTATCATTCTTCCTTCTAACAGACACCTGGGTTCTACGTATATTTTAGTGAGTTACGTCTTGGAGTCGCCAAACTAGAGCTCACATTAGTGTCATCTGACACACATTCTGATAATATCCCATTGACAAAGTTAATCATAAGAAAAGTAGGTAGTTTGAAGGCACCGATATGTTTCTAGGCACTACATTTTCGTCAGTGATGTTTTGGACACCATACGTATATGTATTACTGAACCGTCATTCTCTAACAGCTTAATTTAAAAAAAAGAGTCTGTTCCGATTTAAAGTAGACCATCACTACTATCATGTAAATTATCAGAGGATGGTAGATACTTTTGACGCAATAATGATGAACCGTACTATGTCTAAAGAATCGTAGAAGTACAGCCGGCAGCTGAAGTATCTACAGGGACGAAGTACTCAAAATAATCAACGCATACTCTACTGACAATAGAGTTTGACAATACTTCAACTGTCTCTGCACTCTATAG
Organism: Cydia fagiglandana; assembly: GCF_963556715.1. Lineage (NCBI taxonomy): Eukaryota > Metazoa > Arthropoda > Insecta > Lepidoptera > Tortricidae > Cydia > Cydia fagiglandana. The sequence goes on along the minus strand of NC_085932.1, from coordinate 5,386,423 downwards.
CTGTCTGTGCATACTGCGTAAGTCTACCACACATAACAGGAAAACTTTTCAGACCAACAAATCTATTACTCACCTAATGATTTATTATACTCAATCTAATTGATTTATATGATTCAAAACAGCTTACAACGATAAATACACAACAAAACCAAAAATATAGTACAAAAATAAATATTAAAAAATACTAAACTGAAAGAAAAACTATTCTAGGCACTGATTTATATCTTAATCTATAGAATATGATACCTTTTAACTTCATTAACAACTATGTAATGCGTCTACAAGGCCTACACTAATAAAGCTTTCATTTTATGATGATTAAATCTACGTATTATTTATTTACATAATAATCATGTCAGGTCAAGTGTAAAAATATGGGCGCATACAAATTAAAAATGTCCCATAATTCTAATCCTCCTCCTCATTCCTCGACACAAGAGCAAGATGAGAAATATTTTTGAATAACATGTGAGCAGCATATTGTTACACTGGACTGTACTAGAAATAACTAATAATTGAGATATTTGCCTGAAGTAATAGACACGGTACTTACACGTTTAATAAATACAAAAAAAAAACAATACCGGGTGTGCCCTGTAACAAAAGCAAAAAATTTAAACATAGAATGTACTCCTCAAACGGTGACACTTTTGTACAACAACTTTAAAAAATTATTAACTATTTAGACTCCCTATTTTTCATACAAAATAAATATTATCTTCAATGGACGCCATATTGTCATTGTGATTGACGTTGCTTGTCACGCCTTAAACATAACAAAATTCGTAATACATTGCGTCTTAGAATAAACTTTAAGTGTATTAAAAATCAAGCCACAAGTTATTTTCAAAAATTCGCTGAACAAATGTTGATCAGTATGAGGAGTACAGCCTACAGTTAAATTTTTTGCTCATATTACAGGCCACACCCGATATATGGAAGGGTCAAGATTATTGATCCGTAGCTGCTGAGCTAAATTAACCTTTTTTCTTATTTTTTCATTGATTAAAACAGCTACCAATTAATAGTTAGAGTAATATGTGTCTAATTAATAGTTTCGATTAGCCGAAAAATGTATAGGTACGGAATATTCTTACTTAAGCAGTTGTTACAAGAAGGATAGTAAGGATACCTAAAGCTGATTTTGTAAGTTTCGCTAGTTTTCTCTAGGGCTGGCTGGCTTAGTGGTAAATATGAAAAGTTAGTGTTCAAATCGTATTGTTTAGGTTTAGATATTACCAGACAGTGTTCTATACTTTTAAGGGTGCGTACGTAGTTCTTACAGTATATTTGGCAGGTTGAAACTCCATAACGATTAATATAACTTACGAATGGATACTTAATCTAGATCTGACTGAGGTGTGTTTACCGAGATTTATTCATCGCACTGTATATTGAATAATTTTAATAACAGTTTTACTTGTTGCTTTCGGTAATGGAAAATCTAATGAGGAAACCTGTCTACGTCTGGTACTTATATACCAACATTTTTTGTACATGGAGAGAAAGCATGTGCCAAGCACTGGGATGTTTTTATCTGGTGCATATTTCTATGCATGTTCCTTAAAAACCACTACGATCAAGTATATAATATTATATTATGTACCAGTGGCGGCGCGTCAAATCCTATCCATAGGCAAGCCGGGGCTAATTTGGCTTACATATTTCGTTTACAACTCTGCTCAAACGTCCAAAGGCAAACAACAGGCAAGCCGGTGGGAATCGGCTTTTATGGACGCGCCGCCACTGTTATGTACCTATTACAAACTCAGGCAAAACCTCGGTGCAACACGGTAATATTAAGAACTTGATCTTATCCGATAACGGAATTTCTGTATTATATAAGCAGGTTTGACGTGTTAAAACTGTATTTATTTACAGACATAATATTACTACGATGAATACACCTCAGTCCATCGGGCGTGGTGATGCGGTGCGTCATTTTACACAATCAATTCTGACAAATAAATAAATAATCTCAAAACAATTGGATCGCGCCGCACCATAATATGTGACGTTTCACGGCAAAAGGTACCTTATAGCGGCTGGCGCTTCCGTCGCATAGCGCCGCAATAATATTGGAGCGGCGTTAATAATAGCGTAAGCGCCAATGGCCATTACCTGTGGAACGTCACATATAATCTTAGAGAATAGAGGACATATACCTATAAAGTAATTTACAGTAAACTTTTAATCCTGCATCTTATCCTATATATAACCCATTCGGAACACGCTGGATTCCCTAGTTACAGAGCACGTGTTTGAAAACGTCCTTTTAAATTAAAAATAAAAATATTATACGCTGCTCACTGATTACCAGTTGGCCGGACGATATCAGCCTGTCAGTGGTTGGGAACCTTTTGTGGTGGTCCTGTACCTTTTGCGACTAACTGACAGGCTGATATCATCCGGCGAACTGGTAATCTGTGGGCCTCTTTAGGGAACCAGCGGGTTACCAAAGAATAAAATGTTAATTGCTAGGAATATACGCACGTTCAAAAGTGTAATTTGTCATAATTATTATATTTTAGGTCCTACTTTCGAATGCCTCTATATTAAATACGGCCGGCTATAAAATCTTAAACTAATTGGTGTTCACCTTACAATTTTGGATATCCTTATCACTAAAGTACAATTAATTACATACATACGTATGATTATTATAAATAAGATTCCAATAATTATCCTAATTATAAGCTATCATACGGATAGCATACACATAATCTCGCTTAGATATTAAACAAAGTTGTCAAAAACAAAAATAATTCTACAATTGCGTATGTATTACAAATACTATATAAACAAACACTTCTGTTTTCATTTAAAATAATTGAAACGCGCGGAAGTACATAGGTACCCAGTCAATTTTATAGATAACCAACGTAATTTTTATTTAATTTAAGAAAATTATGTACTGTGGGCGTTACCGCTAAATACTTAGAGGATATAACCAACGGAGACGCCATGTCTATAATTTTCGGTACACAGTAGTCTGCCGTTTTCTGCGGGGGAGGGGCACATCAAATGTATAGGTACGTCATGTCAGATAAACGTCAGTCCATACATGTGGTTGACCATTGGCCGCCTATTTTCGACAGAGGGGAACGCCTGTTAATGGCCACTCCGTTTGGTTATATTCTCTAAGGCTAAATATGATAACAAAACATTTTAACAACAACGCCCAACATAATAAAATATACTATTCAATCAGGCAATAACAAACACGTCTTCACGCAAACACCATCACAACCACGCCTTCATAACGACTAGCATTTAAAAAGATACAGACAAATAAAAAAAAATCCAACAGCTATAAACATTAAATCGGTCTAGATCCTAAATGATCATTTAAAGTTAAATACGATACAATGAAAACTAAAGATGATGAGATAATGTAGAATTGTAGTTTTTATATAGAATTATTAACCGTTTTAATCAGACCCCAACCAAAACTTCAAGTTGGCTTGTTAGAAAAAAAATCACGATAACATGTATAATTTTCATTTTCAGTTGTATGTCTTTACTCTGCATACCAAAGCGGTATTATTTTAGTATGAAATAACTAGCAATATAGCGGAGGGATCTGACGAGCAAGACTTTAAATTTAAACAGAAGTATATTTTCAGAGTAATTTAAATAAAATTTTAAAATCCGCTCTATAGCCATGTCTTGAGTTGCAAGTTTAGCACGGAGCGCCAATTCTGTATATCAAATAAGTTAGATCTTACATTAAATGCTAGTCGTTAGACGTCAAAACAAACGCTTCGTTTGAAGCGTAAAAAGGCACGTATTTCATAAGATACATACATCTGTATTACATCAATCAGCTACAGAGAAACTTGTGCAGCTGATGTTAAATTAGAACTTATTTACCTAAATCTCGTGACTCAAACCTGCTAACGCCCTTCAGGCAAATAATATACCTATATGAATATCCCGTGTTAAAAATGAAACTCAAAACAAATGCGACACTGTTTCATTCCTATATATGTAGCTTATTTCACTTCTTAGTGTGATATAAATATCTCTCTTAGGCCCACTTGCACCATTCCACTACCGGGATAGTGGAACCTTTTCCCCGGTTAAACCTGATGTTACCATGGTTACCAGTACAATTTGACACTCAGTTGACGGTTAAACCGCTTAACCCCGGGTTAGTGGGCCTAAGTATCTAACTATATATGTATGTATGTGAAATAATTAGTGAGATATCCTTCGAAATATACTGTAAATTAAGAGGCTTTCGGTTGTTGTGGAGATAAGCTCCACGAGAGTACATCCTAAGCCCAAAATCCAAATATTTGACACAAAATTAGTTATATATTATTACAAATATTTAAATACTTATTTATCCTAGTCACATAGCGGTAATTAAGGTTGTAGATAATTGTTAGATATAAACTTATTCCTCAATCCTTACAGTAAAAGGATTAGAACTGATATTTTTGTTTAAGAAATATAATAACTTGTATATATCGATGCATATTTTTAGGTCACAATGTGCCTATGATTTTGATTTCGTCGATTTAGTGTCATTGAATGCTTATAACTTAAGACTTATTTTATTGTATTACTAACAAATAATATGGGCTTAATATGTCTGAAATAAATAATTGAAATTTAAATATAACTAGTCCATTCAGTAAAAAAGGCTATCGCATATGGCTTGAGCAAACGTAGATAGGTAATCGTGACGCAACGATAATTAAGCTATAAGCTGGTGATTAATTTTATTTTAACAGATATATGTAAACCAACGCCATTATCTGCTAATACGTTTGATTAAAATATGATAGTAGGACGCGTCATAGATTCGGCGAGTACCTATTTAACGGTCGGAAAAGACGCAGCAGTAAAATGCGTACTGTTTACTAATTCATTACGGAAAATTCTATTATCAGGGCCTATTTTTATTTTGTCATAGATTTTTTTTCCGTCATATTTCGATAAAATTTGATCGATAGATAAAACTCCCTACTCCCTCCCCACTCCCCTATACAATATAATCCCTCTGTGCAATATACTCGTAAGCGCAATCTCACCGTACGTCTTACAAAATCGTTGCGAACAACTCAGTGGAAGATTTTGTAAGACATACGGCCAATAATATAAGACCTTACGAACAACCGGTCCGACCCCCATGTATGTTTGTTCAACGAAAATAAATGAAACCATCAAGTAAAAAAAAAATGCGGCTACTTCTCGAGTCAGACGTGTAGGATAGAACCGTGGCAGTTTTTCATTCCGACATTTTGTAACCGCATTTTAATATTGAAAAAGAGTTTTTGTCGTTGTCAAATGTGGTGTTACAAGCGGTGTATATTATTTACAATTTTATTAAACGACCGACTGTGGGTCATATTCATATGTTTTAACGAGCTAATGTTGGAAGCTTTGTACTGATTAAAATGCGACGAAGTATTGGAAACTACGTCACGTAATCTATTTAGTTGTACATGATTAATGATTAATTATTTTGATAAAGTTAAGCATGATATTAAACTGTCTCATGTAGATTAAAAATGAAATCGCCAAGATTAGGCTTTTAAATTATTTTCTACTAATTACCTAAGACAAACATGTTTTGTGGGGAAATATTAAGTATGTAATCATCGGAAAATCCAAATACGGTGTATCAACATGTAAATTAAACTGTAATCTTATCAATTTGTGAGATTGTAGCCTACTGGGTTTATCCTTACAACGTAACCAACGAACCGTGGCGTGTTTGGCAAAATCAATTTATATCTGGAATACCGGATATTTAGGTAGGTATGTTATTACTTCAAAATAGTCGCATGGCCTGACATAAATACCTGACCATCACCAGTTGACGTGTTCTACCAGCATATTCAACTTGTTTTGAGAATTTGGGTTATTTGGGTGGCTGGTATTCAACTGCCGACAACGGAGCGGCAGCTAACTTTCACAAGACTTCTTGATTGATACATCTGTAACAACTTTACGAGTTACCGCCTATTAAGAAATGACTGGCCCGACGAGGTTCGCTCTTGCACATTCGAGCGATAGAGGCAAATATAATCGATAGACGAACGAACGATCGAAGGTATTATAATTTTAAGCCCTGTTTAACTCAGAACTTTACTTCTACTTAAGAATAAAAAGGTTAGTAAGGCATTGAGTTATTATTACTATGCAGAAGCCATACCAAACAATGAAATTGTCGCAATCACAACCTGCGCCACGCGACCAAAACGTCGTAAGCGCCGTAAAATCCATGGCGCTTACGCGTTAAGGTCGCGAGATTTACGCCCCGCTTCTCTGGTTTGATGTCAAAACTACTTCAACTCGTGGCGCAAAATATTCTCTGTGCCGGTTCTATACGTTAGTAATAATAGTTAAATGTCCGAAGGTAAAAATTATACCATGTATACGTATAGTAGGGATGAACCGATTCATAAATGAGAGGAGCTTACCGAGGAAAGAGATAAGTGGCGGAAACTGGTGTTAGACGGGCGTAAAATTCACGATGACGCCTGGTTTAAGACACTCGCAAGGAAGCGAGCCAAGCGTCATCAGAGCGACATCTGTTCGCCACGGGCATATTAGACCTGCCACTTGTGGGCGTTGGCCGCTCCCGTATTGGCTTACACAGCTCTGAAAAACGTTGCTGTCTAGTACTGTTTCTATAGTCTGCAATAGACTTTAGGCCAATGATGACGGTAACCTTGGTGCACCAATCCTTGGCGCGCAAGCCCAACTTATTATGGTTTAACAATAGTTAAGGTATAATACCCTAACACGATATCTACTTTTATAATGCCATCATTTTGTTAGTTTCAAGGCAAAACGCCTCTTGTCAAATATTAATAATATGAATATGATAGGCCTATAATTTCTAGAATACATGCTAAGAAAACTAGTAAAGATTATACGGTAATATTTTAGCACTCCGAAATTGAATAGTTTTGTGTAAATAATACCACAAGCAATAAATAAGTACGAAGGGATTATAAAATAACCGTCAAATAAATATAAACGTACCAAATGTACAAAAAAAATCGTTTAAGTTAGAGTCTCGTCCGAGGCAACGAATTTCAATTTATTGTTTGATTTCAAACATTTTGCTCTTATTGTCAGACCGATTGTATTCGAGACAGCTCCAAAAATACAAGAGTATGTTTATTGCATATTATAGTCATCTCTTCGAAATTAGAAATACTTCAAGTTGTGATTTTTTTTTGATTTGCTCGATGGTAAGTAATTACCGTTGCCCATGGACACCTGCAACACCAGAGGTATTGCAAGTGTGTTACCGGCATTTAAGATAGGAGTGCGCTTTTTTCTTGAAGGTCGTACGTAAGAATTTACAAGCGCGACATAGAGGCAACACGTCGAACGTGTTTCGCGGTAGGCCCCAGAGGATCTACCGCGCGAGAGTTCGTTCCACAGTTTTTTGCGAGGCAGGAAGTTTCATTTAATATGTACAGTCCAAATATTCAATCAAAAATTATCGATAAGTAATCGCCAATTACGATAACTAATCAGTCTACATATTAAATTACTTATACTCTAAAGCATAAGTGTAAGAACACTTAAATGATACGAATTTATTGTGGTGACGGACTAGCACTAGCACCACTTCTTCGCACCAATATACAATACATATAAATGTAATTATATACAGAATTGCATCAGGCACTTCTGATCAGCTTTTAAGGCCATTTTTTTAATAGTGAGAGCCTTAATTCGTCTACAATGTATTATTTTGTTACTAAATAACTTATTACAGTTTACAGTCGAGTCGTGTAAGGGCAAATATTCGTCCATTGATAGAATCGACTACTGTAGACAAATTACAGACCTTGATTAGGCCTATAAGCGCCGCTGTACCGTTGTGTTTTTTTAAGGTATGGCTCTGGTTACGTATCTTATATCCGGAAAGACAATATATATTACGGCAAGGATACTAGTAAAGATAAGAAGTCTGTTACTAAGAAACAGGTCGCATTTGTATTCATAGCACTAACACAATTAAAAATCCATTCGTAAACTTTATTGCAACGAAGTCTGCGTATGGTCAATTAACTGTGTCAGTCTTTATAACATTCGCTACAATAGCTTAACGCAAGTGTACTACTGGAGTCCAAGTATGTACAGTCAGCAGCAGAAGTTGCTAAGCGGGCGAAGTGATCAAAATTACCTTGACGCGCTCTTATTTTCTTAACAATAAAGTCGCGTCATGATCATTTTGAACACCTCGCACGCTTAGCAATTATTGCTGCTGACTGTACTAGGAAACGAACTATATGCTACCTGTACACTAGATGACGCTGTTGCTAGAGCGGGACGGGCGGTTAACGCTGTGGGAGCGAGATGACTACTGTTTGAGTGAGCAGGATATCATTTAGACGGTCCGCTTCTGCCGCAGCTGTGACTTGTACACTCGACGTCGTGTCGGAGTGGGACAGGTGACCACTGGCGAAGGAGCGAACGAGATACCAGATACTGGCGGTCGACGGTACGTTTCAGCCACTGCGTGAAATGTCGCAGCTGGCACAGCGCTCTCGAGTCATATCACTTACACTTGTGTTGGAACAGGGTAAGTTACCATTGACGTGGGAGCGAGCGAGACGCCAGATCTCTGGGGATCGACTTTCCGTTTGAGCCACTGCATGAAGCGTCACAGCTGCCTAAGCCTCGAGTCATGTTACTTGTACACTCTTGTTGAATTGGAGCGGGACAGCAGATGACCGGTGTGGGAGCGAGCGAGAGGCCGGATCACTGCCGGTCGACGGTCCGTTTGAGCCACTGCATGAAGCGTCACAGCTGCCTAAGCCTCGAGTCATGTTACTTGTACACTCTTGTTGAATTGGAGCGGGACAGCAGATGACCGGTGTGGGAGCGAGCAAGAGGCCGGATCACTGCCGGTCGACGGTCCGTTTGAGCCACTGCGTGAAGTGCCGCAGCTGCCAAACGGCGCGGGCGCTCTCTTCTCGGAGACGCGCGTTGTGACGACGTAAGCGACGGACCTGGTACAATACACTATATCAGTAATATCCTCTAATGTCCCATCTCTAAGTCTTTTATTAGGATTATTTTGTCGAGAGATTTTATGATTTGTTAATTTTGTAAAATAAAGATACATAACCGTCATAAGCAGAGCTCGGCGGGGGTGAGCTGTTTTCAGAGTTTGCACAACATGGACATGCCTTGTCATTCGACGGTATATGTGGTGTAATTTAATAACTAAAGAAATTATTTTATTTAGGCTACCTTTCCGCTACGATCTTTACGTCGCCATTAAAACAAATTAATTTTATAGCAAGCTTTTTTAGTAAACCTCTTCAAATAATATGTATATCCATCCATATGCTACTATTAAAGTTTATTTGTACATAAGGCATTGTCATTTTAGTTTAGTTACAATTAATAAAGTTTTATTTTAATATTTCTTTATAAGGTGTATCTATATTAATATCTACACTTGACGTAAGTGACGTCAAAATGGCTCACCCCTGCCGAGCTCTGGTCATGAGGTCTGGTCAGACAGAAGCGTGGGAGGGCAACTGATAAAAAAAGTGGAGGCAAATATTCCAGCTGTAACCATTAAAGAAGAAACTTCTCCGCACCGTCCATTTATATTTGCTGCCATCAATTCATATCACTGAGGTCGGGGAGCGGGGGATGAACTACATTCTAAGTCAGGGGTCTCCAAACTTTTTTACCTGAGGGCCATGTTGCACCTCAGAAACTTTCGCGCGGGCCACCGTCGGTTTTTGCGCCGGGGGAGGGTGCCCGGTTGGTGCTGTTAGGAACAGTTCACTCTCAATGAATGCTAAACCCCTGAAGCCTGGCTCCCACGGGCCGGACTGTGGGCACTTGCTTTGGGTGTTGGCGGGCCGGATTGGAACGCGTCGCGGACCGGATTTGGCCCGCGGGCCGGGGTTTGGAGACCCCTGTTCTAAGCCATTAGCTAGCAGTCTTAGGGCCAGTTGCACCAACCACAGTTAACAGACTGATCAACGTCAAGCAGCAGAGAACTATGAAACTTGCCATACAATAAAATTTACCGAATGCTAAAACGGTGACAGACGGTTTGGTGCAACCGACCCTTAGTCGTAAGCCAAATTCTCGTCTGTACGTTATCTAAAAGTGGTCGTGTTTGAGGTTTCCGAGCCCATCCCGGCTTGGATCGTCGTAACGTAGCGTACCTCCTCCTCGAGCTGGTGGTGGTGGCGCGCGGCGGCGGCGTGCTCGGCCTCCAGCGCGGCCACGCGCGCCGCCAGCCCGCACGCGCACGGCGCCAGCGGCGACGCCGACGCGACCGGCGCCGCGTCCGGTGTCTGCACAACATTATAACTTTAGCTCCAACAATAAGGGCTCATTCACACTCACAAGGTGTCACAGACAGTCCCCTATGCCGTGGGTGCATGGAGAAAGAAGAAACAGCCTCTCACGTGGTGTTGGAATGCAGCGGATTGGCCCCATACAGGGCAAAACATCTCGGATCCCCGAGAGACCTCCCCGAGGTCCTACTCGACATAAAAGGTTTGATAGGATTCCTCGAGGAGCTGGGCTGGCAAGACTAGTCCACCCCCTATCACGCAAAATAGGCGCAAGACGTCGAGTTGCGGAAAATCGCCCGTACTACAATACAATACAAGGGCTCATTTAGACGGTGCAAGAACTCGAATGCGAGTTTCATTACATTGCGTTATTTGATCGGTCGGCTGAGTTGATGTAACCTCAATGGTCCGCAATGGAACTACAATTGTATGCGATTTGGCGCGTCGTGTAAATGAGCCCTAAAGGAGGTGATACGTATCGAGAGCACTTTACATCTAAGGTACTCTTATTAGGATATACACTTAGTTTCGATGGAATGTCAACCTTAAGTAAAAACAAAGTAGGGAGCATTTCATTTGCCTAGTGATTTTTTCGAACAAATGAAACTCAACCTAATTGAAAATACAACAAGATTCTAACTTCCTTGGCTATAATTTTGTATAATAGGCGGCACGAGATTAAGGGTCGGTTGCACCAAACTGTTACGAACGTTAAAGAGTTCGCTAAATTTTTATGTATGGAAAGTTTCATAGTAAAGGCGCGGGGCGCGCCGGGTGACGATGATCAGTCTGTCAAATGTGGTTGGTGCAACTGGCACTTAAACTGCATTTAAAAACAAAAAAAATGTTGTTCATTTTGTATGTTGTGTGTTTTGTTTGGTTCAATTTAAATTTATAATAGAAAATGGATGTACTGAATGTAAATAATTGATTGTTAATGTACATAATAGTTTAATTTTAAGAACAATATTTGCATGCTGCCCTTGGCTAAACATGTGATACTGCCTACTTATACCAATTATGTACCATGTGTAAGCAAATAAATAATTATCTTATCTTATCTTATCTTATGCCACTCGCATACAAAATCTTTAGACGAGAGTTGAATGGTTGATCTCTATTCCCACGTGTACCCCGCCGCGGTTAATTGGGCGGGGATAGACTGGAATGAAACACCTAATATTATCTCATCTGTGGACGCCGTGATCGCGTAGAACGGCAACTGAAGGGCATATGAAGGGGAGAAAATTACAGCTCAATCAAAGCATCAATCTCAAAGACTAAATTATAAAGGTCAAACTGCAAAAACCTTACAACGTATCTTAACACCCTACGCCTGCATATGCGGGAAGACACCCTTATGCTTAGGCTAATTTGTAGAGTGCATTTATTATATTTTCTCCAATATGCTCGGAAATGTTCACCTTACTGTAGCAAAAATAGTACGGGAAGTTCTTCGTTAATGTCAAACTCTAACTAAAAAACATCAAACTATCGCTGTCCTGTTCTAGCGGACGGGAAGTAAAAAAACACTACAGTAATAACTTATTACTGTAGTGTTTTTTACTTTTTAATAATAAAAAACGCAAACAGCCAATTATTATTGCCGCGAGCCGCTTCTACACGACCCGATCAGCTATCATTTCACGTGTATGATCGTGCGAATACTGCTTAATAAAATCAAAGATTATTTTTATATTTTTTTAAATCTCATCCGTGTTCATAAAGCTTACATAGTTTGTCAAAGGACTTTCTCATTTCAAACATAGACAAAGAGAATCATACTATCTTTGTCTTACACTAGTACTAGCACCCAAAAGAAAAGGATGGGTGTAGTTTTCCTGGTTCTTACTGACTGAAAAGTTGGTTTGACAAACTATATTGCGCAATTATATTGAATGAACGAATATTGAATGGTACTGAATGGCAGAATAAGTTTATGCCTTTAACTTTTAAAAATTAATTAAAGAGGGAAATTGTTTTTGACATTTTGGATGTGAAGGTTTGATTTGAGTGATGCTTGATGCTTAAATAATAACTATTTTAGCTTATTTCCTCGCATGTTTGGAGAAAAGCACTATATATGCCTCGGCAGGAATAGCAATTCGTGGATTCGTCTTCTTTGTCGGACTCCGCTTCGCGTCGTCCGACAAAATCGAAACTCATCCACGAATTGCCCTTTCCCGGCCTCTGCAATAATGTACTATTCGTCTTATGTAATAAATAGGGATGTACCGACTAGTCGCCGACTAGTCGCCGACTAGTCGGGAAAGCCGACTATCCGGCCTCATTTGTAGTCGGCGATTAGTCGGCGACTAGTCGGCAAAAATGGCCTATTAGTCGGCACTTTATAAGTGACAGAAAAACAGGGTAAAATGAAATAAACAGCAAATATTTACCATAGCTTTTCACATATTTTACCCAAATTCCTATTTAGGGTTCGTACGAAAACTTTTTTTCGAATTATTGACCGTGAGATCGTTTTCTTGTCTGATTGTCCGGTTGTGGTATAAAATATAGTCTTAGAATTATTTTATTTTTCCCTAATTACCTAATATACTTAAATTACTTAATTACGATGAATAGCGCGACGAAAGGTAAAAAACGATTGTTTTTTAAGTGCATCTTAACCGAACTTAGGCGAAATTAATGATCTGGCCGACTAGCCGACCGACTAATCGGCCATCCGAGCGCCGATTAGTCGGCTAGTCGGCCAAATCAATAGTCGGTACATCACTAGTAATAAACCCTAATGTTATGTACTTACGGGTAGTTCAGACCAGGAGTCATGGGTCGGTTCACTTGGAAGAGGTTCTAGCGTAGGGTCAGGGTTGTCTATGGACGGATATTGATGTTCTTCGCAAATCTGAAACAAGATTTAAAGGTGTCATACATTTTGTTTCGTCATAGTTGTTAATTTTATGTTAGGATGGTATTTCATCTGTCCAATATCATGGTCCAATGTCATTGCGTTTTACTCTCGCATTAAGCAAAATGTGAGACGAAATACACATTGGACAGGTGGAATACTGTCTTTATATATAACCTTGCAAATGACGAAAAGGAAACTAGGAGTTCAAGGTTATCTCGTCTAGCTTTAAATGATCGTCTGGGGGTAGCATAGCTATTTTTTGTCGTTTTTGTTCCGCTAACCAGGAGAAAATAGTAATTCAGCCTGTAGACCATAACCGTAGCAACGAGTGATAAGAGAAATATGAAGGATCAGTGCACACAGACTACACAGAGTTGATAACGTGTACTTTACAGCAACGAGATATCCTCATAACAGCATCCAGAAAGAGTTGCATCCTATATCTGATCCTATCCACTGTGGGGCAGAGTTTGAGGTCGGCATGTTCTGTTTCATCTCGACTACAGCCTCGTACAGTAGTGGGCTAGAGGTTGCGGTGTGGTGTACCTGCAGCATGGCGCGGGTGGCGGTGTGCACCACCGTGGCCCAGTCCAGCGCGGCCGCGTCGGGCAGCGGCAGCGGGCCCGGGGTGGGCGGGGCGGGCTAGAGGTTGCGGTGTGGTGTACCTGCAGCATGGCGCGGGTGGCGGTGTGCACCAGCGTGGCCCAGTCCAGCGCGGCCGCGTCGGGCAGCGGCAGCGGGCCCGGGGTGGGCGGGGCGGGCTAGAGGTTGCGGTGTGGTGTACCTGCAGCATGGCGCGCGTGGCGGTGTGCACCAGCGTGGCCCAGTCCAGCGCGGCCGCGTCGGGCAGCGGCAGCGGGCCCGGGGTGGGCGGGGCGGGCTAGAGGTTGCGGTGTGGTGTACCTGCAGCATGGCGCGCGTGGCGGTGTGCACCAGCGTGGCCCAGTCCAGCGCGGCCACGTCGGGCAGCGGCAGCGGGCCCGCGGTGGGCGGGGCGGGCTAGAGGTTGCGGTGTGGTGTACCTGCAGCATGGCGGGGGTGGCGGTGTGCACCAGCGTGGCCCAGTCCAGCGCGGCCGCGTCGGGCAGCGGCAGCGGGCCCGGGGTGGGCGGGGCGGGCTAGAGGTTGCGGTGTGGTGTACCTGCAGCATGGCGGGGGTGGCGGTGTGCACCAGCGTGGCCCAGTCCAGCGCGGCCGCGTCGGGCAGCGGCAGCGGGCCCGGGGTGGGCGGGGCGGGCTAGAGGTTGCGGTGTGGTGTACCTGCAGCATGGCGCGCGTGGCGGTGTGCACCAGCGTGGCCCAGTCCAGCGCGGCCGCGTCGGGCAGCGGCAGCGGGCCCGGGGTGGGCGGGGCGGGCTAGAGGTTGCGGTGTGGTGTACCTGCAGCATGGCGCGCGTGGCGGTGTGCACCAGCGTGGCCCAGTCCAGCGCGGCCGCGTCGGGCAGCGGCAGCGGGCCCGGCGTGGGCGGGGCGGGCTAGAGGTTGCGGTGTGGTGTACCTGCAGCATGGCGCGGGTGGCGGTGTGCACCAGCGTGGCCCAGTCCAGCGCGGCCGCGTCGGGCAGCGGCAGCGGGCCCGGCGTGGGCGGGGCGGGCTAGAGGTTGCGGTGTGGTGTACCTGCAGCATGGCGCGCGTGGCGGTGTGCACCAGCGTGGCCCAGTCCAGCGCGGCCGCGTCGGGCAGCGGCAGCGGGCCCGGCGTGGGCGGGGCGGGCTAGAGGTTGCGGTGTGGTGTACCTGCAGCATGGCGCGCGTGGCGGTGTGCACCAGCGTGGCCCAGTCCAGCGCGGCCGCGTCGGGCAGCGGCAGCGGGCCCGGCGTGGGCGGGGCGGGCTAGAGGTTGCGGTGTGGTGTACCTGCAGCATGGCGCGCGTGGCGGTGTGCACCAGCGTGGCCCAGTCCAGCGCGGCCGCGTCGGGCAGCGGCAGCGGGCCCGGGGTGGGCGGGGCGGGCTAGAGGTTGCGGTGTGGTGTACCTGCAGCATGGCGCGCGTGTCGGTGTGCACCAGCGTGGCCCAGTCCAGCGCGGCCGCGTCGGGCAGCGGCAGCGGGCCCGGGGTGGGCGGGGCGGGCTAGAGGTTGCGGTGTGGTGTACCTGCAGCATAGCGCGCGTGGCGGTGTGCACCAGCGTGGCCCAGTCCAGCGCGGCCGCGTCGGGCAGCGGCAGCGGGCCCGGCGTGGGCGGGGCGGGCTAGAGGTTGCGGTGTGGTGTACCTGCAGCATGGCGCGCGTGGCGGTGTGCACCAGCGTGGCCCAGTCCAGCGCGGCCGCGTCGGGCAGCGGCAGCGGGCCCGGCGTGGGCGGGGCGGGCTAGAGGTTGCGGTGTGGTGTACCTGCAGCATGGCGCGCGTGGCGGTGTGCACCAGCGTGGCCCAGTCCAGCGCGGCCGCGTCGGGCAGCGGCAGCGGGCCCGGGGTGGGCGGGGCGGGCTAGAGGTTGCGGTGTGGTGTACCTGCAGCATGGCGCGCGTGGCGGTGTGCACCAGCGTGGCCCAGTC
Source organism: Cydia fagiglandana (assembly GCF_963556715.1). Taxonomy (NCBI): domain Eukaryota; kingdom Metazoa; phylum Arthropoda; class Insecta; order Lepidoptera; family Tortricidae; genus Cydia; species Cydia fagiglandana. The sequence goes on along the minus strand of NC_085932.1, from coordinate 5,370,746 downwards.
CAGCGCGGCCGCGTCGGGCAGCGGCAGCGGGCCCGGGGTGGGCGGGGCGGGCTAGAGGTTGCGGTGTGGTGTACCTGCAGCATGGCGCGCGTGGCGGTGTGCACCAGCGTGGCCCAGTCCAGCGCGGCCGCGTCGGGCAGCGGCAGCGGGCCCGGGGTGGGCGGGGCGGGCTAGAGGTTGCGGTGTGGTGTACCTGCAGCATGGCGCGCGTGGCGGTGTGCACCAGCGTGGCCCAGTCCAGCGCGGCCGCGTCGGGCAGCGGCAGCGGGCCCGGGGTGGGCGGGGCGGGCTAGAGGTTGCGGTGTGGTGTACCTGCAGCATGGCGCGCGTGGCGGTGTGCACCAGCGTGGCCCAGTCCAGCGCGGCCGCGTCGGGCAGCAGCGGGCCCGGCGTGGGCGGGGCGGGCTAGAGGTTGCGGTGTGGTGTACCTGCAGCATGGCGCGCGTGGCGGTGTGCACCAGCGTGGCCCAGTCCAGCGCGGCCGCGTCGGGCAGCGGCAGCGGGCCCGGGGTGGGCGGGGCGGGCTAGAGGTTGCGGTGTGGTGTACCTGCAGCATGGCGCGCGTGGCGGTGTGCACCAGCGTGGCCCAGTCCAGCGCGGCCGCGTCGGGCAGCGGCAGCGGGCCCGGGGTGGGCGGGGCGGGCTAGAGGTTGCGGTGTGGTGTACCTGCAGCATGGCGCGCGTGGCGGTGTGCACCAGCGTGGCCCAGTCCAGCGCGGCCGCGTCGGGCAGCGGCAGCGGGCCCGGCGTGGGCGGGGCGGGCTAGAGGTTGCGGTGTGGTGTACCTGCAGCATGGCGCGCGTGGCGGTGTGCACCAGCGTGGCCCAGTCCAGCGCGGCCGCGTCGGGCAGCGGCAGCGGGCCCGGCGTGGGCGGGGCGGGCTAGAGGTTGCGGTGTGGTGTACCTGCAGCATGGCGCGCGTGGCGGTGTGCACCAGCGTGGCCCAGTCCAGCGCGGCCGCGTCGGGCAGCGGCAGCGGGCCCGGCGTGGGCGGGGCGGGCTAGAGGTTGCGGTGTGGTGTACCTGCAGCATGGCGCGCGTGGCGGTGTGCACCAGCGTGGCCCAGTCCAGCGCGGCCGCGTCGGGCAGCGGCAGCGGGCCCGGCGTGGGCGGGGCGGGCTAGAGGTTGCGGTGTGGTGTACCTGCAGCATGGCGCGCGTGGCGGTGTGCACCAGCGTGGCCCAGTCCAGCGCGGCCGCGTCGGGCAGCGGCAGCGGGCCCGGGGTGGGCGGGGCGGGCTAGAGGTTGCGGTGTGGTGTACCTGCAGCATGGCGCGCGTGGCGGTGTGCACCAGCGTGGCCCAGTCCAGCGCGGCCGCGTCGGGCAGCGGCAGCGGGCCCGGCGTGGGCGGGGCGGGCTAGAGGTTGCGGTGTGGTGTACCTGCAGCATGGCGCGCGTGGCGGTGTGCACCAGCGTGGCCCAGTCCAGCGCGGCCGCGTCGGGCAGCGGCAGCGGGCCCGGGGTGGGCGGGGCGGGCTAGAGGTTGCGGTGTGGTGTACCTGCAGCATGGCGCGCGTGGCGGTGTGCACCAGCGTGGCCCAGTCCAGCGCGGCCGCGTCGGGCAGCGGCAGCGGGCCCGGCGTGGGCGGGGCGGGCTAGAGGTTGCGGTGTGGTGTACCTGCAGCATGGCGCGCGTGGCGGTGTGCACCAGCGTGGCCCAGTCCAGCGCGGCCGCGTCGGGCAGCGGCAGCGGGCCCGGCGTGGGCGGCGCGGGCGGCGTGGCGGCGGGCAAGGGCGCTGTCGGCGCGCTGTCGCCGTCGCCGCCCAACTCCGCGTCCATTAGCCGCATTAACTCGTCCTGTGCGACAAACTTATATTCATTAATAATTAAACCTGTTTTATTGTTCATGTCCTATTCAACAAAAAAAGTCTTTCAAACCAAAGAAAAAAAAAAACACAAATTATATCAAAAACCCTATTAAAATTATTCTCACGAGGCCCGACACGAACAATGATTCTAAGACATTTTTTTTACTTCTCTGGTTCTGGAATTCCTCACAGTACCCTAGTACAAAATTACCCATACACTACTAAAATCACATTTTATGATTTACTGCAATCAATCAGATAATGATTTTACCCCTTCAGGCTGATTTAGACGGCGAGCGAACTTACATGCGATTTTAGTTTCATTGCGGACTGTTGGTTACGTCCAATTCATCCGACCGATTAAAACCCACAATGTAATGAATCTCCCATGCAAATTCTCGCATCGTCTAAACGAGCCCTTGATGTGTAACGGTGAACTGACCTGGAGGCTGCCGTGCTTGTGGCGGGCGTGGCGCGGCGAGGCGTCGTGCGAGCGCCGCCGCGCGCCGTCCGCCGGCGGCGACGCTTGCGGCGAGCGCCGCGCGCTGCGGCCCGACCCACCTGCCAACACATACAATACGTTATGCTACTCTAAAAGTATTACATTCATTTGAAACTCGTGGACACAAATTTGAAACGTTCATTGAATCAAATGTAGTAATGGTTTAAGTCAGTGAATCTCAAAGTTGACTGGCCTCCGACCCACCTAATAAAAACTGCCAAATTAGGAACCTACCCTTTGGCTGTCCTAAAAAGGGGGCATAAAATATTGCTCACGTTCAGATTCTATGGTTGGAAGTTTCAGGGCCCACTAAATATTTGCTTGTGACCCATAGTTTGGGAAATGCTGGTAATTTAAGTAGTTTTCCAGCACTTTTTTATTTACTAGAGTTATAAGACGATTATTCTAGCGAGTATAGATGAAGTCACAATTACTTCGTAAAGTTTGAAGTATCGACCGGTGTCGTGCTAGTAGGCGCGCCGGCTGTGACCGGAACACCGTCACAGACACACCATGCGCGGGGAGCTGATGAGAAAACCACTTCGCACACATCCCCGTTCGCCTCTCACCGTTGACCGAAGCCGGGACAGTGTATGGTTGTGACGCCGGGGCTACAGTCCGCGGTACTGACCGGTGCGACGTGACCGGCTCCTCGCCGCCCGTCTCGCAGAGGCACTTGTAGCTGGACGCGTTCGTTGTTGTCACCTGTCCGCGGTACTGACCGGTGCCGTATCCGGAGCTGTCGGAGCGCGGCGGCGAGTGTCCGCGCTCGTAGGCGCGGCGGCCGCGGCCCGGGCGCTGCGCGTCGCCGCGCGCCGGCGCGCTCGGCTCCTCGCCGCCCGTCTCGCAGAGGCACTTGTAGCTGGACGCGTTCGTTGTTGTCACCTGTCCGCGGTACTGACCGGTGCCGTATCCGGAGCTGTCGGAGCGCGGCGGCGAGTGTCCGCGCTCGTAGGCGCGGCGGCCGCGGCCCGGGCGCTGCGCGTCGCCGCGCGCCGGCGCGCTCGGCTCCTCGCCGCCCGTCTCGCAGAGGCACTTGTAGCTGGACGCGTTCGTTGTTGTCACCTGTCCGCGGTACTGACCGGTGCCGTATCCGGAGCTGTCGGAGCGCGGCGGCGAGTGTCCGCGCTCGTAGGCGCGGCGGCCGCGGCCCGGGCGCTGCGCGTCGCCGCGCGCCGGCGCGCTCGGCTCCTCGCCGCCCGTCTCGCAGAGGCACTTGTAGCTGGACGCGTTCGTTGTTGTCACCTGTCCGCGGTACTGACCGGTGCCGTATCCGGAGCTGTCGGAGCGCGGCGGCGAGTGTCCGCGCTCGTAGGCGCGGCGGCCGCGGCCCGGGCGCTGCGCGTCGCCGCGCGCCGGCGCGCTCGGCTCCTCGCCGCCCGTCTCGCAGAGGCACTTGTAGCTGGACGCGTTCGTTGTTGTCACCTGTCCGCGGTACTGACCGGTGCCGTATCCGGAGCTGTCGGAGCGCGGCGGCGAGTGTCCGCGCTCGTAGGCGCGGCGGCCGCGGCCCGGGCGCTGCGCGTCGCCGCGCGCCGGCGCGCTCGGCTCCTCGCCGCCCGTCTCGCAGAGGCACTTGTAGCTGGACGCGTTCGTTGTTGTCACCTGTCCGCGGTACTGACCGGTGCCGTATCCGGAGCTGTCGGAGCGCGGCGGCGAGTGTCCGCGCTCGTAGGCGCGGCGGCCGCGGCCCGGGCGCTGCGCGTCGCCGCGCGCCGGCGCGCTCGGCTCCTCGCCGCCCGTCTCGCAGAGGCACTTGTAGCTGGACGCGTTCGTTGTTGTCACCTGTCCGCGGTACTGACCGGTGCCGTATCCGGAGCTGTCGGAGCGCGGCGGCGAGTGTCCGCGCTCGTAGGCGCGGCGGCCGCGGCCCGGGCGCTGCGCGTCGCCGCGCGCCGGCGCGCTCGGCTCCTCGCCGCCCGTCTCGCAGAGGCACTTGTAGCTGGACGCGTTCGTTGTTGTCACCTGTCCGCGGTACTGACCGGTGCCGTATCCGGAGCTGTCGGAGCGCGGCGGCGAGTGTCCGCGCTCGTAGGCGCGGCGGCCGCGGCCCGGGCGCTGCGCGTCGCCGCGCGCCGGCGCGCTCGGCTCCTCGCCGCCCGTCTCGCAGAGGCACTTGTAGCTGGACGCGTTCGTTGTTGTCACCTGTCCGCGGTACTGACCGGTGCCGTATCCGGAGCTGTCGGAGCGCGGCGGCGAGTGTCCGCGCTCGTAGGCGCGGCGGCCGCGGCCCGGGCGCTGCGCGTCGCCGCGCGCCGGCGCGCTCGGCTCCTCGCCGCCCGTCTCGCAGAGGCACTTGTAGCTGGACGCGTTCGTTGTTGTCACCTGCACAACAATGTATGGGTAAGGGCCAGTTGCACCAATGACATTTAACAGACCGATTAATGTCAAACAGCAGGAGGAATTTCTCGTACAAATAAATTTAGCGAACGCTTTAACGGTGACAGACGGTTTGGTGCAACAGACCCTAAGGGCGACTGACCAACGTCACGCAACAGAGATCTATGAAACTTCCTATAGAATAAAATTTAGCGAACGCTTTAACAGTCACAGACGGTTTGGTGCAACCGCCTCTAAGAAAAATAAATGAAAACTGTGTCTCTGTGAATGTTGGGCCTCCAATACAGGGAGACTTTAATTGCTGTGTCAATAGTGTTTATTGTTGTGTTATAGTTCACTTTTGGATCATCTAGGGCCACTGGCACCATCCCACTAACTCGAGGTTAGGCTATTAAACCATTAATCCTGTGTCAAATTGCACTGGTAACCATGGTAACTCCAGATCATAGATTAGGAATCCTCTAGACCGAGTTTAGAGCAATTATTTCATGCAACCGATGACACCAAAAATGCGGGGGTGCGCGGGACGAGGTGAGCGAAGTCCCGTGCCGTGATTGGTCCGTTTAAAGACACGGACGTCACACAAAGACACTTTCGACTCAAACATGGAGTAAAATTACCGTATGCGTGGCAGAGGGGGTAGCGCGACTATGCTCAGTCTGGAGGATGTTTTGTCTGTGCTCCAGGTTTAACGGGTTTACCCCGGGTTAGTGTAATGGTGCAAGTGGCGCTTAGTATTGTATAGAGTTGTAAAGGTAGTGTGCGTTGGTCACCGTGACGGGGTCGGAGGTCTTGAGCAGGTCGACGAGCTGGTCGTGGTGCAGCGCGACGACGGCGGCGCGGCACACCTCCAGCAGCCGCGCGCCGCGCTTCACGCCCGCCTTGTCCGCCGTGCTGCCGCTCTCCACCGCTATTATCAGCCCGTCCGGCTGCACGTGGAACCCTGCAACGTTAACACCACGTTAGGATCAAAGCCAGATATTGACATAGCCCACCGGATTGGCAAGCTGAAGTGGCAATGGGCAGGCCACATAGCGCGCAGAGAAGATGACCGATGAGGTCGAAAAGTGCTCGAGTGGAGACCACGGACTAGCAAGCGCAGCGTAGGACGTCCACCCACGAGATGGACGGACGACCTTGTTAAGGCCGCCGGAAGACGCTGGATGCGGGTCGCTTCCAACCGGTACGAATGGAGGTTCAAGGGGGAGGCCTGTGGTGGTGAGTAATGGCTTAGACTGTCAAGTGACCTAACCTAAATCTTATGGCTACGACATAAGGTACATACCCAGCTGCGCGGCGGCTCCCCTCGCGAGCGTCCGCTCGGGCAGCAGCTCGGCGTGCGGCGGCGCCAAGCCGGCCAGCCACCGCAGTAGAGCGGGACAGTCGCGTACACGTACTGACTCGCCGCGGTGGTAGAATATACAGACGTATGTTAACTGATAACAGATCTTATGGCTACGACATAAGGTACATACCCAGCTGCGCGGCGGCTCCCCTCGCGAGCGTCCGCTCGGGCAGCAGCTCGGCGTGCGGCGGCGCCAAGCCGGCCAGCCACCGCAGTAGAGCGGGACAGTCGCGTACACGTACTGACTCGCCGCGGTGGTAGAATATACAGACGTATGTTAACTGATAACAGATCTTATGGCTACGACATAAGGTACATACCCAGCTGCGCGGCGGCTCCCCTCGCGAGCGTCCGCTCGGGCAGCAGCTCGGCGTGCGGCGGCGCCACGCCGGCCAGCCACCGCAGTAGAGCGGGACAGTCGCGTACACGTACGGACTCGCCGCGGTGGTAGAATATACAGACGTATGTTAACTGATAACAGATCTTATGGCTACGACATAAGGTACATACCCAGCTGCGCGGCGGCTCCCCTCGCGAGCGTCCGCTCGGGCAGCAGCTCGGCGTGCGGCGGCGCCACGCCGGCCAGCCACCGCAGTAGAGCGGGACAGTCGCGTACACGTACGGACTCGCCGCGGTGGTAGAATATACAGACGTATGTTAACTGATAACAGATCTTATGGCTACGACATAAGGTACATACCCAGCTGCGCGGCGGCTCCCCTCGCGAGCGTCCGCTCGGGCAGCAGCTCGGCGTGCGGCGGCGCCACGCCGGCCAGCCACCGCAGTAGAGCGGGACAGTCGCGTACACGTACGGACTCGCCGCGGTGGTAGAATATACAGACGTATGTTAACTGATAACAGATCTTATGGCTACGACATAAGGTACATACCCAGCTGCGCGGCGGCTCCCCTCGCGAGCGTCCGCTCGGGCAGCAGCTCGGCGTGCGGCGGCGCCACGCCGGCCAGCCACCGCAGTAGAGCGGGACAGTCGCGTACACGTACGGACTCGCCGCGGTGGTAGAATATACAGACGTATGTTAACTGATAACAGATCTTATGGCTACGACATAAGGTACATACCCAGCTGCGCGGCGGCTCCCCTCGCGAGCGTCCGCTCGGGCAGCAGCTCGGCGTGCGGCGGCGCCACGCCGGCCAGCCGCCGCAGTAGAGCGGGACAGTCGCGTACACGTACCGACTCGCCGCGGTGGTAGAATATGCGTGTCCAACCGCCGCTCACCACCCAACCTGGAGAAAAGAACATGAGTGACTACAAATCTTTCTTAAAATTTGGATAACGAAATTTTTTTCACCACAGGAGATAGACTGTGAAAACGATCGGCAGCTGCCGTCCAGCGTTCCGACCAGATACACTCCCCGGGATCATGGCACAGTGTGCCGCGCTACGGCTCGCCACATACAAATAGTATCTTTCAATAGGAAAGAATACATTTTTATAAAATTTAATCTCCAATAAAAACTAAAAATAATCGCAGAATCAAAATTATACAAAACAATTTTTTTATCTAACCCAACCTTTTCAAAAAATAATATAAACTAAGTAACTCACCTAATAGAGTGTTCGTCGGTATGACGAGTATGACCTGCCTCGTGCTGTCCTCCACCAACACTATGGTGTCGGGTGAGACGCCGAGCATGCAGTCCAACACCGCCCCACCCGCGCCTTCATCTTGAACTTGAACCTGCAACAAAACACACATGATTATTGTATCTATCTATTTATATACAGATGAAGTGCATAATTATTTCAACCTCAGTACTTTTTGTACCGAGACTGACTGAAATAGCAAGACACGTTTGTACGTTTCCGTGAATATACGGTGGAAAATAATTGTGCACTACATTTGTATTAGTGTCCAACAGAATTTCTGGTTTCAGTTTAGGCAGGTTTCACCATAGACAGGCGTGTGGCTCACTCCGCGATTTCGTCGCTTTGCTACAGGTAGCTAAAAGTACATCCGTTCGACCCCAATTTTGGGGTTTGCCATAAGCCGCGCGTGGCGCTGTCGCCACCTAGCGGCCATATCTGTTCTGATCGTAACAGACGCGTTTTGTTAGAGAGTGAGTCTTCTGTACCTAGTACTATTATTTATTCTGTGCCATAGATCATATTTCGGCCGAAAATTCGGTTTTGGCTTTCGGCAAAAAAACTGCCGAACCTTTCGGTCGAAGGTTCGGTTTGAGCCGAAACTAGAGCAAAACCAAACCTTTGGTTGACAGTGGTTCGCTGTGACAGTCATGCACAGAGCAAATAATACTAGAGGGGTCCCTCTGTTATTTGAAATGAAATAATGCCAAGTATAATTTTATGACGCAAGGTGGCAGTGCCTTCAACGCGTAAGAACTTTAACCTCGTAAGACCCAAGTAAATTTTTGCGCTTTTGAATATGGAACTTTCTTTTATTTCAACAAGAGTTCAAAACTCGAATATAATTTGTACTTGTACAAGTACGCGGGGACTTACGAGGGTTGGGACAAGGCCTTGTTATACTTACGTGGAAGCACATGGCGCCGCCGACGAGCACGTCGTTGGGACAACTGTAGAGGCGCGGCAGCACCGCTGTGTTATTGTTGCTGCCACTTTTCATTAGCAGCGACGAGAAGATTGCTGCAATAGAACAATATAAAAATAAAGAATATATCGAAATGAAACTTTCGTGAGACATATTTTAAACTGTTGTGTATAAATTCAAGTGAGTGAAACAGTTGTCGTCTAAACAGTTTAAAAAATATATCTTAATTGTAGTGCATTCCGACAACAGACGACTTAGAACGCCACGCCGATTATGCGCGGCGCGTCAAAGTGAACCTTGTCGTACTGCACTGCACGAAGGTTGATATTGAGCTGTAACAGCGCGCGTCAGTTGGCGTCTTTAACCTTTTACCAGGCTGACAGTTTACTAGACCACATGTTTGAAGTGCCGTATGTCGGAAATATATATCGGTATCCCTCTACTCGTATCCCTCAGCGCCACTTGCACCATCTCACTAAGTAGGGGTTAAACCATTTAACCGTTAACCCAGTGTCAAATTGTACTGGGAACCATGGTAAATCCAGGTTTAACCGGTTAACCCTGGGTTAGTGGGGTGGTGCAAGTGGGGCTCAGTCTGGTAAAGGATTAACGGGTTAAGGGTTAGTGAATTGATAATTTGATCATGAACAATGTACGTACAGAACTTCTGTCCGGTCTCGAGCGTGGTGGCGGAGACGTGGTTCTTGGCCAGATCCTTGAGGTACTCCTGCCGCGTGCGTGTGGCCATCGTGCTGAACTTTGGTGATTGTATCGCTGCGTTTTCGCCATTAATCACCTAAAAAACAATTGGGTCATCAATAATCATACATCAGGGATGTCTATTTCTATGATTCGTGATAATAAGGTTTGAACAATGCGACGAACCGCGTTGAGAAAGGCCGCGGAGACCGCGTCTAGGCGCGGCACAACCGTGATCAGTGTGTGCAAAATTACACACTCGTTAACCTTTTGAACGCCAAACGGCCAGCATTTGCCGTGCCACTGACGCCACGGGGGTAAAATTTAGTTTTGTGAATAAATAATGCCAACCTTAAAGTGGGGTTTTTTTCACTAGATTTTCATCAAAAAACGATCGAAGTCAAATGCCGTCTTTGGCGTCGTTGTCACGATTTTGCGTTGACGTCAAGTGCCGTCTGTGGCGTTCAAAAGGTTAAACATACCTTAGGGCTTTGTCTATGCTCCGTTTGCATGAGTTGATTGATAATATGTGGAATGCATAAAATTACAGAAAACACGGTAAAGTTAATATTTATCCTCAAAATACCTAACGATTGCTGGAAAGCATACCAAACTTATTCATACCTTTATTAACATTTACCTGCATTGTTATAAATAATCTCGTATTTATGCAATAAACGAAAGTGCTACACCGAGTCTTGCTTATGTTTCGCTAAATTATTATTGCAATATGTATCTTAATGCAGATTTTACGTAATAATCTATGGATTTGTAGTCCGTGCCTATATTCAATGGTTTTTACTGTATTTTGTCTAAAGCTAGAGGCAGGAGTCTAGTTGTAAATAAAACAGTAAGCATAGGGGCTGTCCATAAATTTTTTGACGATGACCCCCCCCCCCCTAAAATCATGCTTCGAATGACCCCGTTTCCTCCTACGTCATGCTACCGTAATTTATGGACATAACATTCATACTACAACCTACAAACAAGAACCTCACCTTACTCAAAAGAAGATCGGTGAACGCCTCCCCCTTCGGATATACAGCGCCATCCTTGATCGGTGGTCCAAATAAAGGCACTTCCTTCGCCCGACTCACAGCTATGCTATAATGCGTGTTCTCCGTACACGGGTCTATCGCTCGCACAACCACGAACACGTGCTGGAACTGCGAACGAATGTTCCTCGGCGTGAACGGCGCCGCTCCCGGCTCTTGGAACACTATAGTGACTATATCGTTGCCTATATGCCGCTTTCTGAGTAACTGCTGCCTGTTGTTGGGCGTGTAGGGTAGCATAGTTGACACGTGGAACATTATCTCGCAGTTCTGATAGGTTGTGTAGACGGAGTAAAGGCCGGTCGAGTCTGTGCGATTGTCGAGACCCGCTTTGTATTTGTCGAAGTCTTTTAGTCGGACCGTGTGCCCGAGCGTCTGGAGGAACTCTACGAAGGCCGGGCCAGCTTCTTGGTTGTTGTACATTTCTTCTTCGGTGGACTGGCCGCTCTTGCAGTACATAACTCCTACTTTGTAGTGGCGCGTGACGCATTGTTCGTCGAGTCTTAGGAGTTGTTCTTCGGCGCCGCTGCCGTTGGTGCCCAGCCTGTAATTAAAGCAGTTATTAATTAGTAATTAAATACAGCGATCGGGGATTATCGGTATCGTGATCTGGACATTCTAGGCGCGTGGTGTTTTCACCGAGCGTGAAAATAAATGTAGCTTATTGTAGATAATTAAAGCATTGAAATTGTTGCTGGACATTGCACTGCAGTGGTAGCATTTGGCCCGTTTTATAGTAATATGAATGTAACTTGCCTGAGGCAATTCAGTTGCAACTCCGGAGCGACATATTCCAGCACCTCCTTAGTGTTGTAAGTAGCTGTATTGTTGCTGGGTTTGATAGGTAGCGCGTCTTCTAACACGGATCCACGTAGCGTCAACAGTTCCGAAGTGCGGACGACCAGCCGATACTGCCACGCTAGTTGGGACGCTGGTGCGGACGCGTCAGACCCTCCCCTTCTTAATTCCACTCGCTCTTTCTTGATGGAAATCGCGACGGGGCCCAGGGTTTCGTCCATGCCGAACCAGTTTTGGTGTGCTAACAAACAAAATAAAAAAATCAGAACTTTTATTATTAACTGGACTTTTCCTCAAGTCGTTATTTATAGTGGTAAACAGATATTTTCAAGCAGGGTATAAGCATGCATCAAATACATTTTGATGCAGTTGCAGTGAGAACATAAATAATAGTCCATCAATTACAAATCACAAGTGACCTACATGGTCTACTGACAATTCATATGTATCATTTAGGGTCAGAGCTCATACACGGCATGTAACACTCCTAAACATAAGCACACATTGAATGGTTGTATTGTATAAGAATCGGATGTCAGCTGTCATATTGCATAGCCTATACATAACTTAATGCGTATCGAAACGAATACGTCGTGTTTTACACAACGCGTACCATGTACCAATAGCTTAAAAAAATTAAGGTGAATTTTGCCGCAAATAATTATTACGTACAACCACTTCTTTAGTACCTAGTACCTATTGTGCCAATTTGTACGGAGAGCCGTTGTGACGCATATCTGCGTCAGTTTTTAAAGAAAACATTAGTAAGTATTAGGGTTACTAATTTCAACTACATTGCAGGTTTAAATTAGTATTAATGTATACTTAACTAATAATGAAAACCACAGCAGTGGTCACGCAACTTTACCTCAGCGCGTGTATTTCCCAATAGCATTTTGCGCTCTATATAGTTTACGGCTTAAAAACATCGAGGATGGATTTCTTCCTATTTATTGGAATAAAATTACTTATGTTTGTATTTTCAGTGTCAGCGGAAGGATATTATATTTTAGATACAGTCAACGGTAAAAATATGGGTGTAGACAACTTACTCAAAAATATGTCCCATAGTTCTTAATTCACTGAGATAAGAGTTATACTGGAATCAGTTATGTAACGCTGCCATACATGACCCAAAAAATTTTTATTAAGCTATGAGCTTCATCACATCTGATATTTGAGTAATTCTAAGCATTTCTAGCCTGGGGTAGGGGGGAGGGTGGGGTACAAAGACGGCCGCCACCCGTCATCTTTAAAAAAAATCTATTCTGATCCTGGTGGGTACTAGGGCAAGTTTGGTATCATTTTCGTATAAACCAAAGACGTAGAATTCATTGCTGATATTTGTTTTTTTCAGTTTCATAGTAATTTTACAAGAAAAACGTAAAAAGGTGAAAAATTTGGTTGGAGATTTTTGCTACGCGGAGCCGAAACTACAAAAGATAGAAAGTTGAAATTTGCACACAAGATTACATTTATAAAGTGTACAAGAGATAAGAAGCGATTTTGAGAAATTCAACCCCTAAGGGGGTTAAAAAGGGGATGAAAGTTTGTATGGGGTTCAAGTTTTATTTTAAGCTAGGAATTTGAAACTTCGTAAAACGATATATTATTAAAATACAAGAAAACTAATTTCAGCGTTTTTGAAAATTCATCCCCTAAGGTGGTGAAAAAGGGGTTGAAAGTTTGTATGGATATCAAAAAAAATTTCGGACGCGGGACTTGAATCTTTGTACCTACGAATTGCTGACACTTTAGTAAGTTCCGACCGTGAAGTGGCAGATCATTTTGAGCGGTTTTTCTCGAATATCCCGGTAGAAACAACAAGATCCCTTAATTCATCGCCAGACGTCGCTGAAGAAATTTTGAAGACAAATGTGGCAGAATGTACAGAAATCTTCAAATTTTCGTATGTCTCATCGAATATAGTTCTTAAGACTTTTAGGTCTTTAAATTTAAAGAAAACAGAAGATCTTTGGGGCCTGTCTGTCAAAGTATTAGATTCCATCATTGAGTCAATTACACCATACTTAGCTGAGATTTTCAACAGATGCATTGATGCTGGAATTTTTCCAGATATTATGAAACATAGCAAAATTATCCCTCTGTTTAAATCAGGAACGAGAACAGATCCCACGAACTTTAGACCGATTTCAATACTACCGGCATTAAGCAAAGTGTTCGAGAAACTTATTCTGAATCAACTATTGTCACATTTCAACAGAAACAAACTGCTTGACAGCAATCAATTTGGTTTCACCAAAGGTCGATCAACTACTGACGCCGGTGCGGTACTTCTAAAACACATCTTTGATGCTTGGGAAAAAGCTCAAGATGCTGTTGGAATTTTCTGTGATCTGTCAAAGGCATTTGATTGCGTTGATCACGAAAATTTAAAGAGAAAATTAAGCCGCTATGGGATAAAAGCTAGTGCCCTTGACCTGGTCTCATCGTACCTTTCGGATAGAACTCAGCGAGTAGTTATTAATGGAACTCAATCGGCGGGGTCCCCGGTAGCCCTCGGAGTGCCTCAAGGTTCAATTCTTGGTCCCTTCCTGTTTTTGGTATACATTAATGACTTACCAAAAGTTGTGCAAGATAGACATGATATAGTGTTATTTGCAGATGACACTTCCCTTATATTTAAAGTGGACAGAAAGGAAAATAGCTTCGAGAGCATTAATGACGCGCTATCTACCATTGTAAACTGGTTTACGGCAAACAATTTGCTTTTGAACGCCAAGAAAACCAAATGCATCAAGTTTACGCTACCTAACGTCAAGCAGGTAAATAACAGCAAGATTAAAATAAAAGGTGATACGCTGGAATTTGAGGACCGAACTGTTTTCCTGGGAGTCACTCTAGACTCCAAACTGCAATGGCATGCACATATAGGCACTCTAGCCGGAAAACTTAGTTCAGCAGCCTATGCAGTGAGGAGAATCAAACAGCTGACAAACGTAGAGACGGCCAGGCTGGTATACTTTAGTTACTTCCATAGTATTATGTCTTATGGAATTCTGTTGTGGGGAAAAGCGGCAGATATTCAGACAATATTTGTGCTGCAAAAACGAGCTGTACGTTCCATCTATGGACTGGGCGCTCGAGTATCCCTAAGAGAGAAATTCAAAGAAGTTAACATTCTTACCGTTGCATCTCAATACATACTAGAGAATATTATGTATGTTCGGAAAAACATCCACGAATTCAAGGTTAACAGTGATATCCATAACTATAACACTAGAAACAAACATAAACTTGCTGTGCCCGCCCACCGCCTCCGTAAGGTTAGTACGTCTTTCGTCGGGAACTGTACACGTTTTTATAACAAAGTCCCCACTGATGTAGTGAATTTACCACTTCATAAATTTAAGTCGCACATTAAGCACTCCTTGTTACGTAAGGCGTACTACACTGTAAATGATTTTATAAACGATAGAGATGCTTTTAAGCCGGTAGCTTGATTTCATTAGTATAATAAGAATTAAATAAATATTGTTTTTTTTTACATTGTGAATTAAATATGCTAGTGTCCAGTAGAATTGACACATGAGACAATGATGTTCTCGCTTGATTATATTGTTTAATTTAATTTTAGTTTTGGACACTTGGAGACCTTATACATCTCTAAGTACATATTTCTTTATTTGATTTTTATTTTTGATTGTACATACTTACCTATATTTTTAATGTTTCTGACACTTAGAGACCTTTACATCTCTAAGTCAACTTAGGCTAGTAATTATGTGAAGCTATATTACTGTCTTTTTATGTAACATATGAGCACAAAATGCCGTGTCTTACAGCTACATGTTATTACTATTTTAATATTAATATAGGCCGGTAGCTTGAACATGTCATGCTCGCTTAAAAGTCTTTGCTTACGGTGGCGTTGTTGATCGGGTCGCCACTTTCCCGAATGAAGGTTGAGGGAGGCGATGGCTGAGATACGCGTCATACTCGTGAACGGGTGCTGTTTGTGGAGACTGGTCTGTTAAGCTAACACGAGCTATTATACTTAGTAACTTTTATTAATTAATTACAGTGAGACGCCTCATTCTGTTCTCGTATGTTTCTTTTCTTTTAATGAATGTATTAATTATACAGGATATTGACTCTTGGAGACCTTATACATCTCTAAGGATAACTTGATAAACTATATAATCTTATAGTTCTGACACCTAGAGACATTTACACCTCTAAATATTATAGATTTTTTTTGTGTGTGTTTTTTTTATCTGTATTTTGTATGTAATTCGACATTAAGAGACCATATACATCTCTTAGTAATTGTAATACGTTAGATTGAATTGTTAGTTTTATTTTATAAAATTGTTGATGTAAATTCAATGTTGACGTGTAAAAGTGCCCTTGTGGCCTATTTGCTGAATAAATGTTGATGTTGATGTTGATGTATTTGGGGATATTATTAAAAGACAGGAAAAGTTATTTCAGCGTTTTGTAAAATTCATCCCCTAACAGAGTTAAAAAGGGGTTGAAAGTTTGAATCCATTACAAATCCGAGTAGACACACATTTCTTATTGCCTCCCAGGCTTGAAATGCTTAGAATCACTCAAGGAACATATGTGATGAAGCTCATAGCTTAATAAAATTTTTTTGGGTCAACTTTATAACTGCTTCCGCTATTATGGGACATATTTTTGAAATGATTTGTTCACCCATATTTTTACCGTTGACTGTACAATAGTGGTCCCAGATTATAAATCTCGCCACCAAGCGAGTGACCCAGAGACCAGAGATACTTTTGGTAAGAGAACGTACGCTATGATCATGTCAAAGAGTAATAAACCTTAAAATAATACTTGCGTTTCGAGGCCTAACACTTGTTCCAGATGCAGTTCCTGGAGTAAGATTTAAGGCAGGGTACACCAGCTGGGTGTGCGTAGACATGCACATGCGTGTGCGCAAAATAGTTGGACCAGTGCATGCTCACGTCACGCAAGCGTTGAGCCGTCTCTCACAAAGGATCGGTATATTGCAACGCGCCTACGTAGGCGTGAATATCTAGTGTCTATGGAAACGCATTATGTGTGCACAGACCTTTATGCTTTTCCCTGTATCTGTTACTGTCTAATGCCATACGATTAAATACAATTACATGTAATAGATAGAATAGAAGCAGTTCTTATTATATGACACCAAAGAATGTGGGCTGATAGGCCACGGAGAGGCCGTAGGCCGCGCTAATATTGTAACTTACACTGCCCATAGAAGTAGTTCCTATAGTACAGCGCTCCTAAATCCTGGCTCTCGACGGGCAGGGGCGTCAGTGTGTTCGCAAACGGGCACCCATGCCGCCAGTGAGTGTGGCCCGGCGGAAACTCGAGGACGGAGAGGCCGTAGGCCGCTCGAGGCCGGTGCCAGCTGCCAGCTTGTCCTGGGATCGCGCCGCGTGATGTCCGCCGGCATAGGGATACGCAGCGCTCTTCTTCGCCTGTGGAACGAATAATTTTCTGGTTTAATCAATTAGCTCTTCTTAAGATAACCCTTACTTTGCCCACCCTATCATTTTAGTATTGGGATATAAACAAGACTAGAGATTAGTCTTTACATTGTAACTTTATTCATCACAAAATCATTTCATCATGAGTGTGAGTACTGTGAGTAGGTATGTAATGCATGCTACAAATACAATCACAAAAAATTAGAAATCTTATAGATGACATGACTTATGTTTTAAATTAACATACAAATCTAGTTTTGAAGCATGGATAGCAAAACTGCAAAAGATAATGTAAGAGAAAAGATATATTCAATGTAAATATAGTTTTTATAAGTTTTTCTATTGGAGATTGTGATTGATAAGCAGCTCTTCGTTAATTAAATGTGTGAAACTTATCACGTAGCGAAATAAGACAGGTAATCTTGATGCGCAATTAGGCGTTACTTATATATATTTTTAACAATCTTAATTTTATTGAATGCTTCTGAGAGTTTAATTCGAATACGCGCGACTTTAAGTATGGACTCACGCGCGAGATCACTACTCATGCTAGACCGCCAGGACTGGGTTGCAATTTAATAATAAAACTGGGTAAGTGGTTCAACAGATTCATTGATAGCACAAGATGTTTAAGCACAGAATAAATAATAGTACTAGGTACAGAAGACTCACTCTCTAACAAAACGCGTCTGTTACGATCAGCACAGATGTGGCCGCTAGGTAGCGACAGCGCCACGCGCGGCTTATGGCAAACCCCAAAATTGGGGTCGAACGGATGTACTTTTAGCTACCTGTAGCAAAGCGACGAAATCGCGGAGTGAGCCACGCCTGGTTTAAGTCTAAGAAAAAATTATGGCTTCGAGAGTACCCAGAGATATTCAGTGTTTACCACATTTGAAGAATTTGTCTTAAACTTTACACATCAAATACAATCAATAAATATTTGTTATGAGCAAAGGGGCACGTGTACATTGCACAATTGAATATTCCATTATCATGTTGCCAATCACATTTTAAGTTATTTTTATTTAATGTTTTTGACTTGTTTTTGTACCATATATATGAATAAATTTCTATCACATTGACATAGGTCAAGTTTCACTAAAGCTGCCATCTGTGAGGTAATTCCACAATTTGGGACGTAGCCATCCATACTCCATAATTTTACAAATGTAATAGTAGCTAAGTATGTCTGTTTTCATGCATAAACCACTGCGCTGGTTGTAATGAAATTTGGTATATAACAGAAATTATCATTCTAGACAAACAAAGTCAGGGGCAGAAGCTAGTCTTGTAAAAATTCTATAACTTCATACTTCATTATTCATTTTAAACACCTGGACTGCTTAACTACCTCTAATGTTGACTGTATTGTAACAAATATATTGCAAGGTAATTAGTTCATTTTCATCACACTCGCTCAGTGAATGTGGAATTGCACGCAGGTTTAGCGGGAGTTATAGAAAAAGCGTTCTCCCTAGGGAGTTATGAAGTTTCGAGTGCCATAATTAACAATTTTTTTTGTCTTTATACTTAATTTTTGTATCACAAGTGTGATGGATGAAAAACATTGTGTGTAACTCGGGGCGTAATAATATTGCAAACTCGAGTCTATAAATCGCTCCGGCAAGCTGTTGCGATTTAACTTACTCTCGTTTGCAATATTCAACTTACGCCCCAGGTTGCACAATGTACTATGTATTATCTTTTAGGTACTTACAATTACTCTCAATACTGTAAGACATGTAGGTATTGTAGGTAAGTAATACTTTTCCTTACCTACACTAATTGCCATTTTGAAAATCCCTGCCTAAATGACTAATTTGAATTATGCAATAGGTAAACAGTCTCTCATTCTTTCACAGAAAACTATGAGTGATGTTCACAAGTGTATTGCTCTCTGATGACCTTAAACCTGTTTTATGACTCATATGATGAAAATGTAGTTTACGCATAAATTGGAGGCCTATTCTAAATCTTCACCTTCTTTGTTAACATTTTTTAGGGTTCCGTACCCAAAGGGTAAAGCGGGACCCTATTATTTAGGGTTCCGTATCCAAAGGGTAAAACGGGACCCTATTACTAAGACTTCGCTGTCCGTCCGTCCGTCCGTCCGTCTGTCACCAGGCTGTATCTCACGAACCGTGATAGCTAGACAGTTGAAATTTTCACAGATGATGTATTTCTGTTGCCGCTATAACAACAAATACTAAAAACAGAATAAAATAAAAATTTAAATGGGGCTCACATACAACAAACGTGATTTTAGAGCAAACTTAAGCAACGTCGGGAGTGGTCAGTACTTGGATGGGTGACCGTTTTTTTTTTGCTTATTTTGTTTTTTTTTTGCATTATGGTACGGAACCCTTCGTGCGCGAGTCCGACTCGCACTTGCCCGGTTTTGTTAAAAACCTTTTACAGGGTCATATAACTATAACCCATATGATCCTGTAAAGGGTAATGGGGATAAGTTTAGTTACCTCTTTGAATCAAGTAAAACTATTTGTGGCCTTATGATTTCTGAGTTCAAGTAATCATAGTGTTAATATAAAATACTTATAAATAAATTACTACTCATTAATAAACATACATGTAGTTATCAAATTTACAGTGATAAGAGCTCTCCATGTTTATGAAGGTCTAAAAACAAAAGATAATCTTGCAAAATGTGAAAACCGCACACAGATAAAAACTTGATTGCTTATCAGCAGATAAATCAGTAATGAATGTAATTAATTACTACTAATCAATGAGCCAATCAGTGCAATGCACTACTTCATTCATGCAATCACTGATTGTAAGAAAACAAGACTGATTTTTGATGTGAGAGAACATCAAAGATATCTTAACATGTTCAACGCGGTAGGGGGTTGAAAGACCCTATACAAAGTATGGTTAATTTTATTACGAGTTATACTAATTGCCTCAGCGAAGGTGTTACTCGTAAAGGAGGAAATTGAGATGAGACAGCATAAAATTATGTCATAATTGACAAATAATATGTTATTATGAGCTATTTGAAGCGTGAAAATCATTAAGCAACATAATTATGAAAACTTAGTATCACAATTTACAAGAAAGTCAGTGAATTGGATTATGTGCATAAATTGAAGAATTCCGTATGTAATTGTATAGAATTATTGAAGCAGAGTGTACAGCGTGATGCTCCACTGGTTGTTGCGCATAATTGTGGTAATTGAGGAATCAGTCAATGGAAGCATGTGTTGGATTAAACTGTTTGGTGTTTATTTATTGTGATATTTTCATTAAATATCCTTGGTGCATGATTTCATCTTGTTTTTGAAGAGATTAGGTCACTGTAAAGGTTTCTTTCCATTTCTAAAAAATCAAATGAAAGAAAAGAGTGCAATACTAAATTGGAGTAGTTTTGGGGAAGATCATTAGATCATAGAGTAGATTTAATAGGTTCTGATTCTTAAGAGAATTAAGAGATTTAAATAAAATAATAATGTTGGTTAAGCAATGATGAAATCTAAGGTGTGAACATAAAAAAAAAACAGTCTAATTGTGAAGCTTCTCTTTATGAACATTACTAAGATCATATAATGCAAAGAGCCAAATTATTTTGTAAACAACAAGACCATAAACCATTATAATTATGAGTGAAGTAATGGCAAGCTATGGCAGAACAATGTCAGATGTGAGAGTAGAATTGGTGTCACCCGATTCTCAGCCACACAATGGTCATTCCATAGTAAGTTGTAATGCTTACTCTGTACAAATACCAGAGTAATTACACTGTAGGTGCTCTATTAACGTTGCAGACAAATACTAAACATACACCTATGTATTCATTATGAAATGTGATAAGAAATTGATATTTTGTTATTGGATATTTTTGTATACTCCGGTTTCAAGGATTACATGTTCTGTTATTTATATTTATGTGATTATCTGCCTGCATTAGCTTAACAAATATTTATTGGTGTTATTAAATATTTTCCTGCTATTTTCAATTCATCAATTTCACCAATGATGTCAATGTAATCATGCAGAGGGAATTGACTCATAAATGATCTTAAATGGGACAGTAATTTTATTCATACAAATAACATAATGGTTTTTCAAGCTACTCTTCAAAACCAGATTTTATTTATTAAGTCTTATTTATATTACTTACAGTCACATTTAATTAAATCAAACATGCATTTTTCTGTTAATTATAGCCCATATTTTGAAGACAACTGTAACATTACTTGTTTACCAGTGTTACTGTGTTTCCTGGCTAATGGGACTGAGTAACACATAAAAGGTTTTATTACAAAAATGTAAAATACAGCTGAACCTAACCAATCAGGACCCTCGCTAATCTGGTGATCCCTGGAATCCAGAATCTCACACTGAAGAAAATAACTATGATAGTGACTAGTTTTAAATTTCATCCCTGACTAAGAGTGGCTTTAAAAAGAACTGTGAAGATATAAATAAAAAGAGTAACTTAACTGTTTTTTAATGCTAGTAATCTATATCCTTAGATTCATCAAAGTAATATTATAAAACCTCTAGAATTAAATCTGTCTGTTAATTTGTATTATCTTCTCCTCAAGGGTAGGTTGAATATGATAAACAAACTTTACTAACCTCCCAATTCATTTCTAAAGAAGGGACAGGCTTCCAGCAACTCATTTGATCTTCCATCCCCCATGTCAGGTACTGTGTCCTCTCCCAGCGGAGGGCCCCGGGTTGCAAGAGAAGCAGCCGAGGCGCCTGTTGTTGTGTTCCGCCTGCGGCTCAGCAGTGCTCCTCTAATCTCAGCTGCATAACTCAAGTTAGCCATCAAGGATTGACAATCATAGTGAGCAAACTGCTGTTTTTTGATTCCTTCAGGCCTGTCAAGTGACCCATCGTCCATGGGTTGTCGGTGTGTGGGAGCCGCGCCACCCCAAAGCTTGTTGAATTTGAGGCGAGGCTTCGGGCTGGCGCTGGCCCGGGGCGTGGGGCCGTCGGAGGTGTCACCGCTCAAGCCCTGAGCCTTCTCTGTCACGTTGTAGTTGTGCACCATCGCGGGAAGCCTGTCGCTCGCGCCCCCGATCACGTCGATCGAACCGTGACTCCCATACTCGCGCCGCAACCCGTTTCCGGACGGATGTTCGCCGTATATCAAGTCGAGACTCGAGTTACTGCGATACATAACATCTCTGGCTTCCTTCCGTCGGAGATGATCCGGAGCGTACATGGCATATTTCGACGAGTGTCAGTTCGCTCTACACTCTCGACAAATAAATAAAAGAACACTGAAGCGCTCACTGACGATACACTAATTAAAATACATTCGTAAATACCACGAATTACTACGATGTTCAGACGTACACAGTGAGTGACTTCACAACATGATGAATAGCCGAACTTTCGTTTATTGTCACATAATCACAAACAAACTGTGTGCTTAACACTAACGATACACTATTTTGCGATATTCTATATATACAAAGCTAACACACGTCTTCACAACACAAAAACGAAAACGAATGAATGAAACGAAATTTATGAAAGAAAAAACATTATTCGCGAGTAAACGTATAATGTTGCCAAGAGAAAAATACAGAGTAACGAACGAAACGGTATTTTGAGTGCCAGTGTTAAATAGTACATTATTGTCGAGCTTCGAGCAACACCGGCTTCCGACACGTCGGAAGGGAGGGGCCCAAGCGATATCTCACCGTACAAATTATAAAGGAGAGCTATCTTTTATGATAAGACGGTTGTAAAAGTGTCCAGTGGCCTATTTTATAAAGCTACAAGTTACAATTTACAAGCGGAAGTCTCTATCTAACGCTATGTGTTAGAACGAGACTTCCGCTTGTAAAATGTAACTTGTAGCTTTATAAAATGGGCCACAGCTGTCAGCTTAAAGAATAGTTCGAAATCTCTCCGGTGGCGCTAGTAGGTAGTACCGGGAACTAACATGAATTTAGACCTTATTGACTGAGTGAAGTGCGCTGTCAGTTTTTTGAAATTTTATTAAAAATTTTCATAAAGTGATTTATTTAATTTAGGATTTCCTTGTGCAGTAAAACTAGCCGCCCCTGTCTCAGTACGCATCATATAGACTGCCACCTCTGTTATCTAGCCACCTCGGGCCTGGGCTTACCAGGCCTTAAGCCCCACATTCACACTCCTACCTTGTAGGCCGCCTCGTAGTCCGCCTCGTTGGGTAGGATTGTGTATGGGGGTTGCGGACTACGAGCCGTCCTACAAACGGCTAAACGGTAGGACGGCTCGTATTATCGTATTATCGACTACGAGGCGGCCTACAAGGTAGGAGTGTGAATGTGGGGCTTTAGGGCAAATCCACCGCTATAGGATATATTTTCTATAGTAAAAATGGGAAAAGTTTGCATCGTAAACAGTTGCCAAAGTGGGCGTAAGAGGAAAAAACAGAAAAATGTTACGAAATCCGTATCTTTTTTCCAACCAACGGTAAGTATGTAATTTTCACTACACCTTATAAAACAAAGTCCTCCGCCGCGACTGTCTGTTCGTGGGTTTGAATGTATCTTTGCGATAAACAAACTACTGGACGGTTTCAGTTCGATTTTCATGCGGTTTTCACCTATCAATAGAGTGATTCTTGAGGAAGGTTTACGTATATAATTTGTTGACTATAGTTCGTTTTTTTTAGCATTAGAAAGAACTTGCAAGAAGGTAAGCGATTTTGACATGTCTTTTAATTGAAAAACGCTTTTTAAAATTCAAAAACTATTACTGATGAAAGCAGAAGAATATAAATGATCGTATTAGATTCATAATTGTTACATATTTGCCGTAACTTATTTTTAAAAAGACACATCAAGTTTGTTTACCTAATTTCTAATGCTAAAAAAAACGAACTATAGTGCGAAGCCGGTCGCTAGTTATTTAATAAAATATTATATTGTGATTTTTATATTTTTCTTATAAAATTCACAATTTCACTTCAACAATTCTTCATTTTTCTATTAATTCTCAGACTCCGGCACGGTTAGAAAGTTGGAAAAAGTCGTTAGGAATTGCATTAAAAGCAAATGATTATATTTGCCATCTTCATTTTAAAGAAGAAAATATAAATATGTACGAAAAGTTAACTATTAAAGGAGAGCTCAAATATATTCCTACACAAAGAAAAACGCTTAAAGAAGAAGCTGTGCCCACGATTGAGCATCAGTTTATTCCCATTCCCGAACATGAACTCCAAGCCAATACTATTCACATAGAGGAATCTTTCGAACCATACCCCAATCAACCTAAGGACGAGCAGCAACAACAAATCAATGCCGAGCAACAGGAATTATCAGAAGATCAAAATGATTCTAATAATTTAATGGATTATGAAATGATACAACAGGACTTTGCGGAACCATTGTTTAGTCAATATCAGGATACTAATGTAACAATAAATCCAATAGAGAATTTTAAAAGTAAGTTTCGGGCATTTTCGTTGTTGCCGCCTTTTTGGCTACATGCAGAAAATCCTAATGGGCTGGTATTTATGCGAATGGATCCAAAAACTCAGAAGATTAAACATCATATACGTTTAAACGATGATCTAACTGTCACTGTAAGTGTTTATTAATGTAACAATAAAATTCGGTTGGCATGATTTGAATTTGTAACGAAACATAATTGCTATTTAATTGCAGGTAATTTTTCCCAATAATGAACAATTGCCACTAAAGGAGAAAATTAATTCATATGACAACACCTACGATTACTTAAAATCGGTTGAAAGATGGCCTTTGTGCGTTGGTACTCAGATTGACGACAATAAGTAAGTTTTGGTAGATTGTTAACCAAGGGATGAACGCAGTGAGAGTATAGTCCGAGGCTAAAATGATGCCATTCACCCGAGTTAAACACTCTACTTTTCATTTCGAATACGAGGAACCTAGCCCCAAAGCTTGTACTATGGGTGTAGACGATAATACAACTGTTTGCAGTTGTCTTATGAATATATATACCATAATGTAACAGTTGTATTTAAAATAAAAGGATAACTCGTAAGCCTAACTTTGATTTTATTTAACATTTTTGTCATTCAAAATATTGTATGTAACGGTACATTAAATAGGTCTTAATTCTTGAACCTATCCTTTTAAAACTCGACTTTTATGTGTATTTTAAGAACCCTTATTATGTAGGTACCTGTAGATTAAAGCACTATTTATACATAAACAATGGTACAGGAGAATAATAAAAGATAAAAACGAATTTATCTAATATATAATTACATCAATTTTCAGATTTTGTAAAGGTGTGATTATTGGTGATGATACTTACGAAAGAAATCAACAGTACCCAAGATGTAAATCTTGTCGAATATTACGAAATCGTTTGCAGAACCGTAATTCCACTTCAACTCTATTACAAAAAATGGCAGAAGCAAAACGGTGCGCTTCAAATCTTGTACATAAATGCAAGCGTCTGAAGAGGACGGTAAGTCTTATGCCAGCTACATACGTACGATAAATCGTTGCGATAAGACTGTGCAGTCCGACTGTGCAGATAATCGAACCGTGTGTATGACAAATCGTTACGATAATCGACAATCGGACAATCGGACTGCACAGTTTTATCGCAACGATTTATCGTTACGTATGTAGCCGGCATTAAAGCCGTAACAGACTACCGCACCGTGCCACGACCTTGATGGTGCGGTTAAAATATCTCTTTCACGCTCCAAATTATAGCTACATCCTTAGCCCCCTCCAGACTATGCGCGTGAATCGCGGGCGAAGCCGCGAACGCGAGTGTGGAGTCGATTTCGCAGGTCTGCGTTCTGGACTCCACACTCGCGTTCGCGGCTTCGCCCGCGATTCACGCGCATAGTCTGGAGGGGGCTCTTAACGCACGTACGGCGACCACCTTACGACTATCGATACGTGCGCCGCACCGCACTAAAGTCGCGGTATGGTGCGGTAGTCTGTTACGGCTTTTTATCAAAAACATATTAAATAAATAAATAATAGGGAACATCTAAAGGCCCCTGTACATAATGGGCCAGCGCCGGCCAGGCCAAGGGACGCTGCCATGCGGTAGAATGAGGTAGCAATATCACTTGCTCCCTCTAACGCATAAATGCGTCCCCCAGACTGGCCCACGCTGGCCCATTGTGTACTGGCCTTTACACAGGTCAACCTAGCCCCAAACTAAGCAAAAGTTGTACTATGGGTACTAGGCGACGCTATAATATACTGTATTTGTATAATTGAAGACGTAAAATAATACAAAAAGAAACTTGAGCAAGAAGTTTTCATACATATTTTTCGAAATCATTTCGAAGTCCCTTAAGGCGTATCCAGATTAGTAAATTTTTCGCCAATCTGATTCAATTGCCCGATCGAATCAGGATCGAAGTGCGGATGCAAATACCAATTTGGCTCGCCGAATTCAACCGCCGATAATGACCGATATTACCGATAAAATGAAGTGCAGATGCAAGAATACCAATTTGTGAGGCCAGTCTGGATACCATTTCTGGATTTTTTCAATGTAGAGGGCTCTAATATCACCATAAATCTAAAATTAGAGATTGACGCCAATTTCATTTCTGATAAAATCAACCGATTTGATCAGTCCCGTCTGGATACCACTTTACTTAGCTGTTGTTTTTTATTCGCACACCCGCTTATAGACCAACAAGAATACCGATACAGATACCGATATCAATGGCATAGTAGTTAGCTAATAGATATAACAAATAAGGAATTATATACTTATTATGCATAAAACATACATATGTATTAATAGACACTCGAATTTGTGAAGTGTGAAAAACTGTAAAACTAATAAAGAAAAATGCCAAATCAAAATCAAAGAAAACATTTATTTAGGGGTAACCACCAAGCAATTAATGCAAAAGTAAATCCAAATCAGTAATTATAGTTCACTTTAGGTAGTTTTTACCCGACTACGTCAACGCAAAAGGAGGGTTATTTGTTATGGAAACAAAGTGTATTCAAATTATTAGCAGCGTCATTCGTTTTGCGCGCTTTTCAAACTGTAACATCGGCTGAATTTAAATCGGCGATGCCGATATATCGGTCTGCCGATTATATCGGCCGATATATCGTATCGGTATCGGTATCGTTACATCCCTAATAAGGACAGTCAAGCCGATCTGCGATCATCGCCAGGACAGTGTTGGCGCTGGCCCGCACGCGCCGCACCAGCGCAGCTGCGCGCACGCGCATGGTGGCGTGGAAACAGGCCGTGTGGGCCCCCGCGAACATGCCCGAAGCGCTACAGTAGCGGGGCAGCCCCAACACCGCCCTGAATGCGTTATTGTACTGGACGCGGAGCGCGTTGTACGCTCTTTGCGTGTAGTCCGCCCACAGGCCACACGTGTACAGCGACGTGCAGTACGCTTTGAAAAGCGTTATCTTCACGTCACTACTACAACGAGCAAACCTGCGAGCCAACATGTTCGCCCTTACGCACAACGCCCTCCGCTCCCGCTCCATATCCACATCATCCTTGAGGTCCGCAGTAACAATATGCAGTAGGTACTTGAAACTCTGTACTCTGTCTAAGAGAGCTCCGTTAAGCATGACAGGTGGCACATATTTTTTTAGGATACAGTTCCTACCTAGTCCATATACTTAATGTACCCATCAATATATTTCTGCCTGGTGTTTTTGGGTTTAATTCTTTTGAAATGAGGCGTAACTTTGGGCTGTGGACGTTTTTTATCGCTTACCTTCTTTCTAATGCTAAAAAAACGAACATAGCCATACAAATATTAGTACTATTATAAATGCAAAAGTGTGTCTGTTACCTCTTCACGCTTAAACCGCTGAACCAATTTAGATAAAATTATGGAGATAGTTTGAGACCCGAGGTCCTATATTTTTTATTGAATAATAATTTTGACTTGTTTTCAGAGATTTTTCTCCGTCATGAGATATTCGTGTGGAGGAAACGATCACCCTGATCCCAAAATGTTTGCACAAGTTTACCGATTGGCGTCTTGTTTTTCCCTAATACGCCCTCCGAAAGGTTGTAACGTTTCCGGCAAAGATTTGCTGAAGAACTTACTAGGAGCAAAGGATATGGTAACTGGTTCAAACGAGGCTAAGCAAGCATGGCTGGAAAGCCTCGACCATATACTAGATAATGGTGAACCATTGATTGATGGTTATGAAGACCATGACTACAACGAGGCTGTCACCAGTGACGCGGTGCAGTCTTACATTGCTGGGTACATCGTCCGCAAATTGCGAAAAATCGTAAAATGCAATAATTGTTTGAAACTCATACAAATGAGTCCCAATGAGGGAAAAATGTTAATGAGAAACGACGTAATCGATAAAATGGATTTATACGGCGGGTTAATTTATGCTAGTGACGATCTATTCAATCTGACCAAAATGATAGAGAAATGTGTGTTAAGAGCAATAAGCAAAGCTTTAACCAATATGGAGACGATCAGTGAAATTACGCAAGAATTACAAAAAGAAACATTGATAAAAGTTGGATGTGCCGACCATTCCAAACAAGTACTTATCAAAAAAAATTATCGATATGTACGTAGTTATGCGAGCCCACTTTCTGGCAAAATATGAAAATAAACGTTACGACGCAGCCAAAACCAAAACTAAAATGA
Organism: Cydia fagiglandana; assembly: GCF_963556715.1. NCBI lineage: Eukaryota > Metazoa > Arthropoda > Insecta > Lepidoptera > Tortricidae > Cydia > Cydia fagiglandana. The sequence continues at coordinate 5,342,600 of NC_085932.1, read as the reverse complement.
ACAGGAAAAATGCCAAGTTATTGTCTTAATTACTAGTAGTTCGCCCCGAACTAAGAACTCGTATTCGCTGAAAACTACTGCGCACACTCAGGTTTTGATTTCCAACTCAATCTCACTAGTGATACCTACTAATACTTTATATACGAGATTACCGCCACGTGGGATGTTGACTCGACGATCATTGTTGCGATAGTCGTCTCGGATTTTTTTCCGTCATGAGATATTCGTGTGGAGGAAACGATCACCCTGATCCCAAAATGTTTGCACAAGTTTACCGATTCGCGTCTCGTTTTTCCCTAATACGCCCGGTTGTAATGTTTCCGGCAAGGATTTGCTGAAGAACTTACTAGGAGCGAAGGATCTGGTAACCATTGATTCATGGTTATGAAGACCATGATTACAACGAGGCTATAAACCAGTGACGCGGTTCAGTCTTACATTGCTGGGTACATCGTCCGCAAATTGCGAAAAATCGTAAAATGCAATAATTGTTTAAAACTCATACAAATGAGTCCTAATGAGGGAAAACTGTTAGTGAGAAACGACGTAATCGATAAAATGGATTTATACGGCGGGTTAATTTATGCTAGTGACGATCTATTCAATCTGACCAAAATGATAGAGAAATGTATGTTAAGAGTAAAAAGCAAAGCTTCAACCAATATGGAGACGATCAGTGAAATTACGCAAGAATGACTAAAAGGAGCATTGATAAAAGTTGGATGTGTCGACCATTTCAAACATATATTAAAAAATGTTATCGATATGTACGTGGTTATGCGAGCCCACTTTCTGGCAAAATATAAAAATAAACGTTACGCCGCAGCCAAAACCAAAACTAAAATGAATAGGAAAAATGCCAAGTTATTGTCTTAATTACTAATAGTTCGCCCCGAACTAAGAACTCGCATTCGCTGAAAACTACCGCGCAGCGCGCACACTCAGGTTTTGATTTCCAACTCAATCTCACTAGTGATACTTAGGTAAGTAATACTTTATATACGAGATTACCGCCATGTGGGATGTTGACTCGACGATCATTGTTGCGATAGTCGTCTCAGCGGACGGTCTCATAGCGAAGAGTCTCGACCAACACCTAGAGACTGGATCAAGGGTCAGATGCAGGCAAATTGTGACAAAACATTCGCTGATGTTAACAAGAAATAACTCAAAATGTAGTCAATATGATGGGTGCTGAGAAAGGGGCGGCTACAGGGCCTGGGGCCTAGGGCGGCAAAGACTGCAAATCCGCCACTACATTATACATATATAAAAATGTGTTCGGGTGTTTTTTTTTTTGTTTTGTAAGTGTTTTTATATTTTACTTTTATATTAATATTAAAAACGAAAAACAAAAAAGAGCCTTTTATTTCTCGCCGGTAAAACAAACACAATATTATAAACTTAAATTTACATTAGGTTTAGTATTACAATAATATTTAATATTCCTCAAATCAATGTTCTATTATGCTTGGTTATGTAATAAGTAGTAAGTAATTATATTTTTTTCTTGTAATTTATTCTGCAACAACCCCTCCTGTGAGGGTGAAGGCCTCCTCCAGTGATGCTGGTCATCACAATTTCTGTTCTCTATCTTTTTCAACTTACATATGTATATCAATATTAATTTATATATTGGTATTAAATACCTACAAATACAAATAATAAAAAGCTAATAAATACTCTTATCGGGATTCGAACCCGGGACCTCCTGCTTCATAAGCGGGGTCACTACCGACAAGGCTAAAAGACCGTCAATAATTGGTTCACGATGCACAGTGGCGCCGCGGCGCGGCCTATTTAATGTTTTTGAGGGACACTTTTTAATACATGAAGATTGTTTTCCTCATCTCTACCTTCCATAGTACAAATCTTTCTGCCATTTTTCGCGGGGGGAAAGGTGCACACAGTCGCACTTCTCACACACTTACATACAAAATCCAATCTGTAATGACGACACAAATACATAGAAAATGACACACGTCAAAGACAAATCTTGCAAACCTCGATCTCTTTTTGTGTACGGACGAGTGACTAGTGTCACAACACGCACACTAACACATTTTCGTTGAAGTATGTCTATAGTATGTCATTGTATTCTGAGAGATGAGAAGTCGGATTTGTCGCTCGACCGATCCGCAATTTGTACTGAGCGAGCAAAATCGATAAATCCAACAATTACTTGAGACTAAAATATAATAATTGTATTTAAATGTAATTAAACGTATGATATGTAAAAAAAATATTACATGTGAAATGTAACACTTTCTTTTTGTAAATTTGATGTCCCCGACCTCTTTTTATAACAGAAAACCGAGCAAACAGGCATTTTTGTGCAGCAGTGTTCACGCGCGCGTCTGGACTCAGTCTAGTGAAAAATTCAAGTGCAACTAGTTTTATTACTCGCGCTGGATTAGATTGACGCGCTAATCTTGTACCTCGGCAGAGGGGAAATAGTGCGAATGCCGCCTCCCTTCCGTGTTGCTCGAAGTTGTCGAGGCTCGGAAGTAGCTACTTGCAGGCTGAGGATTCGTTTTAAACGGACGACCTTGGGAGTCCGTTTAATTGAATCCGAAGCCAGCAAGTAGCCTTCCAGCCGAGTCATATATAGTGCTTTTCTCAAAAATGGTGCAAGAAATATAAATATCATAGAAATATTTTACAAAAGCAACGTTCTTACATATATATTTTGACAGAAATAAGCCCTTGCCGCCTTTTTATTTTTTTTAATAAAAAAATTGAAGAGTATTTTTCTGCCAAAAATACGCCAACCTATTTGAGACATCTAAATAGTCGCGGTACTAATCATCTGTTTCGCTGTTTAATGGGCCTGTGCCTTCATTTGATATGGCCATTTCAACTTTTAAAAAGTTTGGAACTCGACAAATAATGGAATTTGTATGCAACATTGCAGTCCCAAAATCGAGACTGCAATGTTTTTAACTTTTTAATTTTTGACTGACCATAAACTACGCGCTTCGCGACCTACTTTTTAGACGGCAAAGTCGACTATGCCGTCCATTTTTGAGAAAAATAACTTTATAATAAACCTTGGCGGGTCAAAAACAAACTTATTGAATTATAATTAGGTATAAACAAAAAAAACTTAAACTTTGATAAATATATGAAACTTTATCATTCTATCCATAATATTTTTATTATAACGCCTTAGCAAGATTAATAACAATAAACGCGAAAGCAAGCTTTAGGATTCCCTCTTCTAAGGAACCTAAAGTTTGATATTTAGGTGCAATGAAACCATAAGCCATTCGGCAATGAGAATATACACTATACCTACAATTCCACGACTCTTCTCTCCGTACAGCAGCTCTCCGAACAGAGCATTTCCTGTATCATCATCAACCAGCAACACCAACGATTGCTAATCATTTAGCACATTCACTGCCATCAACACATACACGCATAATTACCTAGGATGCCTTTGTCGGAAGCTGGTGTTGCTCGAAGTAGGATGCTGTTTAGCAAAAATGTGTCAACCCATATTAATTTTTCAATAAAATAATGTAAGCGTAAATTTTTTGAGTTGATATCTTATTGCAAAATGAATGTGGGTTGATAAATTATTGCGTAGATATCAGCATCCCTATATGCGGTCACCGTCATACAAGTTTGTTCCTAGGCCACACAGCAGTGAATGAGTTAGGGAGCGGAACTGTAGGGTCTGTAGGAGGCAGCACAGCAGCCGTCAGATTTTGGCGCAAGGCGTAAATGTGAAGTTTATGCTTCCGATGTAGCCCGAAAGATGGCAAAACTTGGCAGAACCTACTATGCACAAGAAAACGTACGAGAACTGGAGAGGGCAGCATTAGCGTTCGTTGGCATGAAGTGTCAATGTACGCCAACCAGCCAAGAAAGTGGTTTACCACTTTTCGACTCTATCAATCAGATGATAGAGTCGAAAAGTGGTAAACCACTTTCTTGGCTGACTGTACAATTTATTTATGTTTGAGATTCAGACCACAATATGGCAGACTCTCCAACGCGCACGGCCCTTTATTGCGGTTCATCTTCTTAATCTTTATCAAAATGCGTTGAATTCTTAAATAGAGAGGTGAATGAAGTAAAATAAAAATTTACTTATATTTAAACATTTTAATTAAAAGTAGAACACAGTGACATAATATAGGCAAATAAATGTGCCAAAAGTTTTAAATAGTTAAACTACCTGCTAAACAATACAACATACGTATCCCATCTAAGCCCATTACAATTGATCATGATCTGAATCCCCAGCCTCAGAAGCATCACCGCTAGGCATTGTGACCCGTTTGCTAGTCTTGCTGCTTTCACTCGGCGCGCGGCTCCGCAGACTGTGCCCGCTCTCCGCGGCCGAAGCGCTGTGGTCACCCGAGCCGGGCTCGCTGAGCGATGTGCGGGTGCCCACGCGGCTGTGCGTAGAGCGGTCCGTGGTGACGCTGACTCTGCTAGAGGCGCTGGAGGCTCGGGATTCTTTCTGGGGTTTGGAAAATATAGTAATTAAACCTTGCACCTAAGCTGTTTTGAGTAAGTTCTGCGGGCCCATGATGTAAGGGAAAAAGTATTAAGTACGAAAATAAGCAGATACGATAGGTACACTATCCCACCACTATAAAAGCGCACCCATCATGTTCCTATAGAAAGAAGTTGCAAGAAGGTAAGCGATCATGACATGTCTTTTAATTGAAAACCGCTTTTTAAAAATCAGTAACTATTACTTATGAAAGCAGAAGAATATAAATGATCGTATTTGTTCGCACCTGGCTGTTGTAAATCCGCACTTATACACTGCACTTTAAAGTTCACTTTCCTATCACTAAACACTGTTACTTTTACTACTACTGCTTCACTGTATCACTGTCACTTTATTTTTGGTTACTAACTTGACCATGGAAACTGTTTGACTCCCTTGTTTTTGGAAAACATACCGTTAGCTAGTTTGCATTTTAAAAAGAGACATCTAGCGATCAATTCAGTAATTAATTTATAGTATGTACATTTATGCGGCAATTTTAAATCTCAACATCCTCCGCCGCCAAGGAAGTATTCCTTGATCACTAGTTAGGAAGTCGACACAGCTTGGTAATCGGCCGTTGTGTGATCCCGAAAGCTGTGCGAATGTCATACATACGAGTCAATCCATCAGTGCCAGGGTACTTCTTAAGTACTCTACCTACTCTCCAGTTTGCTGGTGGAAATCTTCCATCTTTGATCAATACCAGTTCTCCAACTTCTAAATCCTTCTTAGGTGTATTCCATTTTGGACGCAATTGCAAACGAGAAAGGTATTCGCTTTGCCATTTAATCCAAAAATCTCGTAGCATGCGTTGGGTCAACTGCCATCTCGATAAGCTGGATATGTTACTCTGCTCATTACTGCGATCTGGTAAGCAAATCAAGGGTTCACCGACCAAAAAATGTCCTGGTGTCAAATAATCTAAATCATCGCCTAATGGAGCCAATGGACGTGAGTTTAGGCACGCTTCAATTTGCGAAAGGACAGTATAAAATTCTTCGAACGTCAGGGTTGCGTCTTGCATTATTCTTTTCAGATGATACTTCGTCGATTTTACACCGGCCTCCCATAGTCCTCCAAAGTTTGGTGCTCCAGGGGGAATATATCTCCAGCGAGTTCCTCTGCCGTCTAAACTTTTCAGCAAGTCTTCTGGGATTTCGTTGCGACCTTGCTGCCACATCTTCAATAGTTCCTTTTCAGCTGCAACGAATGTTGTACCATGATCACTCCAGAGTTCCTTGCAATGACCACGTCTAGACACAAATCTTTTGAAGGCAGCGATAAACGCTTCTGTGGTCATATCGCTGACTAGTTCCAAATGTATGGCTTTGGTAGACATACACACGAATAAAGCAATATATGCCTTGTATGTCTTAGCTCCTCGACCTTTACTCATTCTGCATGTGATGGGACCGGCAAAGTCAACACCGCTGATAAGGAAAGGGCGTGAAGGTTTTACTCGAACTTCCGGTAAGTTGCCCATCAACTGAGTATTCGTCTTCGCATTGTATCTTGCACACGTTATACACTTCTTGTAAAACTGCCTTATTGAAGAACCTCCTTTAATTATCCAGTATTTACTTCTCAAATATGGTGTCATGAGATGCGGCCCTCCATGAAGAGTGTTTTTGTGAGCATCATCCAACAAAACAGGTAACAATACGTTGTTTTTAGTTATAATAATAGGATGCTTCTGATCCATACTTAACTCTGCGTGCTTCAGTCTTCCTCCTAATCTGATAATACCTTTATCATCCAGATAAGGTGTGAATTGCAGTAGACGACTGCTTTTCTTAATAGCTTTTCCACTTTTCAGGTGATCAATCTCTTCAGGAAATTCTATCTCTTGGGACATCTTTAAACACAAGGTAAGTGCTTCATCTTTTTCTTCACAGGTTATATGTTTACTAACATTATTTTCTTTTTTCAGGATCTTCAGCCATCTTCTACAATATGAAATCACGTCCAGAAGTTTTTGTAGTGACGAGTATTTCTTCAGTAAGGTAAGCTTTTCAGAGTCTGTTTCTATGGTTGTTGTCTTACATTTCACTAACAAGCGTTTCTCTAACTCTGTTTCAGGTATGGAGTCGACAGGTATGGTGAAATCAGGTTCTCGTAAGAATTCCGGACCATTGAACCATAACTGATTTTGTTTAAGCTTGCTGGGTGACAGACCTCTGGAAGCTGGATCTGCTGGATTATCCTTGGTATTGACATATAACCAGTGTGTGTCTAAATTGCTCCTTATGTCAATCACTCGATTTTTGACATAGGGTGTCCATCTGTTTGGATCTCCTTTTATCCAGGCTAAAACCACTTTGGAGTCTACCCACGCGTAGGTTTGTTGCAACTCGATATTTAGAACTCTCATCACGTGTTTCATGAGTTTGCTAAGTAGAGAAGCTCCACATAGCTCAAGGCGTGGCAAAGACAATGGTTTAACAACTGGTGCAACTTTTGTTTTTGCTGTAATTAGAGCCACTTGACATTGTGATCCATTTTTGGGTATAACTCGGAGGTACACGACTGCTGCATATCCTGTCTGGCATGCGTCAGAAAATCCATGTAACTCGATCGCTGAATTTTTACTAGAACCAGTCCAACGATTAATCTGTATCGCTGATAACGCAGGTAAGTCTTCTTGGTACTGGATCCATTCTTCTTTTAGATCTGTGGGTAGTTCCTCATCCCAATCTAGCTTTTCCAGCCATAGCTTCTGCATGAACATCTTTGCCTTCATGCTTGCTGGTGCTAACCAACCTAACGGATCGAAAAGTGAAGCGATCTGTCCGAGTACATTTCTCTTTGTGACAGGTTTCTCAGTATTGATTTCTTTTTGTGTAACTTTGAGTTTGTCTTCATCAATATTCCAAATTATTCCGAGTGTCTTTATTTGGCTCTTTCTATTCATGTCTACTGTATTTGAACTCTCTCTCTTTTCAGGTTGTATGGCCGACATAAATTCTCTGCTGTTAGAAGCCCACTTTTGTAACTCAAATCCACTTTTGCTCATTACTTTGTTCAGATCTTCGTGTGCTTCTAATGCTGACTTCACATCATCGAATCCTTTGCCTTCATGATTGCTGGTGCTAACCAACCTAACGGATCGAAAAGTGAAGCGATCTGTCCGAGTACATTTCTCTTTGTGACAGGTTTCTCAGTATTGATTTCTTTTTGTGTAACTTTGAGTTTGTCTTCATCAATATTCCAAATTATTCCGAGTGTCTTTATTTGGCTCTTTCTATTCATGTCTACTGTATTTGAACTCTCTCTCTTTTCAGGTTGTATGGCCGACATAAATTCTCTGCTGTTAGAAGCCCACTTTTGTAACTCAAATCCACTTTTGCTCATTACTTTGTTCAGCTCTTCGTGTGCTTCTAATGCTGACTTCACATCATCGAATCCTGTAAGTACATCGTCCATGTAAAAGTCTCTGTCTATAATTTCAGATGCTATAGGGAATGCGTCTTTCTCTTCTTTGGCCAGCTGTTTTAGTGTTCTTATTGCCAAATATGGTGCTGATGCTGTGCCAAATGTTACGGTTAGCATTCTGAAATCTTGAATCTCATCTTTTGGATCAAATCTGTACAGAATTCTCTGATAGTCAGTGTCTGCTTCTCGAACTTTGATCTGTCGATACATCTTTACGATGTCTGCCACAAAACATATCTTGTTTTGTCTCCATCTCATGATAACGTCTCTTAGCTCTTCTAGCAGAGTCGGTCCAACCAGTAGTTTGTTATTTTTAATATGTCTTTTTGTACAATAAAGAGTTTACTACTACTACTACTACTACTAGTTTGTCATTGAGAGATACTCCATTAGATCCTTTACAGGATGCGTCAAAAACTACTCTAACTTTCGTGGTCTCCCGATCCTAGCGAACCACAGCATGATGTGGAAGGTAGACTGTTTTCTCATCTTTCTCAGGCTTGCCTACCGGTTCCATGTGTTTCAAGGTAAGGTACTCTTTAATCACGTTATCGTACTCAGTTTTCAATTTGCTGTTGTGGGCTAACTTCCTCTCTAGACATTCAAGTCTTTTGACAGCAATTGAACGGGAATTTTCGGGAACAATCGGTGTATCTCGTACGAATGGTAGTCCCACAATGAATCTTCCATCCTCATCTCTCGCTAGTGTTTTCTCATAAATCTCTTCAGCTCTCTTCTCTTGAGGCGTCAGAGTGTCTTTGCTCTCATTATCTAGCGTCTCCGATTCCCAAAATCTTTGCAGCATGTTGTCTAGACTCACACTCAAATGCATGCTAACAATTCTTCCATTCTTCCCGTGCTCTTCGGCGGGTGCCCCGCCCGAAATTATCCATCCGAATAACGTCTGTTGCGCTATCGGTGATCCTGGTTTGCCCTTGATGACTCCACTCATTAAAATGTCTGTATAGACATGCACACCAAGTAACAAATCTATCTCTCCAGGATTGTAGTATGTGGGATCAGCTAACTCCAAACCATGTAGTTGAGACCATTGTTCTTTATCGATCTTCGTAACAGGCATTATGTCAGTAACTTCCTTCGTCACGTAGGCGGTGCAGTTCAGCTTGTAGCTCTCATTAATTTTCGACACAATTTGTATCTCCGCCGCGTGCTTGATCGGAGTCGACATCTTCGCAACACCTGTCACTTGACCCTCCACCCTTGTTCGTTTGAGTTGTAGTTTGTTGACTGTCTCCTCTGATATAAATGACTCTTCCGAACATGGATCTATGAGTGCTCGAACTACTTGTGCTCCTCTGTTTGTCATAATATTCACTAGTGCTGTAGCTAAAAGAGTAACCCGTCTCTGAGAGGCACAGTGAGATACTATGTTGATTGTTGGTGTAGCTTGCTCTTTGTTTTCTTTCTCTGGTTTTTCTTCGAGTGATACAGTGTTAGGTTTAGTAACGTGCAATAGTGTGTGATGCTTCCTCTTACAACGCAGGCATGACGTATTACGCTTGCAAAATCTCACGCTATGTCCAGGCCGTAGACAGTTGAAGCAAAGACTCCTAGTTTGAACCTCCTTGGGTCGTTGCTCGGGATCCAATTTAGCAAACTCCTTGCAGTTGTAGATGAAATGATCTTCGTTACAGAAACCGCATTGTTGATTGGAGTCTGTGTTACTGCTAGGCGTAGCAGTTGCATGGAACGTCTTGACTCTAACTTGAGGCTTCTCTTTTGGGTGCGCAGTTTGAACCATCTCCAAAACTCTAAATCTTCCCTCCAAAAATTTGCTGAATTGTTCCAATGTCGGCAAGTCTTCCACAGATAATGTCTTCAGATCCTCTTCCCAGTGCTTGTGTGACTCTGTATCTAACTTGTGTACCAATAGATGTATTATGATTGGATCCCAGTTATCGATACTAATGTCATTGTTCTTCAAGCTGTTCAGACATTCTGTAGAAATATCCAGCAATTCTTTGACACCTTTGGCAGATTCAACGCTCAGTTTCTTTTGACCCAAAAATCTATTCAAGATTGAGTTAACCATAATCCTCTTGTTATTGTATCTGTTGTGTAAGGTATTCCATGCTACTTCATAATTTTTCTCAGTAATTTGAATGTGCTTCAGCAGTTGTTCAGCTTCGCCACTAAGACTACTCTTCAAATAGTGCAATTTCTGCACTGGGCTCAATGAACTCTGATTATGAATGAGAGATGTGTAGAGATCCTTGAAAGTCCCCCAATCATTGTAATTTCCATTGAACTGTGGTATATTAATCTTAGGTAGCTTCACTTCCTGGCTCTGTGGTCTGATGGATTGCTTCTCCGTTCCTGATGTATGACTCGTTTGCTCTCCTTCTAATTTCGCAAGTATCTCCGCTTTGGTGTCTATATACAACTCTTCTCCATTGTCGTATATCTCTTGCGTAAAATATTCGTGACTATTTCGCTGTTCTGTTGTCGCTATCTTCACTATCTCTCGGTGAGTGTTTTGAAAAACTTCCCAAAGTTTGTCTAAATTCTCCACTCTGACTTGCAATTAAGTATGACTTGGTTAGTCTCGCCTTGGGACACTTCTTGAAGTTTGTAGCCGTTTTCTGAAGAAGATGTAAGTTATCCGCTTGTACTACGAATAAGGCTTCCATTTTGACACTTAGTCAAAATGGAAGCCTTATCCTTAGCCTTATCAAATTCCAAGAATTTTCTAAGTTCCAAACTTCTAAGACAAGGTTAGTGAAAAATATTCAGTCTTTTAATCACAGAATTTTTCTATGTCCTAAATTTGATTTGTTAGCCGTTGGTCTGGCTCGCATTTGGTCCAGGTCGCTGTTTGTCCAATAAGCGTTTGGTCCAATACGCAATTTGCCCTAAAATCCGGACAAACAGCGAATTGACTTAGTAGCAGTTGGTCCCAATCGGAGTTCGCCATATATGCATTTTGACATACTCGCTGCTCGCCTTAAGCCCCCTCCAGACTATGTGCGTGAATCGCGGCGCGACGTCACGAAGCGAACATATCGCGAAGTTGACGTAAGACTCCACACTCGCACACTTCACGGCGATTTCGCAGTTTGGTTTGCGGCAATATGGCGGAAAAGCATCAGCTGATCGAGTTTAACTGTTAGTTATCTATGGCATCATACGTGATTTAGCTGTTTTTCCATTTTGTTTTATTGTAAAACCGTAAAATATAGCTGCTTAGTATAATATAATCATAATATAATTCATATTTATCTTGCCACAGAGGAGCCAAAATATTGTGTAGTGTGGAGTCTTGCAAGTTCGCGCTTCGCGTCTCCTTTGACGCGGGCCGAAATACCGACAAAAAACGGAGAACAAGGCGCGAAGGCGTGAACAATCTGCGAAATCGACGCCACACTTGCGTTCGCGGCTTCGCCCGCGATTCACGCGCATAGTCTGGAGGGGGCTTTAAAAGCAGTTTGTCCTATACGCAGTTAACCCCTTTTTCCTCTGTCTTTGAACATTTCGATGTTATATAACGTAATATTATCGACATCGTCAACCAGTCAACAATGTATTTTAGGTACTTAAAAAGTATGAGAGTGTTATAGACAGACAATAATAAATGTGTCATTTTCATTTATCATATTTTGTCGTAATTAGTAATTTAAAGACTTTAAATGATAGGTTTACGGAGATTGGTTTGGCAATCAACTACGATAAGTGTGAGTTGTTCATTACGGACGCCATTCCCTCCGACATTAACCTCATCACGCCAAATATTTCGATTCCGCTGTCTATAGACGGTAAGATTGAACAATTTTATAAGTGTTAGGACTTGTTATACGAGATTAACCCGCACATGGCGATCTACATTCTGCGGCTTTGCCTGTTTTCACCGAGATTTTTGTATATTCTCCGCTGTGCCCCAGTTAGTATGGTAATTCCCGTTGATAACATCAAACGTACATAATATTCTGAAAGAAACGGTTAGTAAGATCCTGAACGTTAGCTTTACACCGTCGAGTTGGACTCAGGCTACCTTCCCCATTAAATTTGGTGGACTCGGTATCCGTTTGACGGGTGATCTATAGCTCTCCCGGCGTTTTTGTCGTCCACCTACAGCACGTTCAAAAAAAATAAAAAGTCATTTATTGTCGCAACAAAACTTACAGCAACAAATCGAACAAAGAGAAAACAAAAAAGGTTACAGCTTACATTATAAGGTTAAAGTCCGATAGGGTTCACCCTCGTTGGTGGTATTCTTCGAATTCCTAACACCGCTAACGTGTCTGGTGTCGTGCCTGGCGGATGTGGAATCAGCTTGGGGGGTAGACCATTCCGTCGATCAGGTACCGGGGGGAAAAACGAGTGGCGTGGGACGTTTTAAATGTCAAAAGAAATCACCAGTTTCTCTTGTAGAATTCCCCGAACCACCATGAACGAGCCAGGCTCATAGCGGTGTCAGAATAGGAGTTATTGGTTGCATGCGCTCCTTTCTCGAAACCTGGGCTCCGCTGGGCTCTGAGGATTGCGGTTTGCCTTCGCCTGGGTCTGCGAATCTGCGAGCCCGACACTTGTAGCCATTACCCATACAACCATTTCCAGTCGCCGTTACGACGCGGTGTAGACACATCTTGTGTCGACACCGTCTGTTTCGGTCACAATTCCAGTCGCAGAGTCGTCGCCGTGTCGACACAGTTACCAGAAATGGGGAAGGGTCGACACATGACACAAAGTGACATAAAGTGTGGTCGCCGTGTGCACACATTGTTTCGGGTTTGCGACTACTTTATGCCAAAATCATTCGTTCATTCGTTCATTTTGTTCCTGTCAAATGGAAACTGTCAGATGGGAAAATAGTTAAATAAAAATAAGTGACATTAATACGCCATCTCTAAAACGGATTACAAGACGTAATTATATATTGTTTGCATTTATATTACAATAGGACTTAAATTATAATGGGGAATTAAACTGCTCGAGTGATTTGATAAACTAAGTGTAATATAATCAACGCGCCACCACATTGTTTTAGTTTAGCCGGAAATGAAATTGTTTACTTCTCAGTGCTTGTGTTCATAAATATATTATTTGATGCATTTTTAGTACTTCGATGCGTATACTATACTTAAATAACAGAAATAACGCTTTACATACTACGAAACTTGTTAATTATGATGTATAAATATGGTTTAAGGCTGAGAAATATTGCAGTCACAAAGTAGTCGCAAATGTTTCGACTTTGTGTCGACTCTGTGTAGACACATGACACGCGCTGTCAAAAGTAATAACAAAGTTACTGGATTTGCAAAATGGCTCCTTGTGTTCATTTGTTTTCAGATATTCTCAAAGTGTAAAAATGACGTGGTCAGAGATGGGACTTAATAGATTACTGTTTATTCGACTAATTAATGGAATAAAAAAAGTTAATCCTCAAATTTTAATCACGATTAGTTTAGTCGACCTAACATAGATTGAAATTGAATTAATCTGAACATTAATCGAATAAATTATCGATTAAATCTCGGTTGGAAGTTGACAGGGGGCCATTTTTGTACGTAAAAATAATAGAAATGTCTTGCATGCAGATGGTAGCCAAACACTTTGTCATAAAAGTCGAGATGGGTGTCTATTTATAGGTTTTAGGGAGTGCCGATTTCGAAAATGATGACCATTTTGGAATCCAAAATGGCGGCCATGCACTGTGTCATAAAAGTCGTCATGGATGTCGTTTTATACGTTTTAGGGGGCGCCAATTTTGAAAATGATGACCATTTTGGAATCCAAAATGGCGGCCATGCACTATGTCATAAAAGTCGTCATGGATGTCGTTTTATAGGTTTTAGGGGGCCCCGATTTAGAAAATGATGACCATTTTGAAATCCAAAATGGCGGCCATGCACTATGTAATAAAAGTCGTCATGGGTGTCGTTTTATAGGTTTTGGGGGGCGCAGATTTAGAAAATGATGACCATTTTGGATTCCAAAATGGTGGCCATGTACTATGTCATAAAAGTCGTCATGGGTGTCGTTTTATAGGTTTTAAGGGGCGCAGATTTCGAAAACGATGACCAATTTGGATTCCAAGATGGCGGCCATGCACTATGTCATAAAAGTCGTCATGGATGTCGTTTTATAGGTTTTAGGGGGCCCCGCTTTCGAAAATGATGACCATTTTGGAATCCAGAATGGCGGCCATGCACTATGTCATAAAAGTCGTCATGGGTGTCGTTTTATAGGTTTTGGGGGGCGCAGATTTCGAAAACGATAACCATTTTCGATTCCAAAATGGCGGCCATGCACTATGTCATAAAAGTCGTCATGGATGTCGTTTTATGGGTTTTAGGGGGCCCCGATTTAGAAAATGATGACCATTTTGAAATCCAAAATGGCGGCCATGCACTATGTCATAAAAGTCGTCATGGATGTCGTTTTATAGGTTTTGGGGGGCCCCGCTTTCGAAAATGATGACCATTTTGGATTCCAAAATGGTGGCCATGCACTATGTCATAAAAGTCGTCATGGGTGTCGTTTTATAGGTTTTAGGGGGCGCAGATTTCGAAAACGATGACCATTTTGGATTCCAAAATGGCGGCCATGCACTATGTTATAAAAGTCGTCATGGATGTCGTTTTATAGGTTTTAGGGGGCCCCACTTTCGAAAATGATGACCATTTTGGAATCCAGAATGGCGGCCATGCACTATGTCATGAAAGTTAACATGGGTGTCGTTTTATAGGTTTTGGGGGGCGCAGATTTCGAAAACGATAACCATTTTCGATTCCAAAATGGCGGCCATGCACTATGTCATAAAAGTCGTTTTATAGGTTTTAGGGGGCCCCGATTTAGAAAATGATGACCATTTTGAAATCCAAAATGGCGGCCATGCACTGTCATAAAAGTTGTCATGGGTGTCGTTTTATAGGTTTTAGGGGGCGCAGATTTAGAAAATGATGACCATTTTGGATTCCAAAATGGTGGCCATGCACTATGTCATAAAAGTCGTCATGGGTGTCGTTTTATAGGTTTTAGGGGGCGCAGATTTCGAAAACGATGACCATTTTGGATTCCAAGATGGCGGCCATGCACTATGTCATAAAAGTCGTCATTGATGTCGTTTTGTAGGTTTTAGGGGACGCAGATTTCGAAAATGATGGTCATTTTGGAATCCAAAATGGCGGCCACGCACTATGTCATAAAAGTTGTCATGGGTGTCGTTTTATAGGTTTTAGGGGGCCCTGATTTCGAAAATGATGACCATTTTGGAATCCAAAATGGCGGCCATGCAGTATGTCATTAAAGTCGTCATGGCTGTCGTTTTATAGGTTTTAGGGAGCGCAGATTTCGAAAATAATAACTATTTGGGAATCAAAGATGGCGGCCATGCACTATGTTAAAAGTCGACAGGGATGTCGTTTTGTTGGTCATGGTCATCATTTTCGATCTCTCGAATCTGCTCTTCCTAACACCTATAAATCAACATCTATGACGGCTTATATGACAAAGTGCACGGCAGACATCTTGGAATCCAAAATGGTCATCATTTTCGAATTCTGCACTCCCTAAAACCTATAAAACGATATCCATGACGACTTTTATGACAAAGTGCACGGCACACATCTTGGATTCCAAACTGGTCATCATTTTCGAAATCGGCACTTCCTAAAACCTATAAAACGATATTCATGACGACTTTTATGACAAAATACGTAGCGGCCATCTTGGATTATAAAATGATCATCGTTTTCGAATTCTGCACTCCCTAAAATCTATAAATCGAAATCCGTGACGACGCAAGTTATCTTTATTTTCAGATCTAACAAATTGCTACAGAATACAAAGGACAAAAAAAGAAGCGAGGAGGTAATGAAACAAGCAAAAATACAGATGATTCCTCGACGCAATTGGATGCTTCTTAAATTGTGTCCAGATTTTTTTGTCATAAATGTTTTTATTTTTCACGTATTACTCTCACAAGTTCCGTGACATTTGGACCTTGTAATTTTTTAAGTAAATGTTTTTGTTTATCTGTGAGGATCTCACTAGAATAATATAATCAAGGTATGTTTATATTTGATAATTGAAATAGTAACGCAAAAAAAAATTATATTTGTGTCTTATATTCCTGCCGAAGATTTTTATTTTTCCTTTTCCTTCTACACAAGTTTGGTCAAGTAATAAGAATTTAGGGCTCTCAATATTATTTTGACTTCTACAACAGTAAAGCTACGAGGCCATGTTTGGTATCGTTTTCGTATAAATTCGCAGTACCAAATTTAGTTATGATATCACATTGACACCATTCCAAAGTAAAAACATATAAACTTACTTTCTTTTAAACTCCTCTTCACGCTTAAACTGCTGAACAGTTTTAATTTAAATTTCGTACACATATATTTTGAGTCCCGAGACAGGACATAATAAGTTATCTCAAAAATCATCCTTTAAAGGTGTGAAATGAGGTGTAGGGGGGAAATCAGAATTGACTTCTTGAAGTTAACTGTTTAAGTTTAGGTTTGAAGTCATGTTTTTTTATCATTTTTAACTAAATCAAAGATGTAGACCATCCCAAATTTCATATAAATCGGTTCAGCGGTTATTGATTTCCCGTACAAATTTCCACGCCACTTTTCACACCTTCAAAAGATGATTTTGGTTATAAGATCTATCCTATGTCCTGTTCCGGGATGCAAACTATTTCTATACCAAATTTCAACGAAATCGGTTCAGCGGTTAAGCGTCAAGAGGAGTTTAAAAAAAACCGACCAAGTGCGAGTCGGACTCGCGTATTAAGGGTTCGTACATTAAGTCCGACTCGCGCTTGACTGCACATTTCTAATAGGTTTTCCTGTCATCTATAGGTAAAGAACTATTTTGTGTATTCAGACAGACAGACATACAGACGCACGAGTGATCCTATAAGGATTCCGTTTTTTGCTTTTGAGGTACGGAACCCTAAAAAGATTTTTTTAATTTTGTGGAATGGTTTCAATGTGATACCTTAAATGGATTCAGCAACCCAGATTTATACGAAAACGATACGATACACGGCCTAGCACCTTCACTGATGTAGATATATCAAGATAAAATTGAGAGCCCTAAATAAACTTTCAAGAGCGGATATCTCAAAAACTATTCAACATATCGAAAAAATTGACTGAATAAACTTGTAACAAATTAAATTAACTTTCATTTTGTATAAGTGGCCATGTCGCTAAGATGCATAGTTTCCGAGATATAATCGAAAAACCGGAAAATGGGACATTCAAAGCCCCCTCTCTTCCCCCCGCTCAAGGGCTACGGCCGGGGACTTTTGATATGTTCACCTCCTAACTTGTCCAAACCAAGTTACAGAGTCAAAAATTGTGTTCCGAGCATTTCCCTCTACAACTTTTTTGAGCATTCGTTGGCTGACCTAAGTAGCTTATTCCATTTCTTTAAAAACTTTTCTGTAAAAGGTTGACGGGTGTTGGGTGTTTATATGGTTTTGGTCGATTATTATCATTTGCATCGCCCATGATGACTTACTAGAATTACTTACGAGCACACGAGACACTAATAGTAGTTTGACAAACCTTGGTTTTCAAGAGGTATTTTATATTGACATTTGCTGTCACAAATTTGCTGTCAGATTTAGTCGCAAACCGCACGCAAAGTGCACACAAATGTGTCGACACCTTGTTACGGAAAAGTGTACACACGGCGACGACACTTTGTTTCGAAACAATTCTAGACACATTGTGTGGACTCTGTTACGACACATCTGACATTTAGTTACCACTTTGATGATTCTGCGACTGGAATGGTTATATGGGATACGCTCAGCCGGTGGACACTCTGGGGCGGCATGCTACCCTTAATGATTTAATCCGCCGCGCCCTCAGCACTGCTTCTCTTCCTGCGACGTTGGAGCCGTCAGGTCTTTTTTAATGTCGGAGGGAATGGCATCCGAAATGAACAACTCACACTTATCGTAGTTGATTGCCAAACCAATCTCCGTAAACCTATCATTTAAAGTCTTTAAATTACTAATTACGACAAAATATGATAAATGAAAATGACACATTTATTATTGTCTGTCTATAACACTCTCATACTTATTTAAGTACCTAAGGGGTCATCCATTAATTACGTCACACGTTTAGGGGGAGGGAGGGGGTCAAGAAAATGTGACATATTGTGACATGGGGGAGGGGGGACACAAACTTTGTGACGTCACTTTAACTTCATCAGTAACCGAAAATTTATTTAAATTATTTTTCTCAAACATGCAATGAAATATTGATGTTATGTTCCTTATAATAGGCTGCGAAGTATGACGTTTCAGGTGCGGCTAGGACAAAAGGTCGTTAATGGAATTTCATACACATCTTGCAGGCCTAGGCCGGCAAAGTCCTCTTTTTTAATTTTCATTTCACAGATATTTGTGAAACAGCATCGTGGCATTCATCCATTAAAAAAAACTAGAGGCAGTATTTGCTTTATGGTTCGTAATGACACTCCAAGGGCCCAACGTTTTCTGTTCTCTTTCAAGGCGCAGCAACTAGTATCATTTCTCTCTCCTCGCTCGTTAAAAATGCCGTTTGTCAAAAAAGGACAACCATACTGTTGACAAGGTGGACTTCAAATCAAGTGTTGCCTTTCTTGATGCGCCCAGTCTGTATATGTGTGCGTAAAAGCGTATATGTGTGCTCTTTTAGGGATGTGAAAAGTCGATTTTAATCATGTTATATATCGATAAACGCTACACAGCGGAACGAAATAGCGATTAATTGAAGCTTCAATATCTTCGTTAAACATAAACATAATTGAAATGCTAATGGATAAGAATATATTATAATATAATAATATAATTCAATTATTGCGGAACACCTATTTTAGGAGGTATTTATGTATTTTAATTAAATATCTGAACTTTCCCTTGGTTCCCTGCTGAGGCGTGACTATAAAATTGTAATCTGATAACCACAATAAAGAATAAAAGCATTTTTGGTCATTTTAGGTATCGTTAAGCCTTTGAAGTAAAATTAAAATTGCAAGAAATGTCGATAGTTTATCGATATGACTTTATCGACATGGCTACAGCAACGTGGGCCTCATTGTTAATCGTACACTAAACAAAAGTGGCAACAGTGACAGCTGGCTGAGACACCGTCTATATATCATAAGTCTATGTGACACTCTGCCACTACACCTATAAAAAAAAACAAAAAACAATGTTTGCTATAATTTGCAGTTTTATTTGTATAAAATCAACATGAACTTAATAAATAATACATTCTATAATTTTATGATTTTAAATTATAAATTTAACTACACAAATAAAAACATTTAAAATATTTCATCTAAACGTTAGCGGTAAAAAGGTCTACTCAAACACGCGTCGTTATATTTTTTAAATTGTTATGGAGGTAAAGTTGAAAAATATTCATTCTGTTTTATTGGATTTATGGTGCGTTGTTGATTTTTTGACTTTAATATGAGTTCCGACGAAATAATGAAATTAATATTAATTGTAATCGTAGGTGTTGGAATTGGCAGCGTAAGCAGAATTGATTTTAAATAACTTGCTGCCTCTGCCGCCAAGTCAAAGACGAAGTATGTATATGGTTGCTTATGGCAATTTTATTATTTGAGAAACTAAGAAAAATGGCTTACAGTTTATTAGAAACAGTTTTGTGGCATATTTTAAATGAATGTAAATACAAATTCGTCAACACTGTGGAAATTATACTTATTTACTCCATGCATAAAGCAACGATGTATGTGAAACATGATATCAACATGAAAGACTGTAAACTTATGTGACGAAAACGACAGTCAGACGGATACAAGGCGAAAAAATCAAAGATACATGAAAATATACGGGTAGTAAAAATACACGACTCTTGTAAAACATACGCGTGATAATGATATAGGTACGTGTTGGTTATATTTTGGGTGTAGTTTACTATTAGTTTTTTCTATAAATAAAACTTGGGTTTCGTGGATTTTTTATTTTATTTATTTCATTGCATGTTTGAGAAAAGCACTATACATACCTCGGCGGGAAATGGGGTTGCCCGCGCTCAGACCTATCCGGCCTCGCTTCGCTCGGCCGTCTATATGTCTTCGGCCGGCAACCCCTTTCGTCCCGGCCTCTGTAGTAATGTACTATAGTTCGCTGTACATTTAAATAACAAGTTTTTAAAACGAAAATAGTTATTAATCGTTTAATTTTCTTTCCTAAGCAGTTTTGGGTTATAAAATTACTAATATTTATATCGTCAAAAATATTTTGATAAAATATTAATAATACTTAGGTACTTACTCAATTCGATTTGGCGATTTCGTAGAAAAAATGTGACGTCACACTAGGGGGGGAGGGGTTTGCCAAATGTGACCAAGTGTGACAAGGGGGGGGGGGAGGGGTCAAAAAACCTAGAAATTGGTGTGACGTAATTAATGGATGACCCCTAAAATACATTGTTGACGGTTTGATGATGTCGATAATATTACGTTATATAACATCGAATTGTTCAAAGATAGACGAAAAAAGGGTTAACTGCGTATAGGACAAACTGCTTTTAAGGCGAGCAGCGAGTATGTCAAAATGCATTTATGGCGAACTCCGATTGGGACCAACTGCTACTAAGTCAATTCGCTGTTGGTCCGGATTTTAGGGCAAATTGCGTATTGGACCAAACTCTTATTGGACAAACAGCGACCTGGACCAAATACGAGCCAGACGAACGGCTAACAAATCGAAAATTCTAAGTCTCGGATACTCGAAAATTAGACTATGTCCAAAACACTACGAAATATTCTAAGTTCCAAATATCGCGGAAAATTTTACAAGTCCAAAGCACACTTCGCGAAATTCTAAGTTTAAATAAACGGAACGATCTTACTCAATTATAGTCCTTAGTGCAATCCGATAGAGTCCACTTTGCACTGCACTATCACTCGCGTCACAGCCTGATCCGACTCGAATAGGACCAAATGTTCGCACCTGGCTGTTGTAAATCCGCACTTATACACTGCACTTTAAAGTTCACTTTCCTATCACTAAACACTGTTACTTTTACTACTACTGCTTCACTGTATCACTGTCACTTTATTTTTGGTTACTAACTTGACCATGGAAACTGTTTGACTCCCTTGTTTTTGGAAAACATACCGTTAGCTAGTTTGCATTTTAAAAAGAGACATCTAGCGATCAATTCAGTAATTAATTTATAGTATGTACATTTATGCGGCAATTTTAAATCTCAACATATTAGATTCATAATTGTTACATATTTGCCGTGACTTATTTTTTAAACGCGTTTTTCAATAAAAAGACACATCAATATTGTTTACCTTATTTCTAATGCTAAAAAAAACGAAGTATAATGTTCCCGAAAGTTAAGGATACTGGAACGAGCAATTTCTGAGTTTTCCCTTGCCTTTACCAAGGTTGTAGTCACAGAAAATACTACTTACTAGTTCTGTGGTTGTAGCTGTATATATATTATGTTTTAGGTACAATACAAATGTTAATTTTCGGGAATAGAATAGACCGTACTTTATTACAGCTACTAGATAGGAATGAAAAACAAAAACTAAACCGCTAAATAGTTTGGTAGCTAACCGGATTCAAGATAAAGCAAACATGCCATAAAACGTACCAGCGCCTTCTCGACTTCCTCTTCCAACGACTTGGCCTCGTCTTCCGAGAGAAGTTGCGCCTTCAAGCAATCCCTGGCCATCTCCACCACACCTTCTATTTGCTCATCGGGGGCTTCCACGCCGCAATCTGAACGAAAGTAATAGTTTGTACAGTCATCAGCAATAGTATCTTACACAACTAGGGCCGCAAAAATATGTGACACGTTCTTATTGCGCTCCAAATAAGAACGTGTCACATATTTTTGCGGCCCTAGTTGTGTAAGATACTATTGCTGATGACTGTACAAGTGGAAGAAATTCTGAGACGAGTTGCGCTTTCAAGCAATCCCTATATATATAGCCATCGCCACTATGTGGCTGGTGTTCTCACGTGCCCTCAATGTGCGCGGAGGTTCACCTACAAGATCGGCTATGTCAGCCATATTCGGGCACACGAGCGCCGAGCTAGCTAGGAGTCGAAGTGGTCGCCATGGTCAAAATCGGCCGGAAGGATCACTATAGCGAAATCTGTAAATCTGCTCTACTCTTGGAGCGGCGTGAGGATTCAATGTGAAGGAACGCCTACGTCCCAAACAGAGCGTTGATCAGGTGGTCTAGCGTGTTGCGTTTTCGCGCGCGAGGCCATACTTGAAGTCGCGCTTGATGTATGGAATCGCGCGCGACTCGCGCGAGAACGCAACTCATGCTAGACCGCCTGATATTGTAGAATACAAGTGAAAACGAATAATACTTAATATTACATAACGTCAATGTCCTGAGAGGAAAATGGGGACTTAATTTGAATGGAGAAGCGGACGTCCCCTATCCTAATTTACCTTTGATATCCGCAACCACTTCAGATATTTCTATCTGGTCTATGGACGCCGCGGTGAGCGGTTGGCCGTCTCCCGTCAGAGCCTTGACGAGGGACGCCATGGTTTCATTAGTAGCTGCAATATATTTGAACAATATTTTTTAGAGGCCATCACACAATGGCTCTGGTAAAATTAGTAGTTACTACATTGTTAGACCTAGAAAAGCCTGCAGCGATTTTCATAGCCCACGCAGTGTTATTTTAAACGTTAAACTTCTATGAAATTATAACGTTTAAATAACATTTTCACTGCGTGAGCTATCAATATCGCTACAGACTTTTCTTGGCCTTACTCTATTAGAGCTAAAACGATAATTTCGTTTACGACTAGGTACAGTCGCCATCATATAATTATATCGGAGCGGCCAAGGTGTTCACAATATCTGAACACGCACTCTAACGCCCTGACAATAGACGCGTGCTCAGATATTTGGGAGCACCTTGGCCGCTCCGATATATATGATGGCGACTGTACTTATGCCATTAAAAATCTTTTTTACTCTTAAGTACCTACGAAAAAGCAGTAAACACTTATATGAGTTTTCCAATGGCTGTTGTGGGGCAGAGATATCTTTACCTATATCAGCGATATCATCACTTGCATGAAAGAGCGCGGCTAGCGCGGGCCCGAGCCGCTGTCGCAACGGCTGCAGTTGTTCGCCCGAGACCTCTTTCAGCGCGTCTTCGAGCTCGCTCATCACTTTAAGACCGCTACTCCCTTCTAACGTCTCCACCTGTAGGTCAAGTCAGGGAACGTTTATTATAAAAAAAAGCTTTAATCGCTGACTGTACTTTTCATTCAACGGGACTGGACTGGATATCGTTCGATAACTCCCTTAAGGGAGGTATGAGAGGCCGTGTCCGCCTTCCGGCTGCTACGGGTGTGGTGGGTCGCTCCCCACCGCGTGGGGAGGTCAGTCATCGTCAACGTGAGGACGATTGTGTGGCCAGCTCTTCGCTACCGATCGTTACCCAACCCCACGACCCCTAGCCTGGTGATACCGTTTGAGCGGGGCCAGGATCCGGGGCCTCGTGGAAGGCGACCGGTAGCTTAGCTGGCATGCAACGGGCAACTAATACTCGTAGAGTAACAATACATACATGTTGACGCAGCAGTTTGTCGGCCAATGCGGCAAGGGCGTCGTAGGCACGGACCTGCTTCTTGTACTGCTTTGGGTCGCCTCCATGTTTTGAAAGCCATCTCTTCACCATCATGTCTACCACTTCGAAGCGAGATTTGGCTCTGGCGACAGAAGCAAAGATAGAAACAAATACGTTAACGCCAAATGATTTTTAACAACAGTCAGTAAACAGAAACTTATAAAAACCGGGCAAGTGCGAGTCGGACTCGCGCACGAAGGGTTCCGTACCATAATGCAAAAAAAAAACAAAAAAAAGCAAAAAAAAACGGTCACCCATCCAAGTACTGACCACTCCCGACGTTGCTTAACTTTGGTCAAAAATCACGTTCGTTGTATGGGAGCCCCATTTAAATCTTTATTTTATTCTGTTTTTAGTATTTGTTGTTATAGCGGCAACAGAAATACATCATCTGTGAAAATTTCAACTGTCTAGCTATCACGGTTCTCGAGATACAGCCTGGTGACAGACGGACGGACGGACGGACGGACGGACGGACAGCGAAGTCTTAGTAATAGGGTCCCGTTTTACCCTTTGGGTACGGAACCCTAAAAACTAAATCGATTGAAAAGTGTTAATTGGCACCATAATCGCTGGTTATCTCTCCCAGACTCCTATTGTACAGAGGTAATGTGGGCAATGAGGATGCGGGGAGAGGAGACTGTGGTCGCATCTGTAGTTGTTGTAAATAATTCGTTGATGTGTGGGTGGTTGCTCGACTCCCATTATCCGATTCTCCCCTATGTGGAAGTTTTTCTCAACTACCTCAGTATATTTAGTTAGGCTCTTCCACTTAAATGACAGATACAAACAAGCGCTTATAGGTCGTACAGCAACTACACAATGCCCTTGAGCGATCCCTGTTACCAGTCGTCGAGGATTCAGAGATAGTCCACGTACCCTGACAGCACTTGGGGCAGCACGGCAGTCAGCTCCTGCATCAGCTGCATGGAATTGTCTCTGGACGAGTGCAGCGAGTCCAGCGCGTCGTAAAGAAGCATCATGATGTTCACGTCGTAGGGTGTTGCTGATGAGGTCGATATATCTCTGAACAAGTAATTTAGCAGTTAAACCTCATTTCAAATTGGCAGATTGTGATGTCTGAATTATGTTTTTGAATGACCTGCTGATATTACGGGTAAGTATATCTTAATACATCATGTTGATGATCAACATGATGTATTGAACGATTTCTCTGATTTGGTACTTAAGGATAAAGTATTGTTAGCAGTACACTTACATGGGGAAGTACTTCCTCCTAGGTGTGGCCATAGCTCGGGGCGCCATGAACAGGTAGATGTGTTCGCGTCTGTCCGGCGGAGGGGCGCCGGACGGCAGAGGCGGGCGCGGAGACAACGGCTTCAGGCGCAGAGAATGGACCTCAGCGCGGAGTGTCTTGTTGTATAATGCGAAATTTGTATTAACATTTTCAATGGTTGGTAGGTACGATGACAAATGTCCAAGGGTTTTACGTAGCGTGGCGAACAACAGGCGAACGCGAAGCGAAGCGATGCGGCACGGGTTGAATCAATCCTTTGATACCTATAGAAGTGTCCTAAGTGGGCGATCTCGTTGCGAACACGAACGCCTTGGGCCCGCCACGCCGCGTCGCGTTCGCGAGTTGTTCGCTTACGTAAGACGCAGCGTTAGGATAGCTGTCCAATTTAGTATTTACGAGTATGTTCTCGGAAAGCACTTATGAATTCTGTACACTAAATTACAAATCAAACGTAATGGATTTTATTGTATCTATAAAGATGGCATAGCATACACTGATACCATGATCTGCCGCAGCGAGAGACATCAATCTTTATCTGACCTGTCTTCTATGCGCGTTATGCAAACTGATTTGCAAATTCTATCTGCTCACAGATCGAAATGGTTGTATGGTTACATGTGTGTCGCCTAATTGGTAGGAAGGTGTGGGTTTTCAGTCGTAGTCAATATTATATGTTAGGCAGGATTTTACCTGGATTTGTTCGAGCTGCTGCGCGCGCACTATGCGCAAACGCACCACATCGCGCCGGTACACCTCAGGCTCATAGTCACCGGCCATCTCACCGGCACCCCGCGGCGGCTGTCGTCCAAAACATACAATTGTTCATTCATTATAGGAATTCATTCACCATTGGCCTGTTGTTGCAGCTAGAGTGTCATTCGATGTCGCGCGTGATACAATCAATTACTAAAGTATTTATGAACAGCGAAAGAGCAGTCCACCAACATTAAATTCGCAAGTTTTATTTCGGAATTTTTATGAATGAGCCGAAAGCAGATCAATAGTTCTAAATCGGTATTTTAGCATCATTAAAAGTTAACAGAGACGCATCTTAAGCGACACCGGTGGAATGTCTGTGAAGAATGCGGCCTTGAACAAAAATGTAGTTTAAAATCATTTATAGAATAAATTATAAATTATTATCACCTCCCACTTAGCTAACAATCTATTATATTGTAGCTTAGGACAGACGTCCGTGAATATTGTATTTTTTATTTAGAATAAACAGTTGTTTTTTTTTATTCTACCTTTTGGGTCGACACGTTGCACTGCAACGCTGCCGCCTCTCGGAGACGCGTCGAGTATTCGTTCATCGCCGTTAGATAATTTTTCTCCATGTTGCTGTGACGGTCCTACAAACAAAGTAGATAGAATATTAAAAACAAAAGTTCTGACCGACGATACCAATCTGCTACATGAGAATGAACCACCAGCAAAAATGTCCTTCGTAGGTCAGGTGATCTGTGGCAGTGTTAAAATGGACAAATACTTAAATAAATATTTGGAGATAATATTCACATATTCACCTAACCTAAGGAAAGCTAGTACTATGGGTACTAAGCTACGATATATAAGTAGATAAATACATACTTGGAAGTACCTACTGGTGAACTAGTAGCATAGCTAATCAAAGATCTAGTTACCCTCCAATTCCTCAGCTGCTGCAGAACCTGAGTGATAACCCCCATCGAGGCATTAAACTTGTGCCTCCTGGCCATCTGGCGCAGCAGGTCGTCTAGCGTCTTGTCCACTTTGCGCGGCTTCCCCAATTTGTGTGTCAGTACTTCGCGCATCTCGGCCCTCATCTCTTCAGCTTGCGCCTCCATTGCTTTCATGTCGATGTTCATGCGGAATAGATGTGTGCGATTTATTCTAAAAAAAATAAGTTTTCTTGCATACTTTTGCTGTTAAATATCATCCTTAAAGCTCCAACACATACAAGAGACATACACGTGAAAGCATCAGATGCAACATAATAGAGTCACTCACTTCTGCCTCAGCTTCTGCAGCCTGATCTCCTCTTGCAGTTCCAGGACCCTGTTCCTCAACCTCATGAGAACGGCTTCGGGGAACACGACAGTATTGGCCAGGCCCTCGGGAGTCGAGCAGCCGCGTAGAGCCGAAGCTCTGATCTGGTCGTAGCGGAGAATCACCACTTGGTCGATTACGTTCAAGCAGCTTTGTTTTTCCAACTGTACAACAAAATATATCCCGCTGTAATATTTTCTTATGCTTAAGAGGAGCATGAAAACTTTAATAATATAAAAAAAGTCTGTAAGAGTGTCAGTGCTTAGATAGATTTCAGTGAGAAGGTCCTACTTGTAATGTTGGATCTGCAATGGATATTCCCCATCGATTTTTGTGGAGGCTGATTACTTTAACTGTGCGGGGTTGCGAACTGCATCGCAGCCATAATTTTGTTTTTAGTTTTAAGATATATTTTGTATTAATATGTATGCTAGTTTTAAGGTATTTATCTATGGGCCAATAGTTGCCTGAAAATAAATGTTTTCATTTCATTTCATTTCATTTAACATTAAAGAGGAAGTGTTTCATTTTGTAATATCCACGAATCCGGAAAATCCCTAGAACCTGCTACTCACTACGTATGTATAACATGGGATCAAAGAGTGGATCAGCTACATTCTGTCACACGAGTTAAAAATTGCCTACTCCGGAGTACACAGCCGTTGTGGCCAAAATCGGTAAAGCATCATGATATGTATACCATAAACTCTCTCAGTTCGCTCTTCCTTTTATCTAGCTGCACAGTCAGCTTGCGCTTCACTTTGTTGTGGGCGTCGATGTCCTTTCGCAGCAAATCCACTAAGTGGTCCTGCTCTATCATGTCTTGTTCATGTCTATGTCTGCAATGAGTACAAAACATATAGTTCGGTTTTTTAGCGTTAGAAAGAACTCCACAGAAGCAAGCGTGCAGTTTTTATCAGGCTCTTTAATTGTTAATAATTATTGAATTATCTAATGTAGCATGGTCGATACATATAATTTACTTCAAATTATTACCGCTAAAAGTCCCGGATTTGGAACCACAAGCTTACTTCTGCGAAGTTCTTTCTAATGCTAAAAAAAGCGGACTATAGGATTTTATTTATTTATTCCATTTAAAAAAGTATATTATACATTGGTCTTTACCCAGATCGTGTTACAGAAAACAAGGAGTTAAAGAATCTTTCATCACCCTAGTAAAGAAGTTTTGGTGATTGTACCTAGTGGTCCTCAGTTCATAGGTCTTCTCGTAGATCTCTGGGTCGCAGCCCTCGGGGCACACGTTGGGGTCCAGCCGTATGGGTCCGATGTCGCGGCTGTCCAAACTGCCCTCGTCTTCATCCTCGCTTGAAGATGAGGACTCAGATTCCGATTCGGACTCTGTATTATTAATGAAGACTCGTTGATATTATACTTAGGTAAACTACTTTATCTGTATGAATTTCCGTTGTCTTACGAAATCTACGAATTAGTTCGTGATACGTAGATCTCGATAGAGAAGCCGTTTATCACAAAGGAACGCTATATTTTTAATATAAGGAGAAGTAAGTAATTAAAAATGGAATGAAAGGGTGCCTACTCAAAGCCTATAGTAATACTAATCTACAAAATAATATATGTTTAAAGGTATGGTTGATCGATTTGACATATATTACATAAATATACTTAGAGATGAAAAGGTATTTGATGCTTCATATGCAATAGGGACCTTTCTTTAAAAAAATATATGGAGTCTCGGATAAAAAGTACCATAATACACTAAAGGCTTAAGGGGTTTCTGTGATGGAAGCTAATTGTTGATGTTACTCTTGTATGTTTCATACAATAAGACAATTATTGAGATATACGAGTAATAGATATTAGAAATATGGTTCACAAAATAAATGTAGGGAAACCAAGCATGATTAGGTACAGTCGCCATCAGATATATCGGAGCGGCCAAGGTGTTGACAATATCTGAACGCGCACTCTAACGCCTTGACAATAGAGGCGTGTTCAGATATTTGTGAACACCTTGGCTGCTCCGATATATCTGATGGCGACTGTACAGCCACAGGATATTTTAAATCAGGTGAATATTGTGAAGAAGCTCACCATCTTCACCCCTTTCCCGCGGCGGACGGTACTTCTTCTTAAAGATTCTCCTCAGAAAGTCTGCGAATTTATTATCCGCTACCAGTTTCTTGAACTGCCTCTGTAACTCTTGGCAGAGTGCATCTAGGTTCTCTTTCTCGGCAAAATGCTCTTCTATACGTAGCTCGCAATCCTTTATCATTTCTTGGACGGCACGTACCTAATATGTTTAGGTAAGTTAATTTGCATCAAGGATTAATATTTTAAGCGTATGATAACAATGATAAATTTTATCATTGCTAGGCGTTAATACTTACGGAACGGGAGTGACTGAAAAATTTAACAAGTCGAGCAGCGCGCTGTGTCGTATTTTTCCACGCGTAGCTGCGCGAAACATGTTATTGCATCTATATAGATAGAGAGTTTTGGACACTTAAATGCTCACCTGCATCAGTTTAACGTAGACCCTCTCAGCCAACCTATCCTCATGAGCCTCAAACCGGTTGAGCACATTCATCTCCCTGTGGAGCTGACACAACGTCAGTTCCAGGAGTTGATTCTTCTCCTGGACCCTGATTCGTTCGCGCTGCAGCTGCCTCAGTCGGGAGTCGAACTTCTGGACCGCCGCCTCTGCGTCTGCGAGCAGCATGTCTTGCTCGTACAGGTGCCTGGTTGAATTTGTATGCTAAATTGAGTTAATGAGTATTTTTTTCCATTCTGTCCTATTAGTATCAGTAGGTAAGTACTTAGTAGATAATAACGACCTTTTTTCATGATATAGGCCCTGTGCATGAACGATAGGGGCAGCATAGGAGACGTCAGATTTTTGGCGCGAAGCGTAAATGTGTCGTTTATGCTTCCGATGTAGCCCACGAAACGTACCTACGAGAACGATAGATAGCACTTGCTTTGGCAATGTACGCGTGCACATAAGTTTCCCATTCAAGCTACAAGATGACAGGCCCTCCAACGCACACGTTCCCTATAGGCGGTAAACGAGCAGATGGATCGCCTGATGGTCTGTCTCGCAACCATTTGTAATGAAATTGGAAATTACCTACCACAAAACTGATGTTCAACGAATTCCTAATATCTAATAACGTTGCCATGAGCCATGAGGCAATTAATGATAATGAAAAGTATACGTAAGTATAACGAAATACAAAGAAACGTTTCAAACGTTCTTATAGAGCTATCACTGGGACCATAATTATATGTAAAATTGACCTTTCGATGCGCCTTTCCCTTATTTCCACCTCCATCGGTGTAGATTCCATATCTTGTCTTGGTTTGAAAATTTCCCAAGATGCTGCGAGAGGGCGCGTTTCTGCAAAAAATGGTAATTGCTTAAATGTACCGATTTCGGTTTTGATATGATTTTGAATTTTAGACAGACACGTACGAAATTTTCTGCAATTGGTATTTCAAGTTTAAATGTGGCTTTCCATGATAGAAGGGTCCTTATGCGTCATGTGCATCTGAATGTCTGTAAAAAGGACCTCATTGCACTTGAAGCATAAGGCCCTTATGTGCTGGAAAGCCACACATGAAAAAACCGAGAAATGGGTTCATAAAGCGGATACGTGTATGTACCTACTGTTATATGTTCTAGTAATTTATGACCTTCATGTATTTTGTGGATCTGACATAAGAGAACGCCCCTATTCTCTATTCTGCGCCACAATTGTAGGTTCCCAGTTGGGTACTCCGAGGGCGGACTGATCTTTTAGGGCTTCGTCACGGTATCGTCTTGGGTCGTCCCATTCGTTTTTCGTCAAGTTCTTAAATTAGTCCTATTCTGCTTTCGTCACGTATTCTACATTGAAAGCCACCGACGATTGTGACGAATGTATAATGGGTGACGAAAGCAGAATAGGACTAATTTAAGAACTTGACAAAAACGAATGGGACGACCCAAGACGATATCTTCGTCACTCGCGCGGTACTTATCTGGGACTCTTGGATGGACGTTTTCGACTCAGGTGACCCACATATGCTCTTTTCACAGCTCGATCCTCTCCCACCCTCTCCAGTGGCTTCAAGTCGTGTGGCTTTAATCTCACCAATTTTTTGTATAGAAATGTATGAAATACATAAATTCGACTAACCGGCAAGAGGAATGAATCTGGCAACTCTTGGCTGACGAATTCGAGGTTGCGGGTAGGTCAAGGAGGGACCTTTTGACGGAGCTCTAGACCTGGTCCTTTCTCTGGCTGTGGAGAGTTTTACCTCTGGTTTTACCTAGAAGTGACATGTCCGGATAAAATAAAGAATATTACATTTTATTCACATAAAAAGTATAAAAAAGTAATCTGCCAGATGCTTCGACCTTTTTGCTTAAAAAAAGGAGAAAGGAAAAATTACACTTTTTAATTTAAACGTGTTGCAATACTTAGACATAACGTAACGTCGGTGCGAATAAAAAAATCGCCATGTTCTTTTAAGCTACTTTTCAGGAGACAAAAATAACTGTTTATTTTCCTGTTTGTAATATATTTGTTGCGCCTGTATTTTTTTTCTGATAGATCAATGATTTTTACATGATCTCGTGAAGAAAATAAACAGATTTATATACAATATTATTATTTTAACCAAATTTTGCTACATAGCGACTTAAATTTGGTTCATTAAAATCGTCATGTGTGAAGTTTGTACACATAGCGATTTGTTGCCAAAGTAACATAGTACGAAAGATGATACATAGCGGATTTTAGGGTGTATGTCAGGTAATCCATTCTACAATAAATCGCCATGTGCAACATTATCGCCATCACCCTCGACGGAAAACAAGGCATTTAATATCGTTATGTGCTAAAAAATCACATAGCTATTTTTTTGTTTCTATGTTCTGTAATTTTTTTGGACAAATGTTGTTCTGTGTTCACATAGCGGAATTTTTATTTTCAAAACTAATAAAGATATAATAAAAATATTTATGTGGGTCGACGGGAAATTTAAAAAGGAATTCAAATATGCCAAAATCAAAAAAATCGTAAAAAAACACATAGCGATTTATTTATTCGCACCGACGATAAGGAATCTTCCATCTACGTCAAATAGCGTTATGGATCGGGCGCTTCAAAAAAGTCGTTCAAGTTCGGACGTTGGAGATAGAGAATAAATAAAACCGCTTGGAGACATGACTCCATACAAAATTACCTCTAAATTCTTCTCTGGGAATTCCA
The DNA here is from genome assembly GCF_963556715.1 of Cydia fagiglandana. Taxonomy (NCBI): domain Eukaryota; kingdom Metazoa; phylum Arthropoda; class Insecta; order Lepidoptera; family Tortricidae; genus Cydia; species Cydia fagiglandana. The sequence continues at coordinate 5,310,498 of NC_085932.1, read as the reverse complement.
GCTCTTCATCAATAGTGGGAATCGCGGGTGGAGGGCGCACCATTTTCGGTGGGATTTCGAGTCGTATTTCAGCCAGCCGCTCGCCGATTTTCGTCATGTAATTCACAAGATGGACCTTGTGATTACGCAGCTCTACCACTTTTTCGTTGAACGCGTGCTTGGTGTCGTATATCTGAGGTAAAAAAGGTTATTGGCATTATTAGTCATAACTGATGAGACGTAGGTACTCACACCAATAAATATAGTTTACTGGAAAAAGTAGCGCAACCGATCAAATCTTTGACATTTGCCAACGCCATTAGGTATTAGACCTTAGCCTAACTAGGGAAAAACCACATGATATTATTAAATGTTTTCTTTTGTATTAAAAGTTAGTTACTTTTTATTTACTTACGAGTAGGTAATTTTATTTTATTTATTAACCTACATACTTTCAAAACTCAAAAAGCCTCCTCCTTTTAAATTCGGTTGTACATATGTTTTTTTATGGTATGTTATCTATTTTAGTTTATTGACTCTTACCTCTTTTCTAAGCAGGCATACGCGCAACTGAGTGTTATGTCCCGGAGGCGCCACATAGTCGGGATGAGTCTTCAGCACTCGGTTGCCGATTGTTGCCTCCGCTTCCTTGAGAGCAGCTTCTGCCCCTGGGGGCATGGCGTTTGGATCGGGCTTGCGGGAAAGATGGGTTTGCCACTGAAACAGTCAAATGAAATGTCTCATCTCATCAAAACAATTTTATGCCTCAGTAGCTGGCAAAGTAGTTAGTCCTTTGACTTGGTGCCATGACCAGGATTTCAAATATTTGAAATATTTTCTTACGAATTTACATAGGCAATCCACAGCATTTTCACATTTGATTTGGCTGCTGGGAACACAGACGATTGGTTAGGGCAGGTTTATGGTAATCGTTTCCTTTTTCTCCTAGTCGCTTTTTGTGGAAACCTATCTTGTAGGGGCAAGTTGCCATCTGGCGAAAGTAAAATTACATACCGTTTTATTAGGCAGGTGTACGGTGGTTTATTCCATAGTCCATTATTTATTTTAGTCCATCGCTTTCACCGAGCCTAAGTTAACTTTTAGATTTTATCAAATCTTAATAGTATTTACACCTGCTCCCTATGCGTGCGTCCCATGACACGGGCATCAGCTCGGTGTGTACCCCTTACATTTGATTTTGGGTCTATTTTTTATAAATGGAATCTCATTTACGAAGATTAAGTACTACACTATCTGTAACTTACTTCGATAAACTGAAGGTGATGTCTGTTCAAGCGCTGGTGGTAGTTGCGTAGCGCTTTCTTCAGTGGATGCGGGTATTTTGGAGGCAATCCAAGAAGAAAAGAAGCCAGTCTAGGCTTTGCCATCGACATCCGGCGGGGAGGAGCGCGGCGGGATACTGATTCTGTTCGCCTGTGTTTAGTAATATAAGTTATTACTTATTAGACTCGAAAGAAACTAAACAGGGAAAGATATAGGTACAGCGTCAACTCACACGGACGTATTTGAGAAAATAATCTTCGGTATCTTTTGCTTTCTTTGAAAAGGGAGGCACATTGGGTAGTTACGGTCGAGTGAGTTGTCAACCTCTGATTAAGCATAATTAGCAAAATAGCATTCCGATGTTAGCGCACCATGACTTCAGAGTGGTACCTAAAGCGTGATTTTTATGCGCCAGCAAAAATAGGGAAAGCATTTATATTATGAGTATTCATATCGTTTAATTTGTTTATGCTCAAACCTATGTTGTACTTACATCGGTTTTGAGTCATCGAGTTCCAAAACGTTCTGATTCCTTGTTTGCGTGAAATAATTAAGGCGGAATATAAAAACCGGGAAAGTGCGAGCCGGCCTCGCGCACGAAGGGTTCCATACCATAATGTAAAAAAAAACAAAAAAGCAAAAAAAAAACGGTCACCCATCCAAGTACTGACCACTCCCGACGTTGCTTAACTTTGGTCAAAAATCACGTTTGTTGTATGGGAGCCCCATTTAAATCTTTATTTTATTCTGTTTTTAGTATTTGTTGTTATAGCGGCAACAGAAATACATCATCTGTGAAAATTTCAACTGTCTAGCTATCACGGTTCGTGAGATACAGCCTGGGGACAGACGGACGGACGGACGGACGGACGGACAGCGAAGTCTTTGTAATAGGGTCCCGTTTTACCCTTTGGGTACGGAACCCTAAAAATGACAAGAACATCGCACTTTCTTTCAAACTCACTACCATATAATCCATGACCTTTAAGAATACGAATATGTATATGTTTAAAAGTATTTCCGATTTATACCTCCCTCGCAAAGCAGCTTCAGCCATCATCTTATAGACTTCATCGAGTTGCGCGTAAAAATCTCCAGACAAATTCTTCTGCCTCAGCGGTCTTATAATGACTTCAGGGTCTCTAAAATAAATAGAATAATTAAATGTTAAAACAAGTATGAAGACTTGATGCCAAATGGATAATTATTGCTCTGTTTGGGTCAAAATAAATTGTTTGCTGAACCTATTTAAATAATAAAACTGCTGAAGAAAATTAAATACGATGCAGTCGAAACACTGTAGGAATAAGCGATTCCCTGAACTCAATAGCATGTCATTGAACTCTGAATCGCAACTCTCGAATTGATAAATAATTTGATAGTTAATTATCTTCGAAATTATTATTATTATTACGAGCCTATTGTGTCCCACTGCTGGGCAAAGGCCTCTCCCCTCTTCTTCGAAATTAACATATTTTATTTAAATCTAAGGGCTGATTTAGACGCCGCGCGAACTCGCATGCGATTTTAGTTACATTGCGGACTGTGGATTACGCAAAATTCAACTGACTAATCAAAACCTGCATCGGTATGAAACTCGCATGCGAGTTCTCGCATCGTCTAAATCGGGCTTAAGTTTATTTACTTTTATTGAGAAAATCTAACCTGATGGCCTTTAAAATAAAAGGAAAGACGTCCAACTGTATGATATTCCGTGAGTGCATCTTCTTATAACCCAGGTCCGAAGCTTCTAGTTGGTGCGCCAGTTTTCTGATGGTTAGGGCTTTAGCCGCTTCTAATTCGTTCTCCTGCACCACTAGGGGCCTCGGGTCCAGAGTGACGTCGATTTGTTGTGATACTGGTAGGAGCTTGTTACTGTAACATGGGTTGTGTAAATATTCATCTAGATCGCTTTATGAATTTGGACCATTTGAATGGGATGGTAAAATTTCTTTTTAAACGGGCTTTTTTTTTATTTAGTCGTGATGGATTCGGTAGCTAACCACGCTGCATAAAAGAAATAATGCTTTTGTTAACAGATTAGGGTTTAAGCAAAAAAAAATCGTCTACTTAGAAAATTTCTACTATACCATTGTCGGAAAGACGCAAAGCATTTTGTTGCTTTACGTTATGTCTATGTTATTTTTAATTAAAATTAGCCAAATGTTTGTTTGTTGGTAAACACTAGCCAAGTCTAATTCTTTATAATTTCGGGATTTACTACACAGTACAGAATTTGTCACCCGTATAGATCTCTATTCTTTTGTCGGCGAGTCAACAATTAATTAAACCATCATATTCTTAATATTGAACTTGACTCTCATTTCACATTTATGTTTTTATTGGGATTTAAGCAATACATACGACTTGATGAGCTTGCTGTACTCAAACGCGAGTTCAGCCAGCTGGCCCCGCACTCGTTTCTTGTGTGCGTTGGCGATCGCCATCATCTTGTCGTATTCCTCTTTCTGCTTCAGCTGCTCATGCGACATCAGTTCACCGTCGATGGTGCTTGGCTCCTTTACTTTCTCGGTTTTCTACAGCAATAAAAATCTGTTAATAATTCTTAAACCAAATTCTTTCAAGTTCTATGAATTCTATGATGCAGAGATGCCAGAGGGTTTATCACGGAAAATGAAATTCGTTATCAGCCTCTCTTATCGCTCGAGTATGCAAGAATAATAAAGAGTCAGATAACGAAATATAGATCTTCGAGTTTTGCGATAGGCCCTCTGATCCTATGATAAATGTCTAAATGTGATAAATCTAAAATAGCTTTTTTTGTGGAGTTATATCAAATTATTTCAACATATAATCTATCATACCGGCATCTCTGGAACAGGTGGTAGTTCTAGTTCTGGCAACAGTGGTTCGGAGAAGTTGATGATGTAGGAGAAAATATTGCCATCAGCACCGCAAGTATAAAATCGTCTGAAATAACTAAGTCAGTCAGTTGCGAAAATACAGCACTTAAATAATGTGCTACAATGCAAGATAAGAATCGTCATGTAATCGGTTATAACATTACACACGGTTGCCGCGTCGCCAATTCTTTTTCTTTGAACTTGGCTAGACACGCTGCGGCATGTCTAGGGCACTGGTCCCACCGCGAGCTAGTAAGCTATGAGCTATCGGCTATAAACACGAACAAAAGATAAGCATTCCCGTGTAAATAAAAGAGACACGGCGATATTTATAGTTACTCGCCGAGCGGTGAGCTATAAATATCGCCGTGTCTCTTTTATTTACACGGGAGTGCTTATCTTTTGTTCGTGTTTATAGCCGATAGCTCATAGCTTACTAGCTCGCGGTGGGACCAGTGCCTAGATGATCAGAAAAATGTCACGAATGATGACGATGGGGCAGGGGGATAGGTACGAGTAAAATCACCCATTTTTTTACAGTGGGAATGCCAAATACAACGGATATAAATGAAAAAAATTTTGGTGGTGAACTCAACGCGACCTCAATACCCTTCGACGTCTGTTCCATTATCACCATTAAAAAAAACCGGGCAAGTGCGAGTCGGACTCGCGCACGAAGGGTTCCGTACCATAATGCAAAAAAAAAACAAAAATAAAGCAAAAAAAACGGTCACCCATCCAAGTACTGACCACTCCCGACGTTGTTTAACTTTGGTCAAAAATTACGTTTGTTGTATGGGAGCCCCATTTAAATCTTTATTTTATTCTGTTTTTAGTATTTGTTGTTATAGCGGCAACAGAAATACATCATCTGTGAAAATTTCAACTGTCTAGCTATCACGGTTCGTGAGATACAGCCTGGTGACAGACGGACGGACGGACGGACAGACGGACGGACGGACGGACGGACGGACGGACAGCGAAGTCTTAGTAATAGGGTCCCGTTTTACCCTTTGGGTACGGAACCCTAAAAAAGTTGTGCAAGCTAGTAGAGGGAGAACAGTTCGCGTCATACTTAGTCCCAAAACTACACGTGATAGTAGACTACCGTTACAACCACTAAATATCACCAAGGATACTTCGATGTACCATCACGCTCCGCAAGTGTTGAGCCATTTATAGCTAAATTGTTGGTTCAATACTTAAAGGCTTGCTACACGGTCGTCGACAAGCCTTCTAACCGTCTGACCTTGGTCTGTCCTTGGTCAGTTTTGGTCAAATTTTGTTGGTAACAACTGTCTACACGGTCCGGGACCGGCCAAGGCCACGCGGTCTGGGGGCTTGTCGGCGACCGTGTAGCAAGCCTTTTACGCTATAGAATTTCCAATTTAGCAGGATCCCTAAATGGCATAACATATCCCGTGTGGTAACTTTATGACAAATCTGAGGCAGAGGACGATTGAGGTGAGTCTAGAGAAAACTGTAAATGAATAAATTTGAAATCCTTACTTTCCATCCGAACTAAAGGCCAGACAGGTGATGGCTCCAGTGTACCGATCATGCATCGGCAGATAGTAATGATCTATAAAGTCGATGCGTGGCGTGGGTTGTTGCTGAAAAAGGTAAAAACGAGTTTGCGGCAGCATCAAAACAGAGACGAAACATAACAAATATAAATATAAGTAAAAGTAATATGAAGATTGATTGGAAACCTGTTCGTTTTACTGATGTTGATAAAAAAAATCTAAGAGCTTGCTGGGGTGGACACAGGGAAATAAGTACCTAATGGGCGGACGACGGATGCAATATACCTACGTCAAAATCATGTCAAACGATAAACGTAATTAAAATTGGTTAAAATAAGACAGCATGATTTTGACGTATAGGTATTGCAATATTGCATCCTTTATCCGCCCATTAGAAATAAGTAATAAGATACCACAGATGATATCTATAATACTAAATAATGATGATTGTGAATTTAGCCTTTGTCTAAAAAATGTAGGTATGTATATTAATTCATCAGTTCCTTAGATATAAGCGTGCGTACTCGTAGGTAGGTACCCAACTATCTTATTTATTCAGACATAGGTATAAAAAAAGACTGCTAGCCACTTTCGATATAAGTAAAATAAAAGTGCATAACATAATATTGTCTATTAGTTTACTACCTAAGGAAATAGGTATATCAGATCTAGTATTAATAATATAGTGTGCATAAGTGATGAAAATGATAATAATGTTAGTTATAATAATATACTTACCTCTTCTTTAGCCAAACGCCTGCCTTTGAGTTCCTTAAGCAGTCTCTGCATAGCGGTGATCCATTTCATGTAATGATGCTCCTCTGAATCTTCCTCCTCTGTGGGCATTCTTAGTACTCGAACGTAGCCTGTATTTGTTCCTATTATCAAGTAACGATTATCGCAGCTGCAAAAAATAATTCGTAATATATGAACGTCATCAGTAGGTATTTACTTGGTATAATTTCGGCTTTCCTGAGCCGAAGGGGCTTTTTCCTTAAATTGACTGTCTTTGCCTTTTTTGAGACGATAAAACTTCCACCTTTGAAATAGGTATAGTCAGCAGCAGAACTTGCTAAGCGGGTGAAGTGTTCAAAATTACCTAGACACGCTCTCGTTCTCTTAACAATAAAGTCGCGTCAAGATCATTTTGAACATATGGCCCGCTTAGCAACTTCTGCTGCTGAATGTACTCTGGCTGTTGACTGCGCACGCGAAATTGACACGCTTTCGGCGACTATGAGACTCAATAATTTTACGAAAGTGCAAGTTGAACTAACTGAAATGAAACTTACACAAACTGCAACGCCGTAATGTCGTCACACCAGGCGCCTGGTATAGGGCCGTATTTTAGGATCTTGTTCGCACCAGGCTTCACCAGCAACAACGCACCGGTCCCTTTCTGAACTACCCATATACCTTCGTCGCAGTACTCGGCCCAGGTGATCGTGGTTCCTAGCATGCTTTCGCTTTCCACTAGAATGTGTGACAAGGAAGGAAAGATACTGTAACTGTTCTAAATATTACTGTACATCCCGTAAGTTTGTCTATCTGACCTGACTGGAGTTTTCCTCTCATCTAATCGAAGGTTAGCTGGAAGAGATCCCTTATAGGGATAAGTTCGCCTTTGTACTTCCATTACTGTAATTTATTTTTGTAAAGCTGTGTTGTGTACAATAAAGTGATTACTACTACTACTACTACTACTACTGTACAATTTTTGAAACCACGATAATTATAGGTACCTACTCATTTTACAATGCTTTGCATAAGTGTATTATGCCTAACTAAATTCACCCAAGTTGTAAAGATATATAACAAATAAATACAAGAATAGAAATAAATTAATATTTCTATACAATTTATGATCTAGGTGTCAAATCAAAGATTTAATTTAGACTTTACTTCTGTTGGGGAACGGACAGAAAACATGCAATGATACGTAAGTAAGAAATTAAGACCCAAGACAATCAGTTTCACAAGATATTCTATGTTTCACGAATAACTTACTTAGCTGTATTTCCCCAATCCACTCTTCCTCTTCGTCGTCCTTGGTGGCTGCGGCTTCTTCCTTAGCCTTCAGAGCCTCTTCGTCGATGCTGGCTAGATCTTCTTCCTCGGGGAAAGGGCGATGGCGCATACTGCCAAGAAATTATTAAAATGACACGAAACCAAAAAAATGTCTACGGCCATCCATGCAGACGCTGTGGTTTCGAGTATAGGTATCTGTAACTATCGATATACATATCAGCCGGGCTACGTCCTCCAAAGATCAAAATAAACCATCGTACGCCACTTTCTCAACAGTCTTGATCCGCGATACCATACTTAGTTGGAGACTGTTACTCTGGCACCACTGAAAAATCTTTTTCTTTTGTCAAACAAAACACTAACGCAATTTACACCTACCACTGCACAATCATAAGCGCTAAATAAATACATAATATTTCTTTTCTCAATATCTTCTTTGTTGATCTTTACTTTTGGTGGACTTACTATTGTTTCTTCACGAGAATCTCCTTATAGGAAACAAAATCCAGTTTGAATGTGGTAATTTCTGTGTATTTTCGCACTTCGACCTGTGGAAGCACAGCTTCCATAATAAATCCCACTTGACCGCAAAGCAGCAGCACGTATTCCTAAAATTTTCATGTTTAATTAAATATATGATTTATATTATAAATTATAAAATGTTCCTATAAACTATGACCCCAAACACGATGATATCAAAACTAATTTTTAAAGTGTTCAATACCTCTTCCGGTTTCCAAGTCATATACACAATATTGTTCGGTGTGTTGATGAGCCCCAGTCTTTCCAGAGTGAATGGCGTGCCCAGATTGAGTTTGTACATAAATATAGTCTCGTCCTTAGAGCAAGTCACCAACAACGTCCGCTGGTTGTTTATCGATATTTGGTTTATGGCTTTCGAATGTGGCTTTAGCAGCTGAAATCATTCAAAATGAATACTCTTACACAAAATTTAGAAGCACTGAAATAGGCATCGCCGAGAGACATGAAATTGGCCGCATAATTTAATTTAAAATAGATATTTCCTATCTGGTAGTGGATGGTGATTCTCGTAATATATTTACCGAGATCAAGTCGATGACGTCAGGGTGCAGCGAGGTGTCACTATGGATGGTGAGAGAGGAATGCACGTTTATATTGATCTGGCTGGTGACTGACTCCAATCTCTCCGGGTGCATCAGCAGCGTGCGCATGATACCGTCTTCGAAACCCAGCATGATTATTCGGGATGTTGGGTCTACCTGATTAAATAAGAAGACATTTTGGTGGCTTAGGGCTGATTTAGACGACGCGTGAACTCGCATGCGAATTTAGTTACATTGCAGACTTTTGGTTACGGTCAATTCAACCGACCCGACCGATCGAAAACCACAATGTAATGAAACTCGCATGCGAGTTCTCACATCGTCTAAATGAGCCCTTAACCTCATGCTGCGAGAAGCCTACATGGGCTGTAAAACGAAAGAATAAATGAATATTGATCGTACGTTCGAACACTATTCTATTGAAATATTGACATCAATAAAGTCTTTAAACGGTTGAATTGAAGCAAAAGCTTATACGACCAAAAGATTATAATTCTCACAAACTTACATCGACGGGAGGATAGAACATGCAGGTCACAGGCTTTAGAAAGACGTATCTGGCTAGCAGAGTATGGCTCTCCGTGCTGTGGATAATGTACAAAATTCTTTTTAAGGAAAATGATACCAATTCAATGTTTGGATTTTGTTACAATTTATAAGCTATCTCTTCCTGTGTGGTCTTTTAAAAATTCGCTTTTAAACTGTTCTATCTGATACTGCTATCAAGTATCAAGTTCAAAATAGTGCAGATGATGGGGGCTCCTAGGGTCCTCTTCTTAGACGAAAGGATATTATTATAAGTAAGATTTAGAGCTGCGGATTTTTTTCTGGTATTTGGAAACTTTCTAGCGGCATATCAGTATCTATGTAATCAGTACCTGTAGGCGTGTAGGGCGCCATCTTCCCCAGCCGTCACAAGAACAGGGTGACCACGGAGCGGCGCCATAGCCACGACGCCTCCCGCATGACTCGTGTATACCTTTCGGTGGGCGCATTCTATCTTGTCGATTTCTGTGTCCACACACCATACGCCGCCGTTGCCGTCCTTATAATAATATAGACAAAAAATGTAGCTTTATAATGTAGTGTTATATTGAACAGCATAATGTGCAACTATGTAGGAGTAAAATGTTTGTGATTAAGTGTCTTTCGGTTAATTGAAGTAATAATTAAATCAATATTTTTATCGTATTTCTATTACTTCGTAAATACAAAATTGGCTGATTCATACATTTTGGCTGGCCCATTTTCTATGGGAGGGTAATTTTTTCCCGAGATTTCGGGGTTGTTGCCATAGTAAAAGTTGCTCAGTATAATCCGAAAACCTCCCTGGCAACGGGAATGCAATATTTTTTAGCCACCGTGTATAAATTAATATGCTTTACTTCTATAACATGCCTCGTTGGGTAAGATTGTGTATGGGGGTTGCGGACTACGAGCCGTCCTACCGTTTAGCCGTTTGTAGGCTCGTAGTCCGCAACCCCCATACACAATCCTACCCCTACGTTGGGTAGGTATTAGTTGTCGTTAAAATTATGTTCTCAACTCACTTGAGCATACCAATAAAAGCCTTTCTGTTGTTTTAGACACATTATTTGGCACCCAGGCACCTAAAAGATAAAACAGAAGGTCAGATTTTACATTTTATTTTCATCATAGGTTAAATAAGATAATGTATTCTTTCCTCTTGAAGTTGTTCCTAAATCTAAATGTGTCAAAATATTGCAACATACGCAAGTTTCCGCTACGGGGTTGAGCTCCACGAAAGGATCGTCTTCAGGCGGGTCTGACTGCTCCACAGTGTCCCAGTACCACGCGCGGATGCAACCGTCGCGAGCTATAGTGGTTACTTCGGCACCTTCTGGGCTTAACATGAATCCTTCCTCTTGAAGTACCTAGTTCCTAAATCTAAATGTGTAAAAATATTGCAACATACGCAAGTTTCCGCTACGGGGTTGAGCTCCACGAAAGGGTCGTCTTCAGGTGGGTCTGACTGCTCCACAGTGTCCCAGTACCACGCGCGGATGCAACCGTCGCGAGCTATAGTGGTTACTTCGGCGCCTTCTGGACTTAACATAAATTGGATCTGGAAGAGTCAAGAAATTGAGATGATCAAGTTGATTAACTACTAAAGTTTAGAGTATGCCTACAGGAGGTCCGTTGAATTGAATCCCAACTGGTCTCACTATCAGCACTCTATTCTAATCACCAGATTAGTAGTTTAATGCGATTCGAATTGTGTATTCCAGGTCAATCGAAACCCAGGAAGTAGGTCGAAGAGTTCTAAGGTTTTATTACAAACAGGGATAGGTGGAGAAACAGAAACGCGCATAATGCCTATCTATATGGCGCCTATCATGGGTGTCAATTTGAGGAGAACGCCCAGGATAACTAAGTGAAAGTAGCTAAAAAAACCGGCGACCGTGCGAGTTGGACTCGCGCACGAAGAGTTCCGTACCATTACGCAAAAAACTGCAATATAATCACGTTTGTTGTATGGCAGCCCCATTTAAATATTTATTTTCTTCTGTTTTTAGTATGTAACATAAATACATCATCTGTGAAAATTTCAGCTTCATGGTTCATGAGATACAGCCTGGTGACAGACAGACTGACGGACAGACAGACAGACGGACGGACAGACAGACGGACAGACAGACGGACAGTGGAGTATTAGGAATAGGGTCCCGTTTTTACCCTTTGGGTACGGAACCCTAAAAAGGTAAGTAGATACTAACGATTGGTCCATTGTGACACGTTTTTCTGCCACGTTGAGTCACTTCTACTTTGACGAGCCCAGCCTCCCAGACCAGCACGTTGCCCCACTCGCAGCCCGAGAGTACCTGCATGGCAACAAAAACACTTCATGTACTTAATTATTTCTGAAGTGAACTAAAAGAAAGAAATTCAACTGACCTTCTCATCGGGCATAGGATATACGCCCAGCACGTCGCAAATCTCAGTTTTACCGAACCTACCAAGTTCTCCCTTCAACTTTAGCCCGGTAAATGTGCGAGCCATTTTCCAAAATTTTATGTGTGCAGCACCTGAAAAGTTATACTTTGAATCATTAGCTATATAAGTTATATTTAAATATTTTAAGAGCCAACAGGAGTGGTCATTCCTCCATACAAACGTAGTCCTCGTTTTCCTCCGTGGTTTTTAAAGCTAGAGCAATGATTTTTTTCAACACAGATTAATATTGTCAATATCTGTGTCGGACCGTTTTGCTTTTTTTGATATTTTTGTTTTTTAAGGCGCTAGAGCCCTTCAAAAATGGCCAAAATGGCCTAATTGACTATGCCGCAATGAGAGGCGTGGTATTCAAAACTGATATCAATTAGCCAAAAAAGCAAAACGGTCCGACACAGATAATTTCATAATCATTCAGATTTCCAAATTTGGTTACGATTGGTTAAGATTTGGAGGAGGAAAAAGAGGACTACAAAACCTCGATTTTTGACATTTTTACGCAGGATTTTTCGCCTCAGCTGCAGTTGTCCCTATCGCACTAATTTTAGGGGCGGGTTCAAGTTTCTTAATACGTACACAGACAGAAAAGTGATGGGCAATAGTCGACATGTAATATCGATAATCTAGTGATGTGAGAAGTTATCGATAAACCATAACAAAGTCGCGATTTGCCCCTTAGTAGGCGAAGTTAGTGAAGTAAGTAATACCTATTGCACTTTTGCCTCAGGGGAAACCGTTTAACAATATTATTTCTTAGTTCATACAAAGCTGAGTAGACGCACTTTTATTTTATAATAATTTTTGATTTCATATCTGTGGTAATAAACGCTTTGAATACATTTTTCTAAACATCATTCCGAATCCAATGAGGTATCACACCTTTGAACTTGTACTATACTGTCTTGTCCCAAATTGGGGTTTCGTATTTATTCCGAACAGAATCAGGAGCTCCTCAAACATAGGTACCTAAATGTATCCAAATCTGAATCAAAAAAATAATCGGCCGAGAGCATGTCGGGCTATGCTCAGTGTAGAGTTTCGTAGTTACCGTTCTGTCAAAATAGGCCAAACCGGGGCGACAAGTCAGTATCATACATTTACAAGGGACTACACAGCGTTTTACGTATTTTTAGATTGGTTTTTACTAAGAACAGAAGATTTTTTGCAATAACTCAAAACCGACTGGAGTCCGGTCATATTCACTATATAATAGTTTTCATTGAAAGTAGTTATTAAGCGTTGGTTAATTTTTTTCATGTTTTTGAACCATGGTTCAAAAGTTACAGGGTGGTGGGGATATTTTTTTTTCTTTCGGAGCGATTATTTCCGAAAATATATAAATTTATCAAAAAATGTTTTAAGGAGACCTTTATTCGTTTTGAAACACCTATCCAAGGGTAGGATAAGGGTAAGGGGGTAAGGGGTCGACTAAGCAAATAAAAAAAAATATATATATACGAGTATATACCTTTGGAGTTCAATTGGCGTAAAGGACATTTTAGCGAAAATGAGTTATATATACAGTTTTAATACCTGGCTTAACAACCTCAAAGCTGTACTCTGATTGCCTAATCATGCATGCCATACGATTAAATAAATAAATATACAGTTTTGTTCAGAATTCCGAGCGCTTTTGTTCTGTATAGTTAAAATTTCGATATCTCGTAAAAAGTTGCCTTTACGACCCAATTTTTACACTATGAGCTTGCAAAAACAGCTTAGCTCAAGGGGCGTAAATGACCAGTTATTTTTTCTTCTTTTTGTAAATAAATTATCTTGTAAAGGACTAACGGGTCAATTTTCAAATAGGCATTTTTTGCTGTCCCACGGCTAAAACTCGAAGTCCATAGGACTAAAAGACTGGGTATGTATATATTTTTATTCAGTGTATTATAAGCTTTAAAAATCATGCACAACTGTATCAAAAATATTATTTGGTCCTGACAAAATCGCATTTGAAGTTCCAAAAACGGCGAAATTTGCCGTTTTTCGCGTGTCCCAGTGGCGGCATCGCGCAATAAAAAAAATCATAACTTTGGATGTAGACAACGTATTATAAACAACTTTGTATTTCTATAAAGAGCATTTTCTAGAGAATTGATTTAATCATATTTATAAATTAATGCGTTATTTAATAAAACAAGGGAAGCCTTTTTATCGCTGTCCCGCGCGGCACCTGTTTTGTTATGACTTAAATATACCCCCTATAATCTTCTTTGTCTATTGAATAACGGTTAGATTAAATTTACATCGCAATAGTGCGGTTAGTTGGGCATCGATTGACATCAAATGTAAACCCGGAAACAGTTTAATTTATTTAAAAACAGATAAAAATCTCTTTCGATATATTTTGGTACGACTACAACGACATTTGTATGGACGCTGGTTACATTGGTACATAGTTGGAATAAAAATATTTCTTTTATAATAATAGTTGCAAATATAGTGTTAAAATATATAGTAAAATAAATAAGTGAATCTGTTGTATTGTGTAGGAAATATCGCTAAAAAATATTATTGGCGACATGTCGCGACATTTGTATGGCGACATTTATACGGCTATTTTGACCGTATAAATGTCGATTGTGGCATACAAATGTCGACATAGTGCCATACAGATGTCGAGAAGGTGTTATACATATGTCGTCAGGGTCTTATAAATGCAACAAAAATAATAAATAGTGGCATGTACATGTTGATACTGCCATATAATGTCGAAAAAATGCCGTATATATGTCAAAAGCGCCTTACAAATGGCTAAATAGTGTCATACAAATGTCGATCTTTAAACGTCCATATCTAGCTAACTATAAAAAGTACAGAGGTGCCTCCTACAGTATATTTTTTGTTGTTAAGAACCCTTCCTAAAACGATGATTATAAATCAGATTTTGTAAAAATAAAAAATTGCCATACAAATGTCGAAAAAACACCCTCTTCAAAAATTGACCCTAACAATACTAACATTGTCCTTTGTCGTCATTTAGCCCTTCATTTGTCACGATAATTTTTCATATCGTGTGGTCAAGATGGTCGTAAAGGACATTATTTGACTATTGAAATTATTTTACTTGCCCTTTACGACCCGTCCTAAAAATGATTTTACCTTAAGTATACGAGGCGAACAAATTGTAAAGGACTTTTCTAATTTTTGTGTCGTTTAAACTCCAAATTGCAAACAAATAACATGGACGTAGCAGTATGTGGACTATCAAAAAAGTCGTTTTCTGGGACCTTTATTACTATAATGTAATGTTTGCCGTCAAATTTGAAAGCATTTACGCAAGAGTTTTTTCCGCAGTTATCTTTGTTCATGGACGTAATTAGGTCTATAAAGCCAAGTTGATAAATAGTTTTATGGGTCCTTTATTACCAAAATATAACGTTTGCCCTTCAAATTAGAAAACTCAGCTCCAAAGTGTTTTTCCGCACCTATTACTGTGTTACGCTACGTCTTACGTAGGCGAACAACGCGCGAACGCGGCGCGGCGCGGCGCGGCGAAAGCGGCCGCCGCCGCGCCGCGCCGCGCCGCGCCGCCTGACATTCGCGTGCAAATCGCGCCGTACCGCGTTCGCAACGAGATCGCTTACGTAGGACACTTCTATGGGCATCAAAGGATTGATTTCGCCGCGCCGCGCCGCGCCGCGTTCGCGCGTTGTTCGCCTACGTAAGACGTAGCGTTACTCGCAGTGGAATCTCTTATAGTCATGCGACAATAACATATGTACTAGCCTGTGCATAATACACTCTGAACCTTTCCGACTCGCATTTATTGTTGATTAGAAGACGAGACAGGTACAAAATACAAAAAATACAAAATTGTTTATTTCATAAAAAGCTGTACATATAATTTGAGGGATGGTGTCTCCCGGTAAGCAATATATGCCTGTGTTGGGAGGCACCGCTCTTCCGTTATTATTGAAATCTAACTAATACTAAGCTACACTATTTACAAGTCACAAAATATTTACTACCTATACTATTTACAAATAATAATTATATACTAATTACAAGCAATACATTAATTATAACTATTAACTATAAGCAACACAAAGACAACAATAAAAATATGTGATCAGAAAAGTACTCAAGCCTGCACGCGCGCGTGTGTGTGTGTGTGTGTGTGTGTGTGTGTGTGTGTGTGTGTGTGTGTGATGGTACTCATCGTAAAAGGCTCTCTGTTTTCTCATATGTTTTAGTTTTGAGCCATTTGGTTACAGTAGACTTACATTCATGGGATTGTTTAGGGTAAATGTTTAGGATTTTATTGATTTTATTATATATGAAAGTGGATTTTTTATATATGAAAGTTTAGGGTAAATTTTTAGGATTTTATTGATTTTATTATATATGAAAGTGGATTTTGTGTTAAATTGTGAGTTCGCAAATGTTGTTCTAGTATGAGAAGATCTCGCTACATTAATTAAAGTTCGTTTTATGTTATAGTTAGGATTGTAGGTAAGGTGTATCAGCGATTGCCCATTGCCTCGCTCCTGACTATTTATTATCCGTTCCTGAGCGGTGGAAGTTGTTTATTGTGCGTAATTTAATTATTTGTGTCATTGGTTGAGCTCGGCTACAATAACTAGTTGAAATAAAGAACAATGCTTCATTTCAAACACACTCACAAAGTTTGGAACGTATCTGGACGAAGTGGTAATTAATACTTAATGACCGAATCAGTTATAATTAATTCGTTTACTTACTTGTTTCATAATTTCTAACAGAAGATATTTTTAAGTATTTGAAATTAGAAATTATTGCAGCTACAGTTAACAGGGATGAAATAACACAGAAATTACTACTTAAATAGGAATAAAAAAACAATTTAATATCTTATTGTTTCGTATTTTGAAATAAGACATCTTGAAAAATTGAAACTATAGAATTCACTTAGGACGTTCCAAATGTTTGATATGCTAATTCTTATCATCGTTAGCTGATCTTATACTTCCCTTGTTATGATTAAAGGCTGTCATGTTATGATTGAAGGCGGCTAGTGTTAAGCACTGGGACATTTAATTTACCTTCATTCCCGAATATTAGCTACTTTGTGAACAAATATTGTGCTTTCTTATTATTACTATATTATTAGAAAAATATTAATAACAACTGTACCTAATCGGGTTATACCTAGCATCATTAACTACCGTTTGATACATTTTTAAGCTTCGTTATAAACTATGCTGAAAACAGTTAACATGTGTAGGTACCGTGGCTGGTAACTAATACACCCCGAATTTGGAATAAAATAGTCTCAGAATGTCACTTACGACCCCTACTAAACAAGATACACTATATTATCAAAAAACGCAGCATGGGTGTAAAGGACATCATAGTGTTTTTGACCAATTCTATAGGACATTAACTTCTTTCGTTTTGAATTTATACATATGATTGTTAAATTCAGGTTAAAGATACTAACATGTTGAGTACTTTTTTAATACACATCAAAAATATAGCTCCATAAACAACAAAAATAAATCTCTGTCTACTGAAAAATTGCATTTTGACCTTTACGCCACTTGAACCCAAAGGTATCGAATATTGTATGGGAGGTCTCAGGTCTGCAATTCTTTTTTAATAGTTTTTATTTTACCGTTCCGTCGGAATGCGTGATTCATGTACTTACGATCACGAGTCAAAGCCTCGGACAGACAGGCAGACAGACGAACATGGCGAAACAATAAGGGTTTCTTTGGTGACTACGCAACTCTAAATATCGGACCACTAATAAAACAGTTATTAAGATTTTAATTTGATTGCAGGTTGTAGACGGATATTGAATTCAGTTAGGTACCTAAAGTCAAGAAGTTAAATCACAATAACAGGGAATGTGATTCGGTCAAATTCTGTTCTAATGTATGGGGAAGACAAACAAATTATAGCCAGCATTCAATGAATGTAGTATGATACCTTGGGGTATGGTGCTTTACGCACACTAGTGTGCCGACCCCTCCCCCTGACGCAACCCCCCAAAAATAAAAAATAAACTGCCAACCGGGACATATTTCATGCTAAAAGGGGGGGGGGGTGCGTCATGGGGAGGGGATAGGACGCTAGTGTGCGTAAAGCACCATACCCAAAGGTATCATACTACATTCATAAAATGCTGGCTATAGTTAGTTTTTCTAAAAACACAATTTGACCGAATCAAATAAGTAAACGCTTAGTGGCGGTAGCAAGCTAACGAGTTGCCACCGAAGAATAAGTTTGTAATATAAGAAAAGAACTAGGTGTAGCAAAGCTATAACGGACCGACCGCTTCGCGAGGCCCGTGAAGGCAAATGACGTCTGCGTCTGTGTGCGCGCACCACACAC
Source organism: Cydia fagiglandana (assembly GCF_963556715.1). Classification (NCBI taxonomy): domain Eukaryota; kingdom Metazoa; phylum Arthropoda; class Insecta; order Lepidoptera; family Tortricidae; genus Cydia; species Cydia fagiglandana. The sequence continues at coordinate 5,292,438 of NC_085932.1, read as the reverse complement.
ACAGGGATAGTCCTTCACTACGCAGCGCCGCCCCCGTCAGCGCGACGGCGATATTCACCTCAAAATCTCAAAACTGAGATCGCGCTGACGTCCTGTTTCGTCTTAAGAATAATTTGGTTGGATTCTCCAACCAGGAATTTTAGACAGAAAATACTCTGTACCGCGAGGCCTCCTCGGGACTCTCATCCTATTTGCGATTGCTGTGTCAGAAGATACCGCTCTGGTATAGGACTTTACAACCATCGCAGACGTTGCGACCTTCAAGGCCATGGTCAACAATTACCTGCAGTGGTCAGCTGTCCCGGGCAATATGGTGAGAACATGACAGCATTCACGTCGAAAGTGAACGCGCTCGTTCGCAGCATAATTTTGTGTCGCTTCCAGTTCCATATCGTAATGTTGTAGTCCGGTTCCTTGCCTACTGACGCTAGGAGTTCACCGTCGGGACTGAAATTAAAATACTAAAGTAATTCAATTGAGATTGTTAAAATTTTCAAGCAGTATTTTCAGAAGCATTAATAATTAATGGTGTTAGTCAAATCTAACAAACTGTCGATAGTTAGCGGGTGTTTAGTGTAATAGTCCCCTGAAAAATAGCAGGGGCCCGTTTCTCAAAAAGTAAGAAGTCCCTTTCTAACAGAAGCTGAAAAAAAGTTACATCCGCTTGTATTACAAGTTACAAGCTTTTGAGAAACGGGCCCCAGCGTTTAAGCTATACCTAAAGTCAAGTATAGAGTATGCATTAGTGGTGCCGTCGCGTAGGACGGCGTCGATCTCCATCTGCGGCCAGAAGTACAGCAGGATCAGAGGCTCGCGGTCGCCCTCCCTGCCCTCGGCTATGGCTAGTCGGTAGTTGGGGTCCGTTCTGTAACTCTAGAAGCAACATTTTTATAGTGTGTAATGTATTTACAATATGTAGACACAAGAGCTTTTCTCTTGAAGTATATACACCTTCCTAATCTGATTAGGTTTAAAAAATTAGAGTCCAGATACTCAAAATTGCTTCAGTTACAAATTATTCTAGGGATCATAATAATAGCGTAAGGAATTTGTTACGGTCATATGTCCAATAGAGCCGCCAGTAGTGCTCCTTCGGAACCAGGTCTGCTTAGTTTCGACGTCCATAAACGTGACGATGCTGCCAGCCGCCCAGCAAACCACAGTTTCATCACACGCGCACAGATTGAAGTACTTATGACAGTTGTAGCCATAAGAATGTCTGGGTACGATCGAGTTAAGAAGTAAAGGTAATAAACGTATGCATTATTGGTGAAGTCAACATTGACATAGATATCTAGGGACTGACTTTACGGGCAATAATAATGAGGCATGACAGGGGCCAGTACAGCGGTGTGACGAGGGTGTGACACCGCTACAACGCGAATGGTTGATGAGGTCGCATCATGCGCGCGATTGGTCGCAACTTACGGCCACTTGCACCGTACAGTAACCCGGGGTTAACTGGTTAAACCTGGAGTTACCATGGTTACCAGTACAATTTGACACTTGGTTAACGGTTTAACCGGTTAACTCCGGGTTAGTGGGATGGTGCAAGTTACGCTTAGTTGCGTTAGACTGCACGATTGGCTTGTATTTGTGAGTGACACCACTGAACTAGTACCATTTTTAGTGTCCGTAAGGCCCGTCCTTAGATATTATACGTCAATAGAAGTCAAAGTCAGACTACTCCACTATATGTTTATATAGTGGAGTAGTCTGACTTTGACTCGGATACCTAGAGAAAATGGCACGCGAGAAAGCAACTAGCCATCAATGCTACATCATTGTCGGTTAGACAGATACCAATAAAAACTTAGTAGGTATGAAAAAAAAACAATGATTTTTCCAAAGGATACTCAAACTCGAATAAATCAAGAGGTATAGTGGAGTCTGGTGAATTGACCGCCCCAGAGAAGAAATCATCCTGGTCGTACTCTGTGAGTATGGATTCTTCTTCTACGTGTTCATCTTCCGGCTCGATATATTCTTCTTCTTCTTCTTCCCAGTCTGCGATAGAAGCAATCTAGTTAATCCTTTAACTTTTCAGTCATTCGATTTCGATAGCGTTTTTGTTTTAAGTATAACTGCAATTATGTTGCCGCTACAGACTAAAGGGTTAAACACTCTTATTTCTATGTTGAAGAGCAATCTGATATTTATACTCCAGGCGCTGTTGGACACCATGTGAATTTCAAGAATTTTATTATTGGTACAAAATGAAAATCCACACAAACTTACCGTATGCGGGTAATTCTTCGTCATCAGCCATCACAAGGCATAGATTATATCCCTTAGTTTGTTGTAAACCTAAATGCAAACTTACAATAAATGCAAATCTACCTAAACTCAAAGAGCATAAATAATCACTACGTTCTAAAATATTTTTTGTTGCCTAGTAACCGCCTAACTGACAAAGAGCATATAATCACTACGTTGATGGCCCGTGTGATAAAACAAGCGCCAAATTTTAAATACACCATAGACAATTAAAAAAAAACAAAATATTTCAGTTTTAAATCTTAGGGCTCTATAGACCCTGCTACAAATCTCATGCGATATTGGATTCGATTGGAACAAGTAGTACTTGCATACAGAGCACGTGGATATTGCTGTACAATGTTATAATTAGGAAAATACAACTCATGCTATTTATACTGTTGGCAGCATTGTCCATTTGTTGCTATCTTCAGTGTCATCTGTCATTGTCAAAGTCATTATGTCAGGCCGTGCTGATGTTGATGCATTAATGTTTGGACTATGAACTTTCAAGTCTCTTATTTTTCTTTAAACTGTTATTATTATTTGTTCTGAATTCTCCTAAATAAAACATGTCTCAATCGCAAAGAGCAGCAGTAATCAATCTCTACAAAACGGTAAATTTTTACTAAAATGAATATTATTATGATCGCTTCGTCATTTGTTTTTAAAATTGTTATTGGTATTTTGATTAGATAACATTATTTGCTTAATGTGAGTTATGATACTTATGATGTGATATGCTGACGTGTTATATTTTTGCAGCTGTTGTACCTGGGTCGCGATTGGCCTCAAGGCTACGATCTGTTTCGAAAACGACTGCATAAAGTGTTTACCAAGAATAGCAACGAAACGGACCCGGCTAAGATCGACATGATGATTAAACATGGACACTACGTGGTTAAGGAAATAGAGGCTTTGTATATGCTAAAAAAATACCGCACAATGAAACGAAGATATTACGACGGTAAATACTTTTGAGACATAGATATCATATTTTAGGCACCAGAGTTTTAAAATACTATATTTGTATTATAAGTATTGTATTGTTACATCCTCAGATGATGTTTATTTTTGATAATAATATTGTTTTACAATTTATAGCACTAGTTGTAGTTTACTCTTTATTAATAATGTACTAAAGTGTATAAATGTATCTAGTAGTTATGATTCGGTCAAATAGTGTTTGTTGAAAAACTAAATATAGCCAGCATTCTATGAATGTAGTATGATACCTTTGGGTATGGTGCTTTACGCAGGCTAGCGTCCCGTCCCCTCCCCCTGACACAACCCTCCCCTTTTAGCATAAATATGTCCCGGTTGGGAGTTTTTTTTGTTTTTTGGGGAAAGTATACAATATAGGAAAAAAGTGTCAATGAAAGAAATGTTCCCTATTAAATTCTAAACAAAAAAGGTTATCTTCATTTTTTTATACGACGCACCATATTCATGTTATGGCTAGATGAACTTCGACAAAATTTAACCGTTGAAAAACTTTCAGAAGATCAATATAACATAGTACGTGATAGTACTAAAAGAAATCATACTAGGACAATAACCTTGCAAGCTTATTTTCCGTATAAGATTTTTTTCAGTACTATCACGTACTAACTTATAATGAACTTCAACAAGTTAATACATGAATATGGTGAGTCTTACTAAAAAGTTGTATATAATCTTTTTTGTTTAAAATTTATTAAGGATTATTTCTTACCTTGACATTTATTTCCTAACTCTAATACTTTTCTCAAAAATAAAAAAAAACCGTAAACCGGGACATATTTCATGCTAAAAGGGGGGGTTGCGTCAGGGGGAGGGGGAGGGACGCTAGTGTGCGTAAAGCACCATACCCAAAGGTATCATACTACATTCATAGAATGCTGGCTATAATTAGTTTTTCTTGCCCATACATTAGAACATAATTTAACCGAATCATTAGTTGGTCCTGTTGTTTAATTAGTTATTAAAAAGTGTTTCTATATTATCTGGTAAGTACACTACATCCCAACTTATATTTATGTCTTTCTTTGTATCTGCATCTGTAAACCAGCATAGTACAGTCAAGTCAAGTGTAAAATATGGGTGCATTCATCATACTCAAAAATATGTCCCATAGATCTTATGTCAGCGAATTAAGAACTATGGGACATATTGTTGTACGTACCCATATTTTGACTGTACTTACATCATTAAATAAAAATGCCCGAAAATGGTTGTAATAGTTTAAAAAGTAGGTAAGGACTATTTGCATACATGTTTTTAAAGTAAATACTTTAAATTTCCATTATTGTCAATAAATATTGAGCATTAATAATGTTTTGTGTCTTTATTTCATCAGAAATGAGTTTGGTGGCCGTTCGAAATACCAGAAGGTGAAGTGAGATTAAGGCATTGTGAGATAAAGGTTGGTTTTAGGAATTTCATGATTTCACTGAGTTACTTACTGGATCATCATTCATTAATATCATCATCATAATTTTCGTAGCAAAAGTTTTTAGTACAACTTTGGAACCGTAAAGCTATGGTTCTAGATCAGTTTCTTTGAATTCTAGGTCATACCAATAAGGTACTCCAATTTACAGTTAATATATTATGTCTATAGGTATCCAACTAGGTCTGGCATACTTTAGAATCTAAAGTGTCTTGAATCTTCATCATTCTACATCTAAACTTTAGATGTAGGAAAAGGCTAGTTGGCCTTCTTCAGTCTTCAGTAAAATGAAAAGCAAACCAGGATTCAACCAGGAAATCACTATAAGAAGGGAATTACCTACTGGTCGAGTATATACAAACCTTGCCCTGTCCTCCCATTTGGTGGCAGTCCATCCTTACTAATGTATTATAAATGCGAAAGTAACTGCCTGTCTGTTCATGCTTGAATAATCATCATCATTCTTCGTAGATAAAGTCAAGGGCAGATACTAGTTTTAAAGTAAAACAACAAATCTATGTAATTATGTATTATAGACATTCTTTGTAGCTTACATAATTCATTACTAATATAAACTCTAGTTAAAATTATAATATGTTTTATAACAAAATTCTATAATTTCTACAAAAACTGTAAACAAATGCAACTTAAATTAATAATGATTTTTATTTAAGTGGCAAGTGATATGACAAGTTTATCAATTTTTACTAATATATATATGTATACATATACCTTCTTTAGGGCTACAATAACAATACTGATGACATGTTAACAAAATCAGCAAATAGGGTATTATGTGCAGTGCAAGATGACTTGTTAATGAATATAAGATAAACCCTGCTTTAATTTAGATTCAGCCAAGTTTACAGTAAATTAAATTTTAAAGTTTTGGTTACATTTATACAATTCTAGTTCAGCAAATTTTAATTTTAAATTTTGTAACAAACAGCAAGTAATATTACAACTGCTCAACACACCAATGCCAACATGTACAATATTTAATTTAAAGGTATAGTCTGTCGATTTCTAACTGGCCCCGAACTGCTAATCCTTTGTCTGTTGTTAAGTAAAACCGCACGTGCTACTTACCTGCAATAAAAGGCCTTAATTATTCTAATTGGCACCTGAGCGCGGGCTAGTCCAACTCTCAAAAAACCAGTGTAGGTGCGCTCTCCGATAACGCGCCTTTGTTACGCATCTGGATGACACATTTTAGACTGGTTCGATTCGCCAACACTCAGTAGCTGTACCCTACGACCCTTTTTTTACATGTAGAGGCACGTGCGGTATTACTTAACAATAGGCAAAGGATTAGCGGCTCGGGGTCAGTTACAGATCGATAGACTATATTGAGAAGTACATCTACTTGAAATAATGTTGACAGATATAATTGTCCCCATTTAATATAAGAAGACCACGGTCATAAACAGCTTGAAAATACAAATGTCTCATCTATAATTTCAAAGTGTTGTTTTATATTTTATATTAGAGATTATTCACATATTGCAATTTACCATTACGATTACAAAATTTCATAAATAGCGCTGAATGTCCATATTGTCATACTACTGAGGCCCGACCGCTGTACTGGCGTGCCTTGATAATTTTAATAGGAATGACCCCAAAACATTCACCGTTACACCAATATCATATGAACGTAACCGAAGTAAAAAAAATGTTGGAACTAAAAAAAGTCTGTATGATTTTTTCTGTAAAGTGTGTACGGTGAATCTGTCGGGGTCGGCTGTACAATCTATATTAACAATAGTTATATTTATTACTCACTTGGAACCTCGTCTATTCCTACTTGTTTCGTGTTGGTGCACAGCTAATGTACTTGAAGCCCTCTCATTACTCCTATACATAGATATAAAGTGATTGTGAAATTTAACATGTGATTACATTATATACACGATAACACATAGGTTTGAGATCAACAACAGTCAAGCTTTAGCTAGGTATAAGTTATATTTTTGATTCACTTATCAGACGTCACGTTAAGATTTTAATACATATCTCTCAACTGTCCGATGGAAAGAGATCCAGCCACATTAGTGTAAGATAGAAATATAGTCTTCTCTTTCTGACATGTAGCTGCATCCCTCTCGTTTAGTTGGATATGATGTAATGAGCCTAAAATCGAATAGTTACTTATGATTAAAAACACATAAAAATAAATAAAAATAAACCAGTCTAACCATGAATAATTATTGTAAGGGATCAATAATTACATTCTAACTATTTAACAATACATTATAAGTTTATTATCGTGGTCTATAAGTAAGTTTGACTAGTTTCGATGATCCACGGTTTTGAGTCGCCATTTGCTATGTATTATTAATAATTATTCGCAAACATAATAAAATTACCTAGATTGAATTAACTAACATAATTATAAATTCAACTAATTTGATGGGCTTTCTTTAAATGCTGTGGGAATGTTATGAGATGACTTAAAATTAAAAGATAAATTCAATAGGCCTAATTGTTCCTCGCAGAAAGAGAAAGAATAAAAAAAAACCTTCTGTTCGAAAATATGTATGTTCCTTTTTTGCAGTAAGGTAAATTAGATACATACGTTGTTTGGTACAAGTTTTAGCATAGAGATCTCAAGCGAGCAATCTCTACTGAACCCTTTTTACACTCGAGGGCAAAAAAACGAGGTCCAATTTATCGGAATGTTCATACAATGTTACCTATAGGTATTCATGGCGTTTGATTGTAATCACTTAAGTTGAGTATCGATGGGCTCTGCTAATTAAAAAAATGCAATAAGGATTTTCTCGTTCATGGAGGAACTTTACCATAATAAAAGGGTATCAATACTATAACACTTACGATAGTAAAATAGAATGTTGTAAATTTAACACGATGTAACTTATTTACATAGTCATAATACGTCATAAAGATTTTAGCGCCAGGTCGACGGGGCAGAGACCTAAATCTTTATTAAAGAGTGTTCACTTGTTCAGAAAGTATAGCTATTTGATACCGATATCAGTGTGTCGCGCTCCCGCGATGTCCTCGTTCAATGTAGGTGTTAATGAACTCATATGTTATCATATTGTACGGTTTTTTTTCTAAAGGAGGCTTATTCAGATAAAAAAATCTGTGTTCAAAATCTTGGTCTAACTCTAGCGATATTTTCCTCTACATGCGGGATTAGTTGCTAGGCTACGAGTGCTACGACCGCATACAATGTCCGCCTTAAAAGTGTTAAATGCGGAGCGTTTAAGCTTTTCATCTGGGGGATACGTAACACTAAACTAAACCAACACATGTTTACTTGACATTGTTGACATGGAGCATCTGTCCATTTTCCACTGATACATTTTGTTCGTATAAGAATGAACCGAGGTTTTACGTTCATTACTCATAATTTTAATAATTAATTTTAGAAGCTCTCTTTGTTAAATATGTCTAGGTATTACTTACCCCATGTTGCCCCTTCTCTAAAAAATGTAGGCAATATGATTATGTACATTTGTTTAGAGTCACCTGTTTATTTTCATGCAGGTAAGTGTAAGCTTGTCAAGAACTGTTTCTTGGTAAGTAACTACTAATACAATTAAATTACTTACGTAATAAAATTATGTAGGTCTATGTCCCACAACCCAGCGTTTTACATGAAATAAATATACAAATAGGCAATTCAAGTGAATCTTTCCACTTAAAACTATGTCACACGAAAGCCCAAACTCCCATGCCTAGTACCTACTAGCGTTTATCACATTTATCTCTTTAAGATTTTTTTATTATTGAGAGAGATGCCAGTGTGTACATAGACGCTAGTGCTAATAGGCTTAATTCACAAACCTACCACACCATTTAAAAAGTAGTAGATTTAAATGGGTTTATTATATATCCATACCGCTTTTTAAGTTGGTAAAGAACCGTCCAAAACTGGAGAATGCGTCGCTCGTGTGCTATGCTTCTTTAACGAACATTCGCGAATCGTGTATTCGCCAGATCTGGACGCATCGTTAACGCAGTAGTTTAGAAGGGCTTTCAACTGTTTTGAAAACTTCGTACGCTATCGTGGAAGCAAGGGGGTCTACCGGACTATGATCCCTACTCCGCACTCTATCCCCGCCGGTTTCACAACAATTTACTTAATACGAGTATTATTTACTTCGACATGAATGTCCATTTTCGACTAGGTCTTAGCGGCTTCACATTTTGGATTTTAATCAAGTAAAAAACGTAAAACGTTAAAACAATCGGGATTCAATTTGTTTTCAAGAAAATTTGGATATATCAATTTCATATTAGGTACTTAAGTTTTAATTTACTTATTCTGGGGAGTCAAAATTTTGACATCTATTGCAATAGTCATGACTTATATCAACCCCCATTCATCCGGTACGGCCATCATTCCTATGCTCTGTCCATCTAAATTTTGTTTTAGGTGATGGAATTCAAAATATTTTCATATTTCGAAATATATTGCAAGGATTATGCAAGTTTACCTGTTACTTTTGAAAGACATGTGGGTAAGTTGTTGATAGTACTTAGCCAATAGGTAAACACCTACTTAATTAAGCCATATTTATAAACAAAGGAACGACATTAAACAGCCAATTTTATAGCCGCCGACGCAATAGCGAAAATTATTAACGTACCCAATATAATATACATATTTTCTCATTCAAATTATTCTGGATAGTTATGTAACTAGCAAAATATTTAAATTTATAGTATGAACTAAAATACTCTTCGATCTTGTATGATGGTACGTCTTCTCTCCGAAGTTGTCGTAGATCTTCATCACCATTATGGAAACCGATGAAATCCTGTAATACGAAATTTATTTGGAGCCATTTTATGAAAGCAACCGTAAGTTATATTATAAAACGTCATAAACCTTAATTTACATAGGAATCTAATAAGTTTAAACAAGTTTTATACTTTCTGCACAAAATTCTTAATAATTAATTAGTCAACTGATTTTACAAAGGGAATAGGTATACTCCAGAGAATTGCGAAAAAGCTGGTTTTACAATAAATATAGTTAAAATTGGTGAAAGTTATATTCTATACCTACATGGTGTAACATGAGGAAACCGAATAATTTTAACAACGTATTCCTGATATTTAGAGACAAAAATGTCCAATATCACATTACCATCGCTCTTTATTTATGAAGTTATTATGTACGCCAGGAAACATTATGAGGAATTTCTAAAAATTTGTGACATACATAACTATAATACGAGAAACAAAGGAAAACTTGCGGTGCGGCGGTTGCGATTGGGAAAAGTAAGAAAGTCATTTGTAGGACAATCGATCCATTTTTACAACAAAATACCTAGTCACATAACAGATTTACCATACCATCAATTTAAAAGAGTCGTGAAAACCAATTTAACTAAGAAAGCCTACTATAAAATATCAGATTATTTAACTGATAAAAATGTTTGGGATGATTGTGATATTGTAACGTAAAGAGTAGATAATAAGTCTGTATAAGTGTTTAATTACGAGTATTACTACTAATAATACAACTGATATGTAACAATAATGTATTGTACACGACGGACACAAGTGTATCTTGTATACCTATGTGGGAAAATAAATAAATAAAATAAAAAAAATAAAAAAAAATAAACTTTTTTGAAATTCGCCTAGTTTCAGAGATAATATTAATTCAAAATAAAACAAGTTTTTATTGTTACATAGTGAAAAAGGCCTTTTTGATGGTAATGTTGCTACTATGTTGCAAAAAGTGACAAGTAACACTTTGCAAAAAGTGGAGTCTGAAAAAAAAATGTAAAATAATTTTAAGTGACAAGTTTACCAATAACATTTATTTTTTATGTACAAATACATCCAAAGAATTGAAAAAACAAAACAAGTTTTTTTTTGACGAAACTCATATTACATTTTTTCCTTCTTTTGACCTCAGAAATGCGTGGTTAAAATTATTCGGTTTCCTTGTATAAAGTGTGTATAAAGATTTTTTAGTACAGTCAACGGTAAAAATATGGGTGTAGACAACTTACTCAAAAATATGTCCCATAGTTCTTAACTCACTGACATAAGAGTTATGGGACATATTTTTGAAATGATTTGTACACCCATATTTTTACCGTTGACTGTACCTAACGTCAGTAAATACCCGCCTCTACTACATATTACTTTTTAACTTCTATTAATTAAAACTTCTATTCACATAATTAAAACTTATGTAACTGAAGCCGAGTCGTTGCAAAATTAAAAAGTCTAGGTAAATATAAATTACGACGAGGAACGTTGACGCTTGAATTAATAAAAAAACGTTAGAAGACTAAAAAGGTGAGATAGATAAGGTTTTCAGGGTTCCCAAGGAAATCGCGTAAAGTCGGCAAAGCACGTGTAGCTCCATTAGAGTTGCGAGCGTCCATATGCTACAGTGGCTGCTTAACAGCAGGCGGGCCTTGTGTGGTATAAGGTCAACGTGGCTAATTTCCTTATAGGGGCTATTTCAGCCCAAAAGCGTATTTTAAATCGTAGGAAAAAAAAATTGCTTTTGATTGCTGAAATTAAAAGCAATCGCTGCTTTGTCGACAAAATTCCGAGTATCAATGTTGTTGCTGTTCGAGAAAAACGCTAGTGGACGGAATAGCCCTTATGACGGAATTAGCTACATTGACTTTAATAGAAATAATTTTAAAAGTCTGAATATAAACTCTAGACACAAAATTGTACCTGAGACACCTTAGTCCTTCTTCTCTCCATCGTCGGGATCTTTGAGCGTGTGCCACTGCGCGATGGGGCGCCGCGGGCTGGCCAGCATGTCGGACCAGTGGCGCAGCTCCGTGCCCTGCACGTTGTACCCCAGCACCACCTTGCCGATCGGCTCCGATGTGCCGATGCGATCGTAATCCACCACCGTTACCACTAGATTCACTTTCTGCAGTCCGATTAAGAACAAGTTGGGTGATATAAAATATATTAGGGTTCTGACATAGACATGGCGTGAAACTTGCATGCGTTTATCTTTTGGTCTTATTTTATCAACTCTTCAAACACTTGGCGAAGTAAATTTCTCCAAAATTGGTCACAAAGAGGGCTATATTAAAGTAACGATTTTTTAATTACGTTAATACTGGCGCGGCATGCGATGTTCTTAAAGTTGCCCTCAAATATTGCTAGTCAGAACACCAGAAACTGTATAAATTCAGGTTAAAATGGTTTATGGAATCTTGCTGCAGTTGTTGCTCGAAAAGTCCATACCTATCTAATATTGTGAGTAAGGAGCACAAACTTTAAAGACTAAGACTAAGACATGTGTTGTTAAGACTAAGACATTTTTTTTAGTTGAAAGAAACTTAGCCCTGCCGAATTTCGGACCTAATCGAGCTTGAGCCCTAACTCACAACATTGAGAATAACGCAAGTGAACGCAATAAATTTGCGTATGATGTTTTTCGACTAACATTTTAACGAAAAACACTGGTCGAGCAACATTAGAAAATCAACTTTTGTTTGGAATGGATATGGGTAATGATGCATTAAATACTTAAAACAAAAGCAAAGATTTGGTAACAAAGCAATAGCGTGTCATAAATATTGTGAATGTATAATTAGTAATACATAATGTACTTATGTGTAAAGGGATTTCAAAAGAAAATACGTGCAAAATAAATACGAGTGTATAGTAGATATACCTAGGTATCCAAATATATATAAAGGTATTGATTCATCCATAATAGTGTTCAACAGAACAGAAATAAACACTTTGTAATAAATATATTATGTTCTGCGATAACACACCGATGAACGTAATTATGTAATGATACGAAATAAATAAGCTTCAGGTTTTAATTTACGTTCTAAAAAGTTAAAAGTATTTCGTGAAAAATTTAAGACTACTTAATGAAAAAAAGGTAGGTAGGTAGCGAGTGAACATTATCGTTGAAACGAAAAGATGTATTGATTCAAACTTTGTGTGGTCACGCGATGCTGCGCAAAGGTCAATGATTAATGTTCAAATGGTAAATAAAACGTTTTCAGAACGTTTTCTATAAAACAGTTTTGTTAATTGAAAGTTTAATAATCGACTAAGTACCTAATAATCGATTAGGTACTTAGTCGTGATTCCAAAATCCATAGACTCCATAGTACTTATCTCTAATGTACTTATAAGAAATGGCATTAGTTGGTTATAAATGTGAGCTACGTAGGATGTCAGTGTTATAGTTAATGCAATTTTTAAAACTTATGACAAATTGTGCAGTGATCGAAATTATATTAGATGTAAATACCCTAGGTATATGTAACAAGAAAACATTAAAATAAAATGATGATTATATTTTAAGTTATAATATATGTTTTAGTATATAAGTATTGTATAAGCGTACCATGTCATGCCCAATACTAGCTACTGGGTCTGTCGCAAACTTACCGTGGGTATAAATATTATATGGAATATAGTATAAAGAAAGGTAAATATTAAGCCGTAGATAGAAGCAGAAGAAGATCGTGGGACTGGATTCCTTAAACCATAAGTAATTACAATCTGAAGTTACCAAATTGTAATGCAGTTACGAGGGGAGATTCATAACACCACTTTTTTGGGTATAGATATCAGAGGGCGATATTCAAAGCCAATCTGATTAGGAGATTCATGCAAATGATACCTTTTCCTGAGACGTCCTGTTACAGCAAAAGGTTTACATTTAACTAAGAGATGTCCTAACGAAGTTGGCTTCAAACGAAGGATAAAGGACGCAGGAGAGCAGGAAGAGAGGACGAGAGACAATCATGAACGCATAACAGGATACAGACACAGAACATGAGGTTGCTACGTCAATTCAATTCAATACTAGCTAGCATCACAAACAACAATAACATAAACGAAACAAAAATGCAGTTTTAATTCGTCGCACATCTCGATACCTGATTGTTAAAAAAGTTTCGAGAGAAATCAACCTTTTAGGATGTGCTGAAGTTTACACAGTTCGTGTCTTTAGGGTCTCTCGACACATATAAACATCAATAGAAATTATAAAAAAGAAAATGTATACTTCCTTGCCAAAATTTGTCTTCTTCTGTGTTTCTAATGATATTGAGTCGTTTTTACTCTGTTAAGTATTCTGTTTACACATCTTTGCAAAAAAAAGGAACGAAAAATCCGAAAGCAAATTTTGTTCAGTCCATGTTAGGAGTAGGATTGGCTTGGATGCAAGTGGTGTGTGTACCCATATTCACAACAATGACACAACATCAAACTGCGCATCACTTAGGCAATTTTACAACAAAGCAATATTTGCCAGTTTCAGTCTTACAAACAAAGACATCAAAGTATTACTAGATAAACTAGAATTGAAATTGAACCAGTCTTCTAGTAATACATTAATGCTGTCTCTTTTAAATTCGTATACAAAAATTGCCTAAGTTTGAGGCGCTACGACATCGATTTTGTTCCAATCTCGGCTCGCACCTGTATTTGTTCGAATGGTACTTCAAAAGTAAATGACTCGTTGTAATAGGGATTCAGTGTGCATTTCTTGATGCTTGTCTTCTTCTTCTTGAGTCGTTTGCCGTTTTGCATGAGTGCTATCTTTACGTACGGATCTGTAGTCGCCCAGCGGAGCGGGATATGAAAAAGAGAAAGTTATCATTATAACATCGTACAAATTCATATTTAAAACATGTTATTTATGCCACACTGGCAGATCTAAAGAAATTTCTGAAAATGCTCAGATTAGTTAAGTATTATTTAAATAAGTACGAAACGTAAAGTTTAAAATAAATGATATTGAAGTGACCATTTTTATACAGTTACATTTCTTTAGATCTTAATAAGTGCAATGTATGGTTTATGCTAGTGATATGGTGGTTCAAAGCCTAGTGTAGAATAATGAGTCAGTTCATGATTGGAGTTATTATAAGCGTTCAATCTAGTTTAAAAAGTGAGAATGGACAAACTTGATTAATCTACTAGGAGTCATGTCATGTAGTAGGTATGTAAAAAGGGGAAAGTGACTGTAATTAAAACATGCTCAATGAGAAGTATTTTGGGTTCTAACTTTAACGTAAGCAAATATAAAAACGCACAAGATTAACTCGTTACCCTAATCCTAGTGGTTTTAGCGTGTTATCAATAGTGGTTTGTAGGCTATAAGAGAGTTACACAGACTATGGGTGGGAAGATAAAGCGAAGGTTACCTGATAGGCCGCCGACATCCATTTTCTTTAGGTTCTTGGCTTCCAGGATGACGACCGTGAGCTTGCCCGCGGTGGGCACGTATCGCAGGGAGAAACATATGTCTCCCAACTTGTTGTCCTGGAAATTGCATTATCGGTAATTTTCTACTCCCATAATATTTTCTGAACGAATGTACGACTAAGAAAAATGTTACAAGTTAAGTTTATTAATATTAGAACAGTTATGACTTGTAATTGTGTTGATTTTAATTTCAAATAAAATATTTTGTTTTGAATTATTTTCAAAAACGTATCGTAATTTTTTTAGTAACAATTTACCTAAGTTAACCTTGTTGTGACTAATGAAATGCATTGTTGAAACAGTTAAATCTAAAAATATTTAAATGTTAAAAAAGTGTTATCATTCCTTCATCGTGAAAATGAACCCAGCAGGCATCAATCGCTCACTTGCTCATTTGGAACTGTTTGGTATTTGGATGTGACATTGTGGAAGATAGACGAGGGAGTTGTGTCAGGGATATAACGTCCAGAACTTGGGTAAAAGCTGTAGTAACACAATCGGGCCATACCGCGGCATAGGGGCTCATACCTTGACACTCAACCAAAACAAAAAAAACAGAACAGTAGCCTCGTGTTTCACCTAGAAGCGTATCATTAATTATGTTTATTGGTATATCGATACAGATTTTCTAATGTTTTCGAATGTTTTGCTTTAATTCTTTTGTTTAATTTAGTAGAGGTGTTTGTGTCTTACCTAACGTTTATGAAAAATGCGTAGGTATTTCAAAAACAGGTGCCTCAATATTGTGTTGTAAAAAAGTAATTCGTTTTCTCTCTCAATGCGGAATCGTGTGATGCTAATGTTACTGTTAAGTTCCCAGTATGTTTTAAGTGCGTAAAGTGATTGTTTGTAAGGATTGATTAAATGTGTTGAAAAATCTGTGAAATAAAGCAAAATATCTTTCTTAATTTTTTCGACATTGAAAGGCTGTATCGATGTCTCGTGCCAGGACGCAGCCTACGGTCAGATAGCCTCAACATTTTCAGCTAGTCATACGGACATAATTGACGACACTTTCATTGCGTTACATAATAACGTTTTGGCACATAGATATTCCATCTAAGGTATAAAAATAAACATGATACATATATTATTTTAACATACTCGGTACACTATGAGACAAAACACAAAACACCAACGTTCGCATACATGAAGCAAGATATCCGCTGAAATAATAAATATAATATGTATAATATTTGTAACATTTAGTGAAGGTTCTTATTACGATCTGTTACCGAAATGAAGCCAATTGTTGTTTTTGACACCCAGATCATATCATATCAGACACACCTTTATAACCTTTTAAAATAAAATGAAATAAACCCACACCTGGCAAATATGCGTGGTGAAAAATGAACATTGTTGCCTATGACTTTGAGCAACTCGAAAGTTACAATATTGGCTTTTTACACTTAATTGCATCCTATCACACCATAAAATCTTAGTAGACTAATCTGTAGTAAGACTAGTCATTTTAGAAACAGATCGCAATTATCTAAGACAGGTACAAAACATACATAAATACATAAAGTACCCACAACACACTGCATAAAGAATGTAACATTTCATACACTGATTTTATAACTGAGGTAATTTGTACTTATGTCCTTCATTTTATACTTAAGAGTATTCCATAAAACAATATTCAATAATATTAATTAATTAATGTTACTTTCTTCACTGAAAAATAGGTATTCAGGCACACATATTTGTATTTAGTATGTATTGGCACAGATGGGTAGGGTAGTACATAACACACAATACACCAATTAAACACAGCCGTGAAGTGTTGATCTAAAGTCAAAGCTTGTTAAAGTTACGCGAGTTTGCAGAATAACTTTAAAATAGAAAATCTTTATAGAAGTTAATACTATTGTGAAATTGAAAATTATAGTGTTTCCAAATCTGTAAACACGCGTAAGTTCTACTAGGTAGGTACTAAGAAAATAAACGTAAAGGAACGAGATTCGGAATACAAGTTAATTGAGTTGAACAATTTAAGTTAGCTCCAATTAACAAACCGTAGAACTGTACACAATACAGTACCGTTCTCAAAAAAGAAGTATAAATAACTTTAAAGAAATTGTGCGTACAATGTATCATTTCATTTGTCGGGATGTAAAGATATACTACGTTATTTTATTAGGGAATACAAATCGGTTATTTTTTGTATGGGAATAACCGCGGTTTCGGTTAATAACCGATTATTTCCATACAAAAAATAACCGAAAATAACCGATTTGCATTCCCTATATTTTATTTACTAAATTGTGTCCCCTTAAAAAAGAATTTAAGGGACATTATTTTTTTAAGGAGATCACAGGACGTAACTCGTTCCTTCACTAGACATGCATATTATTACTTAAATAGTTGGTAGCATTGTGTAAGGCATGATCCTTCAGTCATCGGACAATGGACCTGTAACATTTGCACAACAGTTTAGGGTGACATACGCTCATACGACATTGGGTACATTACTGTTAGATTATATTATTTTGGCGGTTTGATCGCTATGGTAACAGTACCTCAATTAAAAATATATAGCAATTAATTTTTGCTATTGCTATTTTCTAGTAGCTTATGGGATATGTCTTTGTATATTCCGGACGGATGGGAATGTGATTAAAGCAATATATAATAATATTCAACAACATAGCCAATTACTTGAGTGCCCACTGTATAGCCAATCACACCATCTACTACTGTTTGCCAATTCGCGACAACTTGTTTCGACTTCGAATAATTTTGAAGACATTTTTAGAATTCTTGACGAATGTAAACTATTAATATCACACGTAAAAGAACGTAAAATTTTGTACGCAACAGGAAAACTTAAAGCAACATGTTGTCCGTTAATCGGCAAGACAGATAACAAGAGCACAATTATAGACGACGGACATGCACATTCCCCAGCCGCAATATAAAACCAAAACAAAGTGTTGGATGGAACAAATGAAATCGAAATCAAAAATGGTACGACAGGTGATATCGGGTATAAGGTGAATCTTACAGAATTAGGTGTGGATCGAAAGTAGGTAACGCCCTACCGTCCTAAGTGGAACCTAGCGCCAGCGGCCGCTCTGGCGTCAAAACTTCAACCAAACATTATTTGTTGAACATAAAAATGTACAAGTAGCTCTTTTGTGTATTTATATTGTCCAAGTAATAACGTGTTCAAAATACAATTCCAAATATATATATCTTGATGTGTCTCAAAATAATACTTACGTGAATGATCATTTCGGTTTTGAAGCGGCATGCAAGATTGTTCAGGACACAATCAAACACAGCCAAGCAGAGCAGAGAAAATATGGAGAAAAAGAGAAAAACCAAGTAAATACATTTCTGCTGTCGAAATTAATTTTATCAGAAAAATAAATGACGAATCAATCCACGTCGAGGTGCCTTGACTCTCCAGTGACAATGGTAGGTACTAAGTAATAAATATTACAAAGTCAGAATTGGTTATGAAGTAGGTTTGCTCTGTCAAGGTTCCTCTTATCAAAAAAGTGCAGTAAGATTTCAAAAAATGTAAATCGTCCTTTCAATGAATATGAACTTTCAGTGTTTTTAATAATTCTGGCTTTAGTAAATTGGAAATGCACAATTACATGTATGTGGCATACTCATTGAGAAGATGTTATAGTTAAAATATTGCTGTTCTGCCAAAACGCAATGATTAAGTGGGTTTTGACAGTCCAGCCTAAGCTAAGAAAAAAATTATAAAAGTCTCGATAGTTTTCGTATCTCATGTACCTTTGTATCAACCTTAATCTATATTATGTATTATGAACACCTGTCAGTTCTGTGTGCTACATGTTGATATAGTTTGTGTTTCGTACATCAGTCAGTACGCTGTTGATGTGACCTGGGTGTAAGAGTTAACAATGTTAACTTTACCAATCACGTTTTTTCGCTTTACATGATGTACCATGTACCTACATAAAACATTTGCAGAAATATATTTCTATATGGGTTATAAGTATAATCCATATATGAAGAAAATGTTTATTAGATAAAAGAAGCACACGTGTCAGAGTAATCAACCTTCTAATGGGCACTAAAACCCAAATAATAAAAAAAACATAGTTTCCTTGTAAGTGTTGTTCTTCAAAAATTAGGAAACTCACGATATAGAAAACGGGTTCTGGAAAATATACAAAGAAAAGCAGAAATCGTTTGTAAGATCAAGCAGCATTACTGATATTTGGGACTATAAAGTCAGGCCAAAACTGCGTTCACTTCGCTGCTTTCAATAATTTCCATAAACTCCTTTTTACTGTTGACTAGCATAGTTATTTACAAAAGTGTTATATAGGATCTGGCTTATCGTCTGCCAGTGTGTGTAATGTGCGCACCTGCCCCCCTTCGCCTTCCACGCTCTGCAGCTCGCGCCACTCCTCAATGGTCTGTGCCAAGTCCACCTGACACAGCGGTACCTTCACCTCGCCGATCTGGTCGTGTTTGGAGAACCGATCGAAGTCGAAGATCGCGAACACTAGCGTTTTGTTCATCGCGTCGGCGTAAGGAACGCTCTGGACAAAAATAGAATCATTACGCGGGATACTCGTTATTGTAGGCTTAAGGGCGCCGTCATCTCCAGCCACAGCCACCCACACACGTGACTCGAAATATAATTGGTAGGTAACACTTTGAATATTATATGACAACCGATAAAGAAATATAAGGTATTTTTACCTTAAAGACGAACGTTTCGTTGAAGACAGGGCTGAGAGTTTTCCGATGGACCTTGGTCTCGAATTTCTTCTTCTTGTCGGGGAGTAGGTAGACCTTTACGTAGGGATCAGAAGTTCCTCCCATGTCCAAAGCTGGAAGATCTTCTGCTTTGATCACAGTCACAGAGAGACTGTTACTGTTGAAATCGTATTCGAGCTGAAAGAATGTTACGGTATTTATTAAAATAGCGATGGTGACTTCAATAGGTAGTTAGTTGTAGCTAATGCGATGGAATTTTAACAAAATATCTACAAATAAATGGAATATTGTTTTGGATGTCTAATAAAGATGTCACATAAACATGCCTGATACTTGATGATAGAATAAACTCGCTTAATCGTAATGTGTTTACTGGCGAAATGAGTTACGGGCTCAGTAAATGAAGCCTTAATGAAACGTAAAACGGAACGCTAACTCTAAAATAGGTATCGGGAAAACAATATTCTACATACGACAGATTTTATGAGATTGTTACTTGTATGTAAATGACACATGCATCTTTGCCTTTATCCTGTATTCTCTAATCTGATGTAAAATCGGGATGTCATGGTACAATGTTGAGCAACATACCACACAGTTAGCAAACCTGGGCCTCGTCCCTTTGGCCTAGTCACGCACCTTATAGAGTAGCTTCCCTAGTTTCTGTTCTTCCTTCTTGGAGTCGCCGTCGTCCGGCTCCTCGGCGTTCTCGGTGAGCTCCTCCATGTCCGGCTGAACCTACATTCACGTCCCGCGGCAAATTTCACATGAAAATCACATTTCTTATAAATAACATGAACCCTTTAACTTTTTCCCTCTGCAATGGTATCTACTTTAAAATGATTGGGGGCATATTATTATTATCTGTCGTGTACCTTGAAAGTATGAATGCAAATTTTACGACTAATCAGTTTGATTTACGGATAGTACAGTTGTATACTTTTTAGCATTAGAAATAAGTTAGTTGACGTGTCTTATTATTGAAAAAGATTTATGCAAAATAAATCACAACAAAAGTGTAAAACATTATATAGCCTAAGAAATGATTTCTTTTTTTGGTTTAACAAGTCATAATTTAGAAAAGACACGTTAAGACGGTTACCCTTTTTCTAAAAAGTATAGTGATGTAACTTGTTAAGCTTGGATAATGGTAAGGCTCACCATGCAACACTTTAAACGGACTAAAAATTACATCTCATCACACCAGCTCGTAAAAGCTCTCTTTATTCGTCATAAACTGATGAGAAAGAAACAAATTGTAAGGCATTAATGCAAATTTTGAGTATTTTTCTCATGTCAATTGACTAGTGGAATTCGCGCTGGCGTGGTGAATTTTTTTGTGTTTTACTCGTTGCAGCACATTGAGCCTTAAGATAATATTTGCAGGTGATTCTTAGCACCAATATTTATTTATTTATTTATTTATTTATAAAAAAAAAATATGTAAATAACATATTTTATTTTATACAGTTTTATTTAAAAATTTGTCTTAGATGTCATATTCTGATGATAATGATTACGATGGATTATTTCAAAACGGAAGTAAAACTGATATTGCTGATAAGCACTAAACTTTTTAAACTCGATAGGCCCCTGCAGGCACAAATCTCCAGTATCGAAAAATTTTCAGCAATATCAATTTTCCTATATAGGCAGGGGTATCGTGTCTCTAATACGTCTCGAATCTTCCGGCGATTATTCCCGTCGCAGAAAAAAATGTAGGCTGAATGGCGAATTTTACGCCCACAACATCCGAGTATCCGTATTGCTTATAAATAATTAGTGAAGTCGAACAGATTCTCGGTCTTGTTAGCCTTACATTAAATATGAATAGATCTAAAAATGGACTGTTGGGGTGGTTTGTAACAATGTTTATTGTTCAACACAATGAAAACATTTTATATTAAATCTAGTATTATTAGCAATGTGTTAATAAAATTCTCTAAAAAGTATGTAATTATTCTGATAGGGTACTTCATTTCGTTTCTCGAAGTTTCGACTTGTAGAATGCGTTTCTCTTAGGAATAGTTGTCGTGATATTTGGAATTGTTATAAAATATATTGCTAACACAAACAACGACCCATACTTCCGAAATAACACCCTTTCAGATCACTTTATCCATTAATAACAATCAGAGTTCTCAAACAGTTTACTTTAGCACAATGGTAGTCAGAACAGATGGCATTTACCTTCTCCTTGTAAGCTGAGCCGATGAGCTGGACGGATTTGAGGTCGACGACGCCCTTCATGCCCTTCTTGCCATCTTTGGACCGCCTCTTGCGGAAACATCGTCTGATGCAGCAGAAGCATATGCCGAGGACCACTACCGCGACTCCTGGATGTTGTAATCACTCTTTAATGATGTGCAGTTGGGGGAAGATATTGGCTTATTATCTTCGCCAGTGGTACCAAAAATGTTTTCTATTAGTATTTAAAGGGGCTTTTCAGAAGTCAGAAGCGAAATTACTGGAATAATTTCCAAAGTAAATCGATGGCACTCAAAAAATAAGAAAAAGATCACGAATAGCCCTTTGTGGTTAGACGAACCAGAAGCTGCAGTCTCTAAATGTTTAAGTATTTATATCTAACTATCTCTCTTAGAAATGATATTGGTTTTCCTTTTAGTAAGTTTTATTTTCTAATTATCATACATTATGCTGTTTTAAATATTGTTTTTCTTTCTTCCGTTAAAATTTATTGGAACATCACTGTTTGCGACGCAGTCTCTACGGTGAATTCTGACTTCAGTGAACTAGGTCCATTTACTTTCTGGTAATTTCCTGCTAACTTGTAAATGAATGTCATTTAATAAAAATCTTCAAGTAAAGTATTCTGGAAGCGTAGTTCAAACAAATGCGTGATGTTAAGTTTTCGAAATAAAATAGCCGTTATCGAAATATGAACGTTGTCAAACAGCCCAAAGGCATTCGGAGTTCCGCGCGGCTATTCAGAAGAGAATTCTCCGCATGTTATATCGGAAACAAATCCAATTACGTGCTCGAGGGCGTTATTACATAACTGTTTCCTGTTATCGTTTGTATTAACTATCAACTTGGGTGTATGCAGTCATATATTGAAACAACTTTTGTGCTTAACTTTTTAACAGTATATGTTCGTTTTCCATTTGAAAAAATGCAGTTTTATGTTGTTTTTAGGGAATATTTTCTATTATAAAAAACTGCGTAGAACTGTAAGTCCTGGATTGGCAGATCTTAACCGTTGTCATTGTATGGTAATGACCTAATGACAATGACAACGATGACCAAGATTTTGCACCTCGTCACAATGATGAATATAGGAGTATAAGAACTGCCGAGGTTTTCTCTAAGGGACTATTAGTACCTAAGGGGTTCTTCAAGAAAGGAGGGGCTTTCTATGATCGGAAACGGACATGTGACATCTCTATACAGTTGCAGGGGTCCATAGTCAACGGTAATCGATGCTTGTTTGCCGCCGATGTGATAAATAGAAAAGTAACTTACCCACGAGGATGGCAACCAGTTGCCACGTCTCCAGGTTGAGCTTGTGGGCGATCTCCGCTGTCTTCTCGCCTATCGTCTCTGTGGTGGCCGCGACAGTGGGCGCTTCGGTGCCGGGTGATGCTACAACAATACATTTTTTATAGTTGTTGTTTTACTTTATTTTTATACAAATTGTGTCATAAACGTTTTACGTTAAACACATTATTGCGCGTTAACCTGCACACAGAAAAGGTGCCTGTGATATTCAATTAATCATTAATCGGCTCATTTATGGTTGGAAAAGGTTGTTTACGTTTAACTTAACTTTTAAATTGTAATTTGGTACAGATTGTGGTTTGGTAATTGTAGGTACAGAAGACTCACTCCCTAACAAAACGCGTCTGTCACGATCAGCACAGATATGGCCGCTAGGTGGCGACAGCGCCACGCGCGGCTTATGGCAAATCCCAAAATTGGGGTCGAACGGATGTACTTTTAGCTACCTGTATAGGCCAAGCAATAAGAAGTTATAGAGGGAAATGCTAGGAACACAATTTTTGACTACGTAACTTTGTTTGGACTAGTTAGGAGGTGAACATATCAAAAGTCCCCGGCCGTAGCCCCGGTGCTGGGGGGTAGAGGGGGGAAAGAAGGTCTCATTTTTCGGTTTTTCACTTATATCTTGGAAATTTTGCGTCTTAGCGACATGACTACTAAGACAAACCAAAAGCTGATAAAATTTGTTACAACTTTTATTGAGTCAAGTTTTTCGATATCTTGAATAGTTTTTGAGATATCCGCTCATGAAAGTTTATTTAGGGCTTTCAATTTTATCTTGATATCTACATTAGTGACGCTGCTAGACCGTGCTTGGTATCATTTTCGTATAAATCGGGGGTGCTGAATTCAGTTTTGGTATCACATTGACACCATTCCTCAGAAAAAACATATAAACTTTAAACAAATACCTTTTTTTTAAATTCCTCTTCACGCTTAAACCGCTCAACCGATTTAATTGAAATTTGGTATACAGATATTTCGAGTCCCAAGACAGGACATAAGATACTTTTTATCTCAATAATCATCCTTTAAAGTTGTGAAATGGAGTATGGGGGGAATTCAACTTCGTCAACGAAACTGAATTCCTGAGGTTAATACTGCTCAAGGTAAGGTTTGAATTCATGTTTGGTATCACTTTCATCTAAATCACAGATGTATTCCGTCCTAAATTTCATCTAAACCGGTTCAGCGGTTATTGACTCCCCATACAAACTTCCACCCCACTTTTCACGCCCTCAAAAGATGCTTTTGGTTATAAAAACTATCCTATGTTGTGTGTCGAGATTTAAACTATTTCTATACCAAATTTCAACGAAATTGGTTCAGCGGTTTAAGCGTGAAGAGGGATTTAAAAAAATTATTTATTTTTTAATTTTGGTTTTACTTCGGAATGGTGTCAATGTGATACCATAAATGAATTCAGCACCCCCGATTTATACGAAAATGATACCAAACATGGCCTAACAGCTTCACTGACCTAGATATCAAGATAAAATTAAAATCCCTAAATAAACTTTCAAGAGCGGGTATCTCAAAAACTATTCATGATATCGAAAAACTTGACAGGATAAAACTTGTACAGCCGGGGACTTTTGATATGTTCACCTCTTAACTAGTCCAAACAAAGTTACGGAGTCAAAAATTGTGTTCCTAGCATTTCCGTCTACAACGTTTTGAGCATTCATTTCTTGACCTAGTAGCAAAGCGACGAAATCGCGCAGTGAGCCACGCCTGGTTTGGTATGGGTGTATTTACCAATTTACTTTGTGCCTGAAATTGTTTTACCATTGGGTATCTATGGGGGTTGGCGTTAGTGCCGAGGTGTAGCCGAGGTATTATGGTAATAATTACCTGTTGATCCGCCCGCCTCTTCGCCTGCTTCCTCCTCGGCATTCGGCTCTCCCGCGGCTTGCCGGCGCCATCGCCGCAGCAGTTTAATAAGCGGCGACATCCCTGCAACAACACCATAATTAAATAAATTACTCCAGTTAATCATTAGACCACTATAGTCTGTATCAAATCAAACAAATTGTACATTTTCGGGTAACTATAACTTATAACATTTATTGGTTAACCAACCAAAAAATACAAAACCGCATGGAACTGTCACAGAACGACCTGACTTTAACAAACATTATTTGATCATATAATATTTTCATCTACCGTCAATTGGCTTAGAGGGTAGATTTTGTTTACTTTTTTTTAAATACCTAAAGATACAAAGTATAGAGAAGTTCCATCATGTCGAAGGGATATCCAATGACATATAAGTTAAATAACATGTTTGTAAGTTGAGTCATACGCCATAGACCGCATTTTTATCTTTTGGCGCAGTTAATATCTGCCTTTAGTTTAACTTTGCTTTGGAGTAAAATTAGACTTACATGTTTCAAGAGTTTCAAGACCTTCTAACAAACTTGTCGCCTGTTCATTCAACAAAGCTTATAAACGACCTAACATACATAGTCAGGTAAATATGTAGGTAGTAGGTACGTAACTGCTAGCCGTAGTCGCGAAAGAAGTAAAGTTTTTTCACGTGTTAAATTGTATCTTTATGTGATTAGGTGTATTGATTTTTATGGTTAATGTCTAGACTTAAATTTGAAACGTTATGGTTGAATGGTATTAAAATGTGACTCATAGTTATATCATGTCATGTAGATGTAGGTACGAACGAGTAGTCGACTTAACTTAATTTTCGATATTAAACTGTCGTGAGACATATTATGAATTTATCTATGATTACTCTAATTATAAAATGGTGGTGCCTCTTTAACTTTTCTCACCCGTTACCATCAAGATGTCGTCTCTTTGACCTCCCCAATCCAAGTGAACGAGTCTGAACAACCGTCCGTTTAATTCCCGCTTACCCCTACCACTTGATAACTCAAGTGTTGTCAGGTAAGTCATTAAACATTACCCATTACCCTAATATTAAATTCAGGTATTTTAAGAAAGTTGCCAACTAAAACTCACATTTGCTTACACTTTTTGATATAATTACTAAAAAATCATGACATTCGGCCATCCTACTTCGTGCATGACTCCGGCGCACGAAACTCAATTTAAGGTCGAAAAGAAAATAGCTGAGAAAGCTAATTTAGAAACACTTATAAAACATTTCTTATATTCTGAAATAAATCGTACCTATTCCATGAAATTCCCCTGAGACCAAAATCCTTTTTCAGCTTCTTATAGTTGTGAGCAATAACATTAAATGTGTAAACCGTTTTAAATCAATATGTTTGAGATCGCGTCTATCATGACATTCGGCCTTCAGTTCTTTCCTTTCTTTATGTTTACTGTCAATTGAATATGGTTAGCTTTATGAGAATTTGACTTTAAATTTTCTTCTAGATCTCAAAATGAACATATTAGACACAACTTAACTTACTACAAGTATGCAATAAGTAGTTAATTATTTACTTGATGTTTACTTATCTTACAAACGCTCAACACATTTTTCATCATACAGCGATATAAGTTTATGCAACAAATAGATTTTATTCAATGAATTTGATAATCTTCAAGTAAAATATGATATTTTACCTTAAAAGTTTGAATTTTCATATTATGAACACAAACTATTTTTTTTTAAGTATTTCTCTGAAACAGACCTGACAAATAAATCAGATTTTGGTACCTCTCTAGGAAGTAACTTATTTACTTATTAATTTGGGATGTTACAATGCCCTTTATGCTTTATAGGATCAATGAGTAATGAGTACGTAAGTATGTACTAGGATACTCTGAGTGTAAATCCATATCGGTATTTCCAATTAGATACCTAAATAAAACAAAATACAAACAATTCTCAAACTTACAAAAGCGTAGCTGCTTGTTATAGTAAAAACAAAATGTCTCCATTATTTTATCGTTTATGATTTCTAACTGAAACACTATTTTCAGCTTGTACGTTACAGGTCTAAAAGCTATCTGTGTTACTTAATATAGGTACTTACATATTTTCTTTATTTTATTAGCATATAACCTTGCTAACCTGTTTCCGAATATTAAACTTAAAGCCGGCAGAAACACTTGAGACAGGTTTCAGTAGCAAAACGCAGACTTTATCAATTTTATCATGCATAATTGTAGATTTTTATTTTTGCAAATAATATGAAATAATTGCATAATGTCCAATATTGTGACGCATTTTCTAAATTTCGAAGTTTATTTGACACCAAACATATCTAATAATTTACCAGTTTATCTTGCAGATTTATTTTATTTTATTTATGGTAACAGAAATAAATCAACTGGTCGGACCAAATGGAAGATTAGCATTTTGATACCATTCGTTGCAGCCGTCTTCTAAAGATGGCAATTTTTTTTAAATCAACATAATCTTTTCAAAAAAAAAACATGTTTTTTCACACTCTTTCAGTATTACTTATCACAGCAATCATCCAAAGATAGCAGATTTTTCAAATCAATGCAGACATTTCTGACGAAACCAACCCCATTGGTGTAATTGATTTCTTCTTTCATACTAACTGAATTGATTTTAACTATCTATAGTGCATATAAAGCCATTTATGGCAATTATAATATTCAACTCTATTGACAGTATTAAAATTCAATTTGAAATAAACAATTTTATGTGACATACATTTTTAAGCGTACCGACATATGTTAAGTACCTACTCAATAACCGTTTCAATGTTATTTTATTACCTTTGTTAAGATGAACTTCAAAATGTAAATGTTCCATTAATAAATAAATGAACCATAGACACTGACACGAAATTCACTTTTTGAAAATAAAATTTTATCCTGACCCTGATACCAACAAAGCATCACAGTCGTAACTTTGAAAACGAGAGATATAGGATGGTTTAAATTTAGGGTGTCTCGATCATTGATGTATATATGTTACCCTATATATAACCCTTTTTAGATATGCTAGAACAGTTATTAACAACTACTAATGCTATCCCATCATTTAGATTAACTATTCTTCTAAACACTGTTTTAAATCGATTAACAAATCAATAATAATTAAGCAGAGTATGTTTAGAGTTAGACACTGGCATAAACTCACAATTCGCATAATTTAAAAGCAAACCAGTTACTGAAATCACGCATAGGCAATTAATGTTACCTATTTCATGTCTCTAATCAAAATCTAAGTCAAATACCTAATTCAATAATAATATCTCTTTAATTTACGACTATACATGTACTTAATTTATTAATAACTTCTTTATTTTCCATTCCCTTTAGAAAATTTTGGGTACTTGAAGTAGTAAAACATATTTTCACTCTAATAAAATACATTTTTTTTTTTCATTAACGTTAACCTTTCGATGCCACTTTCTTGAGAATCACTTAATTATTTCTATGCTTCAAACATATTATTACGTATTTAGAGGCTGTAGCTCTAAACTTCTTCACTAATTCAAGCCATTTCTACAATTTCGCATCCTATTTTCGCTTTATAACGTGATTTTTAAATGTCTTCTTCTTCAGTCGGTCCCTCAATACTGAGGATCGTGACATCATCGTAATCAAAATTGTAAATGTATATAACCCTAAATAGGTATTCTTCATATAGACGTACAAACAACTAGAACTAATAATCCTTTTGACATTGATATCTAATTTACTAGAGCTTTTTTTTTTACCATTTGGATTTTCTAGGTTTCAAAAATAAACTCGCATGAAACTTTCAACTATAGAGAAAGTACATTTTTATTCCAAAATATTTCGAGATAGCATTTAACGATACCTAAATACTATTTTGTAAGAGAGGAAATCAAGCCCAACCCCTAGATGACACCAAACTCGAACGCACCTTATCGTCATCGAGATCATCACTAATACTTACATGCAAGTCACTTGCATATAGGTAACTCTCTCAATTTGATAATCCTGCTAGCTATAAAGCTATAATCGTATCAAACTTCACAAAGATCAGAATAACCTTGTATGTATAGGTACCAAAGCTGGTGCGGAACAGATACTAAAAAAAATGTTCCTTAGGTTTCCATAGGTAGTACCACAACTTAAAAATCTTCTAAAATTCTGATTAGAAGCAACTGCATACAGTATAAGAAGAGAAAAAAAATTACATTCATTATCACTACTAATTTTGAAACGAATATTTCGTAATGTTAAAAAAAAATGTATACTTATTACTAGAGTATCGTTATAGTTTTTGAACATTTACTGCTTCATAGTTCATTAAAATGGGTTTTAAATATCTACCACTCACTTATTGCATGTATATATACTAATTTAATTTAGGTATATAATAAGTTATTGCCAATTGGGTTAGTGTGAAAAATTCTAAACCAAACAGTTTTCTGACATCAATTAGTCAACTATAGCTTCAAGAAGATCATCGTATTTAATATTAAACACAGATATTATTTTATTCAATTCATTTCATGGTCAAAATATATTCATTAGGAAAACCCGATGAGGTAAAAACCAAAATTTATATGACCACCAAATTAAAAAGTGAACATAATACCTATATATCATGTATTTTTTACCCTTAAATTTTAGTATGGCATATGGTGTTTACTTGAAAAAAAAAAAATTACATGTAATCACGACATCTTTCCTTCAAAAGGAAATCAAATAAGTTTAAATAAACTTAATAGAGATAGTAAATCAAATCACAAAATTACGAAATTTTGTTTACGTACATTCGAATTTCACCCAGTGTACTCAATCAATTCACGATTTCACGTATAAACGTTTTTAAAAATAATGACGATATAAACAATTATGAATGACATCTAAATATATCAATATCACACATATTGCCCACAAGCATAATATACTCATTAAATTTCCATCTCAAATTCAAACACACACATAAGTTCATTAAATAATTCTCAGGCACCCTGACCCCTCACTCCTATTTTAGCAGGTCAAAACCGATATCAACTTCCTTTGATGCTTTCAACGTTTCTCGTATCTCGTTTGTTCCACCTCGTACTCCAGGACATGATCATTTTAAAATAAACAGAATTCTTACACTTCCTTCTCAATACATTTATGACTTTGCAAAACACGTTAATGAAAACTTAACTACATTTCCGTTCAAAAAGATCACTCGCACAAGACAGGCTCAAAAAAAATCAACTCCGCACTCATCCTATTAGACTGACCAAGTCATCTAAATTCATGTCACATGTAGGACCAAGAATATACAATAAACTCCCAGCGGAGATAAAGAACGTGGGTAACCAAATAAATATTTTTTTAAATAAGAAAATTGCTTCTAGATTACTCTTTCTATGACATCAAAGATTTTTTTTTTTTACCTACCCAACAATTGTATGTAATTTAATTGAATAATTTAATGCATTTTAATGTTATATAAAAACTGAATAATGCCTGACATGTAATATTTAAAGTATTATGAATAAATGTCTATGTCTATGTCAACCATATAGTAAACACCCCTAGTACCTAGTAGAAATCCCGTAAAATAAGTATTTAATATCCGTTTTTAAACAATGACATCATTCAATGAAAAGTCATATGGTTGGTAAAGTTTCACTTGTCATTAACTTCTTTCCTTTCCCATACTTCTTCCCATACTGTTGTTAATGTTATTTTAATTTGTTCATTATGTTGAAACTATTTGCAGTGTCTCTTATTAACCACGTCGACATTTTAAAAGAGGAATAAAACATTAACATTTACTGCGCAACCCGATCGAAATAATACACGTATCCGTGAAATATTTAAAATACTTGAAATGTAGGTACTCAAATGTTTCATAATTGATTAATTAATTGATTGAGTTGATGATTGGTGTATATACAAAAAAAAATCTCATTTTGAGTCTCGTTAAATACTACTCATAAATTCATAGCATGGTCAGGTTTAAAAAAACGAGTTTTTACAATTCTTCATACATTTCTGCATGAACTTTTTTCTTAAATCCTTTTATCTAATTGAAATTATAAGGTATGTAGCATAACCACGTGCAATACACCATTTTCATGTCTTTACAACCGCCCAGACTCGGTCTTACATAGATTCAAAATACTTGTTATCACAAAAACACACAACAAGAGCTACCAGGATTATAATAAAAAATCTGTGGAGCTGTCGCTAGTAGGACATAAATCCGTTGCACTCTCACGATATCGATGCCTACTTTTTTTTTACCACTATAAACATTTTAACATGATCTGCATTAAACGATAAACATTAGCTTGTCAGATCCTTACATCAGTTTTTTTTTAAGTACTTTTAGGTCCGGCAGATATGCTGAACTTCATTAACATACACTCGCGCTATACTATGTATTACTTGTTCCAAACATCTCTAAATTTTCAAATCTAAATAAAAGGTCATTTTCATCAGACGCATGTAGTAGAAATGACGCACATTCGTGTCATATAAAACTTAAACTCAATGACGCCCCAACGTCAAAAAAAAAAAAAAAAAAACCAGTTCCAATGACGTCTCCACGTCATACAAAACAACATCAGTGACGCTACCACGTCACACAAATGAAATCCAGGTCACACAAATGACAAATCCATGTCACATTAATGACGCCTCCACGTCACACACAAATGACGCCAACACGTCATACACAAATGACACCTCCATGTCATACACAAATGACACCTCCATGTCATACAAATGACGCCAACACGTCATACACAAATGACACCTCCATGTCATACACAAATGACACCTCCATGTCATACACAAATGACACCTCCATGTCATACACAAATGACACCTCCATGTCATACACAAATGACACCTCCATGTCATACACAAATGACACCTCCATGTCATACATAAATGACACCTCCATGTCATACACAAATGACACCTCCATGTCATACACAAATGACACCTCCATGTCATACAAATGACGCCAACACGTCATACACAAATGACACCTCCATGTCATACACAAATGACACCTCCATGTCATACACAAATGACACCTCCATGTCATACAAATGACGCCAACACGTCATACACAAATGACACCTCCATGTCATACAAATGACGCCAACATGTCATACACAAATGACACCTCCATGTCATACACAAATGACACCTCCATGTCATACAAATGACGCCAACACGTCATACACAAATGACACCTCCATGTCATACACAAATGACACCTCCATGTCATACACAAATGACACCTCCATGTCATACAAATGACGCCAACACGTCATACACAAATGACACCTCCATGTCATACAAATGACGCCAACACGTCATACACAAATGATACCTTCATGTCATACAAATGACGCCAACACGTCATACACAAATGACTCCTCCCTGTGACCCAAGCTCATATTAACGTCGATCAAAAGTATCAGGACCCCTGTGCTATTGTTATCTTACTAATCTCATATTTATTTCATAAATACACTGCATCACACAATACTACGGTACTCATTTAAATTATAATGATTATATTGTATACATCATAAAATATTATTAGTTTGCATATGGCAAAAAAATCAAATAGGATTTAAACGAGAGGAACAAAGTACCGTTGTCACTAAAAGTTGCTGGACAAAAACTATAAATAGTTAATCAGTTTCGATAAACAAGGCTAATTCCGTCCCAATTAACCGCGATAGGATAGACAAGTCCTATGTTTTATGAAATAAATAAGACATAATTCAATAGCACAAATTTCCGATCACTGACCACCAGCACAAGTCCACACATCAATCTGTAATCATAAAATATAAAAAGATCAAAATAATAGGCATTTCAAATATGTACCTATCTACTCATAAATGTATCAATTTTCTCACGACGTTGCAATTTAAGGACAATAATTTTGATCATTTATAGATAATAGGTACATATAAAACAATAATCTGTGCTAAATAGCCATTAAATCGACGGGTACGTAACTATCAACTTATGAACTCATTCCAAAATCTAAAGACTGCCGCTTTAATACTACAATAATTATAATTTCACTGTAGGTAGATGTCGTAATAGCAACCGACTAAAATAATTGTACCATTTAAGTGATATCGAAAATTATGGTTATATTCCAAATACTTTTGCAAAGAACACGTACCTAGGTCAAATACTCTAATTATTCATCCATCTACGAGTATATAATTAAATATAGCTATTTTACCGTCGTTGGCAAAACGTAGGTTACCTGCATTCATTAAAACAAACCAAACTAAATTCAATACTTTTACAATGAATTGATGTAAAATTTTACTTTGTTGTTTGATGTTTCGCCGATTATACAACTAAGCACTCATGGATAATAAAACGACTTTATATTTTTTTTTAGCTTTAAATTATCTTGATAATTTAAAACAACACTACAAAGCAACAATGTAACAAAAGTCTAAGCTTCTTACAGCTACAAAACTGCATTCGAAACACATAAACCACTTGAGGTTCATAAAATCAATCCATTATGTAGGTACTTAGGTACCTACTATTGAAATAAAGACAACTTACGTTTTTATTCTACCGATCGAATCTTAAAATCCTATTGTGGGTTAGTGGTACGTTAACACTTCTGAAATATTATGAATTTATCTATGATTACTCTAATTATAAAATGGTGGTGCCTCTTTAACTTTTCTCACCCGTTACCATCAAGATGTCGTCTCTTTGACCTCCCCAATCCAAGTGAACGAGTCTGAACAACCGTCCGTTTAATTCCCGCTTACCCCTACCACTTGATAACTCAAGTGTTGTCAGGTAAGTCATTAAACATTACCCATTACCCTAATATTAAATTCAGGTATTTTAAGAAAGTTGCCAACTAAAACTCACATTTGCTTACACTTTTTGATATAATTACTAAAAAATCATGACAGACATATTTTAAATTGTTTATACGACAACGGTCACTCGGTACTCGGTAGGTCGGTCGGTCTCGGTCGGTCGTAGCACTCGAGCCTGAGGAAGGACCCCCGACGGGCCCGAAACATGTCGCCAATAGCGACTAAAAATTCAAGTGAGTGAAACCGTTGTCGTATAAACAATTTAATTTAATTCTATCAAATATTATGACCTACCTATAGTTATATTGTGGGGATGAATGTTGTGACTTTATTGTTAATAATAATTAGGTACTAAGTGGTGCTGGGATCGGTTAGCGTTAACGGCGCGCCAAAATGTGTGTAGGTAAGTATGCGAACGGAGTTATTGTTTTTAGGTGTCAAAATATCAGAAAATGCTTCTTAAATAAAATAAATAAATAAAAATAAATATTGGGGACATCTTACACAGATCAACCTAGCCCCAAACTAAGCAAAGCTTGTACTATGGGCGCTAGGCGACGATATACATACTTATATAGATAAATGCATACTTATATACATAGAAAACACCCATGACTCGGGAACAAATATTAGTGTTCATCACACAAATAAATGCCCTTACTGGGATTCGAACCCAGGACCATCGGCTTCACAGGCAGAGGCACTACCCATTAGGCCAGATCGGTCGTCACTAGGTCAGGTCGGTCTTAGAAGAATAGTAATGAAAAAATGGAATACACGAAATAAAACGCGTTTTTACGGGAATAGGCTGTCGGCACAAAGTGGCTAAGAACACTTCATTGACTGTGACTGCGCATATCCTGTACCACTGTGCTGGGTACCTATTATCTCATCATTAGGCCTTGTGCATCTTTACAGATGATTTAGGCAGCATCTATGACTTACATATTAACTAGCGACAGCGTCGCTCGTGGCTATATAACCCGATCCTTGAACGGCACAGTCGCCCACATTTGTGACAAATAAAAGTGCATTGAGGATCCGCAACGAGGCGACCCTCATCGGGCATCCTAACCTATTATCTAAATACACCTACTATCCACCTATTATCTAAATACATACAAAATACAATTTCGAGATGTTTAACGCCTACGGAATTAAATGTCAGTTTTGTTTGCGAAATTCGTATTCAATGCATTTAGCCATGCGGAAGGCTTTCTTTATTCGACCGGAATGGGTCGTTTGGGGTTCAGTTAACATCAGCTACTATACTATACAGAGTGCGTAGGCCAAGGGAGCTTAAATGCAAGATTAGGTTCTACTCTTCACAACGTTCGGTATTCACAAGTTTTGATATAATAAAATTCACCATTTATGCTACAATTTTTTATCAATCGATAAAATTTCCAGTCAATTCGACTAAGACAGAGTTATATTTAATCCATGATAAGTCCATAATTTATAGACCGACAAGAAATTGTAGAAATTAAAAAGTGACAACATCATAGTGGTCGTCCCGTTTTCTTAGATTGATTTGAAAGGGACGACACTACGTTGTTACCACTTTTTAATTTCTACAATTTCCTGTCGGTCTATATTAACGTCCAATACTTTTTTATAGGTTGCTTTAGATTGAAATACAGCAAACACTTGGGCACTAAAAATGTTTGGATCCATTTGGCACATTTTACGTACTAATACCTAAATTTTTTTAGTTAAATTGATCGGTTATATCTGGGCAATTTTCATTATTAGGGTAGGTATTCAGTCACGCACAATAAAAATAACTAACTCATTTGTAAGACCGAAGCTCTGAGTACAACGTTTTGTACGGAGCACTAAAATCATACTAAGCCCTGGCCATCCGGCTGACAAATTGGTCTATTTTTGAACGAAAGTGTTAAACAAGTAATTTGAAAAAAAAAAAATCATGAACCTATTTTATTATAATCCGTGGGCAGCGTTCCATCTGACGGATTCTCTGAATCGGTGCCAGATCAAGTTTATATACAGCCTTTAATGCCGCTTTTGAAGTCTTGTATAAGTGCTTTCGCGGCCTATTTGAGTGTAAGTAGCTTTGAATTTAAATGCATAAATAAATATACTTAATATGCTTACAGCTATTTTTAGTCCCTTCAACTAAAACATAATATATGTAGATACGCATAATTGAAATAAAATTAGTACACAAATATATTGATACGTTTATGTATATAGGTACGTACATTTATATATATACATAATTCGTAGACTAATACTGTCTCTGGCGTGGTGAATATACCTACCTATAGATATGCCAATAATACGGCAGTCGGGTCTAATCGGATATCGGTCTCCGGTTTAAGTGATTGGTATTTCGTAGCCAGCCGATAACACTCCAGTTAGTTTGAAACTAGCCAGATTAGTGTGGTTACATTTACTCTTAGTTGAAGTATCAATGAATGAAAAATAAAAGATTATGTTAGAGCATGTAAAATGCTTTAAAAGTTTACAAAAAAGCCCAAGTATCTGAATTATTTTACATACCGCACTATTCTTTCATAGGGAGTTGGCCGCCGAAAGTTGAAGCCGATTCTGACATGACAATTTGTTATGATTTTGATATTGTTTTGACACGACCGTGAAGACAGCATGTATCCGCTGGAGCTCACGGTGTTGGAATCAAAATTAGATTAAAACTATATCATATTATTAAAACAGAATTGGTCTCCTGTACGGTACTAAAGGACAAAATGTAATAAATACTCTTTACTTAGGCCCACTTGTGTACATAATGTTTGTAGTCAATATAGATTGCGTGGGTGTAAGGGTTGAAGATTAATAGTCCGATGTATTTATTTTTATCGGCCTTGCTTTATATAGTTACATGATTTCAGTACTCTGTAGTTTTCAGTACTTAATCGTATATGTGAGTCGAGAGGTAGGTACAGTCAACATCATCAGTATTAGCGGATCAGACTATGCGTCAAAAGTAGTATACCAGAAGGTAGAACAATAAGGGATACCGGATAAGTCTCTATATGTAGAACAATAATACAACTGTGACAGATACTTTTGGCACGTTGTTTCGTTGACTGTACGTCAATATAAATTTCATGAAATATGAAGTTATAACAATTAAAAGAGCCAAACGTAACAGAAGTAAAACGGGCTATAAATAAAAGTATTACTTAAAGTACTATTGCGAAAGATGTTAGTCCATTGAGTTTGGGTCGTTAATAAGACTTAACAAAGAAAAGGTCCATCTCGTAATACTTTCCGTGGTGACATTTGCCAGTGTTGTCGCTGTCAAAAATATCTTTTCATTTAATGTCTTATTCCCATGGAATAAGGTCTATAAAAGTAAAGCGAGATTAGCGGGTGTTATAGCAAAATGAAACCTGTTTTATACTCGTAAGGCCCTTAGAGGAAAATCTTCAACTTCTTAAGAAAGTTTTGTCGTTTTGCTCCATAAGATTCCGTAAAAGTACGATTTGGCTTTACTTGTAATGCTTAAAAAATGGAAATGAAACATCAAAGAGTATTGTTTTGACTTCTCTTGTAACTCTTTTAGTCGCACAATCCTCAATATCATTTTTATTTACGTAAATACAGACCGATTGAAAACATTTGATATAAGTATTCAGAATCATCTTGTTCTATGCTTAAAATATTGTTTCTCATTTGTATGCTTGGATGATTTCATAAACTTGTTCTTGAACATTCGTCTTGAGCTAACCTAACCTTTATCTCGTCTTGAGTTCAATCTGTATCGATTGGGTGTTTTACTTACACTGGAAGCAACAAAAAGTCGACGTTCTCAAGAAGAATGATAATAGGATCAGGCCTTTTGATCCATGTTATTTTAATTTTAAATCTGTTTTCATTGCCCCGCTCGGCATTAAGTGGGTAGATCCTAGGTAGATTTTATATACGAATATAATTAACATTTACGGTACAAAGGAACTAAGATCAATATGGTCAATACCGATAAGTGTGGCTGCGAGGTAAGTGTAGCCGTGATAAGTGCAATACTTATCAAAAATATTTATACACACGAATATAAGACAAGAGTAGAAGAAAATAAAATTATAAATAGATTAAGCTTTGTATGAAGGCGTAATTCGGAAAGGTCGCGATAAACACGTGCGAGATGCCTTCAGCTGCCTCGTTAAGAGGAAAAGGGACGGCCCCTTCTCCATACAAACGTAGTCCCCATTTTCCTGTCTGGATATTTACATTGTGGAAAATATTTTTACATAATTTGATGTATTTTAACCATAGCTGTACCCTTTTGGAATTTTGATTACCTATTGTAAAAATTAGGAGCTATAAACAGATTTCATACAATTTTTTAAATGCTAGGAGCTTTTATAATACTTAATTAAAAATACGAAAAAAAAATCTAACGCATAGCTGTGGTTGATATACAACAAATTGAAACTACCTAAGAACAGCTGTAAAAAATTAATGCAATAATGCATTTGTATTTTGTAATTGTGTCAAAATATTTTCAATAAATACTTTTATCCGGAGAGGTAAATGGGGATTACGTTTGTATGAAAAGGTGATTTCGAACGGATCCTTCACTTTCGTCTTAAGAGAGCCAATGAAAATTACTACTGAATATAAACTGTGGTTTTACGGAACATTAATTCTTGACGAGATATACGGATGTGTAATGCTAATAATCTGGTTTGACGCGTGTTGTTCCATAAAATTATAAACATTAAAGAGCCGCCCGTTTACACAGGCGCGCAGAACAAGAAAAAATATATTGCACCTCGAAAGGCGATAAATTAACGACAGAATGTCGTCATGCTAACAAAATATGACGGGTTATGTTTTAAGATATTATATAACGCGTCTATGATAACCATATTCAATACTATACTTCCTTTCAAAACGAAAATTCGTGTAATGAACTAATGAAGTGATTTAAGACAATAACTTGATTAAATTTACACATAAATGCGCACGAAACATTACATCGTGACGTCACGGTCAACGGTCAACTCACCTACTTATTATATTTCAATATGATTTATTAAATAGAACTTGTGTTTAAAAATAACTATCTGGTGCTTTATTTCATGCATGGTGTAAAATAATTTATTTTAAATACAGTATAATACCCTATTTGACATTCATGGTGGTCTAGGATTCCATTTGGTTGGGAGTAGCGTTGAAAAAATACGGGAAAATTTCAAACATTTTTCATCATTCATTCATTCATTTTTTCAAGTTTCTTTCGAAAAAACAATGCAAATATCTCTATTATTCTATATCCATAATTAGCAGATAATTAAACATTTAAAAATATTTAATAAAATAATTTCATTATATTAAAAGGGGAATTTTTGTAAGGTTCCGTACCCAAAGGGCAAAAACGGGACCCTATTACTAGGACTCCGCTGTCCGTCTGTCCGCCTGTCTGTCACTAGGCTGTATCTCATGAAATTCTTACAGATTATATATATCTGTTGCACTACTAAAAAGTACAGAACCCTCGGTGGGCGAGTCCGACTCGGTTTTTGTTAGTACCCATGTACTAATGAAATGAAACGGTATGAAATCTTCATAATTACAGGAAATAAGCCCAGAATTGGAGATAATAATGTAATCATTTACTGAATTAATGAAGTCTACTTCGGGAAATCGAACGTAGAACTTCATTTATATTCGCATTTAGAATAGATATAAGTTCATTTTCGATTCCCAAAATATTTCTTCATTTTTGCCTTACGTTATACAGTAGTATATCCGCACAATTATTTTGGATCATTTAGAAACGGTTACGAGTCTTATTGCATAACATAGTTGTAGGTGAGTTTTTATTTCGCTTGTGTAAAACAAGAGTTTAATACCGCTTACGATATTTCCATACGATTCCTCGCCCCAATCCGTACGAGAACCTAGTATCATGTAAACGGGTATTTATGTGTAAATTATTATTGTTATAACCTACGCCGTTTGTTGTTTATCCACGTTTGTCCTTTATGATTAACATTTCTGTCATATTCAATCAATAATCAGTTCCAGTAGCATAAAGCTTTTAAGGTCAGTATGGCTACATTCAAATTTGAATCTTATTTGCTGGAACGCAAATAGTTTTTACGTTGGCATGATATAAATATTCTGACAGAGGTGTAAGTAGCTGCCACTCTTATTACATAAAATAAATGTAATTTAATTTGAGCTTTATGTCATACCTAAATAATAAATGAATCTTTTACTTTGTTTATGCAGCAAGTAAATATTACATTTAGAATGTAAGTACATATTATATTTGCCTATTTGTATGTGCAGTAAACAGAAACAAAACGCACCAATAAAACCCTGAAGTAGTCAAGATGAATTTCAACGTATCGAGTATAGACTGATATAATCTTGTATGTAGGTTCGTATACTCTGTTAAG
Organism: Cydia fagiglandana; assembly: GCF_963556715.1. Classification (NCBI taxonomy): domain Eukaryota; kingdom Metazoa; phylum Arthropoda; class Insecta; order Lepidoptera; family Tortricidae; genus Cydia; species Cydia fagiglandana. Next base: position 5,252,179 of record NC_085932.1, on the reverse strand, counting down.
ACATCCATATAACGTAAAAATATAGGTGGATGTTGTCAGTATGCACAATTCCGAGGTTCAATTGTTTTAGCTTAACATGGTGTCACTGGAAACCTAATCCCGATAAGTGATGGCCTCTGAAGATTAGCAGAAACGTACCGTGACACGGAGACGGGCTCCGATCAAGACCACTGACCTTAGTTTCCGATCCTGTACCGCAACGGTCCTGTTTCTACCGATCAATTCCGTTTCGAGAAGCCACTGTTAACACGGGTTTGGTACATTTCTGTCGATTTTAGTATTCGACTGGAGGCTCCGGTCGGTACTGAAAGCAGAATGGCGGAGGTGCGCGCGCATACGATCGATGACGATGCGCGAGGCGACGGGCCAGCAAGACCTGCTAACTCGAAAACGACTTAACAGCGCACGCGCTTCATACATTATCACGCCTTTCTACGTTGAATAATATAAAGGTTCCGATCCGAGCTCGTTTCGACTTTTACGTCACTCAATGCGTACATTGAAGAGTATGTTAGCTACTGAATGGTGCTTGCTGCTGAGTCCACGCCGATCCGAGCCTAGCTTATAAACATGCGCGATCATCCGCTCTTGGTAAGGCTATAGTAAATAAAAAGATGTATGGAACGGGTATGCTAGGAAATTAAAACGGAATGAGATTTTGCTGGACGGGACGGGAAGTTCTTAATTTCTGGCTTTGTCCACGCCTCTGACGTGTTAATTGCTTGATAACAGCAATTTAGCCGCCGCTGGGTACAATTTGCTTAACGTGTGTACATGCTGAACATAAGCGTTATCACATCTAAAAACTTCTTTTTCATAAATAAAATGTTGCTACCATTTCCTCGAGGACTATAAATGGTTCTCAAGAGCAAAAGGCTGAGTCCCAAGGAATTTATCAACACACTGCCTATTTTTTTTAAACAACTGCAAAATGATTAATCTAAAAAATACCTTTCATTCGATTTGTCACACGACATATGTATTTTTCAGAACTATTTTTAAATTCGCTAACTTCCTGATATTAAAAAATCGTTTACACATGTTCGTATTTGGGTCACTTTTATACATATGTGTACAAAAATTCAATTCAATCGGTCCAGTAGTTTCGGAGCAAATTTGCCATGAAAGGCCGCAGAGAAAAACAGACTCACTCACTCATGTTTATGTAAGAATTACATTTTTCCTTTTGAATTACCTACGAAACCGAATAAAACACTGAAAAAAAATCATGTTTATTGTACGATCAAAGAATTTAATTTCCGAGCCATTTCGGACCTTGTCGAAGCATAGAATGGGTAGGAAATTAATTTATTTGACTGTATGTAGTCGGAGCTTAGTAACAGGGCACTGTTGGAATCCTAAAGAACCTTAAAGTTAGCACAGTCTATAAAACAATACAGTCATTCGACGAAGCCGTCTAGTCAGGGCAATCGTGTGGGGTGCGCGAGGCGACGGGTGGGTCGGCCGCACCCGAGCTGCATACATCGCCAATTCGCCATTGTTAGAAGCTCGGTACTACTTACCGGGTTAGCGTGTCTTATTTGAAATGATCGTTGGTGTGTAAAAGTCTGTGACAACGCAACTGTATTCTTGTTCGGCGCCGGCATTTACGCAAACATCAAATGCGTCGGTCCATAGTTACTTTTTACACTGAAGTTAGGGTCGGTTGCACCAAACTGTTACGAACGTTAAAGAGTTCGCTAAATTTTTATGTATGGAAAGTTTCATAGTAAAGGCGCGGGGCGCGCCGGCTTACGATGATCAGTCTGTCAAATGTGGTTGGTGCAACTGGCCCTTAGTAGTAGTTAGTAAGACACCGATAATATTTCCTTTTAATCTCATTAATTTATGCTCTTCACTCCTACTCCTAATTACTACGAATATCGATAATTAAATCTTACAAAACGTTTTTTACGTAAGACCCACCAGGACTTTCATAACATGTTGCCCTTGAGCTTGTATGACCTTAGGGCTTAGCGCTTTTAATTGTGAAGCTTTGTTGTTGCGGCAACCACTTAACGAACTTTTCTCGGAAGCCCTACCTAAGTACCTACATTTAAATTATATAATTAGTAAGTTAACTAACTACACTGCGAGTTTACTTTTTTCATCATTTTTGGTATTATTCAACAAGTAAAAAGTGTAGTCGCCCTTAACTACTAATTACCAGATACAAACGGATCCAACCTACATACATATGTAGTATGCTCCTATTTACCAAAATCCCTTCCTATTAGTTTGCCGTAGTCAGAAAAAATACGCTTCCTTGGCTTTCTAGCTCACCTTTTTTGCCTTAAATGGGAAAACCGTTCATTTTCCTTATTCAATCTTCCCTTTTTTGTACATTTCACGATCATCACGACTATAAATTAGATAAAATTATAAATGCTTTATAGTTAAGGGGCCCACTGATTACCAGTCCGCCTGCAGTCTCTGGCCTTATCGGACGACCTGCCGTCCTAGACCAATAACGTCCACAAACATAAGCGATTATTGCCGGCCGGCAATGGTCTGCTGCCACCTCTGCGACTACAGACGAGTCGTCATTTTCCCACCGTACGGCCGCCTGCCGGCAATAGTCTGATATAATTTTGACAGATCCCTACAAATTGACAGTTCGCCGGACGATGTTAGCCTGTCAGTTAACCGCAGCAGGCCACACATTAACAGTTCTATTTCAGATTTTGGACTGACGGCTATTCGAGGACTACGGCTCGTCGATTCCGGTCAGCGTCGACAGATATCTGCCGGACAGTCCGTGGCCTGCAGGCCAATTTACACACACATTATCAGATAGCCGGCGGGTGGCCTGTTGGCCGTCATCTGTTGTCAGTCGAGAGCCTTCAGTTTCGTGTTTTTCAACTAGTTTAATTTTTTCCTCAAAATGGACTGTCGACGTCAAAGATAATGTTTACACTTTTGGACCTTATTCCTTTGTAATAAGGCAAAAAATGTAAACCTATATTTTACTACTACAGTGAAACCTGGTTAATTGGTTACTTGGATAAATGGAAAACCTCAATAGTTGCAACCAAAGCTCTGGTTCTGGTCCTTTGGAACCAAAGGTCCTCTATAATTGAAATTATGAAACTTTTTTAGTTATTTTATTAGTTACATGAAATTTGATTATGATGTTTTTCTTATGTTTGCCTCCGTAATTAAACAGATTGCATAAAGTAGTTACCTACTCTATAATTGTAACAGTCCCATTGTTTGGTCCTATTTATTATTTCTACTAGTAAAATAGGATGTACTTTAAATATTTATTTATTTCATTATTTTATACTTTATTGCACAAAACAAGTTAAAGGTACAAAAGGAGGACTTAATGTTTTAAGTTATTCTTTACCAGTCAATTACTGGCCCAACCAGAAACTATTTTACAAGCTTTTATTACCTGACTTTCAAATCTGAGAAGGACGAAAGTTATCAATTACGCGAAACTCTGCGTAGGGGGCGCCAGACCGTTACAGAAACGAAATACTACCAGAAAAAGGTGACGAAGTGGATTACTATATCTGGTGATGTACGTAATTTTTTTGTTTGATTTCTTGTAAATTATAAAAATCTATTACAAGGTATCAAACAAAAAAATCACTCGTAAACCGCCCAAGTGGACCTGATATTATGTAGAAAAGGTTTTAAAGAGTAGAATGAATAAAACAAAAACATAACAGTAAAGTATTTTAATTTCTTTCAATTTGGTATACAAAGATAGCACCTAAATAAGAGCCGGTGTAAGTAAAAGTAGGTTGAATCCACCGCTTGCAGCTTCTAACTCCATATCCTTTTTTTGTAATAATAGTCACATAGTAGGAGAATTGCAGGTAGGTAATATCGCCACGCCACGCTCTGTAACGCCGAACACAGTTTGCTCCAGATATTCTTTTAACTTAAAACGGAATGAATTAATGTTGTCATAATTCGGATCCAACTTGTAGCTGAAGAATTTCAGGCATAGATCTTATCTCTTGTCTAAGCAGGTACTTCGGTTAGGTTAGGTGAGGTATCTCCATACTTGCGCTAGTGTTCCTACCACGTGTCTTTATAGCGTACTTTATAGAATCAAATCGCACAATTTTTGCAGAATGTCAGTCATGAAAAAAATCAGAATTGTGATATTATGTTTTCGATTTTCTTATAAAGGTATTTTTCATAGCTAGTCTTTTCATTGCAAGCTGCCGTGAACGCCAACGATGGTATACCTCCCGGCGTTATCTTGAGAACTATTAAAATTTTAACCAGTGTTTTAGGTAATATTGGGAGGCTAATTTCCCTATTTGAATCTTTGAATGCTTGCTCCTTTTTTTCTCGGTTACACTTCCAGCAATCAATAATCATGTCTGTATTTTCGAATATATAAGCCACGCAAATACAATATGTCACATTTAAAATTAATAGAGAAAAAATAAGGTTTATGTTATAATTCTCTTTACGACATTTATTTTTGACTGACAGTAAACAACAGTTGCGAGGTAACAACATGATAAATAAAGAAAAGTCTTGACAAACTAGATACATGCAACCTTCGCATTGTTGTATTCAGGCCTTAAAATTGTATAAATTTTATACTGACATCTGGTGACGTAGTTTGCACATTCGGAATAATTTTATTTCAATTTGACAGAAGCCCTACCGTATTTAAGATTAATAAGGTCTACTGGCCGTAAATTGTGTATGAAATTACAAGCAAATATCAGCCTCAAAGAATTAAGTATTGGATCCGTGATGTTCGAAGACAAAAAGTCGTATACTTATATTGCTTATTAGGGACTATGAACTCTTAAGTATTAGGAATAAAATAGAATTTACTAATGCTGTTACGTGTGTCGATCGCCGGCCGGCTACCTCATGATGTGTGTTTGACTGGACTCGAGGCCACGGACTGTCCGGCGGATATCTGTCGGCGCTGACTGGAATCGTCAGGCGGCCACACACGATCAGTTCGTGTAAGTCGTCAGGCCGAAAACTGACAGAAAACTGTTAGTGTGTGGCCTTTTGCGGTCAACTGACAGGCTGATATCGTCCGGCGGACTGGTAATCAGTGGGCCCCTTTAAATGTGCCCACAGGAGTAAGGTGATGTTTTTTTATTGATTTAGATAGTTGGTTCATAAATTTTATAAAGACGATGGATTTAGAATCTGTGCGGAAAGAAATGAGTCGTGGAATGTAAGGGAACTCATACATTGTACAACCCTTTCCGCACAGACTCTAATAGGTACTTACATTTTTATTATATTAAAAATTACGGCATTTACACCTTTGAGTGCTGGTCAATAAAAATAATTCTGATAGAGATCTAGTTTTACCAGAAAGCTAGTTTTAAGCCCATACCAAAAAGTACATCATACCCGTAAGCGGGCGTTTTAGCTTAATCTCTACTGCCCCAGACGGGGCACGGGCCGCGTTTCAATCGAACGGGCGAGTTGACTGCTCAGAAGGCTCAGAATCACCGGCCCGGCCAACCATTTTTAAGGGGCCCACTAACAGTCCGCCGGACGGTATCGGCCTGTCAGTTGTTCGGAACGGTCAAAATTTTGTTCTAACTGATAGGCAGTCCGGCGGACTGTTAATCAGTGGGCCCCTTTAATCGGTAAGTTTGGATGTACATACTCGTATATGGGAAGTTAACTACTTCTGAGTTACGTCAGTCAGTCTGACGTAGATTGTTCGTGCAATCCTCACTATAAACGCTCGGGAGTTTCAAACTTGGCGGTGACTTGGTTCTAGTTCGCTTACTGGATTGGTCTGCACTTGTGCTATGGGAATACACGGATGAATCAGGTCGTGGTCTCACGGTATTTATGGCCACTTCGGGATGCTGGAGACACGTTTGCCCTCAATCTCGACCAGATCAGACTATTCATAACTAGAAATACAAAGTTTTTTTATTATTTTGTGTATGCTGAACACTTGTATAACGGACCTAAATTTGAAACTCGCGAAATAAATTTTACTGTCTCATAGACAACATCGTACTCTGGTTGAATTTCGGTGGGTCCATAGTCCCAAAGATACATTGACTGACTAAGATGTGTAAAATCTAAGACAATTTCGTGCTTCGAATTTGACAACTAAATGAGATGGCGCAATAGTGGGAGATGGGATGGGCTAGTTGAAGACATCCAGATCGAATAACTTGTTGTACTTGTATTACAAACATACTAGCCTCTCCTCCCTCAGGCAGGGGCGCGTTTACCTTGCGAATATGGCGTGATAAACGACGTAAACAATTATTTTAATTAGTACCGATGTTAAGGTAAACATAGATAACTAATTGCAAACGTAGAGCCACGTTTGCAAGGACACGTTTGTGAGTCCCACGGCGCAATTATAAGGAAAGTAACATGCTACTGTTTACCTACTCATTAACTCTTGTGCCATCCATAAAACTCCTACAAGCTGTATTCTGATTTTATACACTAACTCCGTTGGCTGAGCAACCCAAAATGAAACTTGGCCACCAACGCAAGACAGCGCCACTTTTCTCGGTCCTGTGCGATGCGCCAATTATTGTTGACTCGAAGTTCGCGCAGATCCGCCTCCACCATGTCGCACCAGCGATATTACCATACATAACCAGTACCAGGGCTCGGAAACCGTTCTCAACGCTCAAACCGGTTTCGTTCATTTGCCCGGGAACGAAATGGATTTCGTTTCCGTTTGCGGTTACCGGTTAAAGAACTGTTCTTTTGAAATAACGGTTTACACCAATTACGTTCTCGTTTCGTTCTTGAGGAACGAAATAAACCGGTTAAATTGAAAACGTCGCAGCAAGATAAAATGAGTATTATTATTTGTAACCGGACCAACCGGAACCAGAATATCAGTGCTTTCCTCGAAAAAGCGAAGCGTATCGCTGCGTAGGAATCATTTTGCGTCCTACAGTACGCTGTGTGCGCCGAAATATGTTTTTTTTGTTTATTGTTTTTTTATTACTTTTCTACTTATTAATTAATTAGTGTATGTTTGTTACATGTTTTTTCCTGTTTGTTAATAAATAGTTTCCGATGTTTTATTTTATAATTTCAATTTAATATTTTTTTTATAGCAGCTTTAGAATGATTATAGAAGAAGGTATTATTAATTATTTATATTATTTATTAAAACCAACCAATTATTTATTTATACTAGAAAACGAATCAGTTTTATATTTGCCACCATCAATTAGCCCATCTGCTTGAAAATTAAAAAAAAACCGGCCAAGTGCGAGTCAGACTCGCGTTGAAAGGGTTCCGTTCGTACATTAGAAATGTAACATTACACAATTTTTAACAATGTATTTTTATGTGAAACGTGAGTGAAAAACCCGTAGGGTCGGATCAAAAACGAAGTAATTAAGTCCGACTCACGCTTGACTGCACATTTCTAAAATGTGTATCCTAAAATTATAAATTTTCACAATGAGCTCTTTTATTTAATACATATCGACGCCCGAAAGCAAACACGTAGTAATCCACAGAAGGTCAAAAAAATTTTTATTGCATTTTTGGAATCTCCAATTTTTTCTGCGTCGATAGGTCGAATCCACGTGCCAATACGATGAATAATGGGGAAAATAGGAACACAAAAAGTTCTCGTTTTTCTTGAAATGTACTCAGCAAACACGCAGTAAATAGCAAAAAAACTCAATAATTTAAATCATTTTTTCATTTTTAATTCCATATAATTTATACTTTTGTCATTTACAACCTCCGTTGGTCTGACGCAAGTGTAGGTTACTACGTGTTTGCCGCTCATGAATGTGAATGTCTTGCAGTTACGCTATTTGGTGGGAAATAAAATAATGTTTAGTCGAGTAGTGGTTTAACACAAATTCACACACTATTAAAATATGAGAGACATGTCTTTTACTACGTTTACAAGGATCAAGTAAAACTAACCACATAATAATTACTTCACTGTTGTAGGGTGTAAGGTTTAAACTTCTGCGCCTTATCGTTTTAACGCGGCTATCGCGGCCATTACTTGAACGTTTGCGCCGTTGCTCAGTGTGGTTCGGGGGGTGAAAGTGAGTCGACGTGTTTGTAATCAAGTAAAATATTACGGAGATTTTGGATAAAGTGATTATTTTTATTTAAGAAAGGAAGTTTTTTTTTCTATTGTAAGCATGTAAAATTGCAATATTTACGGTGTGTGTATCGATTTTATGGTTTTATGAGACTTAAATAAAATTTGGTCTTATGGTATCTGATGAAAGTTTGTTTTGTCTAAAGTGGAATTTTATTTTATAAGAGGATGTAGAAACCACTTTTTTAATCAAACGTCGTTGTTATACTTGGTTAGATTTTGATCTCCCATTACGTTATGTCTTTTCCAAAGTGGACTTCTTATTTTTTAGTTGGTTCTACAATAACATTATAAGATTTAATTATGTTCTAGAAAATTAAACAAAAGTTATGTGTTTTGTTTGGTCTTAAGAATGCTTATATTGATTTTAATAGTTCAAATCATCATAATAGATGTGTTATGTTCGTTTAGGAATCCCGAAAACATCTTCACATTTTATAAGTATACATTAGAAATGTCGTGCAGTTTACTTTAAGATGCCATTAAAGTCATTTAAGGGTTTGGTAAAATTGTTGGCAATACATTTAATGCATTCTAAATTGCTTACAAAAAGAAAAAAATACTGTTACAGCATTTTGTTCACCCAAAATTTCTAAACCACAACGTTTACGACTTTATTACGGATATTCAGGAGGATTCCGCGTTTTTTCTATCCATACAAATTTTAAGGAAATGCTATCCCATACATTTGGTACTGGCATTTACTACGAGTTTGCGCACTGTGTAAAAAAGATCAAAACGTAGTAACCCACAAAATATGGTCTTGTAACAACTTGCGGCTAAATTTATTTAAATGAATTTTTCAAAAGAAGTTTGAGTGTTTCATCCAATTTTGAGTTAGTTATGTTAATAAACAACGTAGTTATGATTTTTTTTCAAAACTCGAATAGTTTTTCGTCTCTGGTGAACAATTTGGTTTTTGTGGGTTACTACGTGTTTGCTTTCGGACGTCGATATCAACACGATTTAGTTTGAACTTTTTTATTTTTTAATTTTCTCATTGACCCCCTAAAAGTGGCCCCATGTTTAAAATTCGTTTGTTTACGGTACATGTCCGTCTTTGGGTCACAAAATGATCTTCCATTTTTCTTTTCAATGGAACGTCTGGAATTTATAATATAAATCTATCCTAATTGGTCATATAAAAGGATTAACAAAATTCAAAATGAATATCTATAGACAATAAATAATTTGCACGCCAGCGTGTCAGCATTGTTTGCTTAATGACGTCCACCAACATTTAATATTCTTTTTTATTTGCATACAAAATGCAAGGAGGAGAGGAGGAGAAGCTGCTAATACAATTCAGAGCGTTATATCCTTTCAGACTAGGATTATCAAAAAAAATGTGTACCCACTTATTTTACTTACAGTTGTCAGAATCGAAATTATCGGTCTCTTCTTCATTGAAAAATGGTTAACTGTCCGGAACATATTTACAACTTTGTGAATCCGTTTTAAATGTAACAAAGCACCACCAACACCAACAGTCAAAACTCACACGCCCAAAAAGTATAAAAAATAAACAATTCAGTCAGCAAGCAGCACCGTCAAGTGAACATCGAGATCGAGTACTTAGAGCGGGTAGCCGGGTAATGTATTAATATTGTAGACGGCTGAGATTAACCGGTATTACTTATATCGTTCCTCGAGAACGAAAACATTTCGTTCTCTCAACTAACCGGTTAGAAGAGAGAACTAAATTTTAAAGTTCGCGTTCCATCAATTAACCGGTTTATTAATGAACGAAATAATATAACGGTTTATGAACGATATTAACCGGTATATCAATACCGGTTCCGAGCCCTGACCAGTACACTCTTGGGCGGCGCCACCCGCTGCTGGCGGAGGGCACCGCGCGCACGCGGGCGCACGTGCAGGCGCCGGTCGCGCGCGCGCTCGCTCTGCTCAACTCCGTGCTCGAGGCACACCCGGAGTGTGATTTGTTTGTAAGTGCAATTGGACGACTGATGATTGAGTGTAAGAGAGTGATAGAGCGAGAGATGCCTATAAGTAGTATTATATAATGTTATGTAAATACTTGTGTACCCTATGTATAAGTATTACTGTCTCCCAATTTGTGCCGCTGTGGCTTTAGCTCTGCTGTTAAGGTACAATTGTCAACTTAAATAATAAACAATTACCTGACGTCCGATAGGACATCTTCCTACTGGGTGGCCCAGGTATGCTCTTTTCACGATCCGATCTTCCTCCATTCTCTCAAGGTGGCCCAACCAACGGAGTCTGTGAGCTCTATTCTGATTTTACAATATTTGTTAAAATCTGGATTTAGTTATGATACAATGTATAAAATTTATTCAATTTTACATATTATGTATGTATAAAACTTATGATGATACTACCTTGACACCTTACGGTTAATGCGTGCAATCAGCGTAAGCAATCGTCAAGGTCGAATCATTGTAAGATCAAATTGATTAAATTACACATTCTACTCGTAAATTAGTGTAGTAAATGAAGCAAGTTGTTGTATGGTGACCCATGCATTAATTTCTCAGTTGATGAAATTTTGCTTGGTTATTGTATAGTATGAGCCGAAACTAACATACAAATATCCAAAAAAAAACACTCCTAAGTTAGGTATTTATACGTAAAAATACAAATCTGTTTATATATTGAACCGAGTAATTCCTCAGTCCAAAATTATATTACTAAATAAGTTATTTGTATCAGTATGTGATACTAGAAAAAAATCTAAAACTTTTGTCAAACATGAGAATATTTTTTTTATGATAATTCCTTTTTTGACTCTCATTTTCATCGGCAAATTGCTCTGCCATTTTTTCCTTCTTATATGATCTTAGAATATAATTTGGCGTAGTGGGTAAGAAAATCCAAAACAAAATGCATATCCAAGTTTATGTATTTGAGAACTATTAAAAACTGAAAGTGGAAAATTTCTCAGCCTGATTTCTTTTTAAATATATACTTATGTAGTCACGTATATACTTATATCCAAAATATCCAAAAGAAATATCATCCCTTGTACACCCCGCTCCCTATACACTGCTCCCGATATGTTTAGTTTTTAATACGCTCTTTATTTTTTTGGATGTTTTATAGTTGAATGGGAAGAAAACTGTGAACTTAATTCAATAAATAAAATGGATAGAGAAATTTTCCACAGCGAGTAAAAAGACAATTTCTGAAAAAAAGTATAGTTACATGGTAACTTTTTTAGATTTTCAATTTGTAGGTATAAATCGGCAATAAAATGGCATTCCAGTGAAAAAATAAGACTGAGCAATTTTCCGGTCCAAGCCACGCCAAAAAAATATATTTTGTTAACATTGGTATTTCTGCGGGGATATTTTTTTTGATATTTCATATATTGTTGCAATACGTTACATGATTATGTCCGGAGAAGAAAGTTTAAACGGAGCATTTTTCCGTGAAAAGATATTAACCATTTAAGACTTTAGGCATTTACTTAAATCCTATTATTATTATTCTTTGGAAATTTATACAATACTTTTTATTTATTGATACTTTATCATGCTGTAAAGTTTTTTCTGGCTGAGGAATTATTGCGGGGTACACTACCTTTATTTACTACACTAAATAGCGTTCGATATGTTAACATCAATAGGTATTTATTTAATGTGACGTTTACATACTAAATGTCGCTTTTAGGCTGCCTTTCCACTGATGCCGAGATAACTGTGTTTGGGGTCTTTAGAATTGTCTTGATGAGTATTAATTGCCTGTGGAGAGAAAAGTACAGTCAGCGATAAAAGCTTGTAACAATAATAAAATTGTTGCCAAAAACTTATTGATTTATAAGTTTTATTTAATCAGGCCTATTCGGATTTCGAGATAATCACAAGGTCTAGAGATGATTTAGAGATCAACTAGATCTACATTAGATATCGACTAGATGTGACTTGGATATCTAAGCCATAACTTGTCGAAATCGTTCAAGAGGACCTCCAGAATCGCGGAAACGTCAAATTTGACATATCTATCTTACAAATATCTTTAAATTATCCATATCGTAACTTGTTGAAGTCTAGTAGAAATCTAATTAATTTTCCGAATCGAGCCGAATGCTAGTTGTTGACTGCGGTAAAAGATTTGCATCACTTGCATGAGTTACATGTAGCATATCCTCGTAGCGCTACGTCGTAGCCGCTACCTAGTGATGTAACTACAATATTATGCAATTTCATAAATGTACTAAGGTTAATAATTCCCCGCAATTTGCGAATTTAGGTTTTCGCGGTAGGCTCCCTGTTCCGTCTTGACCAGGACTATCAAGTAATATTATATTTTTACGGTTACGTAAGTACTTCAAATGGAAATAAACTTTACCCTTCCTCATACTCACTCGTGCGTCTATCTGTCCGTCTGTCACAACCTATTTGCTTCGAAACTACGGGTTGAAAAAAAAAATGCAAACTGTATCGTGCTATCGTGTGTGATATATATTAAAGGAAAGGGCTCATTTTGATAATATCAAATAAGTATATTGTTTTTATAATTTATTAAAAAAATGTACGATAAGGAACCCTTGAGGCGCGAGTTTGACTTGTAGTACTTGGCCAGGTTTTGGTCATAATGTAGCTGTAGTATATAGATTACCTATAAATTATTATATACCTACTTACAAGTTCGAGTGTAAAATCGTTCTTTTGAAACAACTACTTATTGAGATTCTAACTAAAATAAAATATCATATGTGTTTTGCATAATAAACATAATATATGTATTATATTGTGTTGTGTGACATAAAAGGGATCATTTGTCACCTTCACGTGCCTTTTTATACCTTCCCACATCCAACTCAAGACATATTTGAAATGAAAAGTGCTGACCTTTGCCTTTTGGACGGGTATTTATAAAACATACAAAGGCAAAATTCGTAGAAGATCCGTTTCCCTGTGGTTTCCCTTTTATACTTTGTCATCAAGTTGTTTAATTTTGTGTTTTCTAGTGGTACCTACTCAATATAAATAAGATTTAACTTTTAAAATAATAGTTAAATGTTAATTGTCGATTCATTTGTATTTTTTTTATTTGGAATACATTTAAATTAATAAGCATTTTTCTTTGCAATTAAATATTGAGGTCATCGCCATCTCCTAAATCGACTTTGGAAGTAATAATAGAATAGGTACATTTTAATTGAATATATATTTCCTTAAAAATAAACGTTTGTATGGTTAATTAACCTAGTTTCATTGCTACTAGCTTTGAACATAGTAACTATTATCGGGAGTTATTTTATTAGACTTAGTTATTACTGAGCTCAGTATTAGGGGTTACCATGAAAGAAGGAACAAAAAAGTTTCTGAAAAGATCCTGGAAAGTGTGTAACGAAATACCTTATTTTTTACAGTAGATAAGTATTTAATAAAGATGAATAGAAAACACCATACGGCATACATGTATTTAATTCTGTCATAGTAGAATTAGTAAATATATTTTAAAGTAGGTAAGTAAATATATATTATGCAGCCGGCGTAGCCAAGGTTACAATCGCTATCGCTTCGACAACGAAAAGTATAATGTCTCTCTATCACTCATCTATATTAGTGCGACAGTGACAGTTGCGTTTCGATCGCTACGGAGCGTAAGCGATCTGCATCTTGGCTACGCGGCCTGATTTCTACTCAATACATTTTATCATTGTTCATTGGAAAAGCCCTTTTATTTGAAAAAGGACTATTGTACGGACAATATACAACAACAACGGCAACGGTGCCGAAAGAACATAACAAAGGACTTATTCCATAAATTTCCCCAAAAAACATTAAACTACTTACTTAGAGCAAAAAATGCCCATTATTATATTAACTCTTTGTTCGGGGTGGAAGTAGACATAGTAGTAAAGGCTCCGTCACCCAGGCTCGTTTTGCGGGCGGAGCGTGAGTGGGGCGCGCCGCTTTTACATACTTATAAAACGCTCACAACGCGCTCACGCCCCGTCTGGAGAACGCGCCCGTGTGACGGAACCTTAAAAGGTTACTTGGTTAAAGGACATAGCGTAGATTCATCATCATCATTCGACGCAGACCAAGTTGTGGCCAGAATCTAGTAATATTATTAATGCAAAAATATCTCTGTCTGTTTAAACTGCTGAGCCGATTTAGATGAATTTTAGTATGAAATACGATTTAGATGAAATAGTTTGAGGCCCGGGGAACAAACATGTAGTTTTCCACAGGGTAGTTTTTCCACGCAAATGAAGTCGCGGGCAAAAGTTAGTATGAACATAAGAAAATGTTAAAGATTGTCAAAGATCAATAGGGCTACCGACGAATCTCAAACGCTCGCTGAACTCGTTTGATGCTCTTAACTTAAGAGAGGACTTATACGTACTTGTAAAATATTACAGGACGTCGGTGCTCGAAAATAAGTAGGGTCTAATATTGTAGACGTTTCGTTTCGACACGTCACACGTCAAAGTCGTTCAAGCCGTCTGGGTTATTATAGGGTTTGCAAAGAGAAAGACCAACATATCCTCGTATACACACACACACACACACACTTCAGTTTTCGTTCCTTTGCCAACAGTTCGGTTATTTCGTTGGTTGAACTAACACTCTAACCGCTACTTGCACCATCCCACTAACCCAGGGTTGACCGGTTAAACCCGGCGTTAGCATGGTTAACAGTACAATTTGACACTGGGTTAACGGCTCAACCGGTTAACCCTGGGTTAGTAGAATGGTGCAAGTGGCGCTTAATTAATATTGTTTACTTTAATTTATGTTGTGGTTTAATTTATGTTTGTCGTTAATTTTCATATGTTATGATTAGTAACCGTTCTGCCAGAAAGGGCGGCTTTAAAACTTTACAAAATGCAGATCCTTTGTTTTGATATAATTTGTATCTAGGGCTCGCCCGCAGCAATATATAAGTGCAAGCGTGAGATGTCAAAACGAGATCAAATTGAAATTTATCTGTAAGTTTCGAATGCCGCTCCCGAGCAAGCTTAGCTTTGTCATCATTAAGGTTTGCACGTGTTGATGTGTTATTACGAAGCTTAAGCTTCGTTAACCTTTGGTTCTCAAACGGATCCATTGCCTTTATATAATATAGGTACTATGTAGGAAAGTCCTTCGTCGGGTCCCTTTAGGGATGTTCATGAACGTGTCTGGACCAATTATACGTATGTAACCTAAATTCGTAATGATTATAATACTGCTGAGGTTCCTTGCGCTTTTACTGATTGTCAGTCGGATCCCTTTGTTAGAAATAATTATTGAAAGTTATAATGTAACGATTGTCAGATTATCATTAGTCATAATTCTGAATCCGTTATCCTTTTCAGGATTTTCGTAAGTTTATCCTACAGATAATTAGGTTAGGTTTGTTTCATGGCAATCCCGAAAAATTACGCGTTTCTGAGAGAAACCAAATGATGACTAATGAAAATGCGGACAAACAATACATTATGACTTAAGACTTTAAGGGAAACAATAGAGACCCATTGTAAGTCCATATTGTTTTCTTGCTCCACGTTGTGGTCGGACGGATCCCACTGATTAACAGTCCGCCGGACGCACGCCGGACGGTATCGTATCGGTACGGTATCGGTTCGTTCGGAACTGTCAAAATTTTGTTCTGACTGACAGGCTTATACCGTCCGGCGGACTGTTAATCAGTTATTACTACGTTGCATTCCTGTTCTGGTCTCCTTAAATTCGAGTTTGTATTTTTTTGATTCGGGTACCGAGGATAATTTAAGCAAGTAAAAAGTGTCGTCTTTCAAAAGTGAAGTGCAATAATATCTATTTATAGAATGTCCCAGAATGTCTCAGGAGGCCTCGCCGTGGTGTCGCCTACGTCCCACGCGCCAGACGCCTTAGTCCTATAATCCTAGCACACAGCGGACCCACTCTACTGAACCAGCGTAACTGAGACCTATAGTTCGTTTTTTTACACGACTGCCCAAACAAAAAGAGTGTATTGTTTTCAGCGTTCATGTTTGTATGTATATATGTATGTGAGTTTCTTTATTCCACCATAACTTCTGAATGCCTTAACCGATTTAGATGTATGATACATCATTAGAATCCTTACGTCATCCCGACTAACATAGGCTATGTGACGTTATTATAAAACCAATATGGCGGACGTAATACACAAAATTGCGTCACGTTTAGAAAAAAAAATCTTGCAATCCTATCGAGTGGGGTCTCAAAATGAAGAGCCTTGAAAGACGATTTAAAATATATATGCAGCATACGCGTTTAAGTCTTATTTTGGTTAAATAAGGATTTACAAAATGTGCTAAGAAAAATAAATCCTTCTATCTAATTTAGTGAGCTATCAAATGAAAGGGTATTGACTGCTGATCATAAAAATATATACAAATCATCTATATGATTTGTATATATTTTTATAAGGTAAAAGGAACTAAACACAAACATGTTCTAAATCGCCCTATTGAAACCTAAACCTGTGAACTTCGATTTAAGCGATAGGGTTTGAATAATTTATGGCTTATTGCATTCTTATATTTCCTGTGAATAAAATTGTACTTGACTACTAATTCAACCCGACTGTAAAAAAAAACAGATTTTGATTTAACACGTGCGTAGGTAGGTAGGTACATACCAACCTCAATCATTTCTTCTTAACTTTAGTACTAAAATAATTTTCATAATAGTAAGAAGTATTTAAGTGACAATGATTATATATATTATGTCTTTCTATACTTGTATAGGTCGACTGTAACAATAGAAGTGTATTGTCATTCTATGTCTGAACACCAAATTAAAGGCGCACCAAAGGTAAACTTCGCGTAGGGCCGAAAGCCCGAAGTGTCCAAAAGAGGTGTACCAACGTTTAGTATAATATTGTACGCTTACCAAAGCCGAGTGCCTTCGGCGCCCTCATACTCAAAACGTAGGGCGTGGCCCGACGTACGTTGCGCGCTGTACGCTTACCAATCCCGGGCGCCTCCAGCACCCTCATACTAAGAGTGTCGGGCGTAGGTAGTCCGACGTACGTGGCGCGCTGTATGTGTTCGTAAACCGGGCGCCCTCGGCGCCCTCATACTTAAAGCGTCGGGCGTAGCCCGACCTACGTGGCGCGCCGGACGCGTTCCAAAGCCGGGCGCCTTCATACTTAAATCGTCGGGCGTAGCCCGACCTACGTGGCGCGCCGTAGGCGTTGCAAAACCGGGCGCCTTCGGCGCCCTCATACTAAGAGTGTCGGGCGTAGGTAGCCCGATGTACGTGGAGCACTGTATGCGTTCCATAACCGGGTGCCTTCGGTGCCCTCATATTTAAAGCGTCGGGCGTAGCCCGACGTATGTGGCGCGCTGTATGTGTTCCAAAACCGGGCGCCTTCGGCGCCCTCATACTTAAAGCGTCGGGCGTAGCCCGACCTACGTGGCGCGCCGTACGCGTTGCAAAACCGGGCGCCGAACATACTAAGAGTGTCGGGCGTAGATAGCCTGACGTACGTGGCGCGCTGCACGCGGTTCAAAGCCAGGTGCCTTCGACTTTCTCATACTAAAAGAGTCGAACGTAGCCCAACGTACGTGGCGCGCTGCACGCGGTCCAAAATTATGAGTCTTTATTGTGGATCTTCAAACCCTCATGGCCATTATAATTAAAAATTTCTACTTCTTTCTAAGAAGTTATATTTAAAAATGTCGAATATCCCAAATTGTGAACACATCCACATATTGTCCACAGAAAAGAAGCCCGGACGTATTCCGGAACGGTGAGCTTAATTAAAAGGTCCCAGTTCCAGAAGCTAATATCCACATAAAAAAAACTTCGTGGACAAACTAAATGGCCGGGGGAAATCTATATACCTACCTTAAATCATAGTTTAATACTTAGTTTTTTCACTAAAATGTTTAAAATAAAATAATTAATTAAAAACATTCACAGTAAATACTAAGGGTTATGCTCATTTACGACCGTGAATGTAGGTACGTGTACATTTAATTTCTATTGCAGTCGGGGGACCTTTTGAATGAGATGCACTTAGGCACACCAAGGTCCCCCGATTGTAATTGAAATTAAATGTACACGTACCTACATTCACGGTCGTAAATGAGCATAACCCTTAGTATTTACTGTGAATGACCGTGAGAGTATATTTACATTCCAATTTAGATTCATTAAAGTTATGTAACTAACATATGAACATTATTTTTAGCTTTTCAGTTCGCTTTAAAATGCAGCAGTCGTGTTTTTAATTTTTTAATTAATTATTTTTAGCATTAGAAAGAACTGCGCAGAAGTAAGCTTGTGGTTTAAAATCCGGCAGTTATAGCGGTAATAATTTGAAGTAAATTATATGTATTGACCATGCTACATTAGATCATTCAATAATTATTAACAATTAAGGAGCCTGATAAAAACTGTACGCTTGCTTCTGTGGAGTTCTTTCTAATGCTAAAAAAACGAACTATAAAGGGTGGGCCAGATGTCCTTCTGACAATGGTCGGAGGTCGTATATACGGTTGAAAGCCAGTAAGGTTACCTTGAAGTGTTGTTGGCGACCGTTTGTTTTTGAGCCGAGGAACCGGGAGAGTGTGCGTCGCGTCGTCCGTTAATAGTATTCAAAATTGCGAAATTTCCACGTTGTTAGTTTTCGGGAAATTCTCATGTGTTTGTATGGGGATCGAACTTTTCCGTTTCTAAAATGAAAGCTTCCTAAAATCCTTCGAATTCCTTCATAACCGGTTCGGTCCATGATGTCTAATTTCCTAAATGTCTGTTTCCACGAATGTCTATTTCCCTGATTGTCTATTTTCAGGTATGTCTATTTTCCTGATCATCTCGTTCCACGAGTGAGTGTCTATTTCCCCGAATGTCTAGTTCCAATGCCAATAGGTACAATAATGATTTTGTACTTAATCTTTGTGATAGGGACCATACAAATATTGTATCGCAGACGGTAGCTCGTCAAGCGTTGGCAATAACATCAGCTGTACCTATCGCGTTCCTTAATAACTATGAACACTGAGCATGTCATAAACAACGCCTCAAAATTAATGATAGTATGAAAACTGAAACTTATATTATCGTACCGTCTATTATTACCGAAATCATAATTAATTCTTTACATTATAATTACACACTTACATTACACATATTATGTTATAATAGGTACTTACTTGTAGTTAATTTGAAAACTGAAACTTATGTTAAGTTATTGTACATTCATGCTCCGTGATTGTTACGCGATTTAGGGTTTTAGCCACAGACAAAACATCGTCCAGACTAAGCATAGTCGCGCTACCCCCTCTGCCACGCATACGGTAATTTTACTCCATGTTCGAGTCGAAAGTGTCTTTGTGTGACGTTCGTGTCTTTGAACGGACCAATCACGGCACGGGACTTCGCTCACCTCTTCCCGCGCACCCCCACATTTTTGGCATCATCGGTTGCATGAAATAATTGCTCTAAACTCGGTCTAGAGGATTCCTAGTCTATGATGGAAATAGAATTAATTCACAATTAACGTAACAAGCGTATTTACTCGTAATATTCTAAAGGATATTGGTTGTTGTTATACACCACGAGCAGATATCTTAAACTCGTAAATCTGTCACAAATTGCTGCATATTTGCTGCAGCAACATTGCTACAGTAATTATACGCCAATAAGAGTCCAAAATTACTCAGCCTAAAGCAGTAAATCAGCTGGATAAACGCTGAAAGCGGGCGCCGCAATCAAGAATATCATACGTATTCGAACTTCAAGATATTCACAAGAGACGACACGTACTAGATCCATTCTAAATACGTTATAACTAGTTTAGATATCAACTAGTTCTCTTTTGCAGCGCAATTCGGGCAACCAATGACACTTTTACGTTAGATAGAGTAAGATATCTATTAGATGTGAATTGGATCTCCAAGTCATATCCTGTGGAAATCGTTCAAGAGTATCTCCAGAATCGCGCAAATGTCAAATTTGACAAAAGATACCTATCTAATAGGTGTCTATTTCAAAATCCGAATCGAGCCCTACATATGTCTCTTTTGTATAGCATACTCAGCTACATATCTAGGCATAGTAACTCGTTTCATTACTCTCGAGCGAAATTTACCTTATTCTAAATATTGATTTGTGTATTAGGCAAGTACATAATCAGTTAGAAATGTCTGGAATGATTCCAAGTATCTGCTAAGATAGCGTGGCCTTGGCAAAGTGGCGAGTTTAGGCTTCAGTCTCGCTGTTGAAAGGGATGCCTCTAAATATCCCTAGTATCATATTATAAATGTTAAAGTAACTCTATCTCTACCTCTCGCTTTGTTATGGAGATAGTTTGAAGCCCAGGGCATACGATAGTCATCGAAAATAAAAGAGAGATGTAATTTAATATGGAAAAGGTATATTGAACTACTCGTACTAATTATAGGCACATAAAATGTGTGCAAAAATATACATAAACAACTGAAATACCGAAATTAAATACCGGTTAAGTTGAATGAAAATTATACCTTGTCTGTAATAAAAGTACAATACAACATATTTGCAATAAATGTACGAATAGAATTAAAATACTAAGTGATTATCACATTTACATCAGCCTCACATATTTGCAGCAAATGAGCGAGTGAAAATGATTTAACGAAAATTGTTTACTGAGCGAGAACAAAGGGTCTCTGTTTCAGCTTGGGTAAATGCTTTCGTACCTATTTCCTCCTGACCGGCTAGCAGGAGTTGCGTTCTCACGCGCGAGTCCACACTTAAAGTCGTGCTATGTGTATGCAGTCGCGCGCGAGAACGCAACTTGTGCTTGCCGGTTTGATCTGCTCTACAGCCGGCGTATTATGATAGCTTTATCAATCTTTATCCACGTGATAAAATAACTGTCACTTTTTAAAACCGTGGAATAGAAAGTGACGGAGACCGTTTTATCACGCTGTCACGTAGGCAAGAATGACCATCATATCCGTACAGATTGCACTTCTCAACCGATTGAAGTGAAATTTTGTAAGGTTTGATAATTAGGTATATGGATTATTTTGTGGGTTCAGTTCTTGGAATATTTTCTAAATGGTGAATCCATCACGGATCCACGAGATCTGATCACTGAGTTTTTAGGAAAAAAATGGGATACAATTGTGGTACCAATATATATTATTAGGTTCAAAATTCGAGCCATAGTTGTTTATTGGAAAATTTAAATTCATTACACCATCTCATGTCATGAACTTACTGAGGAAATTGATAAGTTTGAAAGTTAGTCCGACTGTTAAGCAGAATTAAGTCGAGTTAAGTTGAAGTTTGAAGTTAAGTTGATGATTGAATTTCGGACCTACTCATTGTTTACAGGTTACACGATTACAAAGACGAACGACGTTGTCTTAATATCTGATGTAATTAATATTCCTTTCTTTTCTTGCAATTAAATGTTTACTTAATTAAGTAAGCATTTCATTTATTAGTTTTAAAAGCTTTACTTTACTTTTGACTGCTCCGGAACCAATTTCCCGTTTTTTATCAAAGTAATTACATTAAAAGTAAAAGGGAAGATTACCATCCTTAATAGTCAAACGAACGCCAAATCGAAAAGAAAATTGTAAAGAAGACGAGACGCTTTCCACGTAGATTTTCGTACACATGTACGGATATGATGGTCGTATTTGTCTACGTGACAGCGTGATAAAACGGTGTCCGTCTCTTTCTATCCCGCAGAGTTAAAAAGTGACAGTTGTTTTATCACGTGGATAAATGTGCATAAAGCGATCCATAATAGGCTTGCAGCTTGTTCCTATTTCTGTTGTGTATTATATCGCTGTCTCGCCCATGAAGCCGGTTGTCAATGTCACTGTGCGAGCTTGACAGCAATATAATTATGTATACTCGTGCAATAGAGATAGCAAGAGGCGGGTCAAAGTACGTAAATCTATGTGGAAAGCTTCTCTTCTTTACTGGTTATTAATTTATTCACCTTTCGATTAACGAGTGTCACCTTGGCTGCCATTTCCCAAGGGCTTGTTGTATAATCACCAATTAATCTGACGTTTGAAAGGAGAAATTATTTGTGACTATCTATAAAACCAAAATATTCCAGGGAATTAATGAAATGAAAATATTTATTTCAGACACCAGGTATCCATATTAAAATCCTTCAAACAAAAATGTCACTTTTGACACTAACATATCTAATCCATATCGTATCTAGACGTGATATTTGACGCATATTAAAGTTCGAATCGGGCATTAAGCCTGCTTGAGATTAGGTACATCTGCCCTCGCACCTGAATTATGCAAAGGGTCCAGAATTAGCTGCGCTAGATCGTCCCTCGCTAGGGAATGGAGAGTTCGTGTTACCGACCTAATAAAACTTAGCGGCGAATTCTTTCTCTATTAGACCGGAAAAAAACGAATATATTTGAAATTCTGTATACCCTAGGCCCCTACTAAGCGCCGCTTGCACCATTCCACCAACCCGGTGTTAACCACTTAAACCCGGAGTTGCCATAGTTACTAGTACAATTTGACACTGGGTTAACGGTTTAACCGCTTAACCCCGGGATAGTGGAATGGTGCAAGTGGGCTTTAGTGACATTTGTTCAAATTCAAAATTAAATGTATATCACTCAGCAAAACTCAATTATACCGAATACATAATTAAATATATTTTCTTTATTAGACCGCTTCATGCATCCAATGACTGCGTTATTTTGGTCGAGATAACTCAAACAAAATCAAATATTTAGGTGTTTGCCGACTGATAGTGTTATTTGATCAGGCAGATACGCAAGGTCACACTTGAAAATAATATTATAACAGCCATCTACCGCGAAATGTCCAACAGTAGGTACACTGAGAGAAAAGTACAACAAAAATACACTTAGAATTACAAAAATAAACTTAATCCGGGGACAAGGAGAGTTAACTAATAGGAACAAATTGACTTTTGCAATTTCTATTAGTTCTTGCAATTTCTATTATCTGTTTGTTGAAATTATATTTGGGATTACTGAGCTGTTTGTAGAAATAAATAAACTTTACAGAAATAGTGAAACGTCCATAATTATTACTAAAACTTCATTTTTTCCCCCAGTACCTACAGAACTGTTTTTTAATTCCTGGTGATGATTTTTCTCTCAGTGTAGGTACTAACTTTCAATTTAACTTTGAGGTAGTACATTTATTGTGACATAATTTTTCGAAATGATGGAAGGTGGAGTGGAGCAAGCGTATTTTAGTGTGGATGTTTTGAAAGACCGGAACATATACCTTCTATCTGGGAAAACGAAATTAAAAACATTATAGGAGAAGAGAAGCGCTGGTGGCCTAATAGCGGTGAGAGTGCGCGACTTGCAATCTGGAAGTCGCGGGTTCAAACCCCGGCTCGTACCAATACCAATGAGTTTTTCGGAACTTATGTACGAAATATCATTTGATATTTACCAGTCGCTTTTCGGTGAAGGAAAACATCGTGAGGAAACCGGACTAATCTCAATAAGGCCTAGTTTACCCTCTGGGTTGGAAGGTCAGATGGCAGTCGCTTTCGTAAAAACTAGTGCTAGGTACGTCAAATCATGGGATTAGTTGTCAAGCGGACCCCAGGCTCTCATGAGCCGTGGCGAAATGCCGGGATAACGGGAGGAAGAAGATAGGAGAAGAGAAGCAGATCGGGCTGCTTGGAAGAAAATTGGTATGTGCAGCGTCCAGCGGTAGATTGATACCTACTCGCTGAAGGAATAGAAGAAGAAAAAATAATCTAGGTACTTATTTTTGATAATTAGTAACTTCGCAATAAGCAAGCTAGTGGACCTGTGTCCACATTAGGGCCATAACCGCGAAAATCAATGTTCCCAAATTGCAGGCATTTTTCTCTTTCACTCTAATTATTCTCTTTCACTCTTTCGCCTTCATTGGAGTAAAAGAGAAAGATCCCCGCAATTTGCGAATTTCAGTTTTTGCGGTAGCTCCTCAGAGCCGGATCAAACATGGCGATGGCGTGTCAAAGAACTAAACACAAACCTAAATACACTTAGTCGGATATCTTTCGGTAGACGGGCGAAAATACGATTTTGCGTTCGCAAAATAAACGAAATGAACGAACAGTGGGGTTGGTTTGACGTAAGCAACTAGCATGGCACATTTGACACTTACTGTAAACACGAGAAAGGAAAACGTGAACTGAGCCAAAAGGGTGGAAGCGGTCAGAATTACCCTGGATATACGGCACTTTATTTGGTACTTAATTGTATTTTAATGTCTCCGTTTTAACTGCTAACTTGTTTAGGATTAGGTAAACTTTAGATAGGTAATAGCCACAAACTATCAAATCTTATTGGTTTTCATAATAACAAATTAATTATTTTAGTTTAAATAAGTTCGAGAAAATCTCAGAAATCTTCCACTTTTAGCAGAATCACTTTAAATATTGGTAAAATACTAGTACTTATAATAACGTCAAGATTCTTAGCGCTTATTTATTAAGGACATCAAAATATAAAATTATGTTATGAAAGGTCGGATTTATGGTGAGACGTTGTTAAAGATTAGTGTCAAATTTCTCTCTTTCGAGTCTTGTCTTTCGAGAGACAAATTGACACTAATCCTGTAGGACGTTGTAGGGCGTTTTCAGAAATAAATATTGAAAACCTGATTCTTTCACATCTGGACGTTCTGTGGCTCGTTCTACTCAGAATCGACAGTATTCTCCATCTAACCATTAAAAAAAGATGTCCTAAAATGTTCATTCCATTACGTCATGTTTTAGTATGAAACAATTTTTCACTTGTATGTGCGTGACGTAGTGGAATGTACAATTTTCATAATAATTTTTGGAACATTTATTTTATCATCAGGATTGAATATGCTAGTGATTATGAGTTGAAAGAACCCAAAAACACCGGGATCTGTGAGAATCGGGTTTTCGATATTTATTTCTGAAAACGCCCTGTAACGTCTGTTGTAAATTGACACTAATACAAAAACTCTTAAAATCATCAAAAAGTCTATGGTTGGCTGATATAATAAGCCAAATTTACGTAGTTCAAGAATTTAACGTTTCGACAGCTTGGTGTCGCTGCGCGGCATTAAAGGTTTTGTAACTAGTCTGTATTTTAACTTCACTGTAAAGTACAACGCCATACAAATAAATAAGCCTTCCACACTATTTCGTAGTTAAGAAAATAGACTATAGTGGCAGAATTGTCACAAGAAATGGTTCAAATAGGTATTTTCATTGCGTTCTCTCGGGGCGAAATAAGCAGAAATACGAGTAGTGGTGTCTCCTTGATATTTATATTAAACTCAGCTTAGAAAGATTAGGTATAACAAAGTATAAACGCGCTATTTTGAGAGTTCTCTGGTGGCTATATGTACACACTGTTATGTGTTGCTCCACCCTCCTCTAGTCTTTGACGTCAGTGGTGGTCTCAAGTATGACCGATATATCCTTATTCTTATTATAACATACAGTATTCCGGTGCGTAAGGAAGAGTATTATTTATGTTAAAGAAGTTAAAGAATACTTAAAGTTAACGCGGTCCTAAGGCTTATAATGTAGTAACTTTTTAGGTTTTGAAATTACTAAAGTCAAATTATAGTTAAGTTCTTTAAGTAGGTAGGTAGGTAATTTATTCATTCTATTCCCTTTCAGAGCGATTATTTTCAGAAATATTCACTATAACAAAAAATAAGGCTGTGAGTAAAATCGTCTAAAAACTACCGTCGGTCTCGACGCAGTTTTTAACTTTATATGACTCAGACATGTAGTCTAGATTTGACGTTGACAAATCTAGACTACATGTTAGACCCAGACTAGCAAGTATTTCTTTCCCTGAGTATCTATTGTGTCTTAGATAAGGGACACAAAGACTAACAATAGTGCTTTGTAATCCTATACCCTATCCTAGTTGAGATCCCTTACAATAGGAACTAGATTCTAACAGTATTACAATCTAAATTTAATGTTTCTATTTGCTTGTTTGGTTTGGTTACACAAATCCTAACATTAATTTACGTAAAGGAACTTATAATATTTGGATATTGGGTTGTAACTGTTAGGTACATGTAACTAGGAGAAGGATAAACAACTTTGACTGTCGAAGTGTCGTTAAATGTAGTTTTAAAAGATTGTCAATTTTATTTTTCATCTTTTTTACATTACATTATTTTTCTTTTTGGTAATAATATAATAAAGGTATACTGTACGGATATGATGGTCGTTCTTGTCTGCGTGACAGCGTGATAAAACGGCGTCCGTCACTTTCTATCCCACGGTGTTAAAAAGTGACAGTTATTTTATCACGTGGATAAAGATGGATAATGCCATCCATAATACGCCGGCTGAACATCAGTTGTAAGTTATATATTACATAACAGTAAGTAGAAATTATTCAAAAATTGGGTAATTTCGGTACATAAAACAAAAAAAATGTATTAACAAACATACGAGTACTTAAGCAATCGTTGTTTAAATTCAATAACTCTAAAATAATACATGCTCTCATGTTTATTTATTTTCTTATCACTCTGTTATCGCACCATCCGTAAAAAATACTTGTGAAAAATATTGTCAAATAAAACGTATGGCATTATGCTGTGTACCTATTGTAATATGCATATATTATTATGAATGTTGATTAAAAATACTAGAATATTACATAATTTTAAACTTGTGAATCTCCTTTTTGAAAAGTACCTACGATTGCCTTTAAATACCTTGGTTTACTCGGTTTACTTAATAATTTAAAAAAATTGCACAGTTAGCATAAATAGTTAGTGAGGGCTGTGGGCTTAGAGCATTTAATAACTGGAGTGGCCATTAAGAGCTTAAGAGGGTAACCTTCTGCCGAAAAACTTGCACAAATGTGCAAACTTTTGAATGGACTGACATGGTGATTTGTATAGTTGGTCAAACAGATCTTGTCAGTAGAAAAAGGCGGCAAATTTGAAAAATGTAGGCGCGGAGGGATATTGTCTCATAGAAAATTTGAATTACGCGCCTTTTTCTACTGACAAGATTTGCTTGACCAACTATATGTTACGTACAAATCATGTAGAAATAGCAATATATTTTGACGTCTCCTTCCCCGCAAAAATCGGCAGACTGCCGGCCTAGCCAAGGTTACAATCGCTATCGCTTCGACAACGAAAAGCATTATGTCTCTCTATCACTCTTCCATATTAGCGCGACAGTGACAGTTTTGCGTTTCGATTGCTACGGAGCGTAAGCGATTGGCATCTTGGCTACGCGGCCTGTTTCGTAAAGAAAATGACAGCGATGACATCTCCAGTTACTAAATGCTATAAGAGTGTGGGCCAAAGTAGTCAAAATTATATACCTTTTTTCTATGTTGACAAAAGCGTGTTACGATAATATTATTACATATATGTATTTGGTCACTTTGGCGTCACCATCTATTTAATGTTTGATGTTGAATTTTTATGGGATTTACCTACTAGTATTATCTCTAAAAGATATAATAATAAAAACGTGATGGATATATTATTATACTTGTATACGTTGTATAGTTACCTTACCTTATATAATAACAAACAAATAATTGTGGTCGGAAAACTAATGAAAAACGTTAGAATCAATCTGCAAAAAAGCTCGATATCTTCACAGGTCAAATTTAAATATTATCGGCCAATGATATCGATAAACAACTATAAAAGCCCAGCAGTCGATAAAACAGTAACACTTACCGATATCCCGAAAATTTACAATTTCCACAACTAAATAACGTCAAGTTCACTTGTTTTTGGTCCCATCACTGTGCGTTGTTTTCCTTTTTTAATGGAGATTGTATATTATACGCGTGGCTTCGTGAAGGCCTGACGGAAAACTGCCTGGGGAGCGCTAGTGTCGCCCTAATACGCCCTCCGTGCAAGGTTGCGATGCGCGCTAGAAGGTTGTAACTCTGAAATTCAGCTAAAGCCGTGTAGGGATTTAAAGTTTCATAAGGTCTAGTTTATTTTGCTTGATTTTTCGATATCTATAAAACCTATAGGTATATATCGCAGGTATATCTATTGTATTAATGAAGCTATTATGTCAGTTAAAAAAATTATTTATAATTAATTGTAGGCATTGTGTGTTTGGTCGGTTGTCACCAATAACAAGCAAGATAAAAAAGAACGCTGCAGCCTCTACTTTATAGCAAAATGCTGAGCTGGCGCGTTTTTGTTTACATACTTTATGTACTTATGTTTAGTTTAGTTTATTTAATAAATTATTTATGTGTGTAAATTATATTTGTGTGTGTTAAAAAAGTGTTGTTTATTAGACGTCTATTATGTGGCGTGTAATTACAAAATCATATTTATCATTGTCACAGTGAATGAGTACAGTGATTACTTAGGAGATATTTTGATAAATTTTCATATTAATATACAAAACTGTATTTCTTGACTTGAAGTTTAAGTAACAATAAATTTTGGTCAACCTATAAACATTATAAACGTTATTTTTTTTTTTATAAACATTTTTAAGATAGAGAGGGACAAAGAGAGTGATTGTTGTTCATGGTTTTTATGAGTTTATATGTTTTGAGAAATACTAAAAACGACTTGAAGCATTAAACCGTAAAAACTAAAAAACGACGTTATTACAATTTCACACGCGGACGTTGAAAATCTTAAAGTGCTTTTGCTCTCAACTCAACCTTGCTTTAAAAAGCTGCAGCTTTTTCTCTGACTAAGAAGATAATGTGATAACTTGATTAGTAAAATGACAGTCTGCCGTGACAGCGTGTTATTAAATAAAAAATGTTCAGACTTCGACTAGCATAAATACGATGAAAAATAAAATACGGTTGGTATTTTAGTTTTATTTCGCTTATCAAGAAAGTTCTAAGTTTAAAATAAAAAAAAAGTGTCAAATCAAAATTTAATCTCGTTACAATATAAGTTGAAGTTTGACACGAAAAGAACACTTTCTTCATAACATCCAAAATAAAACTTATGTAAGTATTTATTTTTTTCTACATACAAAATGAATCTCTTAGAGACCACAGGGAGAGCATCTCTCTTTGAAGTGTAGTCATACGCAAAATCTCATTAAAACACAACTACGCGTGGCATATTAAGGGCCATCCCACACTAGCGTCTCCCAAGCGTCGGGGTCTAGTCAACTCTATGGCCGCTGCTCGACGCAGCGTTGACGCAACTGCGCAGCGACGCCATTTTCCGTAGCGCTGACTAGACGCCGACGCTCGAAAGGCGCTAGTCTGGGGTGGCTCTAAATGGCCGCTGCAGTGAAAATGATGCCAATTCCAACTTACATTTTGACATCAAAACTATATCTAAATACTGTTTTTTTTGTTATCATTTGCTCATGCGTCTCGCTCTCGACAACTGTACAATCAAGTACGAGCGAAGTACGAGCATGCGTGAATGATAACTAAATTATATCATTTAGATATTATTTTGTTGTCAGAGATGTACCTTCGAATTGGCCTCCATGTGGGCCTACTAAACTTGACTCGTAAACTCCGGCACCCTTCACCCATTAAATAGAGGCCGATCGTAATCATTCGTCTAAAACATCTGTAGATCAAACTAGTTCTAATAGTTATAATGGTACATAAGGGCAGGTAAATAAGGGTACCATGGCCTTGCGATTAGGCCACCAAGGAGCGTAATAAAATCGTAAACAAATTAGGTACATTTATTTCCGTAAATAATCTTTAAGTAAGAGATAAAAACCGACTTCACAATACTATTTGAAAGCCATCAAATTCATTAGCTCAAAACGTAAAATAATTGTCGTTTAGAAATTTTATACTGGTCTTCATCAGCAATTCTACTTCATCAAATGGCCTTTTATGAATGCAAACACAAAATTTAAATACAAAATTCCTTATTACAAAAAATACACGTGAAATATGATGCAAGGAATGGAGCTACCCTGTAGGTAAACAAAAAAATGCTGTGTTGGGTGACAATGTTTATTTTGTTGATGAAAATCGCTGTACCTATGTCTAAAAGATTTGAGGAATAACCTCGATTACTTACTTGCATTAGCGGAAATTATAATTTTGAATTGAAAGGCTCCTCCTTTTACAGATACCTACTTATCTACTGAAGTCGGTTAAAACAGCCCATATTAATTCTTTTTGATTGTAGAGTGTGAGATGGTATTTGGGGTTGATTAAATGTACCATTCTAAATCGTTGGATCATAAAGAGAGAAACTAGATGCATTTACTGTCATATAAACGGTCTGAACTACTTTGGGGTGTTTGTAAGGAAAATGCGCATGGCGATTTATATACTTGAATTTATTATCGCAAATTTGTATGGTATAGTGCGTTCCTATGAAAAGTTATATAAGGCATTAGGTGCCTAGAAGTTAATTATTTGTGTTTGGATCTAAACTCAATAAGTAATATTTACACTGTGGTAATCCAAATGTGAAGTGCAACCTATGCCTTTTATTGCTCGAACTATTACCAGAATTTGATGAAGTCTTTAAACAATGACAATAACTAACGCACATACCATCCTGGGAACAATATGTATGTAAACTCGTCGAACCAGGAAAAACCCAGGAAAACCTTGGCTCGACCATTAATAATCAAAATTGTAATGTCTAGATACATTGGTGCTTACAAGTTTCAGTTGTCTAACAATAACAATTAACAATCTACTAGTAATTTCCAAAACAGTATACACAGCATAATTGCGGATGACGGCTTAACATGCACATGTTAAAATTAGTCTGTAACACTCAACTGCATAATACAATATCAGTACATATTTCCATTGACAATTCATTTACATCAAATTATCTGCGGGAACTTGAATCCCTGATTCTATAGATGTGTTTAACCATATGTATTAACAATAATGAGAGTCGAACTCATTGTATATAATTATAGAATGTCACCTTTAAATACTCGTAATATAGTTTGGCAGGTAGCATTATTAACTCTTGGCCTAATGTTAGGTACTTAACTGGATTATACTGCCCAACCGGAACCACTGATTCTAGATCTGGTTTTATACAGGATTAAATATAATTTACTTTACAAAGTTAGGTAACACTTGGCGATATTTCATAGCAAGAGCAAATCTAATGGTCGCGCCGTCCTCTTTGGTGTCTCGAATCTCAGTGTCCCTCCTTCATCCCCTGTTCTTAGCGAAAAACCTTTACCATACTAGCTTATCTCTACTTAACCTAGGGTCGACTTTATTAACAGTGAATAAAATACATTCTCGCTACAAGTGTCTGCACACCCCGTTTGTCGCGACGTCCCGTCCGAAGTTGATCGCTCAGGATTTGTTGTCTTCCTCCCGCACATGGAGCCAGCGTTGCTCTATCTCGCGCCCGCATAAGAATGTCAAAGTGCCTCGTAGGCGCCGCAAGCGCAGGCCAGGGGATGTTTCGCACATGTCGTCTGAAACATTCGAATAAACCAAGGTAGATACTGCTGCGTATCGTATTGTAGACCTTAGGGTCATGTGTTGAGGTTCTAGATTAGTTTACCGTTGTGTACAGTGACGGCCCTTTATCTCTCCCAGTGAAAGCTAGTATAAACGTTGAATTGCGTAGCTTTCTGTAGTTTCTTCGAAGCTATAAATTACCCTTGCACTTGTTTCTATGGTTTCGCTTGAACTTATTGTTATTTATTTAAGCCCGCTGTTTTTGTCCGTCTAACTATTTTAAATTTATTGCTTCCTCATGATGCTGGGGTGACGCTCTTAAATTATTAACACCTACTGGGTATCTAATACCAATATACCACCTCACACCCCTCTCTGGGTAGATGACCAAAACAACATCGTTCCCTTTTGGTCTTCTACACAAACTATGTAGAACAACAGAGGATATTGGTAACTTATCTCTCCCCTCAAATAACTGTCTCGGTTTAAAAAAACTAACCCCAGTCCACTCGTACATAAGTGAGCATTGTCTTTCTTTAACAACGGTCTATTATGGGAATTGTATTAGTGGGCAGTAAACAAATAAATAAAGCTCTAGCACCGGCGCCTATCTTTGTGTGGCTACCTGACTATGGAGAGGTCAATTGCTGCTACTGCTACTAGCATTTAATACTTATTTTAAATAACTAATAATTTTCGTAGGTACTCTTGAAGTCGCTACCTGTCTATGTAAGTCATTACGTATCTTTGAACGTTGTTCCTATGTGATAATGAAATTTAATTACAGCTGTATGTTCGACACTAATGCGTTTATATAATTATAAATTAATTAAGAAAAATTGCCGAGCCCGTAAGTTACAGTTTATAATAACGAGATCCCTTGACTCATTCGTCATCAAACAATCGTAATATTCACTCACTACCTCTCAAGATTCTAAGTTGCATTCGTCCACTCCTTTCAAAATCACGCAATACTCTGGCCAGAGATTTTTTCATACTAAGTTCACACATATTACAATTAGTTTGCTGGTTATAATATAATTCCCATTCATTTCTGTTATTAACTATTTACCCATCATGTTTACATTTACTGATACTAACGCCTGTATTTTTGTCAAGAGATCTCGCCCCATAAAACTTAAAACTGCATCTAAAACAAACTTTCCCGTGTCCATATTATCCAAATTATGGTAAGATTGCAATTGATAAGATATACTATATCTTGTGGTATAGTAAAATTTACTTTCCTTCATTTATTCGATTACTGTCATGATATCAAAACCCCTTTGTTAAATGTATTCTTAGGAGTCTTTAAATATTGTTATAATAGAGTTTTCTATAAATGTAATATGGCTTTAAAATTTTAGTAAGTTACCTGATTTTTTTTTCTCCAAAAAAATAATAGTTCGAACAGACAATGGCCTGGCCACACGTTACAGAGTCATTTCCTCATGGAGCGGAACATGCACTGCTATAAATATCGTTCGTCTAGTACGAGAGTGTTTAATTCCCTGGGTCTGTTGCGTCCAACAGAGGAGGGGCGCAAGAACAGTCGCTCCTAAGTGTAAATGACGATAGGTTTGATTGACTAGACCGGGTCCGTCATCCATAACGCCAAAACTTCTAGAATTGATCCCGTTTGCACCACCCACGTTAGGGCCTGGCTCCAGTAATATGTGTGATTGCTACGTAGCCTTTTCATATGGAGGGTCAGCAAGTGCACAAGTGCACTATGTTGGTTTGTGATAGTATTTGATGTTAAATGGTACCAGTTTGTTTTTTTTTTTTATGGCCAGTGCTGACCCTCAGCGCTTCAATTTGTGTGGGCACAGGGTATCCTACGCAAGCCGTATAACCTTGGTCTATACTGGCAATTAATCGAGTCCCTATTCTTCTTGACGTAGTAACGTCGAAGCATCCCTTCTAATGTGTACAAATTACAAGCCTCAATAAAAGATAAAATATCCAAATATAATTGTGTTCCAGGAACAAAAGAAAGCCCAGCAAATTGCGTCCTCAGAGGTTATCCCCATCCGGTTAGACTCCCTCCAATTCCGCGTCATAACTGCCAGTATACATGAAAGCTTTTCTACCTGAGATCAAATCTAGTTGTTTATTAAAGCCAGGCACATAATGTCAAATGTAAATTTTCTAATATTGTCTGTTCAACCTCGCTAATGACAGCTTTACTTGATTCCCAAACCCTCCCGACGTAAAACAATTTAAATTAGTGTCATCTGTAGAATTACTACCATGGACTATTTAAACGGGCAATCATAATTGATAAGTTCATTTTCAACAATTAATATTCATGTTCAATAGCAAATATATAAACACATTTTACGTGGAACAACATCAATTGAAATAAATATTTACTTTGTGTACTTCTGATTATAAAAAGATATATAAAACAATAGGTGCGTATAAACCTATAATTTTAAACGGTAAATCTTTCTGTGACATACATACATACAATACTACATGATCTTTCAAATGGATTATACATCGCGTTCGTCATAAATTCACAAGCGAAAACTACTCAGTTTTGCACTATTATCCGGTTTCCGCTAAGTTTCTCAACTCTAACAAATGCATCAACAGTAACTCTACTAGATCTTTACATAATTTACGTAACCTCGTAAATCTTATTACAACCGAATTTACTTTCTTATTATAACGGTAAAGTCCTTCGCTACAGAAGCTCGCACATTATTAACTTGATAATTATTATATGAGTTATTATTTATTCGACGGCATTAAAACTCGATCTAAATATTATCTCACTCTCCGCTTTAAATAAAATACCACACCTGTCACATCTCGCCATCAATAACTCTATTATATTACGTCCTATGGTCGATATTCCTACAACGGCATTCGTACTACGCTATCTAATCTTGAACTGCCCAAGGAAACCTTCTGGTCCTATTGTTCTCCGTTGTTTGGTACCTGCTTCGCGCCTATTTGCAACCTTCAAGGCGAATTTTAAACCATAGTCTAACCTAATCAAATAAAACTTGTATTACAAAAGACTATTTAGCTCTCAATTTAGCACAAAATATCTACGTCACTGTACACAAAACACACACAAAATAAAATTCAATGACATATAAGTAGGTATACTGTCTTGGATATTTTTAATTGTCAAACCTTAAAAAACTCACACTAATAATGGTTTTCAACTGGAGTCTATTAGCACTCTAGGTAACCTGATACCCCTCTCAGACCGTTCTCAAGTATGTAAATATATTTTAGTGATCGTCATATTAATTTAATAAATTTAATGTTTCCTACGTTGTGTTTGATTTTTTTTTTTAAGGTTCTTTTTCTAGTTGTGTCTTTTTTGTGTAGTTTAATTTAGACACAAAATCTAGATCCTGCGCCACGGCACCACGTGAGATGGTATTTGGGGTTGATTAAATGTACCATTCTAAATCGTTGGATCATAAAGAGAGAAACTAGATGCATTTACTGTCATATAAACGGTCTGAACTACTTTGGGGTGTTTGTAAGGAAAATGCGCATGGCGATTTATATACTTGAATTTATTATCGCAAATTTGTATGGTATAGTGCGTTCCTATGAAAAGTTATATAAGGCATTAGGTGCCTAGAAGTTAATTATTTGTGTTTGGATCTAAACTCAATAAGTAATATTTACACTGTGGTAATCCAAATGTGAAGTGCAACCTATGCCTTTTATTGCTCGAACTATTACCAGAATTTGATGAAGTCTTTAAACAATGACAATAACTAACGCACATACCATCCTGGGAACAATATGTATGTAAACTCGTCGAACCAGGAAAAACCCAGGAAAACCTTGGCTCGACCATTAATAATCAAAATTGTAATGTCTAGATACATTGGTGCTTACAAGTTTCAGTTGTCTAACAATAACAATTAACAATCTACTAGTAATTTCCAAAACAGTATACACAGCATAATTGCGGATGACGGCTTAACATGCACATGTTAAAATTAGTCTGTAACACTCAACTGCATAATACAATATCAGTACATATTTCCATTGACAATTCATTTACATCAAATTATCTGCGGGAACTTGAATCCCTGATTCTATAGATGTGTTTAACCATATGTATTAACAATAATGAGAGTCGAACTCATTGTATATAATTATAGAATGTCACCTTTAAATACTCGTAATATAGTTTGGCAGGTAGCATTATTAACTCTTGGCCTAATGTTAGGTACTTAACTGGATTATACTGCCCAACCGGAACCACTGATTCTAGATCTGGTTTTATACAGGATTAAATATAATTTACTTTACAAAGTTAGGTAACACTTGGCGATATTTCATAGCAAGAGCAAATCTAATGGTCGCGCCGTCCTCTTTGGTGTCTCGAATCTCAGTGTCCCTCCTTCATCCCCTGTTCTTAGCGAAAAACCTTTACCATACTAGCTTATCTCTACTTAACCTAGGGTCGACTTTATTAACAGTGAATAAAATACATTCTCGCTACAAGTGTCTGCACACCCCGTTTGTCGCGACGTCCCGTCCGAAGTTGATCGCTCAGGATTTGTTGTCTTCCTCCCGCACATGGAGCCAGCGTTGCTCTATCTCGCGCCCGCATAAGAATGTCAAAGTGCCTCGTAGGCGCCGCAAGCGCAGGCCAGGGGATGTTTCGCACATGTCGTCTGAAACATTCGAATAAACCAAGGTAGATACTGCTGCGTATCGTATTGTAGACCTTAGGGTCATGTGTTGAGGTTCTAGATTAGTTTACCGTTGTGTACAGTGACGGCCCTTTATCTCTCCCAGTGAAAGCTAGTATAAACGTTGAATTGCGTAGCTTTCTGTAGTTTCTTCGAAGCTATAAATTACCCTTGCACTTGTTTCTATGGTTTCGCTTGAACTTATTGTTATTTATTTAAGCCCGCTGTTTTTGTCCGTCTAACTATTTTAAATTTATTGCTTCCTCATGATGCTGGGGTGACGCTCTTAAATTATTAACACCTACTGGGTATCTAATACCAATATACCACCTCAAGTGTTCCTAAACCTAATTTAATTTTTAACAAGCCGAAATGTCTGCGAACGATGCTATTAAGTTTAGAACCAATTTAAAAGTAAAAAAAATACTGCTCTCTTTGAGACTTGATCCAGATGATTCAAGTCTCATCCAGGACAGTAATTTTTCTACATTTAAATTTGTTCTTAAACCTGTTATTATAGATATTCTTTAGACCAGCGGTCGGCAACCTTTTGGCAGCCAAGGGCCACATAGCAGTTAACGAAGTCGACGTGGGCCGCACTTTGTTAATATTTATCACTTTTATTAGACATTGTCATTTATCAATATTACATCCTCTACTAAATAGTTAGCCAGGAAAGCTCGCGGGCCGCAAGTGAGAGGTTCGCGGGCCGCTGGTTGCCGACCGCTGCTTTAGACATAGGAGATACCCACTCTTTTTGTTAAGGTGTTAGATGCTTGCTGTGTAGATAATTTTGGCGCATAATCTGATACGCTACTTTTGATGCTGATTATATTACATTGATGTGGATCGAATAGACCCCAATATATAATTATGACGTCATAAGTCTAAACGGTCAATCGCTTACGGCTTATCGCTATGAGAGATCTCGTATAAAAAAGTATTCCGAATGTAGAAAAGCTTTTTGGAACAATTCCGAACAGGCGACTGGACGATACAATTCATATTTTGAACATCAATTAAATATAAATAAGCGAATTTAAGGTACCTATTGTTTTGTGCTGAGATTTGACTTGAGATTAAAGTTGTACTTTTGTTGTAATGGTGACCTCACACAATATAAATAGGTTGTGCCATATAAAGGGGTCCTTCACTTAAATAACAACAACTCGATGCATATAGACATTTTGAAATCTTAATACTTGGAATGGAACCGTCTCGCTACAGTGACATCTACGTTGCGCTTCATGCGTTTAACCTCATTCTATGAGTGGCTCCATCTATTCATAATTTCCGAACATAGCCTTACCCTTAGGGCGGGCGCGTCCTGAAATTGGTGCGAGGCAGCGGTAAAAGTTTACCCACGCTTGCGTCAGATGGTGCTCTCGATTTGTAAGGTAACTGGCGAGTGATGACGAATGCTGTGGTTTCAGGACTTGCGGAAAGTTTGTGTTGTTTCCGTTAGATGGCAATAGGGTTAATAAAGTGACATTGTTTTAATGAAGTATGTCAATACACTTATAAAACAATGTCCCCCGCCGTGTCTGCCTGCCTGTATGTATGTTCACGATAAACTCAAAAATTACTGAACGAATTTTCACCTATCAATAGAGTGATTCTTGAGGAAGGTTTAAAGGTATAATTTATAACCCGTTGAAGTGACGCGTGCTTCGTATTGTCATGCTCATGCCATAAAAGGTTAGATGTGTCAAATTTGCGCGCCATCGTGAAAGACACGGTCTACAGGGTGTCTGACCATGGGGCTTTAAATTCAGGGCTCGATTCTACTTGCTAAACTGAGCTACTTTTATTATGGCACCAACCCCGAAATCCCGAAAAAAATGTTTACTTTTTCATACATTTTGGCTGATCAGATGTCGACGTTTTCTATGGAAAAGCCAAAAAAATTTCCCCGATTTTAGGGTTGGTCCTATAGTAAAAGTAGCTCAGTTTAGCGAGTAAAATCAAGCCCTGGATTTAAAGCCCCATGGTCAGACACACCATGTATATGTGCGTGTGTCTCTCTGTGTGCCTGACTATGGCACCGTAGGTGTTAAACTAGTGAACCGCGGCGTTTTTTATTTATAAGCAGGTTTATAATATGTCAGGTATATATTACATAATATTATGTAGCGAAATAAGAAAATATTGTGTGGCGTATCTATATAATCTATAATATCTTATCCTTTTTCTTTAACACCCACTCTCATCGCTACTTTACTTCATGTCGTAAAATATTAATAAGTTCATAATGAATATTAGATTTCGCGTAGGTAAGGGATTATCCTTTTTATACAAAGAGGAAACTTTATACTTATAGGCTGGTGAGGTAAAATCAAATCAATTATTAACTATTTTGATAATGATAATTAAGTTATACATTAGTTTTTTAGAAAATACGGAATCTATGAGAAAATCTAGATAATTTCCAATAAAAGGTTCCGAATTAAATTATGATCACAAAAAGTGCCTAGCTGCTTAAAAAAATGAAGACATTAAAATGCAAACAATGATTGTGCAGTTTTTTAAACATTACACTTTTAAATCTTAAACCTTAGTAATACAAAAAAATGTACTTAATCATATATTTGACTTCAACTGTAGGTAAATAATATTAAGAGAATTATTGTAAATAACATTTTAGCAATGAGTTGAGGACGCTATTATAACTTGGTATTTTTTTGTAATGTTTTGTAGCTATAAAATGATAAGTAATGTAATATCACTATTGAAACTATATTCAAATACTTTGCAAGCTCGAACCCGCAACGTAATCTCCCTTAAAGTTGGCTACAGACTCCTTTAATGAATAGGCACCCTTGTATCGTCGCTCAAACGAAAAAAGTACTAAGGATGTTTAAAACGGAAACACTATAAAAGCCATTTTCCTTTAAGACGCCAGTGTAAGGAAAGTTCTCTTCTCGCTGATTTAGGGCATGATCCTTCCGAACCATTAATCAGACAAAATGAGGAAAAGGGTTAAAAATATTTATCAATAAAGTGAGCGCTGTGACGGCGGTGCCGTGCCTTTGTCGTCGATTTGTGTCCGACCTACTTCTTAGACTGGAAAGCGTTGAGATTCTTACGCTTTAGAATTTAATGTATCTTGTGTTAAAACACTAAAATAATCTAGCTTTTGCCCACAACTGCGTCACTAAAGTCCTTTCTTTATCATATTTTTAAAGATTGTTTCCGAGGTAAGAATAAAAAAGGCATGAGAATCTGATTCATTCGTTTCTTTATCTACACCGATAGAAGAAATAGTAAATCACATTTTAGTTGCTATTTTTAACCGACTTCAATTTCATAGAAGGAGGAGGTTCTGTATTTGGTTGTGGCTATGTTTTTTTTATTTATGTATGTTCACCGATTACTCCGAGACCCGTGGGTCGATTTGAGTAATTATTTTTTTGTTCGAAAGAAGGTACTTCCAAGGTGGTCCCACATTAATCTGGTGCTGTTCTGATGATGGGATCCATGAGGAATTGAGGGAACTCCTCAATTTTTCAAAGCACATGTATGGTGATTTGGGTGTTTTCTTAAGCAACTCGAGCATTTTCTCTTGAAAAGCACCAATTTGATGAAGTGGACCTGATGATGATGATTGTTTTGATGATAATCATGACGATTTCTTAAAATGTAGGACGTTCAGCGATTACTCCGAGACCCGTGGTCCGATTTCAGCAATTCTTTTTTTGTTCGAAAGAAGGTAGGGTAGACCGGGGACAATTGAAACACGTTATGATTGAAACAAGTCAAATTTCTCGATAACTATAATACCTACGCGTCTGACGCAATACTCGGAACACGCGGTCGGCCATGTTTGAATCCTCGGCCAGTAGCGCTCAAGCGCCGGTGCGAGACGGGAGTGTCCACGAGCCAAGCCAGTTTTTCGCGGTAAAAAGTAAGTATTTGTGGTCTCGTATATTTTCTTATATCTTCGTTTACTCTTGTGTTTTGACTAATCAAATTACTTTGGTGTTATAGTTAGGAACAAACGAATGTTTTCAATGGCCGTTGATCAGCGTTAGAGTCTTTTTTACATATTATATTTGACCTTGAAGTGAAAAACTTGGTGTGGGGACGATAGAAACAACTTGTTTGTGGACGATTGAAACGTTTCAATCGTCCTCACGTTTTAATCGTCCCTGAAAGTAACCGACTTCAAAAGCACATGTTTGTTCTATTGTTTTTCGTGTAGTTTTTGCCCTAGTTGATATATTATGGATATACAATCTACAGTTTTATTATTCGAGGCTATGTGAACATTTGTTTCTCAGTTTGACCCGTACGTTTGTTTGTATGTATGTTTGTTTGTCCACGATTATCTCACGTTCGGTTAAACCGATTTTGATGCGGATTTCAGAAAAGTATTTGTGACAATCTGGAAAAAGTTTTTGTGTATATAATAAATGGTTATTAACAGATTTCAGAAAAAAAAGGATCTCTGTTTGACCCGTATGTTTGTAGATACACAATACAACAGATGGTTAGTAAATAGTAACTCACGCAGCTGATCTTGAAAAAATAATTTTTGATTGTTATGATAAGCTTATGATGAAGGCAAGAAAAAAAACTTAGATAAAGTCCTATAAAAAATGACCCCCTTCAATAAAAACTGAAAAACCAAAAATAAACCGTTCATGTAGGTACATACTACATTTGAATCACTTTTTAAAATCGAATAAACCATAGGTACGTAAACTTTTTTATCCAATAGGCAGCGCGATCTAAATAAAACTAAATTATTGCAAATAAGCTGCTCTATACGTTCCTTAAAATAATGCGTCTCATTACTATTCACCCTATATACCTACCTAGGTTTATTAGTTACCTACTTATTAAAAATATAATACTACACTACTACATCCCATTTCTGTAAAATACATTTATTTAATTGTTTTTTTTAGATGCCCCGAAAACGGAAACATCTCACGGAGCGAACCTCAAAAAGCCTGTTTGCCTATCAACAGGCTTATGAGGAAGTAATCTCGGGGAAGTCCTTAAGAAAAGCGGCCCAAATGTTTGATTTAGATCATGTCTCGCTGGCAAGATACAAAAAAAAAAGAGAAGCAGCATCAGATATACCTATAGAAGATATAAAAATGGGTTATAATTCTGCAAAAAAAGTGGCCACCTCCTTTCTAATAATAATAAAACAATTTAAACTGATATTTTATTGCGCCTATTATTTCATTTTACATTCCGACGTCTGCACACTCATCACAGGGTGTGTGGGAAAGGTTATGATTGAAACATTGTTATAGTTGAAACAAGCATTTTTGTATGGAACATAATTGTGCTTGTTTTTTGCGATTCCTTATCGTTATATCTTAGAATTTCATTAAAATTACTTTGGTTAAGGTAAACGCATAAGGTGGCAGCGAAAAAGAAAATTAAAAGTCGTATAAGTACTATTTTTTCCCCAAGTTTTATTATAGAGATGTTCAGATGCTCATAAATTGAAATATGTTTATGTTATGCTTGCAAACTTTTAATGAGCTCATTGTATGCTGAGGTAGTGATGAAAAAGATTGAAAGGGATATAAGTACTTTAATTGTGCCGAAGATATTTGAGTGTTTCAATTAACCTCACGTAGTGTTTCAATTGACAGTCATGTGAGGTCAATTGAACCATACTGCCCCATTATCTTTATTACATTATTTAAAAAAAACTATGGACTATAGACCGTTCAAATACATTTTATTTAGGAACCAGATAACTAACCTTGAAATATTTCGAGCGTACATCTTTCTACTCATAAAAATATAACGATCACAGGCGGTTAAAGGCAAATTGTTTCAATTGTCCCCGGTCTACCCTACTTCCAAGGTGGTCCCACATTAATCTGGTGCTGTTCTGATGATGGGATCCATGAAGAATTGAGGGAACTCCTCAATTGTTAAAGGCACATGTATCAAATCAAGCATTTCCTCTTGAAAATCACTAATTTGATAGAGTGGACCTGATGATGATGATTGTTGATGATAATGATGATGATTTTATAAATGTAGATTACTCCGAAACCCGTGGTCCGATTTGAGTAATTATTTTTTCGTTTGAACGAAGTTACCTCTAAGGTGTTCCCATAACATTGTTGGTTCTAATTTGATGACGGAATTCATAAGGAAATAAGGGAACTCCTCAATTTTTAAAGTCACGAGTAAGGCGACATCGTTGTTTTCTATAGTAACTTAAGCATTTCCCCCCGAAAATCACCAATTTGATGAAGTACAACTGTAGCCCTACCACGAGTTTGACACTACTACATATTCGCTAACGTCTTCGTAACTTACTTTCTATACATCTCGTTCGCACTAATAGGATGCCAGCACGACGCATAGAAAGTAAGTTACGTACACGCTAGCGAATACGTCAGTATAAGACTTATGGTAAAACTACTGAGGAGTCGGGAAATGGCGGTTGAAAGGTTTGGGGTTCAGGGTCGAGGGGTTCCGTGATCAGGGGTTGATGTGCTGTGAGGTTGAGTGATGTTTGAGGGATTGGGTCAGTGGCGGGGCGGAGGATGGATTTTGTGTTTGTGTAGTGACAGGAATAATTTCGAATTTAGTGATACGCATTATTATGCGCCATACGTCACTCATAAGCTTTTAACAATGCCTTAAAACTAAAAATTGAAGAATAAAAACATTTATAAAAAAAAGAAAACCGACTTCAAAAAGGATGAAATAAAATATTATCCGTTTTTAAGTATATGCGTTACCAACTGATATGTTTGAAGTCGGTGCCAAGACAAATAGTAACAATACCGGTCAAAAATAATCAGGTTTATGTCTATAATTCACATTACTACTTTACTAATATTATAGTGGTGAAAGTAATTCTGTCTGTCTCTTTGTCACCTTTTCGGCTGAACAACTGCCATGTAAACTGGTGAAATTTGCCATGCAGGTAAAAAGTTAAAGTCCTGTAGATGGTCCTTGGATTGTTTTACATTTTGAAATCAAGTTCTCTGGATAAGAGGCGGGAAATAACTCAGTCCCAATCCCACACCAGAGTACTATGGACAGTTCTAAAATTTGTAAAAATTGCTCTTTAAAAACATATCGGCAATCGCATTGGTTTTATACTAGTACCGACAAACATGGTACGGACTGCGCCAAGGTGGCTTGACGGTGTGTTCTTAGGTATCTACAGAAAGTATGATCATTGCTGTCGTGTGGTGTAAGGTAGGTAATCCAACGTACATATAGCTACATTCTTATCGAATCACTCTAAAATCATGGTATGCTTCAAATTTGGCTTGGCACCGACTTCAAACATATCATTTGGTAACGCATATACTTAAAAACGGATAATAATTTATTTCATCCTTTTTAAAGTCGGTTTTCTTTTTTTTTGTAAAAGTTTTTATGTAGTGGGTTTCATGTAGGTATTTTAATTAAGAATCTATTTTTAAAATTAGAACATAGCTTCGATGGTATGGGAGTAGAGTTGGTAAGTAACTCGAGTCTTT
Organism: Cydia fagiglandana; assembly: GCF_963556715.1. Taxonomy (NCBI): domain Eukaryota; kingdom Metazoa; phylum Arthropoda; class Insecta; order Lepidoptera; family Tortricidae; genus Cydia; species Cydia fagiglandana. The sequence goes on along the minus strand of NC_085932.1, from coordinate 5,208,640 downwards.
TAAGTCTTGAAGACTCTAGTCGTTATTACGCGACTCTGCGCTTATGAAAAACTACGGAGTCTTTGAAGTCCTGAATCGAGTACTTTGTAAAAGAACACGAGTCTTCGAATAAAGACTCCGTAAAAATTATTGTAGGTTTTTTCTACGAATAACACAAAGGAAAAATTTCATTTTTTAAGATTTGTTCATAACCCATGAATTTAATGTGCATTTGAGAGTTCTCTTTAAAGGGCTCTTTAGGCGCTTAGGTCTCGATAAGGACTTAAGTTTCGACTTGAATGAGAGTCTGAAAAACTAATTCGAGTCTTAATGCAGAGGACACAAAGTATTAACGGGAGCAGCTTTTTTCCCGGCGGGTTCATGTGACTTCTTAATTCGATCGAACGTTCACGCTGCCAATCGGCTGTCTACAGCACAGCGTTCCAGCAACGGAAATCGGGCGATGTCTGTCAATTTTCTTGATAAATTGAGTTTCTGGAGTTGCCGTGTTGCTGTGGCGATTGAAACGTTCAATTCGGGCATTCATTTCATCAAAGAGAGTGACATCGACCGATTTCCGTTACTGCAACGCTTTTCGTAATTAGAATATAACCTTAATTTAACCCTTCGTATGCTTAGGCAAGGATCCGTCCATTTTCAAGCATGAGCAGCCGTTCACGATAGCTGCGGGCCGCGTACTTGCAAATTTTAATCCGTAAATTATTCTAGGAAATATACTCACTATAAGTAGGTAGCCTAAAAGTAAACTGGAAGCGCTAAACAACAAGAGCAGATGTACCGCTCGTGTACATTTTAAAATGAAGAGAGAAGAGCTGTCTCGCCGTTAATTTTAAACGTCCGTTACGCAAATTGAAATTAACTTGAAATGCAACTTCGTACAGGCGTGCATTTTATAAATGGTAATTCGCATGCGAGAAGTCCGCTGTTTGCGATATTTATAATGTCGGCTGCATATGAACCCAATACTAGAGACAGGTAAACTAGAAAGACTAATATAACAGGCCCATTCGAACGTACACTGTGCACTGGTGTCAGAAAAACATGTAAATGATGTCATTCAGCTATCCTGCATTTCGCTCGTACATGTATTAGCCCGAGCAAGACGCACGATAACTAAATTATATCATTCTAATGTCAGTGTATCTTTGAATTGGCCTGGAACTTTCTGCCTAACGAAGCAGGAGGTTCTGTTTATTTCTTATTTTGACCACATCTTACGCGGTCATCACACTGATGCGGATCCACCATTAACTGCCACGTTTTTCTCACGGTTTTCTGTGTAGCCCGGCATACATATGTGTGGGACTGATGTGTTTCACAAGTGCCACTCGTACAACAATGCTGTTCAAAAAAATACTACGACTTATCAGTAGTCAATGTGGGTGTATTCACAAATGAAGTCGAAAATACGTATACTATTAGATTAGTATACGTATTTTCGACTATACGTATAGATTTACCTACAGTCTTAAAATTGACTTGTCTCTGTGAATAACGAAATGTTGCTTAAATTTTTACACGTCGTTCATTATAGCAGAACAGGAGCCATATTCTGATATTAATAAACCGTAAGTAGCTGAATTATTCACAAAGTAATAAGGTAAACGTACTACTGCTCGACATGCTAATGTCCAATAGATGACACTTTGCTGTCACCTCTATTGACAATGACTTAAGTTTCAAGATTTTATAAAAATAATTCACAAAAAAAAAGTTTTCCGTAAAAGGGCACATAAAAAAATACAAACAAAAACTTTGCCGTCGTTCCTTCATTTCAATCACTACAATATTGTCATTTCTTTAAAGTAATATCATTTTAATGTCTGGCCCTTATATAGTTAGTTTTATGGTATGTAGTTTGATGGGTGTGAAAAATATCACGGAGATGGAAATTTCGGGCAAAACGGTATAAATTTGTCTAGAGCCAGAGATGCAGCTGCCGCCAGCTGCGCGACGCCACCCGCCCAGCGTTCCTTGAAACGTACAAATTGCCCGCCGCTAACCTAATGCAATACTCCCATTTTCGCCCAGTGTTATGTAAAGTTTACATTCAATCTTCTCTTGATCTAGGTATTATATGTGTAGCTTGAGGTTAGTCTTCAATGTGCAAAACATGCCAAGAACTTATCACGGAAGCGCTTAAATCGTCGTAACTAACTGAAAGAGAACGACTGAAGTTCATTTACGTATTTGTATTTATAGGTATTTACTTAGTGCAAAGTCTATGTAGTTTTCTTCTGTCCAGAAATACACCTGGTTGTAGCAAATAATAATTAGAGCTTAAGAGTCACTCGAATCCGCCGCCGAACAACCGCTTCCATACAAACTGTACTAGTTTTTTATCCAAAAAATTTTAATACTAAGAAAATATTAAATATATTAAGAACGGGTCACTCGCCTATTTTAAGTCGAAAAGCGCTTGACCCACCGTTCGTAATATTATTATGTTTAATATTAATATGTCTGTGTCTCACGGAAGATTTGTTACAAAGAAAATAGGGGAGTAGAAATTTTGTGCTTATGTAAAATTTCTACGCGCTCTATCATTCATATATACCTACCTAGTCTACCTACTCGTACTTCATTATTATTTCATTTAGGTATCATTCGCCGGCGCGTCTCGCTCGCACCAATACATGTAGGTACGGATATAACAAAGTACCTACAAGCGAGATTAACGCTCATATTATCATCATTCGGGGCTTTTATATCACAAAATGACATAATTAAGATATCAAAATGTGTTTTAGAATTAGCCTCTAGATTTATTTATAATTTTTTTTCACACCACTTGGCTACAGTGACAGCTGTCATCTCAATAGGTACCTACATATTTTTGATCACTTGCGCTTTGATTGTATGGAGATGATAGCTGTCACCATACTTAAGCTAAATAGTAAAAAAAACTATAACAGTTGTTTTATTTTATTTATGAACAAGATATAACGTGATATCAATCTTAGCTAAGTTACATGTTTTAAACAATAAACCAAATCAAATTTTATTGTTTCCGCGTGCCCTTGTGACCTACTTTCAAAGACATAAAGAACCTCGTTATTTATAATAACCTTTTTAATGGCATTGTACCCGACATATAAATTATTTAAAAAATGTATACCTTATTTTGTTTAGTAAGAGTTGGTGTGCCTGGCTATTACGCTCTGGACTTGGTTCGTATTTATTAGAATTGAGCCGTTTCAAGTTTGCTTGGAACGTAACAACAGTTTTGATTTGCGAAAAAATGTTCGGCCTTTTGACTCGGGAAAACTTCAAAAATAACTTCGATTTTCAAATCGCGTTGAGGCTACTGCAACTGAAACGGGGAGAAACGTTGAAAATAGTTTTGTATTGCGTTGCAAGAGTTTTTCTACTGTGTGTGTGCGTGTGTGTGTGTTACTACTGTGTGTGTGTAGATAGACATTTAAAGAATGGTACATACGCGAAAGTATTTGTATAGATATTACGATTTTTGAAGTGAAAACTTCCTTAGCGGCGCTGAGCAATTTTTGAGGTGGGGATAAATGATAAACTCGATTCAGCGTAACGCGTAACGTAACGCTGACGTCATGTGTCACGGACAATGTTATTCACCAAAAAACTTTAGTCATAACGTATCATAATCAGGTCAATTATTTAAAACTGGACTTTTATATTAAGCAATAAAGCTCAATGTTCTAATCTTGTACGGGCTGAAATACGAGGATCGCACAGTTATATTCTAACTTTATATCACTCAAATATAATTCAATAAAGCTACATCTTGAAATCGCTAATAAAAGTGAACTCTAGTACTGGTGAATAAAACTCAAAATATCATGACCAAATATATTGAGATGCGAGGTCTGCAAGGTAACTTTACAATTTCTATTCGAATTTTAAACAATGAACGCTACAAATTTAAGCTCACTAGCCAGCAATTTCGGAACTAAAGTTTTTCAATAGAAAGGAGGATGGGTCAATTATACATAGTGCTGCAGACATTTTGGACTAGGCATTGAGTTTTCACTTCTGTCGGCACTCCCGGAGTGCAACCCGTTGTTTTTTTTTGTTTTTATAAAAATCATAATATCGATACAAATACTTTCGCGCACCATTCTATCCTTCCGTTTAGAAACATGTATTAAAACAGTTTCTCCGTTACTTCAAAATATAACAGTTTTTCGTAACCGCTATGGGAAAACGCTCAGGTTTCCGTATCCTGCGCAAAAATAATGCGAAAACTTCCTTTTAAGCTGTTGTCAGGCGCAGTTTAAAACTTAATGTTTATTTGCATACCCGGTTTATGGCCGACACTGTTATGAGACTTTGCAGTTTCTTTCTATTTACTATCTTAAATGTGAACCTATGGACTGCAAATAATAAAAATACTAAAAGTTTTCTTTGCTTAACGATCATAAAAACGAAGCGAGTAGTCAGCCAAATATGAGTAATATATACAAACATAGACACTGAGACGGGTTGTCTATCGTACCACCTATGTATAAGAAAGTAAGTAGGTACCTATGCCATAAAATTTTAAGTCATACAATACTAAATAGTTCAGTATGCTTATTGAATTATGTTTAAAAATAGGTATTTGTTCCCACTGTAAATTGCAGGATGAAGCCGCAGGATTTTCTCCAGGACCTACAGTATGGAGCTCTTACAAAAAAGTGGAGTGTAGATATCCATAAGTTTTAAAGGTCCTGCAACTTGCGTCCATAAAATTTTTCTTAAGTTAGAGTACCACTGACTATCAAGCGAGCTGTATGCTTTTTGCCACTGTTGGGTAAAAAACAGCTCGCAAAAGTCTATGGGTGAAGTAGGTACAACTGTCATAAAATACGAGAGGAAATTCCTTTCCCCTATCAATTAAAAGTTTACGTAATCGGAGATGAATGTATTTTTTTCCATTTCGTAACGAAGCTCGACCTGCCTCTCGATAAGTTCCATGCTAATGAACACGTATTTTATTGAAAATGATATTCCGCCCAATGTTTATTTTAGAGTTCTGTACGACTGAAATGTTTATTGAGCAATATTTAAGTTTTTGACTGTTCACACTTTTGGTACGTACCTAGTTTTTTTGTCTTGAGAAATTATTTATTTGGGTTTAATAAAGCATACATATGTGTTAGACAAAACTTAGAATAATGTTGATCCATATAAGGTTGAGAAATAGGGGCAAATCTCCTGACGTGGAACGGGTTTTCATTGCGGGAGGAAGGATGAAAATGGTGATGATGTTTAAACGAATGAAAAAAAAAATAACCAAAATTCGAAATTTGTACAATCAATATATATATATATAGAAAACATTATTTAAAACCTATTTGCCATCTACCATACACCCTCCGTATTATTTACGTCAAGTAGAAGAGAAAAAGCTGGTAAAATCCAACTAAGAACGTTAAATTAATTTCTCAAAGTCACGTCATTTTATCACAATGTATTACGTCATGATAATCACGTATTAATTGGCATTGTGTGTAGACTTGCAGCGAAGAGTGGCCGAAACCGGGCGGCGGAAACGTGTCAACCCATGTCAACCTAACTTCCCAACTTGGAAATGTCAATTTAAATGTTGCTAACAGGCAAATTTAGCTGCCACTACGATGAAGTTGTTAGAACAGAGATCGATGTAGTCAACACGAGTTGGCATGGATAGGTGTAGTATGTACCATACTATTATTCGTGTACACTTGTGCAGTCGCCATCAGATATATCAAAGCGGCCAAGGTGCTCAAGAATATCTGATCACGCACTCTTAACGCCTTAACAATGGAGGCGTGTTCAGATATCAAGAACGTGGGCATTACGAGATTAAGACTAGACATTTATTTGGAAAACCAGAAGTCGTAGGTATCAACCCTGGCTCGTGCAATCCTAATGAGGCCTAGTTTTTCCTCTTAGTTGGTAGGGTTAGGCATGGCAATCACAAAAAATTGTTCTTATGAAACAAGTTTTTCTGTGCGTGGAACCCGGTAAATTGCACAGCATATCTTATGGAGTGAGTAATCCTTTAATACGATTACGCTTTCGCATAGTCTCCACGATCTTTTTGTGCAACATTTTCATGTTTTCGGGGTTAAAAACGGTGCATAAATTCAGGCAGTATTCGGATTTATATTGTGACAGCTTGGCGAGTAAGCTTATAAGCCGTGGCAGGAGCGATTTTGAAAGCCGAAATCGTTGGTTTAATCCTGGGCCGTATACGAATTAACGTTAAGTAGGGCAGAAAGAGAAAATAGTCCAAGTTCCTTTGCAAATTACTCTCAAGGATCACCTTGTCCCGGTCATTATCCTGATATGGAAATTTACAAATCAGACATGTAATGAACTGCAAATTCCTTCATGCGACCAGTTGCATTTCACTTGTATCTTGATATACTAGCATACATACAATACAATGTACTAGCACGTACGTAGTTTCTCGGGACTTACATATGAGTCCTGATAACAATAGAAAATGATAATATGATTAATTTTAATTCCTTAAACAGGAAAAGTTTACATATCAAGGAAAATCTTTTATTGTGCTATTATTTAATGCTTATTGTGTTTTCTAACGAGACTATAACACATTGTCTAAAACTTCAACTTGTGTTCAAATGACGACGGTCAGTAACATACCTATCGGTACAAAAATACAAGTGTTCACCTACCACCGAAGTACGGCTACCACCAGTTTGACACTGCCATATTCACTGCGTGTGCGTCACTTTTACTTTCTATGCATCTCGCTCGTACTCGCATATTATGGCTCCTCTACACGCATTTATGCAGGGAACAAGTGATATTGCTATCTTATTCTACTGCATGGCTGCGTCCCTTTGAGTGGCCGGCGTTGGCCCATCGTGTAGAGGATCCATTAGTGCGAGCGAAATGTATAGAAAGTAAGTTACGCAGACGTTAGCGAATGTCTGTTTGACACTGCTAAGGCAGGCAGGCTAAAAGTGACGATATGAGTATTGTATCTGTAGTTTTCCTTTATGGTAACATTCCATTTCTAACCGCAGCTGCACTACCGGTACTGAACGCGTCGCTGTCATTGTCAATTTCCATAGTAAAATGAACAGTAATGCAGCTGTCGTTGGAAATGGACTGACACCTTTAGATGTTTATGCTTCATATACTTCAGTGATGAGCGACAGGAACGACCAAGTCACGTTCAGTATCTGGAAATGATATAAAAATAAAATAAATAAATACATGTATTTTACACGTAAAATACATGTATTTATTGTGCGCAAAGTGATCACATTACATTAATTATGACAGAAAATAATTTATTTAGTTATGGATCTAGTCTAGTGCTTAATTGTTTTCCTTTATGTTTTCACGGAAACGTACGAACGTGTCTTGCTATTTCAGTCAGTCTCGGTACTAAAAGTACTGAGGCTGACTGAAGCAACATGATAAATACGAACGTTTCTGAGAAAATACGATGGTAAACAATTGTACACTACATCGGTACTTACTCCCACAATTCGACTAAAATGACGAATATCTAATTTTGAGGTTTTAATTCAAATGTTTACATCAACCCTCCTTTCTTATGTGAGCTTAAAAACGACACATTTTATAGTCACTCTGTATTTACCCCTTTTTTATTAGGGTTCCGTAGTCCCTTTTTCGCTATGGTCGCCTGTCTGTCTGTTCGATTTCGGCTTAGCTTAGTAATCCTTAGTTTGTTTAAAATGCTATGCTGCACGTTTGGCACGGGTATAGGTGAGTACCCGTATACAGGGTGGAAAGATAAGTCGGGCCCTGGAGGGAAACTACCTTAAATCCTTAAGCTGGCTCATTTTACTTAAAGGAGACATTCCTTTATTTTTAAAAAGAAACAAAACTGCATTCAAAGTATTTTTCTTTTTTTCTTCAATTTAGCTTGTCTAAAAAAATATTAAGTACTAAAAATTAGATTTTATGGATATTTTGTATGACAGACGAGTGTAAGACCTAATGTTTCTTGGAAAAATGTTATCATTAACATTAACTGTATCGACTAGTAGCATAAAATTACGGGTTTTTATTTTTTGGAATTTTTAGTCGGTTCGAGTCCCGGGCGAGGCAAGCGAGTTTTAGAAAATCTTTGAATGCAGTTTTGTTTCTTTTTAAAAATAAAGGAATATCTCCTTTAAGTAAAATGAGCCAGCTTAAGGATTTAAGGTAGTTTCCCTCCAGGGCCCGACTTATCTTTCCACCCTGTATATCAATCACACTGTGAACGTGGTGAAATAAAAACGAAAAAAATGTTTATTAAACTGCCTATTTTGACGGTCGGGTTACTACTGAACCCTACACTGAGCACGGCCATTGGCCCGAAATGCTCTTGGCCCGTGATTTTATTATGCAAAAGCATAAGAGCTGCAGGTAGGGAACAAACTGTATTATAATATTCTTTGACAAGTTGTCCCTTATTAAAACTAAGTTCCTTGGCGTCAAAGGGAAACTTCTAAGAACTTGAAAGTTAGTCAACGCCGCGGCAAAACGGCTACAAGCCGGTATTCGATTTACTTATCAATCAAGGGAATTCGTTATCGCTTTTAATTTGAAACTTAAAGTGACATTCCATTTCCAACTGCAGCTGCAATACTGTTCATTTTCTATGGAAATTGACAATGACAGCGACGCGTTTCCATAGTAATATGAACAGTATTGCAGCTGCAGTTGGAAATGGAATGTCACTCTTATACAGTCAGCAGCAGATGTTGCTCAGCTGGTGATAAATATTTCTTGATAAATACGTACTGTATAATCTTTTATAGAAAAAACCGACTTCTCAAAACAGTTTGAAATGCCTTATAAAATGTTGGCTGATATTTAACTGAACTGACAAAAACGGGGCAAATCTGTATGCAAAATTACAAAATCAGTCCAATAATATGACGGAGAGTTCAATAATATCGAGTAACAAACATAAAAAAACTTAAAAAAAACATAGGTACAACTGAATTGATAACCTCCTCCTTTTGAGAAATAGAATCGGTTAAAAATATAAACTTTGTAAGTAAATAAAAAATAAGCAATTAATTTTTCAAGAAAGTATTACACTAATTTAACCATTAAATTATGAAATGCTAGTATCTTGAAATTCTAAAATGGCAAGCACATTCAATAAAAACTGATTCTAATGTCTTTCCAATGACCAAGGAGTTCCGTTTGCTCGAAGCTCGAGGGCATTTAAGTTCAAATACTCTCAAATGTAATATTTCTGTAGAGGAACGCAATAAAAAGTGAGCACAGAGCTCTGTGGCTTGAACTAACTAATATCGGGCTAGGGAAACAGCCCGAGGCTAAGATATCCAATCTTTAATATTGGCAAGTGAATAAAATTGTCATAGAGGCGTTGCATGTGGCCGAGTTGCCGTCATACTGCCCCTTTTTAACCAATAGGGTTAACTTACGGGTTAGATAATTTCCTATTACGGGTTAGATAATTTAGGGTTAACTTAATTTTATGCGATTGTCAAAAGGTACCTATTGCGGACTACAATTTACGTCTTTCGAACTAACTTTTGCGTAAAAATATCAGTCAGTTTGATAAACAATTACAATTGTTAGAGAAAGATAATACCTACAAAAAAAATGTGTAAATTCAAAACACAGTCAGAATTAGCGTGACGTTAGTATTTTAACAGTTACAGTCAACAGATTTCCTTTTTAATTGACTTCAAAATTCCAAAAAGAGGAGGTTCTCAATTCGCTTGGATGTTTTTTTTAATGTTTGTAAACCAGAACTCTGTTTTTTTCAAAATATATTAAATATTTTTGTTTTTTCAAAATAATACTTATCAATTGGCCCCACTTTTGTCAAAATCTACTTTTGGTGATGGGATTCTTGTATTTTCATCAATAAGCGACATTTGATGAAGTGGAACTGCTAATGAAGACTAGAACGGAACTTCTCAACAACACGTATTTCGCGTTTGGCGATTTGTCTTCTTCGCTATGTTTGTTTTTAGCTAATTAGGTTTCCTCGTCATATTTACCGCCACCAAAAGATATTTCAATTATTATTGATTTTAAATACACAAATTGCGTCGCGCCAGACGTCTGCGGTAAATACCTTGGTGAAAGTTTCCAACGATACGTCGGTGAAACTCGTAGATTTGATGTACTGAGTCTTCTGCGACCTGCAACAAACTTGACTTTGTGGAGGAAGTTTTCTTGTCAGATTGAGCAGAATGAGCACGAGAAACATTTAAATACGTTGGGTGTGTTTGACGTACACATGTCTGGAACTCTAGAATCATTTTTATTTAATAATGCGCTTCTAATGCATTACGAATTGACTATGTAAAGTTATTGTTTAAAATGCTAAGCAAAAATTAAAAATAAAGTGAGCTAAATTTCGCGAAAAATATATTTTATAAGTTTTAAAGAAAGCACGAGAAGCGGTCGACCGCTCGATTACATCTTTTAGTGCGGTTTCCGTGTGGCCGCCCGACTGACGAATAGGGCCGCTGACTGGACGTAAGCGGCGCGCGGAGCGGCGAGCGGAAAACAAGAACATTCATTATTTTTTTAATGCACTCGTCCCGACCATATACGGTTTTGATTTGCCGCTCGCCGCGCCGTGCCCCACGCAGCTTGTGTCCAGTCCGCGGCCTGAAGGTACTCGCAGCAGCTACGTATTTTTGTTTCACGCTGAATTGTTACCTGATGAACCATTTATGATGCCTTACCAAATGATTTTTTACAAATTGCAAAATAAGAGGGAGGCAGTATTAAAATTTAATGTCATACAAGGAAAACAGTCATACAGGTACTTGTACAAGTTGCCCACGCTGCAACAAACTTTTCAATCACGATATAATTCACACACCTTATAATTTTTTATACGCTTAGAGCGAAAGAAGAGAACTAGAAGCATTAAGTACTATCATCCATCCTATGATAAATTATGTTTTTGTACGCATTGGATTACAATAATACCCAAATATCCTAATTGGCTGTCAGGCCGGGCTCACGCTCGTCGGCATCGAATCTGTTCTTGACGCGAATAGAAAGTCGATCTAAAATACGAAAACCGTTTCTTAATCATTTGAGACCCTAATTTTTTAGTTCTTGTTTTCTTTTGATTCAAAAAGTGAAAAAAAGTTTTTTGTACCGAAATTGACAAAATAGGAAAACTAAGGTGTGACAATTGTTTAAATCTCTCACTTTAAATGTATGTTTGTTTGCAGTGCAGGTAGTTTATGTAGGTGCCTACTATGTTTTAACACTACAGCAATAAGTAATAAACAGTTTTTGGAGGCATTACGGCAGGCAAGAAACATTACGTTGCCAGCCCTTTAAAAGAATACTCAAATAGAAACGAAAGCTTAAAGCAAACAAAGTGCAAAGATACGGGTTGTTGCGTTCATATCGATTAAATGTAAGGCATGATAGAGGGCCGAGCTCAACGAAAATTTGTAGTTTTTTGAGAAGTCATCGAAATTTTTCTTGAAATATTGATATCTATGTGAACAGATAAATTCTCCTGTAGATCTCGGTTTTGTGACATAATTCTGTAAGGGTATATTCGAGATAAATTCATACTTTTTGAAATAATCAAAGTACAAAAATGAGGTACCTAGGCACGAATTATCAGGAACACAAATGAATGATTTTTCCTAAACCGTTAATTCTCGCTGAACATATATGAGGGTCAAATCAATAGTTCTTAAACGCCAAATCTTTGGCCTTCATTTGATTCATAGTAAAATCGACACCGTGTTCGATATATAAGTTATCTTACCTCAGCATGATGATAAGAATGCATTTTTTGTATTCTTGTGACTTGAGATGCCATTGACTTTCATAGGCCGCTTGAGAGATGTCGACACTCTGAAAATGAATTCAAATTTCAAGATGGATCAACGAAGGATTGGATATTCTTATTGCGTGAGGATTGTTGTGTATTGTGCGAATTTGTATATGGTTCATCAGCCATATATGTGCTGCAGCATATATGAATTTGTAAAAAAGTTTTCGAAAGCGGCTCCGATTTTTTTTAATAAAATGTGATGACGACAGATAATCGATTTAGATACAATTATGCCAAGACAAATATTGACGACCTAAGTAAGATTATTTTCAATTGAAACTTACCGCATCAGTGAGATTTTGCCCATAATAACAGCATGTATAAATGCAAACCAAAATGATATTTGCCGCCAACAAGTTTTTGATGCTTTCAGGGCTGCAATGTATCTGAAATATTTTTTATGATCACTGCCAACACTGATCAAGAACTGTATTCGTAATATATAAATCGATATGAACTTGATATTACACATAGCGCAGCGAAAGCTTGCGCACTGCGAATGATGTCGAAATAAAATCAATTTGTGAAGATTGAATGCCACACCTGGCTGTGTACCAATGGCGTTTGTTTTGCACCGGTTTGCTTATTTTGGATTTCCTACCTGCCTCTGTGGAATAGGCTGCAATTTTGTAGAGATTTGTATGACGCCTCACTACCGATGTGTTCTAATGCTCAAATTTCTAGTCGCTTGCGTGAGCGCGGGCAAGATAAGTTCTTGCAAGTACCACTATTGTCGAAATAAACAACGCCACCTAGAGAATGTTATGAAATGTATCGTCCAAATTTAATAACCGTTTTAAGTTTTAGTGATACCGACCGTTAATGAACCCAATCAAATCAATAACGCCACGGCCGCGGACCCACGTTGGGCGCCAAAGTTAAAAATTGCGCTAGAATTGTAAATTATGTTCTTTATTCATAAAAGTTAGCTACAAGTCTCAATTAGCTATTTGTTAATCTGTTATTTCAACTAATGTATTTGTAAGAAAGGTAGAAAACGTAAATTAACTAACTGAGTCTTATAGAGTTTTATGATAAAGGGGGTTGATCTTGGCAAATAAGCGTGAGTTTTCGTCCAATGTCACACTGACTTTTATTAATATAATATATTATGCTGTGATTAAATATTTGGAAGGAAAAAATAACTACGTGCTATAGTTCGTTTTTTTTTAGTATTAGAAAGAACTTGCAAGATGGTAAGCGATCTTGACATGTCTTTTAATTGAAAAATGCTTTTTAAAACTCAAAAACTATTACTTATGAAAGCAGAAGAATATAAATGATCGTATTAGATTCATAATTGTTACATATTAGCCGTAATTTATTTTTAAAATGTGTTTTTTAATTAAAAGACACATCAAGATTGTTTACCTTATTTCCAATGCTAAAAAAAACGAACTATAGATACCTTATTCTAAATTAGAATAGGGATTTATTATTGGAAATTACTTACTCGAGCAGCAAAACCAAAGAAACACATGGTTGCAGAAAAGAAAGCTAAGTGAATTATGAATATAGCACCAAACGCATTGCTGAGCTCAAACATCAACCTGTAACAATATCATCATAAAAGAAACTCAAAGCAATATGATGAATATGATGATTTTCATGCTAATATTTTGTATGGATTCATATCTATCACTTTAAACTCTGGCGTTTTGTACTGAATTTAAGGTAAAAACAATGAAATTATATCGTGGATTCATATAATTTATTTAAAGCTTTACTGCATATCAAAATGTACAATAGGCTTACTTACTTTAACTCACGGCATTAATTTATTGTAGTACTTAATTGGACCAATCTCTGTTAAAATTTGTCCCTTTTTTACAAACACTGGTGTCAAAACGACGGATAGGGATAAAAGATTATGCAGGGCTTATTAAATTAGAGTTGACAGACGTTTATGAATAACGCTTTTAGGAACCAGGGGGCAGAGGGAGGAGTGTGTACTTAGCGCAAAATCGCTGGGGGTGAGCAAAGTTACCCTTCGATTTTTTCGAGCTGGTGTGCAGTCTATACTCGTGCATTATATTAAATAAGGAATTAGTCCTCTCGGTGTCATTAAATTAGTATCAATTTTTAATTAAATAATTAAATAATTATAAAATGTATTTGATGCGATTAACTTTTGATAGTTTTATCGTGATTTAAACACAAAAATGCAACAATACTAGTTATTCAAGTATGTCCTCAACTAACGTGATCAATAAGTCTCAATGCCAGCTTATATTAGCCCGAATTTATGTACGGTGCAATGTTTACCGTGTTTTAAATATTGCTTACTTCAGTAAATCTTGGTGAAGCGGGATGATTTTTCTCAAAGTGTTCTCCGCTTGTTCAACGCTTTCTTCTTGCACGTGTTTCAGGTCGTCTTGCAGCATCACGAACATCAAGCGGAGGTGGTGCAGGGCGGCGTTCATGAATAGCAGGTCGAAAGTCACTAGGTAGCCTACGTCCTGTACTGTATTAAAATGATTATATTTAATTATTATTTTATTTATTCATACTATAAAACCAAATAGGGAAAAATTTTGAATAGCGATTTTTATATTTTTGTTCGATTGGCTTTACTTCTCTATGAAATCAGTTCAGGGTGTCTAGCCGACTCTAGCCAAAACGCCAGTCGTTCGTGCCGTAGCGAACGATACGTTTCTCTCTCTGATGCACAAATCTCTGTTTTGACATTATGCTGGGACATCAGTTAGCCGCGACCACGACCAGTGAAACCTGTGTCGAAACGTCGGTAAAGTTAATTGAATAAATTTCGCGTTAGGTCCGTCTATAAATGTGAGTTAATAATATGTACCTAGTCGTACTTCACTCGCGAAACGCTTCTAACAAAACGATAAGTGAACGTGACATCAAGGTCACTGATGAGAGTCCATCTTGAAGTACTATAGACAAATAAAAAAAAATTGCGATTGTATCGGTAAAATATTGCGTTTATGTATATAGTTGCTATTCATTTTTTCTTTGGATAGAATATAAGGAATCGAATGGTATCCTTACTTATTTCCTCTTTGGATGTTGAAAAAAACTTAATTTATGAAACTTACAAGTCCTGTATTTTTGTAAGTATATTATTTTAATATCCACATTTTATTATTTATGATAAATTGCTCATATGCTATCTATTTTACTAGATTTTGTTATAAAATTCAACATGTGTCATCATCCCTATTACAGCAAGTTACATTTCTGATTTCACTCCTCGATTTAACGGAGAGTGCATAATGGGTAATTGTCTCGGCCAGACTTTCACCACGTGAGTTCCATGTCAGACTCACTGCTGTGCATGTGATAGTGCTTACTATAATGATATGTGGTTTAAGGACGGGAACTACGCACGATATTTAAACATTTCATTGCAAATGCGGGGGTTTATTCTTTTATTTATTCTTACTTATTAATACTCATTACTTCTTCTTAGTGACATCTGTCTGTCTGCTATTTCTTCACGCTTAAACCGCTGAACCGATTTAGATGATATTTGATATACAGATAGTTAAAATTCCAGGAAAGGATATAAGATAGTTTTTATCGATTATAGGTAATTATCATCATTCCACGCAGAAGAAGTCGCAGACAGAAGAAGTCTTCATGAAATATTTACTTACTGATTACAAAGCAAATCCTGTATTATGCTTTTCTGTATCCTGTATTATGCTTTTCTCATGATTAACACGTTTATGATCTATTTCACATCGTTTGATATTGGCAAGTTTTAGTAAAGTTTTTTATTTATTTAAAACTTTCGGACCAACTCTAATTGTACCAATTCAACAATGGAATCAACACCCTCTCTCAACAAAACTGATTACAAAATGTCGGGTAGTTTAGTAGACTTTCGCTGTGAGAATACTACAAGTTCAATTAATCCTTGAAGTACTTACAGATTTTAGAATCGGCCAAATACACGAGGCTGTACAGTAAGAAGTTGTCATCGAATTTGAATGGCATCTTCACATAAAATGGCGTCACGAAAGCCACACTATCTTTTAAGATGAAATGTTTTACAGCTGTATACGCTAAACGCGGCATTAGGTACAAAAACAAGTACGTATTTACCGCTTTGTAGAAAACTGCAAAGAAATAAATAGAGTAAGAATTGTTCACACTGATGATAATTTTTAAACTTTACTGAAAAAACAAGGTGTGCTGCCTTTCCATTGAGGCGGATATGAGCGGAGATGAGAGGAGATGTGCTA
Organism: Cydia fagiglandana; assembly: GCF_963556715.1. Lineage (NCBI taxonomy): Eukaryota > Metazoa > Arthropoda > Insecta > Lepidoptera > Tortricidae > Cydia > Cydia fagiglandana. The sequence continues at coordinate 5,192,635 of NC_085932.1, read as the reverse complement.
TCTCGAACCCTGTTCAACATGTTGCTTCCCTGTCGCGCTTACATATGAATTTACAATTGCGACAGAGAGGCAACACGTCGAACGTTGTTCGCGGTAGGCCGTCAGGAATCAACCAATAGCATTGGTTGTAATCCGTCTATCCAAAATCCATCTCTTCTCCGCTCCGCTGGAATTTCGATTTTTCCCTCCCTCTGAGGGTCTACCGCAAACCAGGTTCGACGTGTTATCTCTCTGTTGCATTTGTAAATTCGTACGTAAGTGAGACAGGGAGGCAACACGTTAACGTGGTTCGCGGTAAGCTCTGTACTTATTAACGTACGAGTGTATGCAGTGGTGTCAGCGCAAGAGAACTAGAAATACATCAAGAAACAGAAAGAAAATAGAGGCATGCTATTTCTTTGTTTTATTTTTGTTGCGGAAAATAATGATAAAAAAGCTCTTTCACTCATCGGCACTGTAATTACTGAACAATAACTAATTAGAAACGACATGACGAAGGCGTGTCGTGTAAGAAACGGAATGCTGGTTAGTGAGGTGCCTTTCCTGGGAATATTGCTCGCTTAAAGATATATTGGGGGACTTTATTTTTCCTGCCGCACACCGTCTGCAAAGGCAGTGTCTTTTCGGGCACCTTACCATGAATGGTTTTAATTAGTAAGTAGGTACACTTAGAGAACAAATAGGCACACTTCTATTTAAATTTTTCCACCATTTTTGAGTTCCATTTTATTTAATTTCGCATCTCATTTAATGTCAAATGTCAATATTATGTTTATATTATTTTATTTTTATCTTTCTAATTATTTCAAAATGGTAAATTTAAAAACGGTATTATAAAAGTGCAAACCAAGCACTTTCATTTGATACTAAATTCGACCATGTTTTTTGCAAATAAAAATGACCAGAATTGCCAGACCTCTCACAAACAGCTTTTTGGCCTTCTAAGCTCTTCTACCTCAATAATCCCTTGATCGAGTCTGCTCATAATTTAATGACTAAAATATAATGCCCTCAACTACACGTTTACCCAATTTCATTTAAATTAGAACAAATTTACTTAAGTTCTTGAGTATCAAACTATCTTCTGACGGTTCAGCTTAAAAACATCGAAATGCCGGGACGTGCCGCTGGCCAGCTGCGTGATCCAAGTCGAATGTAAGAACTTCGCTTCGCTCGCTCGTTCGACTAAAGCAAAAGTGACCAAGCCTTCCAGTCGCGAAGGCCGAATTTAAACCGGCCTTCCATAACGCCTAGTATTTCAAATATTGCATATACTCGAAAAATTGGTACGGGGTACCTACTGCCGTGGTGGGGTAGCCTAAAGGTCCAAGGCGTTAGGTTAGCTTCCCTGTTCATCTGTGTATATTTGGAGTAAAATTATATTTTTTCAAAATATTTACAATTCAATCCATCTGACACAAACTTTTACTTCGGATTAGGTACAGTCGAGTGCATACATATTTATTAATTTTTTCACCTTATTGCAATAGGTTAAGGTGAAGAAATGTATACATGTTTATGCACTCGACTGTACATAGCTACTGCACGAATAGATTAAAAATATAACGGCTATTTTATAAAAAATGTCGTTACACTTCAAAAGGTGTCCAAAATATCCAAAAGTTCTCTTAATTTGGGAAATCTTCCATTAGCATCGAACAAGGGTTTCAGGCATGTTTCATCCCCACATCCCTAGTTCCAACCCCCCATTTCTAGGAGATCGCTCGCCCTCCGGAGATCTTCATATAAATGGGAAACGTTACGTCGTCGAATCATGGAGTCAATCAATCGCGCCGCCCGCGTGTGAAGCGGCAAATCGAAAAATCTTCAAAATGTCTCCGATTCATTAAATGTGTCGGGAGGCGACGAAATAATCTTACGTAGTATTTGCATTGCGATGAACATGTACATGTTTCACTAACGAAACATGTTTAAATTTATTGGTAATTGGCCTACAAATTAATAGTGTGAAGAATCGTCAGAATTTTATATTCATTTATTACAATTTTGGGCCTTTCTATTTAATTTATTTTATTTAAAGACGCTGGATGCGGATCGCTTCCAACCGGTACGAGTGGAGGTCCAAGGGGGAGGCCTATGTTCAGCAGTGGACGTCTTATGGCTGAGATGATGATATAAATAGGAAGGTTAATTACTTATTAGTTTCTGGGAGACCTTACAAATAGGAAGGCAAAGAAGTACCACACCGAAAATCGAAAACCGCACCGCACCTATTTATTACCGAAAAAATTTTTATACTTTACATTGAACTATTCCGTAGCACCTAGATTCATATAAAAAAAAGGAGAAAAACCGTCTTCAATAAGGATAAAATAAAATAATATCCGTGTTATAATATGCGCTAGCAACTGATAATATTTGAAGTAGGTGCCAAGTAAATTTATAAAAATATTCTTACCCGAAATCCACCTGAGGAATGTGGTAACGTACTCATGTTTAACTGCCACCATGTCCGGGCGCAGCTGGTCGTCGATCCGCCAATTCGATCCCATGTGTACAATGAAGTACTTAAGCAACTTTCGGTTTAGACAGAATTGTATGTACAAGAGGCATGCTAAAAGAAGATGACATATTCTTCTGACCGCTTACTCCTTTTCTTTTACCGCTTTGTTTTTTTTGGACTTGCGTTGTCGCGCGCGTCTCTATATCGCTGGCCCAATATTTCAGGGTTCTATGTTACATTTTCGAGTCAATTGAAATTTATACTTAATGTCACTATGACTGTTCAAATTTCAGTTTGATAAAAGTGATACATAGAAACCTGTAATATTGGGCCAGCGATATGACTAGGGGGATTTCAAGTATGGAATCACACGATTCACGCGTGATAATGCAAGTCATACTTAAGCAGTCTAGTCAACTTTATGTAAGCTAAGGTCCGCGCCTTTGTTCATGTAGTTAGAAATTGTTAAACTGTCTTTGCCTCCGCAACCGTAAGTTGCAATTTATTGTTAATCACTAAATTTGTTATTTTCAGCATGATAGTAAACGTAGTCACAAGGCTGTGATCACATAAAATTAATTACGCTGTAATTTAAAAAACCGGGCAAGTGCGAGTCGGACTCGCGCACGAAGGGTTCCGTACCATAATGCAAAAAGGCATAAAAAAAACGGTCACCCATCCAAGTACTGACCCCGCCCGACATTGCTTAACTTCGGTCAAAAATCACGTTTGATGTACGGGGTGTGTTCTATTTTATTTGCTCTTGTTTTGTTTTATTTTTGTTTGTAGATAGATATTATCGTTTATAGGCATTTTAGATACCTAAGTATTTAAATTTATGAGTCTGTGTGTGTGTAACTGATCGGCTGGCCTCTGTGTTGCTAGTGTTGTTACTATTCTGATGTTTAGAAAGATTTCCAGGTGAAAAACAGAACTAAGACTTAAGTGCAGGGTAACCGTTATACCATACAGATTGTAATCCATTTGGACGGTTTTTGTATAATATAGGTACTTAACTGTTTGTTTTTCATTGTGACTACTTTTGGAGCTTAGTAATTGGCCCTTTGCTGGACTACGAGTAAAATCTCTTGCTTAACTCCCATCCTCCCGATTTATGACAACTTCTGATGATTTGTTGAGAAATGCGTCCACTTAAATCTTTATCATATTCTGTTTTTAGTATTTGTTGTTATAGCGGCAACCGAAATACATCATCTGTGAAAATTTCAACTGTCTAGCTATCACGGTTTGTGAGATACAGCCTGGTGACAGACGGACGGACCGATAGACGGACGGACGGACGGACGGACAGCAGAGTCTTAATAGGGTCCCGTTTTACCCTATGGGTACGGAACCCTAAAAACTAATTGACAGTGGCGTAGCGTGAACCAATGTAGCCGTGGGCGAAAACCACATCAGCGAGGACCTTTTCAATGTGTTTTCCTAAGGTGCTTAATAAAAAGGTTGGCTTTGAGAGGCCCCCCTAAGTGCGAGGCCGTGGGCGAAGGCCCCATTCGCCCACGCCTAGCTACGTCACTGCGAATTGAGCTAATTCCTTTGCTACCTTGCCAAAGGATAAGCGCAGCTGACAAATCCGTGGACAGCTGCACTAAGTCTGCTCCCTGACCGATCCTCTCGAACACGCCAGCCGTGTGGCTGATTGCCGCCAGGATGTTCACTGCCAACTTAATCCAACACAAACGGCCCCGCCACGATCCTTCATCCATTATATAAATCTAAAAGAGAGGAGAAAATATTCGGTAGGACGACTTGGACGCATTTCTCAACAAATCATCAGAAGTTGTCATAAATCGGGAGGATGGGAGTTAAGCAAGAGATTTTACTCGTAGTCCAGCAAAGGGCCAATTTCTAAGCTCCAAAAGTAGTCACAATGAAAAACAAACAGTTAAGTACCTATATTATACAAAAACCGTCCAAATGGATTACAATCTGTATGGTATAACGGTTACCCTGCACTTAAGTCTTAGTTCTGTTTTTCACCTGGAAATCTTTCTAAACATCAGAATAGTAACAACACTAGCAACACAGAGGTCAGCCGATCAGTTACACACACACAGACTCATAAATTTAAATACTTAGGTATCTAAAATGCCTATAAACGATAATATCTATCTACAAACAAAAATAAAACAAAACAAGAGCAAATAAAATAGAACACAAATACCTGATTCGACTTTATACGATCCAGTATGAACTTATACGTTTCTTGGAACATTGGTTCGAAATTCGAAAATTCAGACATGTTTGCGGTTAAATGTGGCTCAACTTTGCAGAGTTGGCTTTTTATACCGCTTTTAGCCAGTCTTAGATATCAACGTCGAATGAAGAGTTCCGTAGCTTTTGAATAATCGTTTTACTTTCAATCGGTTTATTTAGAAAATGCTGGAATCGTCTCTACAGATGAAATAAAATATTTTTATTAAGTGGTGATACGGTCTAATTACGTAGTCACGTCTTCGTCGCTAACTTTTTTTATAACTTAAGAACCATGCATCCACGAGGTCCAAATTCAGAAAAAGAAAAAGCTTTTCCTATCATGAAAAAGGGAACATAGTAACGTTGCGGGCAAAAACAAATTTCTTTTCAGCAACATACTGAATTAACACCACATTCATGCTCTGAATCTGTAGTGCCTTTGCGGGTAAATTAGACTAATTTGCTTCCCAGACAGCTTGAGGGTCATTCAGAAACGTATTTCTAAGATGACACAAATTTGATGTCAAGGTATCAGTACGTCGTTGACGTAGAAATTTGCAGAAGCCTGATCCAGATTTTAATTGCTTACTTTTGCCACAGAACAATTATAATAGTACTACCGTCAGAAAACTTCCTACAAAACCGAAGTTTGACAGCGGTTCAGGGTCGAATCATGGTGTCCCTTTCTAATATATGGCGCTAACCCTTTCAGCTATTTAGAGTTGTCAAAATTCAAGCCATTATCTTATCTATGGTCGTGCACGCAAAGGGACGTCAAGTTGTGTCAATGCTGAGCCGAACGGAGCCGAGTTTGCTCGAAAGGATCCGAGGAGTTTCGCATCCCTGCTATTGAATTTCTCGGTGAAGAAATGTCACTGCTGACAGCTGGCAGATCATATCCCTAACCGATTCATGACAAGTGTCGAATCGCTCTCCAAGTCGTATTCTTAATAGAACCAGGCGAAGAATGTCGAAAATCGCAGCATTGGAATCGCAAGAATCAAGTTCGTAGAAAACGAAGGACGAGAGCGGCACATGTCAGTCTTTGTATTTCATACATCCATCCAGTATACAGCAAATACCTCTTTGTCCAGTTGCAGTTTTTATATTATAATTTTGTCTGATATTAATTATACTGAGGATGACGATAATCAGTGCGCACATAAGTATGGAACTTAACCTGAGAGTGTGCACGATGCACTAATACTATAGTAAGTTTAGTATACTATTGTACATTTCTGAATACCTCCCTTGTTGATTTGAATGAAGAAGGGCTTAACATTCGCCGATATTCATAGTTACTTTGATCTTTTTTCGAATTAGTATTGGTATCTCGAGGTTGCCGTTAGATTTTTCTTTTGTGAGGTCTGTATTCACCAAATTAGAGGGATAAGTAATTGTGTCGAGGTTGCCTCGATTCGATGAATATACGCCCATAAAATATAATCAAATATATAAAATAAAAGTTTTAATAATTTGTTTAGAAAAATAACAGTAAATGTACTGACTGCTCGTACATAATTTACTTGGACAATATCATAAAAACATCACAAAAGTTATATTCTTACATTTTAATATTTCCACGGATCTCTAATAGCACCCGGAGTGGGCTTCGAACGTAATAATATACCAGCGCTTATGAAATATTACTAAATCTTTTAAATCCATGAAAATATAGATCTTCTGAATGTTAAATTTGTTTACTATGTGACAACAACTATGACATAGGTAGTTTAGGAGTCAACCACGTCATCTTTAGAAAGGTTTTCAGCCAGGATACAGAAAAATAAGTAGGTATTTGACCGCTGTTCTAAATATATGTTCTAAGGCACTGGTCCCACCGCGAGCTAGTAAGCTATGAGCTATCGGCTATAAATACGAACAAAAGATAAGCACTCCCGTGTAAATAAAAGAGACACGGCGATATTTATAGTTACTCGCCCAGCGGTGAGCTATAAATATCGCCGTGTCTCTTTTATTTACACGGGAGTGCTTATCTTTTGTTTGTGTTTATAGCCGATAGCTCATAGCTTACTAGCTCGCGGTGGGACCAGTGCCTAAGGGTTTAAAAGGAAATACGGGGATGTTTGACGAACGACAACGACCGGGTACGACTATTATTGACAAGTGAGAGACTTTGTAAAAAGGCCCTTTGCCAGAATACGAGAAAAATTCTTTCGTTTTAATATTTTCCCTTAATGGGTTTACAGGCAGGTACGAAAGAGAATACCTAAATACGAGACCGTTGCACGTTGTATTAAGTATTATTGTTTATACAGTGTTTTTAACTCCGTTAAGATTATTTTGGTTTAGTTAATAATATTCAGAAATTTGAATTATACCACGGTAAACAGATATCCTTAGGCAATATTGCACCGAGGCCCTAAGCTGTGACGTTCACTTCCACTTCAGGTAATTACTTTCGTATTATTTTTCCAGAAAATAAATTATGATACCATGGGTCAATTTCACCAAACGAGCATTTTTGTCTAATTCCCATGGAATTTTGAAATACCAACATTACACAAAAAAAAATATGCTGAGAATTTGATAAAAAATATAATAAATATTAATTTTCTTATGGGATAAAAATATTCATAAAACTATAAAAGTTATTTAAATTTAAAATTTTGCTCAGGGCACGGGAATTAGTGTGTCCATGGAAATTAGATTTTACTAGGACAGAAATTAGAACACGGCACGGGAATTGTTTTCTTAACTTATTTTGGTACTTAAAACTATTATTTATATATATTTTAATCTACAATAATATACTGCAACCATACTGAAGTGGCATCGGACATATTTACCTTCTTTAATTTTAGTTTCGAACGACAAATCTACGAAAGTATGTTACACTAAAAACTATAATAATAATAATAAAATGCTTTATTGCACACTACAAAAGAAATGGTACAAAAGTATGAACAGGTACAAATATGTAGGTAACAACAGGCGGACTTATCGCTAAACAGCGATCTCTTCCAGACAACCTTCAGATAGTGAGAAGGCGAAACAAATTCAAGTTAACGGGTGGTGCGAAAATAAAACAAATAATAAAAATAAAATAAAATACATATACTACAAATATAAGAAATAAAAATATACTACATTTATTACTATATAAACATTATATAAATAACAAATAAATATATAGATGACAAAGGAGGCTATAAAACAATAAGGAGTTAAAAAAAAATTAAAAATTTATGAAAGAGACAAATAATGATTTTTTAAGAGGCTTTTAAAAATAGAGAGTGATTTAGCACGTTTGATATCAATAGGCAGAGCATTCCACAGCCGGACAGCGCGAAAACTGAAAGAGTTAATGTAAAATTTTGAAGAAGAAGGAGGGGGAACCAGTAGCAGATTTTGCGAGCAACGAATGGAGGAAAGAAATTTAAACTGAGTTTTGAGATAAAAAGGAGTATTGGGATGAAACAGCGTTACATACAGGAGGGAAAGAATATGTATGTTGCGACGGAAACGGATAGGCAACCACTTAAGCTGCGAACGAAAGCTTGATATATGATCGAATTTGCGCAACCCGAAAATAAACCTAATGCAAACATTTTGAAGTCGCTCAAGTTTGTTCAATTGCTCTTCAGTAATGTCTAAATAACAAATGTCTGCATAGTCTAAAATTGGCAGGAGGAGAGACTGAGCAAGCGCAATTTTAGTGGCGAGGGGCAAGAAGTTTCGAATTCGACGTAGGGAACCAACCGTAGCAAAGATCTTTCTGCTCACCTCACTGATCTGCGGAATCCAAGAAAGAGTTTGATCTATGATCACGCCCAGATTTTTAACATGGTTAGAAAAAGGAATAAGTATAGATAAAGAATAAAAACTACCTATTTGACTAATCGTTTCCTTTATTTTAATGGCAACTAATCTCTCTTTCTTAGTAAAATGTACATATTTCAAAACAATACTTTGAGTAATTTCGTAAACTTGTCCGCCTTTACATACAAAACTATTCATTAAAAAGTGTCATTATGTATCTGCATGTAGATAGGTACAAGGTGTATGATCTGGTATATGGTCGTATTGGTCGTATAGGAAATGATACTAAGAAATAAATAGGGGCACAGTGAGAAGAAGTTATTGTGTAAGTTAATCTGAAGAAATCGAATATGCTGCCTTCATAAATTAATAACCCAAAAAATTGTTTGAACACATATGAGGTAAGGTGGGGTAAGACTATCACCGGGGTAAGACTATCACTTGTATGGAATCCTCATACTGTTAGTCTTGCCCCGATCAAAATAAACTAAATTAGTCTTACCCCGCCTTACTTTACACATAGGTATACGGGGTGTCTCTGCCCTCGCGGGAAAATCTTCAAAGTGTAGGTTGGTTAAGTAATTTTTCAAAAATATCATAATCTTCCTAAAAAAAAAAACTTGCTTACAAAATACCCCCTGGTACTGACTTAAATAACCGACTTGGTTTCACATTACATCCCAAAACTTTTTTGTAGTAGAGTAGAAGAACTGCGTTGCGAGATTTGCATCTTTTTACATGAATTGAAATGATCCCATCTCTTTTTGTAGGCTGTCCTTCTTTTCGGGTAATCATACCCATACCATACTGATACTATGTATATACATATCATAATACATCTTTATTCATACTCACATCGTCCATCGTAGTGTACCTTTACTTTCCCTACTAATTGTAAGAACTAAAAGGTAACGTTGTTATCGCATATATTTCTATAGGATTACAAACTTAATTATGCAGTTATCTTTAAAACGTGACTAATATTGCAGTATTATTAGATTTTTATTGGCTTAAAAAGCTAAAACCCAATTACGTTTCAAATTTGGAACTTGTGGGTATGCTAGAAGTACCTTAAAATAAGTAAGTACCTAAGTAAATATTCTTTATTGCACCAATAATCATACATCTTACATACATGTAAAATTACAAAGAAATTTAAAATAATATTGATTGAGAGTGATTGTGCCAGTGACAAAACTAAGGGATTTTAAAGTGTATTAATTCTTAGACTACATGCTCAAATTAAATGTTATTTAGATATAATGTTATTGAGATTTGATGGTACGGCCGTGCCACTTTGTTTTGCTCGACTTGGCGGTGGCACTGCCGTGCCCCCAGATCCTTTGTCCTTCTTCAGGCCTCAAACTATCTCCATGCCAAATATGTATTATCAAGATGATATTGTTTCAGCGGCTTAAGCGTGACGAGATAACAGACAAACAGACAGAGATACTTTTGCATTTATAATATAGTAAGAATAGGATATTGTATTTAATTTTTCTTGTACCTATTAGAAAAGCTAATTTATAACAACTAATCTATTAAACGAGCAATTCTTGTATATATTTCGGGGATCTCGGAAACAGCTCTAACGATTTCGATGAAATTTGATCATATATGGGCGTTTTCTGGGATGAAAAATCGATCTAGCTAGGTGTCTCTGGGAAAACGCGCATTTTGAGTTTTTAGGTAGGTATATGTTTTCCGAGCAAAGCTCGGTCTCCCAGATATTTAAACTTTATACGGCTTACGCTGTCAGTTGTCAAATTTACAAAAAAAAAAACCATTGTAAATTTGATTCATTTTGTTTTATGTAACCTTAGGTACGGGTTTTATAATATGTAATAATTCCAAAAATAGTTTTATGTTTATATAATATTTTAATGTTATAATATGATTAATGAATAAGGTAAGGTGGCGCAAGACTAACAGTACGAGGATTCCATACAAGTGATAGTCTTACCCCGGTGTTGTCTTACCCCACCTTACCTTACGTATTAAAATTGCCCGGGTTATTCGGGTCCACCCTGTAAGTATGTACTATAGTACTTGTACTAAAAAACCGTTCATAGATTTTTGTGCATTCTTTGAGATTTCCTTAAATGTAAAATAGAAAGATATACGTCATATTATTATTACATATAATATATATTCAATGCCAATATATATATATATATGTAATAATAATATGACGTAAACATTGCCAATTAACTTACAGTGCCCCCAATTAAAAATTTGTTGACAATAAATGTAATACTTTCTAATTCCCGTGCCACTTAATCAGCTGTTTTAGGTAAATATTCCATGGGAATTAGGGCACGGAAATTAGAATTCGTAATAAAAAAATACGCCAAAAATTTAAATCGTGTTTAACCAAACTGTTATGTTATCGCTTACATAAAGATACATAAAGGACTCCTAAATATGACAATCGTTATTGAAAAGCTATGTGGGAAATAAAATTTATAAGGGGCATCGAAATTAGAAAAAAATTGTCGCCCACCCGGATTCCGAAATACTTATGCGATTTGCTCGAACACGCCGCGGCTTGCCGTACATCCGCTTGCTTTGAGAAACAGCCGAATCCTGCCAGTACAGGTGAGGCGGGACACGAGGCGGTTCAGATACAGACGTCGGCTGTCAGAGCCCTTTAAGTTTTGCCGACGAAATTTTACTCGCGCGCTCGGACAAAATTTAAACTTCGATCACGAGTTATTTACCACAATGAAGTTAATAGTGTATGTGCTCAGTGATAGTAAATATCATCTAGTTTAAGTATTTGACACCAAATTAGTGATACTAATGTAGAATTTTTCGTAGGATTTTTCATTATGCTCAAAAGTAGATTCCGGACAGGGCACGGGAGTAGTAATTTGAGCCTTTAGGTATTTTTAAGTGTACTCTAAAAACCAATTAATCAGTGAATTCATATGGAACCCGGTGTGAAAGTGTGGCTTCTTTATGTAAAAAAAAAATGGTAAGTATTATTTGATGCTAACCCGCGATTTTCATCACGGACAGAAAAAAAATCGTGTTCAGAAATTGACCCCCATCATATCTTATGCGCTCTGTTTTTGGGCTAAAAATTGTTTTATTGAGATTTGAGGAATACGTATTAAAAATATGAAATGTTGTTAATTTGTTAGTGCTAAAAATCTTAACCAAGTGAACGCAGCTTGAATTGATGTATTATTCTTTATTCTTTATTGTATTGCATTGTATTGTATTGTATTGTATTAGGAAGTGACGCTGGCGATATAAAGAATTAAATTGTAGGTATTGTAGAGTGGAACCCCTGAAAACGGTAAAATTACAGTTTGCATTTGTTTTACTGTAGCATTAGTTTCAGTCGGTAATTCCAGCGCAACCTCGAACTAACACTAATGCGCTGAATAAACGACGTTTTTCCCTTAAAAATGCAGAAGCTCCTAGTTAAAAATAGAAAGACAAACAAAGAAGTTATTTATGCGATGTTAATTAATGTTGACTCAACCGATATTATAGTCCAAAAAATACTCTCCATAAATTTAATAGGCATAAGTATCGTGAAGATACGCACTTTTTGATATTTATTAGTTTTGTTACTTTCCTCTCTTGTCTTCTTACAACAAAACAGCGTACCTATCTAGAATTCTAGATACCTAGGAAATATGTCATAAGATACGCTGTTTTGCTGTAACAAGGCAGTCTAGTTGTATTGCTTTTTAAGTTTCGTCTGAGTATTTACAGTCTATGTATCTAATACCTTTAAACGAGTATTTCTTGTTTATTTATTTATATTTTTATTTCGGGGATCTCGGAAACGGCTCTAGCGATTTCGATGGGGGTTTTAGGGGGCGATAAATCGATCTAGCTAGGTCTTTTTTTGAGTCGCACGTCGCATATTTTTGAGTTTTTAAATGTTTTATAGTAAGTATTACGTCATTCGGCAGGTTCGTCATATATGGCAATTACAACCGCCGCGCCGCCGCCGGCCGCGTCGGCCTAAACGGACATCTACCTAAAATGCAGAAAGGGGTGAAAGGAAATTGAAAATGGCGGCGGAGTATAACGCCATTACCGAGGAAATGAGCTACGTGTACGGCTGCAGCCGGCTCGGTTGTGTTTTTACTAAAGTAGAACGTTTTTTGACTGCAAACCTTGATTAGGGAGCTGGATTAAGCGGATTTTATAACAACGAAATTTTAAACCCTTTTTGGATCGTGACTTAAGCGTAAAATCAAAAAAAAAAGTTCATAAGGTTTATAATTTGTCAAGCGAGCCCAGTACTTAAGTACAAACTTCGTAAATGCCTTAATATTAATTAAAATGAGACTTAGGGACAGTTGCTCCGACCACTATTAGTGGACGCGCTCAGCAGTGAAAGTGAACTATGAATAAAAGTTTACTAACGCAAAAACCGTTTGAAGTACCATATGTTAAAATAAATCCACGATTCAAACCTCATTGCTTCTTCATAGTCGTAAAAATTCTGCATACGAGGAAATACAAAAAGATGGTGTTTCAGAGCATCATTTACGATATGTATATTGTGCCCTATGGAGAGCTAACAGGGACAGGTTTGGTGGGATCCCTTAATCGCTTTTAAATAATTCTGACGGCAGTTAAGTTATAGCAACTACAATTATCGTTATTGCTTTGTCATCTAACCAGTCCTTAGAAAGACCGATCAACTCGGCAAGCAATTGTATCGACGGCCCTGATGGCCCTGATCGACCCTCGAAGCCAGCATTGTTTCAGGGTATGAAAGTTTTCTCATTTGGGTCGGATGGGGCGTTGGCTACACCACAACACGCCGATTACGGGGAGATTAATATTATGGCCATCAATACGGACAATTTTAGCTCCATTGTGTTATTTTAAGGGACTTTGCGTCCGAGGGGCAATTAAACAAGTTCGAGGGAGTTTCGATCTAAAACGGTCTATTCTCAGAAATGTAAATATATTGGCAATGTTATATTATATTTTAGAACTAATCAAGCGTGCATTTGTTTTTAATTTATAAGTACTTCACGCTCATAATAGTACATTTCGATGCTAGTGCGGAAGGTATGTCATTACTCCAAGAGTACCGAGATATCTTGCCACGAGCCGCAGGCGAGTGGCAAGACTCGGGACGAGTGAAGAATGACATTTCCGCACGTGTATCGAACGACGTTTTTTAATACAGTTGCGAAAAAATAAGAAAAACATTGTTAATCGTACACTAAACAAAAGTGGTAACAGTGACAGCTCGGTTAGACGTCGTCTTGAAGTATATTATATCTATGGGCGTTTGGCAGCTATTCCGTTCCATTCAGTCAACTTATTAAGAACGGAATTTTTAATATTGAATATTAAAAAATAAACGTGTTATAATGATGAAGAGGTAAGTAATTAAATATGAAATATGTAATATTTTTCGTATTCTTACATTAACGGTAGGTTTTTATGCTGATTACGACGTTTAAAGGAAACTAATATTAACACTCATCAATAAGTAGTCGTGAATTGGAACAAGTATAAATTTAAAAAAATTGGAAAAGTAAAAAGCACTAGTTCGAGATAACCAACTTTCCGCACGCTAAACAGCTACGTAAAGTAGCACTTTTTGAGCAACTGTATTAAAAAATATTTTTGCGTTATGAAAATTGAGGGAAGTGACTCGCACGAACACTACGATTCCAACTGAACATCAACAGGAAGCAGATTTTAGATTTTAATTTTTAACAAGTAGAAACGTCTGCCAACGATGCTATTAAGCTTAGAATAAGTAGAAAAATTACTGTCTTGGGTGAGACTTGAACTCACGGCCTCTGGTGGCCGTGAGCTCACCCAAGACAGTAATTTTTCCACTTTTAAATTTAAATTTAGATTCTAGATTAACAATTCGTTATGGCTTTGATTTTGATTTAATATTACCTTGACCACCGCATATGCTGATAAGTGAAATGAAATGCAGGTAGGTTATTAATAGGTTATTATTATGTTATTATTCGGACATATAGTTTTTAAAACATCTAACGATGCTGCTTTATTCAAATGCAAAACTTTTTTCACATATATGCAGATGCACTACAAAGCTATGGCTGTAGCGCTATGTCGTAGCAAATGAAATGGTTTTATTGGGTAATAGGAACATAGTTTATTTTGCTCGGGTCAAGAAGGAGAGTATTTATAAGATTTTCAAAGTTTCTCTTATCCAATCGCACCTTATAAGTTTTGCATTATTCGGCCTGGTAGTTCCTAACATCAAAGTTATCTGTAGTTTATGATTTCCACCCACTGTTTCATTTCGGTTAACCCTTATCTTGGCAAGGCTCAAAATATCTTAAATATAAACATTTGTTTAGTTTTTTGTTACCTATTGAGCATACTAGACTATTAAAAAATAAGAAAAAAAATCCAGGATTTTCCAGTTTCGGAAAATCATATGTATCATATTTGATACAATGCCAATAACTCGACAAAATAGTTACCTACTTTTTAGAAGAAAAATGAAGATTTTAATAAAAATAAAACATGTAATGCAACAGAAATTAGCATTTACTGCTAATTAAACGCAATCTAAAGCATCGGATGACTATTACACCTGTAAAAATAAATTATATCTACGAATACCTGATCACATGGGCGGAAAATTTGATCCCGTAAAGTTTCAAAAAAGTTGTCAGCAAAAAGTTGAGTAAAATATGAAAAGTAAACAAATAATTAAACGAAAAAAAAAATACATTTTTCTTACTTTGGGGCCATTTTTTGCCATACACATATTTTTCCGTGCTACGGGCGGCTACGGCGTAGCAATAATGCTACAGCGTACGAATATATAGTTAAATAACATCTAGTACTTAAAAAATCAAAGTTTAATAACTAAATAATACGACAACTAATATTAAATAATTGAAGCATGTTTTGTAACCCCACAAAAATAAAAAAATAAAAAAATCATGTAAAAATATTTTGACGATAACTTGGCAATGTATTAAATGTAATACAATCCTTTCGATATGTACATTTCTGAGTTCTTGGCAGTGTATCAAATATAATACATAACAGTTTCATGTAAGGTTCTGTGTATTAAATGTTTTTAAATTCGAAGGCATTGTAAATATGTATGCACTAAGAGGCAGTAAAGATATCAAAATGTAGATTATAGAAAAATATATACTAACATAAGAAATAAATGCAAAACTTCCAGTACGAACCGAAATCTATTGTTTCCGCGGCGCCATGTTGATTATTACTAATTAATTTACAATGACAATCGTGTCAATTATTTTTTTCTTTAAGTAAGGAGGGTAGCTCGACATATTGATGGCAGAATTATTGTGTTAGGTAATAAAGTGAACCTGCTAGATTTTTTTAAGTTCCATGTATCACGGGTGTTACGATGCCAAGATAAGGGTTAAACACTATATAAGGTATTATGTACCAACTTGGTTCGAAGTGGCAGGGATCTATCCGCGCCACGGTCCGCCGTCACCGCAAAGCGATTCTACCAGTAGATCTCAGTATTGACTTTGCTAATTCAGAACTTAATGCCCGAACTGTCTTTGTTGTAGTTTCAAGAAGCAGCAGCCAGTCAAGTCCAATTATAAGTTCCGAAGTTAAAAATAGCAATTTATTTAAAATAATATACTATTTAAATTCAATTTAAGTGAATTTAACTATTCTTCATGAAACATACGGCTGCAATCGATACTATACAATTTTTTTAATTAACCGAAAAATGCGATCCTGCCGGCCTAGCCAAGGTTACAATCGCTATCGCTTCGACAACGAAAAGCTTTATGTCTCTCTATCGCTCTTCCATATTAGTGCGACAGTGACAGTTGCGTTTCGATCGCCACGGAGCGTAAGCGATTGGCATCTTGGCTACGCGGCCAGTTTTCCAAAAGAAAGAATCAAAAATTCGCACGCTTAGTAGGCTTCCTGTAGCTTAGTTGGTTGAGATAGGACATACGATTTGTAAACCCCACGCCTTACACCTCGGCTATCAGCGTACGCTGCTAACAGCGCATATATTCCGCTCCCCGAAGTGACAGGGAATCCTAACCGCTGCGGTCCGCTGTCGCCGCAAAGTGATTCCAGGAGGCATTCAGATTTAACAACGTGTTACCGTTTTGATCTTATTTTGATATGACCTTGAAGATCGCGCACGCTGATTGGTGCATGCGAAATGAAGTGATAGTCGTGCGTGAGATCGCCAATCACCAAGAGGATCGTGAAGGTCGTATCAAAACCAGTTCCAAACCGTTACAAGATATTAAACTTGAATCGGGCTTTAGCTCTGATCGAGTTTCCCCGCAGTATTGACTCAGTTAAACCTAACTACCAATCGGAACTAATTCTATAAACTTGAGGAAATTGAGTGTTTCTTTCTTTACGCCTGTTGCTTTGAAACACAAAACGGCCTGAGGGGCTACCGCGAAAACCGAAATTCGCAAATTGCGGGGATCTTTCTCTTTTACTCCAATGAAGGCGTAATTAGAGTGACAAAAATGCCCGCAATATGCGAACTTCGATTTTCGCGGTTATAGCCCTGATTCCAACTTTAAGACCTCTTAAAGATTCTGTTTGGCCTAAAGGTTGACTGGTGGAGAATACCGTGTAACATTAAGATCGCCTTTTGCCACTGTATATTTTTTACTGTGCAATAAAGTTAACATAAATAAGATACGTCAAAAAATCGGATCGGTTATGTCAGTGTCAAAGGTGACGTTTTTGTTTGTAATAAATATTAGCTAACTGAAAAAAATTACAAATCAAATTCAAATGAACATTATTATTATTATTAAATATATATAATTCAAATAACTTCACTTAAAAGTCAATCTTATTAGCCAACAATGAGCAAACAACTCAAAATTTGCATAAGATTACTAGACATGTGGATAAAATGCAACTTTCTTATCAGTTTTTGAAGTACAAAGAGAGTCATTCACAATGATCTACATTTCATCTCATGGGCTTTAGTAACCTTACATAAAGCGAACAGACATATAAAAAATATTACTGAACAAACTGGAATTCATTTTTATCTGCAGTCGTAATTCAAAAAACATCAACTGATTTTTATATACGACGTAACGACCATCACCTATTCGAACACTGAGGCGTATTCTGATTGTTATAACAGGTTATGAATTTTATTTGGATTGGCTATGAATGTGGTCTGTCAGTGTTAAAATTGACGTTTCTGGTTGAAAAAAAAAATACTTTTGGTACCGACAGATAATATCTATTACAAAATCCAAGTCAAATTCACAACCAGTTATTGCAATCAGAATACGCCTCAGTGTTATTAAATAACGAATGCGAAACCATTCGACGTATTACACCAGAGTGATTAATACGAATGTTGTGCCGAGTCACATGGTAATACATTGCGGTAACGTATGGATTTCGTTTAATGGTCCGTGGTGCGTGCTTACTCATTTAGGTGGCGCCACCTGTCGGAGCCGAAGCATGAGAGCGAATTGATGGAGCTAGGAATTATTAATTAAACAGCTCTTCGTACACAGCTTCCTGGTATCTTCTACCGGGCACTCAATTTGACCTACTATTGCGCACTTGTTCAGTTTAGTACCTACAGCTCAGGCGAGAAACCGACTCCAACTCGAGCATTTGTGTTATACATTTTCACTGCCTTCACAAGCTCGTAAAAGCTCTGTTTATACTTTAAAAACTGATTAGAAATTTGCATTTTATCCACATGTGTAGCAAAGTAATCTGGTGCAAATTTTGCATTATATTTATTTACCTAATGTGCCCCCCAAATATCCAAAAACCTAATATGACGTACTAGTATATCTCAGGACTGGCCTGACGGGCAATAAGAATGGGGCATGAGTGGGGTCAGTACAGCGGTGTGACACCGCTACAACGCGATTGGTCGCAACTAGTTGCGTTAGACTGCACGATTGGCTCGAATTCGTGAGTGACAGCACTGAACTAGTACCATTTTTAGTGCCCGTAAGGCCCGTGATATACGTCAATGCCAAAAACCCACACTACGAGTATGCCGGGCGCTTGTTATCGACGGTCATGGTATATAGAATCCTACCAAACCTAACCTTTATTATGTATGTTGTATGTATAAACACCTACAAAAAGATACTGCTGTCAATTAAAACCCTAACTAATCTGGGAGGAGGTAGTTTTTGTTCCACTGGTCAAATAACACGAAAATAATAATTCGATCTGTCAGCTCCGACCGAGGTTCACCCCTCGTCAGGGGCGTTGTGGGACGAGCCAGGCCTAACTAGTGCGGTAAAAGACTCGAGTCTTGGCTGTCCTTCATATTGGGAGTGGATAATATTTATAAAACTGTATTAATTTTCTGGAAAACTTTATAGCTCTTATTACCTGACCATCATTGATTTGTGGCCATCATTAATTTACAGGTAATTCATTGTGATATCGATGTACGAACCAAAGTTACGTCATAGGTACCTTTTATTTAATGTACCAAGCATTCGGAAAACCATGTGCTATCATTTTATGTATGTAGGTATTTTAGTTACCTATTTATTTACAGATAGGATACTTAGTTATTTTACCACTCAATAAATAAATAAAGTTTATACAGCTCTTACGTTCTAAAAAAGAAGATTGATTGACTTTAAGTATTTTAACTTAGCAGGGGTTACTTGTCCATATTAATCCAGTGAAATTGTAGAATTTTGTAACGTGGCTCTTCTGTGTCAAATCCGGTAGTTCTGATTTTTTGCAGACTTATTGCGCTCGAGGTCACCAACTTGGATTATTCATTGGACCAACATCATAAATAAGTCTGCAAAAAAATCAGAACGGATTTGACGCAAACGCTAAATGTACATATAAATGTACTGTATTATATATACATATACCTACCTTATTTATCGTTCCAACTACGTAACGTGACATGGATCTATATTTTTAATAACTTTTATTTTATAAAAAATTCGTATTTATTCATCAAATACAAATACAAAGTCAATCTTAAAATCTACTTAAATAATTTACATGCAATTTCCTAACTTAAATGTATTTTTAATTACATTATATTACTCTGGAATCACTGAAGCGATATCCTCATTTAAACATAAACATCATTAACAGTTACACGTGTATTACTGGATTTCCCTCTCACAGTCTAAACAGGGTGTTACTTTAATATGAAGTAAAGCGGGCAGACAGATAGTAACATTGGTTGCGTGACGCAACACCATTAATCTTGTCAAAGGAGAATGAAGTGGTCAGACGCAGCCCCCATTTCTCAGTACAACGGTTGCTAATTAATCACAAAGTTTCCTATCTATGCAAATAGTAGACAAAAATTCGCCCTCGGAATCTTGTTTGTCACGTAGGGACATTATATCATAATGTAAAACAGTGTTACGGTTTGGTTTTGCGACTGTGTAGTTGTCGGGTCGCTTTTAATTGCCTGGTAGGAAAGTGCAAAGATAAAAACACTAAACAAAATTGTGTCATAAAATATGGTTTCTGTGGAGTGTAGGGCCTATGCGCTAGATTGCCCAGGCGAAATAAGTTAAAGTGTAGGCCTATTGATGCTTGCCCGCGCGATTCATTCAAGTGCCTAATGATTAAATTTAAATCGATTGATCTCCTGAAATATGAATGTATGAAATTGCTATGAAGAAAAATAGGAATAAAATTGCACAAATACGAGTACCTACCAACTTCTTAGGTCTCTAATTAAATACTTTAATAGGATAACGTAGCTTGATCTGTTGGAAGTGATCAACACTCACGAAACAATGCTTTTTTTTGCAACACGGCATTGTAACAAAGCATAAAATAAATCCAGTTGACATGAAAAATGAAGCCGTGACATCCAATCCCTTTGCATCAACAATGATATCAGAAAATATCAAAGCTCGGACACATTTTATATCGTAAATATTTTATAAAAATAATACTAGAATCAAAATATGTTTGATTGTGATGTTTTTTCTTTATTTTACATTAGAATGAAGTAACTATGAGGGCTTTGGACTAACTTGATATTAAATCGGTTCTAATAAAATATGATAACTTTTATTGCGTATTAGTATATACCTACTTTAAAAAACTAAATTAACAATCTATCAATTTAATCACGCGGTTACAGTGGATGTTGCACTACCCCATGTTTATTCTACTGGATAAACAACGCAAAAATAATCGAATATAATTAATAATCAAACGAACTTACCTGTGAAGTTTGATTACAATTATACGAGTATCCAAATCCAAGACAACAAATATAATTTACAAGCAGCAGTACATGGAATCATGCCGTCCTTGTCACACATTTTAGAGATATAATATTTAAAAAACAATTTCGCGCTGTTCCCCTACCTCACTACGCCATCGTCCCTCGCCTTCCCACTCTAACCCCGCTCCTCAGATACCCGTCATTATTTCAGAGTGGATCTTTTTTGTGTTATGAACAGAGACTATTTTATTTTAATTTTCGGGGTTGGGGGGCGGGAATTTTTTGTCTTGGATTTGGATACTCGTATAATTGTAATCAAACTTCACAGGTAAGTTCGTTTGATTATTAATTATACTTCCTATCCAAATCCAAGACAACAAATATAATTTACAAGCAGATGTTCAGAGCCTTGTATCTAAATACAGGTGCGAAAATAAAATGAAATATCGATATGAAATCAGTAAGTTACGTATACCGTTACTGATATGACTGATTTCAGCTGAAGTGATTTACCTGCAAATGTAATTTTATATAAGTATAGCATTGTATATTATAATGATAAGCGTCATTGATTAACGGGTAAAATTAGGTACCTTTTATATTCCTTTTTGGTGAAAGAAAAAAAAAATCATAAATAAATTAAACTTTCTTAGTTTTTATTGTAATACTATAACTATAACTTTAAAAAACAACTTCTTAAAATTATGGTTATAACTGTTGTATAATGTAATTTTGCCTTTGCTTATGTAGACCATTGAAAGGTGTGTTCAATCTTTAGTTATAGCTCTGAACCAATTTTTATAGCACTTTATACCCATTATATTATTCGAATTTCAATTTAAATTTAACTAAAATATACATTGTTTTAATTTTCAAGATTATAATTACTACAACGGTTTAGGTTGTTTTCTGCCAGACACTATACATAATAAATAAGCTGTTTTTTATCATTTAGATTTTACCAACCACTCACTGGATGTAATTATTTTTTGAGTTATGATTAATCTATGAATGTATGTCTTTTTAAGTATTGACAAGTAGAATAAAAAATAACTTTATGACAGTTTGCAATGAAGATCCAATACAACAATAAATACCCTCTTCTATACAAAGCCTGTGGGTAAAGGAGATTTTTCTTCATTGTAAGGTTGTCATAGAAATCAAGTTTCTATACATTTAGACTAAGTCCGGACAATGAGTAGTAGAAAAGCCTGTAGGTGCTGTTTTGAAACTTATAATTTATCAAATTTTCAATTATAATTCAGCTTCAAATTATAGATTTATTTAGTTGTCCAAACCAATTTGTCAGTCAGTAACAGGAAAACTATACTCATCCTTTCCTTTTGGGTGCTAGTACTGGTGTTAGACAAAGATAGTACGATTCTCTCTGTCTTTGATTGAAATGAGACAGTCACATTCTCAAACGATATGTAAATAGCTAAATAATGTATATAGATAGACTACCTTTATTAATAAATAACTCGTCTTTCTTTACGTATCTGACCGATGACGACTACACGTGATACAAGTGGCAAGTAAACTTTGGTAGATTGTAGTGTAGGTAGTTAGGTCTTAAATTATGATATATTTGTGTATAAGGCATTTACTTGAAATTTATCATTCAAGGAGTAACTTATAGTAACATTTTTTTTTTTAAATAACAATTATACTGTGCAGCGTGCACAGTATTCTTGTGATACACAATCAACAATAATTATTTAAGCTTTCTCGTGCTACGTAGCATTCAATAGGGTATTACATAGGTACTATAAGTATTTAAATAAATTATTTTACACCATGCATAAAATACACAGATTAGAGTTATTTTTAAACACAAGTTCTATTTTATAAATTGGATAGAAATATAACAATACACTCTTTTTGTTTGGGCAGACGAGTAAAAAGTAGGTGAGTTGACCGTGACGTCACGATCTAATGTTTCATATACATTCCATGTTAGCAAATCGTTTTGACAGTTCTAAAAAGGTAACTGATTTTTTGGTAGTAGTAGTAGTAGTAGGAAAATACCCTATTATAACTGTACAGCAATATAATATGACAACCTAGAGCATTTAAATTAATGACAATATTTAATTTTATTATTGTTGATGGATATCAATCTTTTATTGCGATTGTCAATCTAGCTATTTAGCGATGGCGACTCATGTAACAGGTTACAGCATTTAACTCTGGTTGCATTGTTGTGCAATTGTGCATATTGGTTTTCAGCTAAGGATTCCAGCGTTGATTTCGCGTCGTGGGATATATGCATCAACCACGGTGCAGCCCTTGTTAGTTGCGGCGACGGTCCCCTGAAGTTTAGAGCTGAGATAACCAGTAAGCAAATCGTACTGGATTTGTTACGAGTAGGTATATATTTGACTGCAGGTCAAAGATGCTGTTTGAAGCTATTTGGAACACATAACTTCGTTATATGTATGTATAATAATGTGAATGTAAAACCGGTTGAAGGGTTATATCTCTTTCCATATATTGTTTACTCGTCATACAGCACTGTTGGTGTACTTAACAGGATTTTAGGCTGCATTAACACCAGTTAAATTGCTTCAACGTAACTAAAATCTCCTTTGTATTTCACATACGTAAAGTCACATCATCACTATTAAAGTGGAGGCAACATAAAGGTCTGGATGCAGACTATGACAAGTACATTACATTGGCATCAACACTGTTACAGTGGAGCACGGTTATATATCTTTGACTCATTTTATAACGATCAAAGCGTCTGCAGAACAAACCTACCGAAGAGCGTAAAGTCCGAAGAACGAAGTGACTGAAGAACGAAGTGATCGAAGAGCGAAGCGACTGAAGAGCGTATCATCAGAAGAGCGAAGCGACCGAAGAGCGTAGTATCCGAAGAGCGAAGCGACCGAAGAGCGTAGCATCCGAAGAGCGGAGAGACCGAAGAGCGTAGCATCCGAAGAGCGAAGCGGCCGAAGAGCAAAGCGACCGATAAACCAAATGACCGAAGCAATCGAAGAGCGAGTCAGCCATTATTATGTAGTTTTTGATATTATGCAATTATCATCATAAATCTTCAACACAGTAAATGTGGAGTAAGGATAGCCTCTACTATTAATGAGGAGCAAATTCAACCTCGACGCTGTGAAAGCGGAGCTCTCGACACAATTACTGTGGAGTAAAAATAGCCTCATCACTATTAGTGGGGCAAACTTACCCTCAACGCTGTTAAAGCGGAGTTCTCGACACAATTAATGTGGAGTAAAGATAGCCTCGTCACTATTAAAGTGGGGCAAATTTAGCCTCAACGCTGTTAAAGCGGAGCCCTCTACACAATTGATGTGGAGTAATGATGGCCTCTTCACTATTAAAGTGGGGCAAATTTACCCTCAACGCTGTTAAAGCGGAGTTCTCGACACAATTAATGTGGAGTTAAGATAGCCTCTTCACTATTAAAGTGGGGCAAATATAACCTCAACGCTGTGAAGGCGGAGCTCTCGACACAATGAATGTGGAAAATTTTGCCTCAACTTCTCGTTTGTAACTAAATATTTATCCTATATGAATTTTAATTTATATGTGTTATTTAATGTGCAATATCATAAACTCTCCTTTTGTCATTGACTTTTATTTGGTAACACGGTTTATACCGAGTACTTACCTACCTGTTTGATGATCATCTCGTTGCATAGTATACCTAAGTTTCTAAGTACTCACTCTACGTAAACTACCAAATTCTGAATCCCAGTTGTCATTAGGAGGTTTACTTATATTTCCGATACGATTTACGCATGAGTTTACGATCCTCGACGCTATTGTACTAGCGGAGTATTATTATTTGACGTAGTCCATAATATTACACAAATCAAGTCCCAATACTTTGACCATGATTTATTTCATTCGAAAATTACATTGAGTTGATAATATGCGAGTGTATAAAAAGAAATTGATGTTAGCACATTCATGAGGTTTACTTACTCGTACAAAGATATACTGTTCACACTTGGTACGCCTCCGTTATACAGTACTGTTGTAGAAAGTAACTGGCTATGTGATGTTAAGCATATAGCATTGGTACTTAATAGTGTCAATCAGTAATGTCTATTTATCACAAAGCAGGAGATCTGATGAGCAAAAGGAGGCGACCACACCGACTGGACCCAAGATTCGACGATACTGCGATGTGCGATTAAAACCAGTACCTAATCCGTTTTAATCCTTACGATACATTCACTATGTCGGTATCGGAGCACGCATAGCGCGTGCTCGTCGTATACATCGGTCACTGGCAACAGTCGGTCAAACTATTCTTCAAGTAAGTATCTTGTAGATCTTGTATTTAATGAAATTTTTTATGTACCTACATATAAAATGTAGGTATCTGTATACCTACAGGTATGAGGATACCTCCTCATAAGATGCTAATTAAACTTATTGGTTAAGTAAAGAATAAGCCTATTTGCACAAAGACACATTTGCTACCGTGCATAGGCACTTAAATATTACCAATCGGCAAGGATTAATATTGTTACCTATCTTTTTTATTACACAGTAGGGTAGATCTATAATTTTTATTCAATTCGGATATAGTTTGTATACCTAGTACCTACTAGTATACAGTATATAAAATCTGTAGGCGAAAGCATGTCAATATAATATAATAATATGGTGTTCGCATTCGTAAACAATTTACTGAGCGTTTGCATAGTATGAATGTAACATATTTTATTCAAAACATGAAATGTTAGTAATATGGTACATATTACTATAATCTTTGGATTTTGTATTAGTCATATAACTGGGTTAAAGATCATTTTGTGATTTATCTATTTATAGCTCCGTACTTATTTCATCCGTAATTATTTTATTCTAAAAAGGAGGTAGTTGTAACAAGTGATTTCGTACGGAAGCAAAGATTACTTACTTAGTTGATTTATTACGTAATGACTTTATAACGCTAAATGAAAATACGATTTCAAATACCCAAGATTACTAGCCATGTAAAGTATTGCAAACGAGACTAGACTTGCCGTGCCGAAAAACCATTCATTTGTTGCTCGGCCACGGCGGCCGGCGGTACAAGTAATGTTTTGATTCTATAATTATCATTCAGCGCTTAATAGACATATTAAAATTACTCACCCTAACTTCATCAATCGACACACACACAGACATTTTTAGAGGAACACTATTTTGGCGAAAATACGTGTGATTCGGACTAACACAAAAACATGTAATGACGGGTATCTGAGGAGCGGGGTTAGAGTGGGAAGGCGAGGGACGATGGCGTAGTGAGGTAGGGGAACAGCGCGAAATTGTTTTTTAAATATTATATCTCTAAAATGTGTGACAAGGACGGCATGATTCCATGTACTGCTGCTTGTAAATTATATTTGTTGTCTTGGATTTGGATAGGAAGTATAATTATGTTACCAATTGTTGTAGAAATGTCTTTTTGCTTTTTAAGTAAGCAAAAATATCATAAAAATGTAGTTCATTATATTCCATAGTTGTGTAATTGATGTTCAAACTTTTGAAAATATGTATTAATGTACCTAAATACAGAAGATACTGCTTACAGCTACAGGTGCGCAATTGTTAGAAATACCTACCTACTTTATCACTAAGTACTCGCATATTACCCAAAAACACTCTCATTTTGCAACCTGAGCATACATAATTCTGCATCTTACTCAATTGAGTGTATCTTATAACAGCGAGGCGGTTCGCGGTGTGCGATTTGCCGGTGTTATAACGCTGCATAATAGAAGCATCGTAGGGTTTCCGGTTCCCATTGCAGGTAATTGAACCTTAGAAACGAATGAAAAATAAGGACTATGATTCCCCTTGCTTAGACTAGTTGACGGTGAAGGCTTAGCCAAGGTGCAAGGTCTTTGGTTTGGTTGTCGACCGGTCTGGCCTAGTGGGTAGTGACCCCGCCTGTGAAGCCGATGGTCCCGGGTTCGAATCCTGGTAAGGGCATTTATTTGTATGATGATACAGATATTTGTTCCTGAGTCATGGTTGTTTTCTATGTATTTAAGTATTTATATATTATATGTATATATCGTTGTCTGAGTAGGTACCCACAACACAAGCTTTCTTGAGCTTACCGTGGGGCTCAGTCAATTTGTGTAAAAATGTCTTGTAATATTTATTTATTTATTTGGTTTCGGAACATTGTTATTGGTGGGCCACGAAAGGCACATTCTGAATTGCTATTTATATATACCTAGTCCAGTTTTTACTCCGTAGATAATGGTATTTATTGAAGTTTTTCTAAAATGTACGAATTTTATCTACTCAATAATTGTTTACGACATTCAGTTATCTTAAAAAAATCTTACCTTCCCCTTATACCATAGATATAATTTGTTTCCCAGAAAGTCTCTTAAATAGTTAGTTTTTGTTTCGATATTTAAATTACTAAACTAATTTTTTAGTCGATATTCAAAATACTGCTAAATATGTCAAAGGAATCGTCAAATTCATACTCGCTATAGTTCCTTTCATGCAGTACCATCTTTAAAAAGCTTTTGATCAACAAACTATTTTCTTGAATACAAACATGCATTATTAGTTTGATTACTTATACTTGTGTTAGATCTCTGAATGGAAGTGATCAGAATGGTCCAGAACGTTCGATAAGTAGCGACAATAGGTAGGTACGGCGTCGAGTCGTGTGCTACTCGTATCACTGCGAGGATAGCGGGGAACCACGGCACTCGAGTACCTAGCGCCGAGCACACTCCACTCCACACGCCGGCCGAGTGCGTGGCTATGGCGGTTTAGAGAACAGAACACATCCAGTCATATTATTATATTAATACTTGTTTATATTTGCTAGTGTATTTACGAGTCAGACTGGTTCAGTGCGACCGCCGCGCTCGCTAAGTAGCGACAATAGTAGGTGCGGCGTCGAGGCGTGTGCTATCGCTGCGAGGACAGCGGGGAACAACGGCACTTGAGTACCTAGCGCCGAGCACACTCCACACCCCGGCCGAGTGCGTGGCTATGGTGGTTTAGAGAACTCACCCGCGTTATGTTACTCATATTGTACAAATTATGACGAAAGGGGATCACGTCACGTGACCGCTTCTTCATACGACGTAGTTCCCATTTTCTTCTCTAGATATTTATATTAAAGAAAAATACTTCTATGAAATCTGATTTATATTATTCACAGCAATGTCATTTTTCGAATTTGTATGGAATTATAATGTTTTAAATATCGAAAAAAAGTCTAACGAAAGGGCATAGTTTAATATACAATAAATTGTGTAAAATATTTTGCCTGTTTGCCTAAGCCTTCCTTGAATAAATATTTAATACGTAAATATACAAAATGTAGGTATATTTTGAGAGTATCATTCACTGTTAAAAAGCAATATAACTATTTGTACGAGCATATTTTGTAAAACTCATTAATTAATGATTTCCGTCAGTTGGTTATTATTTATGATAACCGGCACTTCGACTTGATTATAAACCGAATCCTTCGTGCCCCAGGTTTTAATTTCATTAATTTCCCCTCATCTCGAGTCGTTAATATTAAAAACTCCATATAAATCCAGCCATTTAATATTAAAGAAAAACTGTTGAGCGTAAGCAAAGCGAAGAATTAAGGAGTTTTCAAATCGCAATATAAAAAAGAGCTGAAACCTCGTTTTTCAACTCTCTCCAAGCCTCGCGAGATATCTCTCTCTCGGAAAGAATTCATTTAACTGTAAATTGTAAAAATATTCATAAATATTTTATTTGATAATGGAATCCGCCTCGGAGTTCGAGAGAGCTTTAATGATAATTCAATTTCCACACCAGAGAAAACGGGCCCGAAATAAATCACAATCAGATGTACATTTTGTACCTGCGTGGCGGGTTTCATTAAAATGGCTGTGTGCGTACCTCGTGAGTGTAATGAACTGGATATCGGTAAATACGGCCTTTGAAAAGTAAATAAATTTAGATAGAACGACAAATACGTGTAAACTAGAAAATATTTAGTGTTTTATAGTACCCTTTATACGAATCTGAAAGTGATATTTCCTATCTAGATTAATACCTAATCGAATAAGACGAAATTTTTCGGGATGACATGTAGATGCGAGCGGAAAGTCGCGTGATTATTTCCATACATTATTAAAGTTTCAATTTGCGTTTGTCAATAAAGATTGACAGTTGACTTGGGGGCCTAGCCAAGATGACCGACGTACATCGACAAACGCCAAACAACACATGTAAACATCCCAGCAAACATTTTAAGTATTTTTTCCTAGGCTCGAAGAAGATTTTTCCAATTTAAGTGAAAATGACGTCCTAAGTCACCAATTATTTTACGTATTGTACACTTTTACTTCCAAGTCAAAATATAGGGATAATAAAACGTAAATTTCACTTTATAAATACACCATGAAGTCAGGGACTTAGGGGTTGAAAATAAGGCAAAATATTAGGTAAAATTAACCTTAAACCCTGACCAATAGGTCAAATCTACTAATAAGGTATTTTAGGTGTATTTGCGACGTAATTATTACTTATACGGGGACTATGAAGTCACGGACTTAATGGTTGAAAATAAGTCGTATTACTAGGTAAAATTAACTTCGTACCCTGACCAATAGGTCAAATATACTAATAAGGCCTTTTAGGTGTATATGCGACGTAATTATTTCTTATACGGAGACCATGAAGTCAGGGACTTTATGGTTGAAAATCTGTCGAAATATTATGTAATATTAACTTCGAACACTGACCAATAGGTCAAATGTACTAATAAGGCATTTTAGGTGTATATGCGACGTAATTATATCTTATACGGGGACCATGAAGTCAGGGACTTAATGGTTGAAAATAAGTCGAAATATTAGGTAAAATTAACTGCAAAGTCTGACCAATAGGTCAAATGTACTAATAATACATTTTAGGTGTATTTGCGACGTAATTATTTCTTATACGGAGACCTTTAGGTCGTCGATTTTATGTCGATTTAGCTACTAATTTTAGGTAAATGTTACTTAAAATAGATACCAAATTGCGACCATATAGTTAAAATCACTTGTAAAGTACTATCAATACCATAAGGTTGTGCCGCCATTTTCTTTCATTATAACGAGATGCTAAATATGAAATTGCATAACTTAAGTTGTTATATCTTGAATGGTGCCATCGCACGGTACTTCATTGTGCTAATATTCAAAATAAAACAATATTTTTGATCAAGTCAATACACTCACACACACAAATATTCAATTACAACACTCAATTACAAGCAAATATATGCTTTTGATTTTATAAAATGTTGAAAACTTAAATATTTCAAAAGCCCATCGATAGTTTTGTATGTAAACCTAACATACTGCACGAAAAAATTTTCTGTGCACTAGATTTCATCGTTCTTCATCAGCGTAATCGGCCTAAATTATTTTACATGACTTAGTGGCCGCCATTATCATTGCACAACTTAAAGTTGTTTTCTTGTTAGACATTTTGTTTCTGAGTGAAAAGAATATATAAGCGTAAAATGTTTGTGTCTCTTTTTCTCTTCATCGCGTCTCATCTAAATATTGCCTCGCAGAGTAATTATATGGATAAAAATATGTCGCCATCACGTCTAAAGGTGGTAAAGAATACCAAATTAGTACATTTTCACTACGCGGCACGTCGTGGCGACGTCGAATCCACGTCGGAAACATGACCTAGTGTTGACCTAATGGTTGTAATCACTAATTTACCGTCAATAAATACGTCGCCGGCACGTGCGTTTTTTCCCCATTTATGTCGCCGGCACGTGCCCACGACGTCGATTCGACGTGCCTCATTTTGGTCTCCTAAATTGTGCGACCTAAAATAGGTGCCTTTTTCGGAATATCGACCAAAAATGTTTGCTGGGATGTATCAGGTGCTATGAAAATACATATGACTTATTTTATACATTTAGGTACTACGAATGTAAACCATACTCGTTAATAAATGAAATAAAGGATATTCTTTGCAGCAGACCCTTCACCACTTGAAAAGAGATAAAATCCCTATCAACAACAATTCGATCAATAAGAATGACTCTTTCATTTTTGTTATTTCAGCCGAGGAAATTTGTAACTTGTAACAAAGTCTGTGGCACAAATACAATTGAAAAGTTTGTAAAGAGTACTTCTCGGAGTTTTCGAAACGCTGCGCCGTGAGTACCTACTAGTCCAATCGAGCGCGAATTTGTGAAATAACTTTCCTGCTATTTGTGCTGAAATGCATTCAGAGCGAACTATTTCTATTAAGAATGCGATTTATTTACGCATCTTTTGAACTGTTTTAATTATTTTGCCCCCTGACGAGTAAATTTGTTTAGGTAGTTACCTAACAACAACAAGTACACATAACAACATTTAATTGTTATGTTATTTTGTCCCATTGTTTGAGGGTATCACAGTAACATAAAAAAAATTGTTACCTACTGGCACTAACACTAACTGGCACTGACTTCAAACGGATCAATTGCTAGCCTAAGACGGGATGATATTTTATTTTATGTTTTGTGAAGTCGGTTTTACTTTTTTAGGGTTCCGTACCCAAAGGGTAAAACGGGACCCTATTACTAAGACTTCGCTGTCCGTCCGTCCGTCCGTCACCAGGCTGTATCTCACGAACCGTGATAGCTAGACAGTTGAAATTTTTACAGATGATGTATTTCTGTTGCCGCTATAACAACAAATACTAAAAACAGAATAAAATAAAGATTTAAATGGGGCTCCCATACAGCAAACGTGATTTTTGACCAAAGTTAAGCAACGTCGGGAGTGGTCAGTACTTGGATGGATGACCGTTTTTTTCTTTGTTTTTTTTTTTGCATTATGGTACGGAACCCTTCATGCGCGAGTCCGACTCGCACTTGGCCGGTTTTTAAGATTATTTGTTTCATACCGATAGCAAGTTGAACCGCCAACTGCATCTTGCACCAGAAAGTTTCTCTAAGGTTTTTTTCATTCATTCATTCAATACAGTTATTCCATAATCACCTGGCGATACCTTACACGTACTACACAAACGTACGTACGTATTAAATTACACATTGGGATTTGTCATTTGATCTTATTACGTATGACAGTTCAATACACTTCTCAGAACCAAGAGGCTCTGATATTGGAGCGTGTGTAACGCAGAACTCGGCACGGCACGGCTTATAAGTAGCATGTCAGGTTGAAATTGCTCTTAAAACCATGCTTTATTTGATATATGAATATTCGAAATGGATATACCGTGTAAAATGAGCATACTCAATCGTAAATTGAGGAATTGAAGAATTTGATTTAGACAATATAGGAGGTAGGAAAAGCTAATGTGGATAACACGGGGATGTGGATGTGGATATCAATACCTTTATATCAGGGTCTGTTTTAAATTTGATGTTTTGAGCCCCCTTAAGATGCCTAGTCTAGTCAAACGTAGCTGTGCAAATGTATATATGATATAAGTAGGTAGTTTACGAGTTTTACAAAATACAAAAAAATACAAAATACAAAACTGCGATTCTGTAGATGTAAGGAAATTCGAAACGAGTGGCGATAAATTAAAACACGATCGAAGGGAGTGTTTTAAATCGACACAGTTGCGAATTAGGTACCTACTTATTCGCACGTGTATCGTACATCGTTTTACAGTGGGTACATATATGGCCCCTTAAGCTTTTGACATACGCACGGAAAGTGCTGTTTCCCGCACTAGTGCGGCATTAAGCACTTTCCGTGCCTATGCCGAAAATGTAAACTGCCATATGAACTGTAAAACGTACGATATATGTGCGAATAAGTACCTAATTCGCAACTGTGTCGATTTAAAACACTCTCTTCGATCGTGTTTTAATTTATCACCACTAGTTGCAAATTTTCTACTTTTCGTACTTGTATCGTAAGTAACTATTTTGTATATCACCAATTATCCTACACTATTATACCTTTGTTAATGATGTAGGTATTTTGAATTGTTGAGCTGTCAAATGTAATATTTAACGATGTACGATACAATGAAATGTTTTTGTAAACGTCCCCTCAGCAGTCGAAAGTGTTAACAACTTCCATTGAAAAGAATCAACGCCTTCCGATAAAAAATGAGTTTCATACCCGACTATATTTAAGTAATACCGGGTGAATTCAAACCGGGTCACATTTACTTCAGTGAAAAAGAATCATCGTCTCCCTCGATGTCAATAAAAAAAATATAGAGAAGTACTCAAGCGAGGCCGCAGTAGGCGTTAAATTGAACGGCGCTGCGGCAATAAAACCTAATTGAGTGTATGTCCATTAGGGGCCGAATCATCACGGCCCCTTTCTATATTACTTGTGTGTAAGTTTGCAACCAATTTCGCGTTTAGTAACCCACTGAGGTTGGACTGGTTCCTGGCTTTTGAAATAGTGACGTTCGGGTTTTATAAAGAAATCTTTATTCATATAAGTACCTATATGGTACAAAAACTTGCCAAAAAACAATAAACACTAACCTTGCTGTACAAACTAACCTTGGCTTGTGCTGTTGATACTTGTGTGTGTAACTAATTTGTAATTATATTTGTCCTTTGTATGCCTACTTAATTTTTATAAGTGAGAACCTGTAATTGGCTCTGTAAATCTATTGTAGTTTTTATAAATGTTTATAACTGTTAGTTTTCCCTGTATATAATAAAAATAAATAAAGTAAATTAATTACCTGCGCGCAAAGGTTAGTTAGTGGTGATACTGTTTCCAAAAGAGTAGCTATCTTTTCATTTTTTATGCTAATGTGTAAAGGTGAATTTAATGTGTGTTTGGCTACGTGAAACACCAATATGAAATGAGTAAACTTTAGAAAACGTGTTTTGTATAATGCATAGCATAATAAATAGTTTCACAATAGGAGCTGATATAAATACAGGGTGAAATTTAAATCACTGGCCATATTCATTCCAGGCACTAGGTTACACTTAAGGAATCTATTTAGCGAAAAAAAAGAGTACATTTTTTTTTAATTTTCATTTTTCAATTTTTAAATATTTTCCACGAGTCGTGGTCACCCTATTACCACAAATGTAAACAAACCTAATAGTAGGTTTTAACAACAACATCAGCAAAACCCTTATCTGACCTTCACTAAACCTTATAATCGTTGCAATAGGGTCCACCTAGTTAGTGTTGGCGATGGTAGGCAGGTTTATCAATTTCGAGGGTAGTCTAAACCATTCCGCGCTAGCGGTAAACATAACGGTTAGCATAAATGATTAGTCACTCGTCACTCGCCAACCTTAAAATAATAATCGCGCGCGTACTAAGGTTTAAAAAAATGTTTTCGAATCGGGAATATTAGGAAATGGTACGGTGTTATTTATTAAGTGGTGAGTGTTTACGTGGTGCACAAAGATTATACGAAATGGAATCAGTTCCACGCCTTCGCAGACAAGGATTGAATCCAAGAGTACCATCTCGTGGGACTTTCGTTAATTGCGTCGACTTTTAATCAAATGTAAGTACATAAGTTGATTCAATTTTTTAAATACGCCTGAATGCAAAGATTCCTGACCTAGTTTTTACTCATTGTTTTTAAGCCACGGACGTTTTGTTAATAATCATTAGTCAGAAATAATATTTTAGATTAAAAATAATGGGTTGCCTTTGCATTTTGACGGTTCTAAGCCCGTTAAAGTATGAAGGAAAAATTAGCAACTTATGTAGGTAAGCGTCTTATCTCGCTGCAATAGGGTTCATAATTGGTGACGCTATTGCAAACAGCGGGAGGGGTGGGGTGTCAATGACCTTAACTGATAATAGAGAAGCGGGTGTTGTGGGTAGTTGTCGGATCACCATAACGTACGAGGTTTTTAGGACAACTTGATGATGAGTTATTTCGAAAAAAATGTACTGAGCGGTATTAAAAGAAAAAACACGTGTTTAATATTTTTTCGAGTTCTTTCGGGTGTTTCAATTTGGCCAGTGAATTAAATTTCACCCTGTATGTACAGTAAGTATGTGTGACATGATTAATTAATAATAGTTATCAATAAATAATTATTCTTAAGAATAAAAAAAACGATTATTCAAACTCCAACATGACTCACCCCGTATGCCATATCATATCAGATTAATTACGTATCGTAATGCAAGGCATCCTATTAATATCGCTCAACAATCCCTCTTTAAAAATACTCGTGTATCGTCGATTGTTTTTCAATTTAACTAATTACCCGAATGAATGTAAGCGCGTGATGCAGCGTATTGGTTTCGATAGTCATCAGTGGAAACACGGTTATAATTACCTGGTACAATCAACAGGGAATGAGATAGTTGGAAATAGATGTAACTAGATTATTGCAATACCTATGGTACTTTTATATATGTACCTACAAGCTTCTGGTGCAAGGTCCGTTTGAAACTTCTTATCTGGGAAAAATGTAAAATGTGAGGATCATTACTTTTATTTACACGTGAGAGTATAAATGTCAGTTCAAGTTACATCAGTTATAGCATTCATGTTAATAAAACTTAAAGGTATATACGTTCTAATATATTGTTTCTAACACCCAACTGAACCGATTGTATCTACCTTTGAAAGGAATCCTTTATGAAGTTTGAGAAAATGTAAAGTTAACCACTAATCTGTGAATAAATATAAATTTTATGTACTTATTTAGGAAGCGCTGGTGGCCTAGCGGGAAGCGCTGGTGGCCTAGCGGTAAGAGCGTGCGACTTTCAATCCGGAGGTCGCGGGTTCAAACCCCGGCTCGTACCAATGAGTTTTTCGGAACTTATGTACGAAATATCATTTGATATTTGCCAGTCGCTTTTCGGTGAAGGAAAACATCGTGAGGAAACCGGACTAATCCCAATAAGGCCTAGTTTCCCCTCTGGGTTGGAAGGTCAGATGGCAGTCGCTTTCGTAAAAACTAGTGCCTACGTCAAATCATTGGATTAGTTGTCAAGCGGACCCCAAGCTCCCATGAGCCGTGGCAAAATGCCGGGATAACGCCAGGAAGAAGGAAGAAGGTACTTATTTAGGTAACCAAAGTTTTAACTATTCCGAACTGATCCAGTCGCCCCACGAACTTACTGCCGGATAAAGCGAAGGGATATTTTAAAGTAGGTACTATTTTGCTTTGTGAAAGTAGATAGTAAGGAAGATAATATAGGCTGATTTCTATATCAAAAAAAAAGACATGTTTTATTTTATTGAACAGTGATATTTATGTGGCAAAATAAAGTGATTGACAATATCAAATATCGACATGTACGAGTACGTATCAATTTTACGTTAACGTTATATATATACTTATTTTTAGTATTGTATAAAATGATAGCTACCGAGAAATACACAACACGTTCAATATCTTCTTTGATGCATGATGTACTTAGTAGTTTTCTATTCGTTTGGCACTGTATTGTATACGTTTTTATTTTTACCTACTAAATATTTTATGTAATAAAGAAATTATGTGCCGATTTGTAAATGATTTTCATTCTTGAAATTCCTCGGTAATTTACAGCAAGTAGAAGTTACATCTTTTAATTATAAATCTATAATATTCATTTTGGATGCTTTAAAATAAGTGTCAGTAAGCAAAACATTTCGCTCAATTTATAATTCAAACTCAGGTTAATTAATACATATACCTAATTAACCAAACTAATTACGAACCAGTATCGACCACAACTCTAATCATTAATTACCCAAATATCTTGTGCCAGTAATGTGTGTGCATTTCACGCTTAATTGAGGCACACACTGACTGGTAAGGTAAACCTAGTGATCGACATACTAATGCCCAATGACAATGATATCGGGATCCATCAAATGATATCAGAGCGGCCAAGGTGCTCACAAGTATCTGAACACGCTTGTATTGTCGACGCTATAGAGACCGTGCTCCAATAAATTTGAGCACCTCGGCCGCCCCGATATAATTATCTGATGGCGACTGTACTGGGAACTGCGAGACCATTTCAATGTGTTTTCCCAAGGTTGTGGTGTGCACTGTACGTTACACACACCTTCACATAATCTGTCTAATATATATATATTCCGTAAGTTAAGGATCATATTTCAGAATTAAATCATACTTTCAACCAACAAGTTGTATCAATTGACGCCACACCTTACATGGCGACCCTGCTAGGATCATATTTCACAATTAAATCATACTTTCAACCAACAAGTTGTATCAATTGACGCCACACCTTACATGGCGACCCTGCTAGGATCATATTTCAGAATTAAATCATACTTTCAACCAACAAGTTTTATCAATTGACGCCACACCTTACATGGCGACCCTGCTAGGATCATATTTCAGAATTAAATCATACTTTCAACCAACAAGTTGTATCAATTGACGCCACACCTTACATGGCGACCCTGCTAGGATCATATTTCAAAATTAAATCATACTTTCAAACAACAAGTTGTATCAATTGACGCCACACCTTACAAGGTAATAAAAAGGTTGGCTTTGCGAGGCCCCTATAAGTGCGTAGCCGTGGGGGAAGGCCCCATTTGCCCACGCCTAGCTACGCCACTGGCTAGCTTACGCTTCTCTAAATTATATCTATTTTTGATGGTTAATTGACCCACAATTTTATTTTAATTTCGTTCTGACAGCTTAAGGACGCGGCGCTGCCAAAGTTTCCTTAATTTCCTTTCTCATTAGAATGGGTTTAAATTCCATTTCCGGTCAAAGCTCCACCGCCGGTGTGTTAAGGGTAAATAAACCATTTTTGGAAGTGTCACAACAAATAATTATAAGTGTAAGTTAAATAGAAGCTTTTAACAAACCTGTCGCTTGCCTGGTTTTGGAACAATTACACACACCAGAAATTATTAATCAAAAACTGTTTATCATATTGAGCCAATTTACAATACCTAAATGTTTGTTGTTTGTTGGTCGTTATCGTATCTTGGTGATGTCTAAAAGATTTTTATATTGACATACCTCTTTCCTACTCAGAAAAGTAAAATAGTCCAATTACGATTTCAAATAGCTCGTATGATCCGAACGCGATATGTTATAAATGGAAAATATCAAACAGGATCAATAAGTGAGTTATCGCAACTCGGAGTTTGCCCCAGTCCGGCCCCGATCCCTCTCCTTTCATTCCGTATAACATACATAGCTTATGGGTTCGGCTTGAAAAGATGACAAAGATATATCTGCCGTGATGATACCAAAACATACAAAATATAGGTTTGCGAACTATTTATGGACCGATTTTATTTTGTTGTCGATTATTTTCGTCAGATTTCCATACAATTTGGTAGATAGATAGACAGGCCTATTCGGATTTCGAGAAAATCACAAGATCTAGAGACGATTTAGAGATCAACTAGATCTACTTTAGATATCGACTAGATGTGACTTGGATATCTAAGTCATAACTTGTCGAAATCGTTCAAGAGGACCTCCAGAATCGCGGGAACGTCAAATTTGACATATCTATCTTACAAATATCTTTAAATGATCCATATCGTAACTTGTTGAAGTCTAGTAGAAATCTAATTCATTTTCCGAATCGAGCCACGAGTCCCCTATTCCGTACAATATAACCACAATTTCTCTGTATTTCCTAAAACAGTTTCTCTGAGTAACGAAAACGTATGGTATTATCGTAACTCAACGGAAAATTAAGTAGATATTTTTTTTGGGACAGCTTGTGAAATCGTAGTTATTTATCCCGCTCAGAATGAGAATATCTTCAAAGCAACAACATTTTATTTAAATCCAATGAAAAAATCGACTAAGAGATGAAAATCGGCCTTAATACATAGTTAAATATCTGCCTATACCTGCTTAACTGTATACTCTTTACCTCTAAATATGTCAAAAGCTCAACTTTTTAGAAAAAGCTGCTTGTTTTCTCTTGGTTGTATTTTTCAAAGAATTGCTGTTGATAAAGATTGTAAAGGAACCGAGCATCTTAATCTTGCTGCAATTATTTAATTAGTTTAAAATATAAAATATCAAACTGAACTCTATATTAAAGTATTTTCAGTGGACATAAATATAAAATTTAAAAATATAAATTCAATGAAGTTTTAGTCAATTACTTAGATAGGTATAAAATTATCAGGTAGTCTGCATTTGTAGTTTATTTTAGCCGCTTTTTCACGGCAAGTAAATTCTGCCCCGGTATTTGAAACACGGCAAAGTCTTTGCATTTTTGAGTGTGAACTTTGGTACAACACGGCTATTTTCAGCACTCCTATTTTGCTGCAGGCGGGTTTAGCAAAAATAGAGACGTCGGTAATTTCCTTTGAAATATTGTTCATTTGTAGCAGCAAGTTAAATTAAAATATACCGTTGTTGTTTTTTTGAACGCGTGCGTGTTTGAAGTTATATTTTGGTTTTGATGGTATTTATCCGGAAACTCCGGAATCAAATGTCTGATATACAAGTCAAACAATATATTTAGATGTTATTAAATGATTTAAATACCTATCAGAACATACATAATGCATCATAAGTAATACAAGCAATAGGTTGGGTTATATACTTACAGACCAGAACAACACAAATATTGTCATTATTGTGTTTCATTTCTATCGCTACACTGTGTAATGTCATTACATAATTGCTGCTAGTGTCTGGCTTGTACAAAAGTTTAATGTGAGCGCTCCAGGTCAATTTTAGTTACATTCCTTCCAAGTTAAAAGAGGCACTTTTTACTTTGATACAAGTTTTAAGTGAGAAAAGTTGTAACAACACCCGTACATATTAGAACAGGTGTTCATTATTTGGAGCACACAAAGTTTAAGCTTTTTAGGGTTCCGTACCTCAAAAGGAAAATCAGAACCCTTATACTATAAGGCTTATAGGATCACTCGCGCGTCTGTCTGTCCGTCTGTCACAGGCTATTTTCTCGGAAACTACTGGAATAATTAAGTTAAAATTTGGTACACATATGTATGTAAATTAGTAACCCAAAGATGGACATGTTTTTTTATAATTTTAAAATACATAGTTTCGAAGTTATTTAAGATCATAGCCCAAAATGTGACTATTCCCCCCCCCCCCCCTTTATCTCCGAAAATACTGAGTCTAAAATTTTGAAAAAAATACACAAAGTAGTTGTTTACCTATAGATGACAGGAAAACCTAATAGAAATGTGCAGTCAAGCGTGACTGAATGAAGCGTGCGTGAATGTGAAGTCGGACTTATGTACGGAACCCTAGAAACGCGAGTCCGACTCGCACTTGGCCGGTTTTTTAAAAGTGCTGCGGTCTCGCCTCCAGCCAACTAAATAAACAATCAGAGGTTTAGTTCGTGTTCATATTTTCAACACTAGCCGGGCCGCGAAGCCATTTAAAAGTGTTGCTCTGTGGAAGTGCAAAAGTGCATTAAACCACATGGGCGAGTCGTCTAAAGTAGGCGCTCTTTTACTGCGAAATTAAGTATGTCATATTGTTACGATTATGTACTCATAAATTATTTTATTAGTTCCGTTCGAACACCAGAGTGACGATATAATGTAACTAGAAGCAAAACAAAGAAATTAATGAATTTGTTAAAACTAGGTACAAAATGAAATGTTAGTAAAACGCGCGGTTATTTTATGTGTTTATCACATGATATAAGTTGATATAAGTACTTACTTACTTACTTACTTACTTACTGCCGTGGCGCAGCGACCCGAAGTGGATCTTGGCCTCTGACACTAAGGAACGCCATGCTTCTCTGTCTAGCGCCGTTTCTGTCCAATCGACGGCACCGAGCTCGTTCAGATCTTTCACGACCTCATCGCACCAGCGATACCTAGGACGCCCAACCGGTCGTCGACCATCCGGACGGCCCGAGTACGCTCTCCAAACCGCTCGATCTTCACCCATACGGACCACGTGCCCGAGCCATCGGAGTCTTGAGGCTTTCGTTTCTCCTACTATATTGGGCTCGGCCACTAGATCTTCAATTTCCTGGTTCCTGCGTATCCTCCACGAGCCATCTTCTCCGCGAGTGGGTCCCAGTATCTTCCGGTAGATCCTCCGTTCAGCCACCAGCAGTGCGTATTCCTCTTTTTGTGTTAGGGTCCAGGCTTCGCATCCGTACATCAAGATCGAAGTTGATATAAGTACGTCCATGATATTGCAGAATGCAACCAATTTGTACATCGTCGAGTTTATGAAAGCGTCCATCCATTTGCTTTATACTGTATTGTACACTTCAGCTGCGCCATCTATTACACTCATGCTTACTGGGAGCTGGGACAGACTACTTACCAGACTCCGTATCGTGAAACATTTACAAAGAATAGCGGTTACTAAGTAAAGTGTGTACCTTCTCCGGCGCGAGCTACGCAACTTAGTAGCAATTTAAGACGCTATACAGGTACATTTGCCCGAGTTTTTTTTAGAAGTCTATTTTTATTGATATTTGTAATTTAAACGAGGACGCAACTGAAAATAGTAGTCGCGTTCAAATATTAAATTAGTATTGAGTAGTAAATAAAATATCCTTAAGACGTATAGTACACAAAAGGCAAACATTTATCTTTTTTAAACCTGAAAGTTAAGGATAAGGGATTCTAATTTTTGGTCCACAATTGGCCAAAACTATTCCCGCAGACCTATCGTGGTTTTTGCGTGAAAGGTTTTCGGTACGGGTCGTATCAAAATAGTGCGCATATCTATCAGCATAAATGAAAACTCTAAATCTGTTTACAACTCAGTATTGTCACATGCTCCGTCTAGCAGGTAAGTGATCAGTCCTTATTCTCGTCTTGTCAATAATGATATCGAAAACTTTTTAGTTGCGTGCGCTCAACCGAGTTCGAGCAACTGAGTTCGAGCATAAACTTATTTATTTACTTATATATAATTTGTGTTATATGGATACATACGGTCATCACAAAATTGTATGAATGTGCATAGGTAGTCACTGTAGCTAGCACACTGTGCACTTTTTAATTTTAACCTAGTAGGTAGCGATTAATTTTTAAATTAAAGGAAACATGGAAAAATTCACCACTTTTGGCAAGAGTCGAACTTGCGAATTTTCGGAACCCGGATCCGATCGTTCTGGCTCGAATTATTATTATTTATCTTAAATAAAAAACAAAAATTGTCGCTTCGTTCGTAGACGTATCTGCTTGATATAAATTAGTCCAGTAGCGATTCTCTGTATCTGAAAATGAAAATATCTAGTACCGCCGAGCTAAGCGGTCGCTAAAATCATAAAGTACCTTCGGCCGGTAAGACGTTACTTCCTTTGCCCCTCAATTTCTCTCCACCTTTGCTGTACGTTCCAGACAGTACTTGGGTGAGAAAATAGCGTCGCTTAGAACCTTAACAGCCTACGGCAGAGCTTTCCTCACCGGCTAATTCGTCGCAAAT
This sequence comes from Cydia fagiglandana, assembly GCF_963556715.1. Lineage (NCBI taxonomy): Eukaryota > Metazoa > Arthropoda > Insecta > Lepidoptera > Tortricidae > Cydia > Cydia fagiglandana. The sequence continues at coordinate 5,150,677 of NC_085932.1, read as the reverse complement.
TAATCCCACGGATCTTTTCCCTCGGTCAGGGGTGTAATTACAAACGCTTACAGAGATATATCGAGCTTAATGAGAAAGAGATGAAGGCTCGGACCCTCAGACCAGAACTTAGATCGCCTTATATGGTCCACCTAGCGGGTCATCACCCGCAACTAGCACACAACAAAACAACAAATATAATTAAACGTACCAGGATTCGATCTCAGGCAGTGGTACTAATTTAGTGGTGGATTGATACTGGTAAAGTAGTAGTAAGGTGGTGGTAGTCAAAATATTGCATCTATTGGAGCATTCCACGGGCTGTCCCGTACAAACGCATTTTATTTCCAGTGTTGCGACTTTTTTCTCGGCATTTAAAGCAGGCGATTATTTTTCTGTGCATATTTTTGACCATTTGTCATAGAAAAGGAATCTCTTATACCTATCTTCAGAAACTTCGCGTTTGTACGGGACAACGGTAGACGATTTCGTGGAATGCTCCTATTCCGTGCTGATTAAAAAAATCTCTACAATATTAAATAATTCAGGACGAATTATATAGTGGTCATATTTGCTGATTCCGCCAAGTACTCGCGTGCGCTCGTCCAGCGAATGGGAACACGCGCCCAGCTGCGATTACCGTGAGGCGGGCGACACAAAGTTAACCAATTAAAAAGTTAAGCCAATTAGTCATTAGTGACATTTTTCTGTCAGTAGCACCCGTACGAGAGCTTTCATGTTGCATTTATTTTACGTGTTTCATTTGTTTCTTCATAGAAATCTGAGTGCCCTATTCGAACTTTAAGATACGTCAAATATTACGTCTAGATACGATATGGATTAGATATGTCATAGACGAAAGTAACGTTTTTGTTTGAAGAAACGTCACATTTACAGTTTGCCCTCAAAATGAAACTTAACATTATACAGGGTGATTCATGAGACGTGAGCAGGACTAATCCTACACACTCAGTAACTGATAATTGATCGATCACCGTAGTATTTAGGTGAAACAACCACACTTTTTCCTATTTTTTAACTTTTTTGTGAGGGCAAATTTAATTCTCTACAATCTTGGTCACCCTACAAAACCTAATTAATAAACATAAAACCTCTTTTATCGTAATGACAGCATTTTGATTACGAAGAAAATGAACTTTCAAACTTGGTGAGATACGAGTTTTCAAAAGTAACCAGACCGTGATGACAGTTATGACATTCAATTTGACACAGAATATCGGTAGTTTGGTATTCTAATTTTAGGGTGACCATGCATGTCGTAAATAAATTAATAACTTTTTTTTTTCAACATGACTACAAAATTAACGTTAAACTCACTAATACTGATACGAAACAGTTGGTTATTATTTACGAAATGCGCAGTGTTAGTCCTGCTCACGTCTCCTGAATCACCCTGTATATGTATACATATATACCTACAAATGTTCCCATAACTTTGCACCCAATTAAACTAAAATTGAAAGCTAAGTTTTTTATCATACCTTTAGTGAGTTAAGCTATGCATTGGACGGTTTAATTAACTTTGACAGTTGGCGCGAAATGGAATTTGTAGCATTTCAAACCGTAGCTTTATAAAACGAATCGAGTAGAAGGCTGCTATGTGACCAGATGTTTTACTGAGTTTTACATAGTTCTTTAAAACTCTTATTTCATGAAGTCCTAGGAACAAACGAGGATATTTAATATTTTCATTACCTCATTTCGTTCAATTTTAAGTATGTATTGTATTTTTCAATATTATTCATTTACTACATTTTCCATCTTAAGAGTATCTTATTCGCATTTCACACTGCTTCATTAATTAGCCAGCATTTTAAATTAAGTTTTAGAATTTAAAAACCAAGTATACTTATAGCCACTGCCTAAAAAAAAACAAAATATTTAAGCTCGGTGTGTGTATTGCACATTCATAATCATAGTATTAGACGCTTTTTCTAAAACTAATCAATTTTTTATACCGGGTGTGGCCTGTAATATGAGCAAAACATTAGACTGTAGGCTGTACTCGTACTCCTCATACTTACCAACATTTGTTCAGCGACTTTTAAAAATAACTTGTGGTTTGATTTTTAATACACTTTTAAGTTTATTCTAAGACGCAATGTATTGCGAATTCTGTTATCTTTAAGGCGTGACAAGCAACGTCAATCACAATGATATGGCGTGGCGATGGCGTCCATTCAAGATAATATTTATTATGTATGAAAAATAGGGAGTCTAAATACTTCATAATTTTTAAAAGTTGTTGAACAAAAGTGTCACCGTTTGAGGAGTACAATCTATGTTTTAATTATTTGCTCGTGTTACAGGCCACACCCGGTATAACAGAGCCCCTAATAATAAATTCCAATAAAACTACTTGAGTTTATGCGATATATAAAATAGCGGCAGTAAATATAACGACCTCATTTGTGTAATTGCAGATGTACAATATTATATTGAACGTTTATCAATAGTTGCGAGCTCGCTTGCTCTTAAATCTCAACCACAACGTGCAAGCGAGATACATTGAATATCGCTCCTTGAGAAACATAGTGTCACTATACAAAATGATTTGTGCCCGAAAATTCAACTTTTCAAAAACCGGGCAAGTGCGAGTCGGACTCGCGCACGAAGGGTTCCGTACCATAATGCATAAAAAAAACAAAAAAAGCAAAAAAAAAAGACGGTCACCCATCCAAGTACTGACCACTCCCGACGTTGCTTAACTTTGGTCAAAAATCACGTTTGTTGTATGGGAGCCCCATTTAAATCTTTATTTTATTCTGTTTTTAGTATTTGTTGTTATAGCGGCAACAGAAACACATCATCTGTGAAAATTTCAACTGTCTAGCTATCACGGTTCGTGAGATACAGCCTGGTGACAGACGGACGGACGGACGGACAGCGAAGTCTTAGTAATAGGGTCCCGTTTTACCCTTTGGGTACGGAACCCTAAAAATGGAACAACGTCACTATTCGAATGGTTCTAAATTTTGTATAGTGACACTATGCTTCTCAAGGAGCGATATGTATTATATTGCTTTAATACTAGTTTAGGAATAACTTGATTTCTTGGTAATGCCTCGACTCCAAGTTATTATTTTTATACGCTTGCCTGTACAAAATCGCATAATATTAATACATATTAAGCTGTTATATTATTACTTATTATATTTGTTATGGTTCTAGACGAAACTGGAGGTAAACGCGAGCTGTAAATTATTAGATGGTTCTAAAAATGAGTAAAAGATTGAGTCCACCCCTAGATCAAATAAAGTTATACTGTAAAATACAATTATTGGAGGCCAAAAGTAAAAAAATATCTACCTTTCCATCAGGCGCTCCGATTCCTTTTTGTCTGTTTGTCATCTCTTCAGGTTTAAACCGCTGAACTGATTAAATAAAATTTGGTATGATAATTATGGTTTAAGGTCCGAGGATAAATATAAAATAGTTTTCATCAATCATTACATTATCATCATCACTCGCAGACGAAGTCGCAAGCAGTAGCTAGTATTATTATATGTGCCCGAAAACTTCAATTTAGTCTAATTCAGGTTGTTGTAACCACTTTTAGTTGTTACAGTCCTTAATCACAATATCGGTGTGTTAAAGGAATTGCATGGCGATGGCTTGTACCTAAATACATACCCCCCGATTTTTGCGGATAGCAACTCAATTTCCCTTGGCAAAGCCAGGATCAAAAAGGTAGACTGCGTCTTGATATGTATAAGGACTACTTATTACCCTTACGCGAATGTTGGATGGTCTGTTTACAGAACTAAGCCTATATGCGGAGTCTTTAAAAAGTAGTCAATGTTCAAAACAGAAACTGTGTTGGCAGCATTAAGTATTTGTATGTGATGAGGCAAGTCGAAATCGAATGTAATCAAACTACACCATTCACTGTTACTTAGAACCTTTGTAAAAAGCTATCTTTTTGAACTGGTTAGAAATAATGGGTACCTACTTCAAGTTTGAAGTAAGTGCTCCGTATAATAACTACATAATATATGTAAATGTGTCAAAAATGTACAGGTAGTTTGTATTAACAACATGTTTGGTCTAACTCCCAAAAAGTCAATTGCCTTTCATACCTGCTCGCGTCTCGGGTCAGCGAATAACATGAACACAATCGGAAAAGCTAAAGCCATGTAGGTAACTAGGGCGGCTCGCCTCACTGAATCCCTGCGAAAATGTCAAATCTAACCAACTTTTCCAACCTCTCATGTCGATAAAAATGATCAGCTTAAAATTGTATTCTAAGTTTTATGGCATAAAGGTTAAATTTGAGCAGGTTTGGCGCATTGTGAGTCGGTTTAAAAACCAACGTATGGCATAGGAAGTAATCTCTTAGCTTACGTGTTTTATGCAGCAGGGGTGGCTAATTCGCAAGTAGCAACCAGGCTTTTAGCTTCCTCCGTAGCTGTTAACGCGCCGCGGCGCTAAATGTAAGGGCACTCGGCTTAATGACGGCCACCGCCATTTTTGTACTGTCGCCGTCGTGTATCCTTCGTTAAGGCGATGTGCGCATCGCCGGGTCCGCCTAGCCATAACGTGGGTTTTTTTTATCTGTTTCAGCAATTAAATTTTGGCGCGAATGCTTTTCTTAGGTCAGCTATGTAGGTACTATATCTACGCATAGTAATATTTAAAAAGTGGTCGTATAAATGGTTTTTCGTCAAAGAAGACACTTTTTATGATATATCATTCGATTTAGAGGGATCCCAAAAAAGAATCATGAGAAAATCTTGGTGGTAGTTTTTTTTACATAGTGGAGGACCACTGCATGCATGTATAAAACGGAACTGGTATGATAGTTGCGGGAAAAAAAAATGAAATTGTTGAATGATACAATTCTTAATTTAGCCTGGTCGCTAAAAATACGTCTCTTATAAAGGTTTAAAAGAAAATTCTGAATGGCCCTTTTAAGTATACTGTACCTAATACAGAAAGTTAAACAGTAAAATTATCACAACAGAAACTTCCACTTTGGAAGTTTTTTTTATATTTGTTTTATAATATGAAACTTCATTTACGTTTAGACTTTTATCGCCCGCTTTCCACTGGGAACGATTATCGAGCTAATAAACTCCACCCAATAAATACGAGGGACAAATATTACGAGTAAGAGCTAGCAACAAATAGGGATGAGTCCTCAGGGTATAGCTGTCTCTGCGTTAAAACAAGACCTCGGGGTCCACTGTGGCGAGATTTACCGCGGTCAAACTTATACGCGGCCCCCGAGGGACCCCTCAGTTGTACACGCGACCCTGTGCACTGTGTCGATTACTATCAGGACTTCAAACTTGTATCTATACAACTTAGGGGACCAATCAAATTATTTTATTCAGTATATTTAAGTTACATATACAATAAAATTTATCTTTATTGCATAACTTCAAAACACACAGATGTCTTTTTTGTAGTGTTTAAGACAACCATACACACTAACAGCACATATAATATCGCTTTGATAGCGTAATCTCTCGGAGCATGATGAGTTCTCTTCATACGTACTGCATTAATTCGTAAGAACTTGATTCAGGAACGGTTGAAATAACAACAATATAATATCAGTGAGTATCTCGATTATGGCGCATAATACTCATCCGAGAAACGCCCCTTTGTGCCATTCGTACGAGTTTAATGTCTTTATTGCAAAAAAATGCCAAATATTCATTTTCTCTTACTTCTTAACGTTATGTCTAATTTTTGAAATCGCTTCTTAGAAACGTAACTATAAATTTTACAATAATGTACTACCTACTTTTTTTACAAGGGAACTTTAATTGAAAACCAAAACCAAACGAACGTCTATAAGTTATGCTTAGAGGCGCTTTAGGTTATTATTTATGGTCTGACTTTACATGTACCTATCCAATTTGTTCTTATTATTTTAATACTTCGTATCCAAAATTTCAGAATAAAGCTACAGACCTGTGCAATCACATGCATGCAGCAAATATTGAAATTATGTTTACGTTCTGAACTATGCTCAATAAACATCATTTTGAAATTGTATTACTCAAGTAGGTAAATCGAACACATCATGATGAGAATTATAACTCACGACAGTGACGACTAAGATGATTTATGGCCCTCTCGCGGCAAATGATGGTTCCTGTGACATTCCTTCAAATCTCTCTTGGTTGGGCCTAATTTAATAAAAAAGACTTAGTTTCTACGCCCATTAAAGCCCATGCCATCATTCGTCGTGAGAGCTATAACTATAGCTCCAAAATCTTAATAAGACTTTCTGTGGACTGTAATCCGGAACTAATATCATACTCGTAACACTCATAACTGATACCAATGTATGAAATGAATAATCGTATATGAACTCATTCTGAATCACGCTGTGGAAGTTATTGAATACTTATTGGATTTGCCATGTAAAGGATTTGTAAAATGTAAAAATAGGAGTGGAATATATTGGTAAACTGTTTGCGGTAAAATAAGAAGTAATCCCTTACACAAATTGAATACATGATTTTGTTGGCTTACCAGGGTTGTTTGCGTTAGCGTACCCCACGTTTCTTCCTAACCATTCCGATTTCAATGAAATTGTATTCCATGATTCGAATAAAATTCAAATTCGCCAAGTGAGACGCTCGTAGCGGGCTTGTAGAGTGAGATTCAATCAGGGAAGGCTTCGGCTGCTCGCTGTTGTCTCATTTAAATGAATAAATGGTCCGGTTCCCTCCCACATAATTATATTACTGTGTACGGGACAATAGGATACTGGCGAATTGTATCTTTATTTACGTTTCGAGCTACTATTACGAGGTAACAATAAAATATAGCTTTAAACAGAATGTTAGTTTTAATAGCTTTGTTTGTGTTTTACTTATTTTATGAAGTAAATATTAATCTCTTATTGGGGCCTATTTTTATTTTGTTTGTATTTCGTTCGATTTATATTATAAAAATAAATTATGACTATAATTAGTAGGTAGTAGTATTATCAGTTATGTTTTACTTATTTTTCTCTTCGCAAAACGCTTTTGTACCTTTTAATGTTTACATTATGAACCTCCAGGTCTGTTCTTATATCTTTTTGTAAGTTATATCTATATTTTTATGTATGACTGTATGTGTTCTGAACAATAAATAAAAATAAAAAATAAAATACCAAATTTTTGCGTAAACAATATAAAACTTTATCTATTCTATTCACCAAATTTTATCGTGACGAAATAATAAGATCGACAACGAAATAAAAATAAGCAAATTATTATTATGAATGTTATAATTAGTATAATTTTATTGACCTCTAGGGGTTGTATGTGGATTGAAAGTTCATAGGTAGGTTCGTAGGTAGATATTCGACAATTATTGTAATGGACGTAGTTGTAGACGGAAGATAGTTTTATTTTATAAGTACCAGACCAGACTCTCCTCTTGACTTCAACGGCTCTAACCTAAATTGGAACACCTATTGCACCGACTTAGGGGATGAATTCTCGAATAAAGATAAGGCAAAGCGTAACTTATTAACACTGTGAACCTATACGATACTCTGCGGCTCTATTTATACAGAGCCACAGCGAGCCATTTGCGGAAACTCATTATACAATACAACTATATTCAACTATTCTATTTTCCTGAATTACCTACAATTCATTTAATGAAGTTTTTCAATTTTCAATAAATTACACAGACATTCCAGCCACACAGTTACAATTTAGACTAGACATAAAAATTCAAAATCGCTCTCCTTCTTGATTCGACTGGCAAATCATATTACTTTTTGGCAACCGGATTTTTTAACCTAATTAGACCCCGCTGAATCCGAATTTGCCGGTTGCTCGATCGAAATCTTGACCGGAAGTGAGATATTTGACATTAAAGGTCCTTTTTTTAGTTTTTCGTAAATAACTCTTAAACGGTGGCGCATAGCAAAAAATGTTCTATAACATAAGTAATCTACATAAAATCGCCTACAAGTAAGATTCAGTACAATTTTTCGCTAAGATCAATATTCAAAGAGATATTAACCCGGGAAATTTAATTATAATCACTTCTAAGGTCCCTTTTTTTAGTTTTTCGTAAATAACTCATAAACGGTGGCCAATATCAAAAAATGTTGTTAAACGATAATAATCTACACAAAATTTTGAACAAAACAGATTCAGTACACTTTTCGCAGGGATCAATATTTAAAAAGATAATAAAGAGGGAAAGTTTTAGTATAAGGAATTCTAAGTTTCCTTGTTTTTATTTATTCGTTAATAATTTGAAAAGTATGATTCATAGCATTAAAAATCTTATACATAAATAATAAACATAAAATTTCCTACAAGAAATATGTAGAACACTTTTCGCTAAGATCAATATTTAAAAAGACAAAGCAGCGGGTAAGTTATAAATAATCAATTTTAAAGTCCCTGTTTAGTTTTTTGTAAGTAACTCGTAAACGGTGTCCCATAGCAAAATAGGTTTTCAAGAATAAATTATCTACATAAAATTTCCTCCAAAAAATATCTGGAACACTTTTCTCTAGGATCAATATTTAAAGCGATATTAAAGGAAGAAAGTTAATTACAATCAGTTCACAGGTCACTTTTTTTTAGTTTTTCGTAAATAACTCGCAAACGGTGGCCCGTTGCAAAACAATATTGTACATAAACATTAAACAATAAATTGTCCACAAAAAAGGTTCTGTACACTTTTTCCCTACGATCAATATTTAAAGAGGTATTAAAGGGGGTAAGTTAATTGTAATCAATTTCCAGGTCCCTATTTTTAGGTTTTCGTAAATGACTCGTAAAATAAGGCTCATAGCAAAATAAGTTCTTAATGTTCTTGTAAATAAATAATCGGCATAAAATTTTCTACGAAAAACATATTGAACACTTTTCTCTAGGATCAATATGTGACACGATATTAAAGAAAGAAAGTTCATTACAATCAATTCACATGTCACTTCTTTTTAGTTTTTAGGGTTCCGTACCTCAAAAGGAAAAAACCGGCCAAGCGCGAGTCGGACTCGCGTTGCAAGGGTTCCGTACACTACCCAAATTTCAACAATGTATTTTTTATATGTGAAACGCGAGTGAATTGCCTTTAAAAAACCCGTAGGGGTCGGATCATAAACTAAGTAATTGGTCCGACTCACGCTTGACTACATATGTCTAACAAAACTTACAAAATAGTTTTTTTTAATTAAGAGTTTCGGAGATAAAGGGGGGAAGGGGCTCTCCGAAACTACTGGGTCTAAAATTTTGAAAAAAAAACATACAAAATAGTTCTTTACCTTTACTTACTTTATAGGTAACAGGAAAACCTATTAGAAATATGCATTCAAGCGCGAGTCGGACATTACTTAGTTTTTGAACCGACCCCAACAGGATTTTAGAATAGGGACCTGGAAATTGATTACAATTAACTTACCCCCTTTAATACCTCTTTAAATATTGATCGTAGCGAAAAAGTGTACAGAACCTTTTTTGTGGACAATTTAATGTTTAATGTTTATGTATAATATTCTTTTGCAACGGGCCACCGTTTACGAGTTATTTACGAAAAACTAAAAAAAAGTGACCTGTGAACTGATTGTAATTAACTTTCTTCCTTTAATATCGCTTTAAATATTGATCCTAGAGAAAAGTGTTCCAGATATTTTTTGGATGAAATTTTATGGAGATAATTTATTCTTAAAAACCTATTTTGCTACGGGACACCGTTTAGGAGTTACAAAAAACTAAACAGGGACTTTAAAATTGATTATTTATAACTTACCCGCTGCTTTGTCTTTTTAAATATTGATCCTAGCGAAAAGTGTTCTGCATGTTTCTTGTAGGAAATTTTATGTTTATTATTTACGTATAAGATTTTTAATGCTATGAGTAATACTTTTCAAATTATTACCGAATAAATAAAACAAGGACACTTAGAATTCCTTAGACTAGGACTTTCCCTCTTTATTATCTTTTTAAATATTGATCCCTGCGAAAAGTGTACTGAATCTGTTTTGTTCAAAATTTTATGTAAATTATTATCGTTTAACAACATTTTTTGATATAGGCCACCGTTTATGAGTTATTTATGAAAAACTAAAAAAAGGGACCTTAGAAGTGATTATAATTAAATTTCCCGCGTTAATATCTCTTTTAATATTGATCCTAGCGAAAAATTGTACTAAATCTTTCTTGTAGGCAATTTTATGCAAATTACTTATGTTATAGAACATTTTTTGCTATGCGCCACTGTTTAAGAGTTATTTACGAAAAACTAAAAAAAGGGACCTTTAATGTCAAATATCTCACTTCCGGTCAAGATTTCGATCGAGCAACCGGCAAATTCGGATTCAGCGGGGTCTAATTAGGTTAAAAAACCCGGTTGCCAAAAAGTAATATGATTTGCCAGTCGAAATCGATTTTATGAAAAATAAAACCAGACTAATTTCCCAACGAAAATATTAAATAATCTTCTTACACAATTCTCATTTCATTGGCTGTTCATTTTCTTTTAAAAAGCGAATTGTTCTAGCAAAAGAAATTATTTCGATTGAATACATTCACAGTCATCGAGTTGAAGACAAAGTGCCTTTGTGTAAGTAACAAGAAACAATGGTGGTTCCACGAGTCCCTAGTTTCCTTTAACAAGCAGTTGGATGACAGCCAAAACAAAGAATGTTTTTTAAGCTCAGCGCATAACTACCGTCACATTGGAGACGCTTTGTCCTGTTATTCAGACGATTTATTCGCTCTAAGTAGATGCACGCTTGCGAATTTTGTTTTCGTCGCTCAAGAGCTTATTTAAAAATGGAGTTTTATATTTTTTATATTTTCACTTTAAACTTAGTCTTATCTGCCTTAACGTTTGTCAATTTTGAGGGTTCATTATGTAGTTAAACTTTTACGCGATGCAATTAAAAGTGCAGGGTCTTTAATTAGTCAAAAAGGACTCGACTGGCGCGTTCGGTCATCGTAAATTGTTCAGCATGACTATATTACTATACTATTTAAGCTATTACTGTGTAGCATATATACATGTTTTTATTGTAAATTAGTGTAACTTATCTTCTGTGCGTATATATAATACGTTTCAACAAAGATAGCATGAGAGCATAAGCTAAAAAACATAATCGAATACCGCTTACTGGGCCTTACGTTTTACACGCCTATTTCCTTATTATTCTTCAGTTATTCGATCTTCAAAAAGCCGTTAAACGCCCCTAATGGTTTCTCCTAAATTCCGCGATGGTTTAACGACGATATGGTAATGACTCTACATCTAGGAGGCCGCAGCACAGGCCTGGCCGGGGCCTGCCTTTGTCATTATGGGCTCTAAATCTTCTCGCTTGCTCTTTGAGCTATTTAAATTAAACAGTTAGTTGGAAAAAGGCGAAGTAATGATAGGAGAATAATAAGCATTTTCTTAAACAAACGAGTACCAATCAACATAAAGGTATTCTCGGGTAATTTCTCATAAGTAAGTTCTGAATGTCGGATAATTTCTAAAATGCATTGTTTTAATACAATAGTTTAGACTAGTTTAGAGGGTAGCGGCGACTGGATGAGTTTACTCTCGTGGTCTCTTAATATTACGACAGAACTGTAATAGAAATAGAAATGCAGAATACGATGCAATTAAGTCTTAAAACAATTTTAGGAGCAGTATTCAGTCGACATAAAGTCAACATGCAAAATGTTTGTGAATTACTCAAGAATAATTGCACAAAAAAGAAATAAAATAAAAATAGATTGGTTAATGGTATGTCAAAGTTATGTCATATGAATTAATCTAATACATTTAAACGAGCAATTCTTGTTTATTTATATTATACAGGGTGTTTGGCACATCGTTTGCCAAATTAAAACAGCAGATAGGTTGAGTCATTTTCTTCTCAGGCCTAGAAATTTTTAATTTGGTGCAAAAAAATGTTTTCACTTCTATGGTAGTTTTTCGTAAATTTCAAATTTTTACTTGCGTAGTAGTAAAAAAAACCATGGCTATTTTTTTTTTCTAAGCATGACAAGATAGCAAATGACTCAAGCTATCTGCAGTTTTAATTTGGCAAACGATGTACCAAACACCCTGTATATTTCGGAGATCTCGGAAATGGCTCTAAATATTTCGATGAAATTTGCTATATGGGGATTTCGGGAACGATAATTCGATCTAGCTATATGTATTCCTAGCAAAGCTCGGTCGGTTTAAATTGCGAAAACTTCTGTTCAATGAATTCAGAATTGACTTTTGTTTGGTATTTAAAAAGGCTTTTCGATGCAAACATTTTAGGAATATTAAAACCCGAAAGTAATTAAAAAGTTTCATTTATAGAATGGATGGTAAATGTAAGCGTATGTAATTAACATGTCCTTAATTTAAGCCGTTTTGTGTGTGTGTGTGTGTGTTTTATAGCAGCTGGCAATTTTCATTCCCAAAGTCTGGCCAGGGTGAGATTCGGCGAAGATGATTAAATCAATATTTACAAAAAATTTAGGTACAATATTTTCCATAATGTCAATATCCAGGGAGGCAAACGGGGTCATTGTTCCGGCTATACACCATGGACTCGAATATCCCGACATATGTATTTTAAAGGTTTATTCTTGACCGCAATTGGAGAATAAAATGTCCTACAAAGTTATCTGAAATCGGTCTCGTTTTAGACGAAATGACAATTCTTGTAAAAATATGATTCTGTAATAACTGAGTGATAGATAAAACGCCTTTTTGGCGGCTACCCTGCCACTATGTGACTTGATTTAGACAATACCTACGTGACTAGTTTAAGTGCACATTATTACAATGTTACCTCAGTCATTAATAATGGTTTAATTAAACCGAAATGCATTTGATATATATTGAAACAATAAAACGTCCGTTTCTAAGACGACATAGGTTGCAAACGACAGGTCTACAAGGTATTGTTGTTTGTTGTTGCTTTCTTGGAACATTTCTCTCATTTACTCTCAAACAAAGCGCCAAGGTTTCTCCTGTCTGGATACACTGAAACCTGGATAACTGGGAAGTTAAGGGATCTATAATTTTGTGTTTATACTGGGAATCTCAAACAGCCAGGTAATACAGTAAGTAAATATAGTTAGATCAAGACAAGTCTGCAACGATTTTGATAGCACACGCAGTGCAAGTGTTATTTATACGTTATGATTTCTCTCGCCCGATAGTTTCTCTTATCCCATCTAACCTTGTAGAGGTTTGTTTTGTCCCATTAACGCAGGTAAATTCAGTACTAAAGTGTCGAGACCTCAGCATAAGTTCCAGCTGTGGAGGTTTCTCACTTAGCCAGGATCCACTTAACCAACTTTTACTGTATTAAATTAATTAGTAATATAGATTCAAGAACGGAAATACCTATTATTTCCTGTTTATATTTGTGTACGTAATTTTGTTTTACGCTTTGCCCGATTCTGTGTAGGTAGGACTAGTGCTCTGTACATAACTTTGTTCATGGAACACTTATGGTATCACTGTACGTTTCGGTTTTGCATCTTTTTCAATTCACGATATTTCTTGCTAAACTATAGGTAACACAATAATACAAAGTTAGCTTAAGAACCCATAAACATCTCTAAAGCGTTCCCATCGTGTAAATAGCAGTTCTCGAAAGTATTTCTTGGAACATTTTTCCGTTAATCCGGTGCAAGTTTAGGGGCAAGCCTGTCGCGGCGCGGCCGAGTAGCGATAATTTAGCCAAAATGGCTTCCATGTCGGCGGCAGCACCTCTGCGCCGAGCCGCGCTCAAATAATAACCACATTATGACTCCTACCAGCCCACCGCTTAGCGTACTTTAAGGTGACACTAAGTAGAACTGCTATGTGGCTCTCTAAAAAATATACCTACTCGTCATACGGCTCCTATGAAAATCAGAATTATACAAATCGTATCCCTAAAAAGGTTGCTGGATCATATTCTTTTATTTATCGCGAGAAAAAGGATGACTTGTCTTTATAAAATGCTTTTAAACAGCCCCTCCGTAGGTCTGCATTAAATATTCATGTACCCTTTCACAGCTTTTAATTATTTCATTGTTTCGGGATGTCATGGAATTTTCAAGAAAAAAGTCCTTTTATTTACTTGAAACAATATTAAAAGCTTTAATTCTGTTTCAACGGAAATACTTCAAAGTGATTTTAATATTACAAGTAGGAAAGGAATGTTTTGTGATCATTTATAAGGAACTCTTTATTGTCAGTGTTACTTACAATTAGAGGAACTTTTTTTATTGATAATTTAAGTTTCGAGTATATGTTCCAACTAAAGGCACAATTAAGTTTGTTTGACACAATGGTTGACTGGTAGAAAATGCCTTTATGCATGAAGTTCGCTATTTTCCTGTTTGTGCAGTAAAGTTTATATAAATAAATAAAGGCATGATGTGCCGACACCTACAAATATCTAGTACTCATGTTATTTTAATTAGATGTTAAGGAATAGGAATATATTTATTAATAAGCAAGTTAGTAACATTAAACAATCATGGTGTAACTTTGCCAATCAGCCAGTAAACATAGAGAGAAAGGCAAAGTTACTATTTACTCGGGGGTGGATGGACAAACGCTAAAAATAGTCATATCGGCATCGGATTTTGCGCATTCGGAGGTACTCAAAGTTTCTTTTTTTAGTCGAGGGACACAAGAAAATTCATAAAGTATTTCTGCAACTCACGTGAGGAATTCGGTGAAACGAGAGCCCTATGAACAACAATTTCCTTTTTCGTTTCAGGATTTGACTGTCTATATCATCCCTAAAAAGGCCGGAATATTTGACTTGCCCCTGACAGACAAATAGTTTAGACCTGAGGATCACTATAGGCAAATCTAGAAAAAATTAGAGTTTCACTGTCACTTACGCAACAAGTCAACATCAACATCATCAACATCAACATTTATTCAGCAAATAGGCCACAAGGGCACTTTTACACGTCAACATTGAATTTACATAAAAGCAAAAATAATAACATCAACAATTTTATAAAATAAAACTAACAATTCAATCTAACGTATTACAATTACTAAGAGATGTATATGGTCTCTTAATGTCGAATTACATACAAAATACAGATAAAAAACACACAAAAAAAATCTATAATATTTAGAGGTGTAAATGTCTCTAGGTGTCAGAACTATAAGATTATATAGTTTATCAAGTTATCCTTAGAGATGTATAAGGTCTCCAAGAGTCAATATCCTGTATAATTAATACATTCATTAAAAGAAAAGAAACATACGAGAACAGAATGAGGCGTCTCACTGTAATTAATTAATAAAAGTTACTAAGTATAATAGCTCGTGTTAGCTTAACAGACCAGTCTCCACAAACAGCACCCGTTCACGAGTATGACGCGTATCTCAGCCATCGCCTCCCTCAACCTTCATTCGGGAAAGTACACACACAAGTAGTTGTCCCCTCCGCCAAACTGTCAGCAGACAAACGTCATATAATGGAACTTAACACTTATACTCGTAAGCGGCCGCCGGTAAAATTTAATCGTAGTTAGGTATCTATTGTAGCGACCATTCCCCATATATGGCAGGTTTATATTAAGTAATTAGCAAAATTGAACTTGACACCAAGGTCTAAATGATGTCTAATTGATGAAACACATTAAGTTAATCAAAAGTTAAATTGAGTTTAAGAACGTAGGAGTTGGTTCGAGCGTGGGTAGCAGTACTGTATTCAATGTAAACGTAATATACGGCAGCCTACCACATCATTTATCATCAATAAAGTTGAGACATAAGTTGCCATTACTAAGGGAGGCAAGTATCCCTTATTACCTAATTAATTTTGTTTTAATAAAGACGGCGAAGTTTATTCGTCTGTGTACTCTCTACTGAAAGAAGTTTGAAACTTTCCTAAGATTTTGCAACGCGAGACGGTGAACGTACAGACTATGCTACTATTGAATAATACAAATAGTCGATTGACACTTTTAACGCCACGCACCATCAATCAATAATAATTTAACGATACACTGTCGTCATAGGAATGTAGGGCATGTCTTAGAATTAGAATAACGTCTTGGTGTCATGACATGACTCATGAGTAATGGTCTGAGGTGTCATTATTACCTACATTTCTTATAAATATTTAAATTAATTAGGTGGTATCTTAAAGTACTTCATCATTCTGTCTTCTAATGCAGCTTGCATAGGTAGGTACTAAACAAATTGTGGCCTAGTTATGAGCCTACCTATAAATACTTACATCATGATTATAACCTTTGCATCATCTTGGTTATGGTGAAAAATTGTATAAAATGCCAGTTACTTTACATATCTTATAATCTGCGGAAATCTATTACTTCATAAAAATATGAACTATATTAAAAACAAAATTAATCAGTATAAACTATTCATCAATGCCTCAGAATGTTTTGTTTAAAACTAAAAGTGTAAATTAAGTACTTAATATTGAAAATATAATCAGTAATAAAATGCAAATTGTACAATAAATTCATTGTATAATTTGTCACTCAATGAAAATCATTTATTTAAATTTGGTGTAACGATTGCCTTTTGTTGCGCATTTGTTAAATTCAATTCACTGATTGCTTTATTTAGCTAGAGGTGTAGGTGTAGTAGACTTTCACAATTTTTACACATTATTAAATTGTAGAAAGGGATTTAAACGTGTTTTTAAGTTTTAAAATTTACCTCCGACGTTTCGAGGAAGGCGTTGTCACCGTGGTCTCGAAGAAGACTGGCTAAGTCAATATCACGTGATCGCGCGTCTAGAATATTTCATGTTACGCTGCATAATGGTTCGGCAGGTCATATACCGCTGCTTTTCTGTAAAAACGACTATAGGTACATAATTTTTCCTATTTTAGATCTGTCTGATATACTAATCATACCTACAGACACGTCACCTGCAATAAAAAAATACACGTAGCATTTAAAAAGTTAAAACTATAGTGAGATCCAAAATATGACTAAGACTAGATATACTTAGTCTATTAGCGAATTAGGAAATGCACAGTCAGCAAACTCTGTACACACCTTTTGTCGAGTGACAGGCACAATCTGTTTTCAAATAATTACTTGTGAAAGCCGAGACGGGCAGAATTAATTTGTTTGTAGGCATCACAACTCGCTGCAGTAGGAACGCGTACCGTGGCTTTCACGCCTGCTTGGTTACCCTTCTTGGGGAACTTTGACTGGGATGTAACTGATATACTCATCAGCTCTGGTAGCGTAGAATGGAAATCTTTGAAAATAAATATTGGTAAAGTTGACGAAACTTTATAAACTCGTGGTGCTATTAATAAACGTCCTACGATTCGTGCTTAATTACAAGGTGGCCCAAAAATAACTTGCCAATTTTGATTTACTTGGGCGCAATGTTGATGAAAAAAAAAACGTTTGCGTTTGTGTATCAAAGCTAAGGAGTGAGTAGGTACATTTTAAAGATACGTATTTTTAGGTCACCCCTGTTTGATAAAGCCGACCACTGACTAACAGTCCGCCGGACGATATCGGCCGGTCAGTTGTTCGGAGCTGTCAAATTTTTGTTCTAACTGACAGGCCGATATCGTCCGGCGGCCTGTTAGTCAGTGGTCGGCTTAATACTTCTGTCAAACTGTCTTGTTGTGTGTGTGTGTGTGTGTGTGTGTGTGTGTGTGTGTGTGTGTGTGTGTGTGTGTGTGTGTGTGTGTGTGTGTGTGTGTGTGTGTTGTTGTCTTGTGTCTACTGTTTGTTTGTTTTATTTGTCTTGTTAAACTTTTTGAACACAGGAATATGTAAATAAGACTAAGCACAGTTATTGAGTACGATTACGAATATTTTATATGTATATTGTAACAGTTCATATGAACGCCCCATGTGAGGCGCATTCATTTGTAATTTCTAAGTTCAATAAATGTTTAATTATTTCTGATGAAAATCATACACTTGACTTGAAAGAAGTAAGTATGTAATTCCAAATGACAGTATCGATATTGTAATAGCACTAGTGAAATCAAATGGCTACTTTAATATTTTTTTTAAGTCGGCTTTAAAATAAAATCATGGTATATGTGGTTTTGTTCCGGTCCATTCAAGAATTAGTAGTACGGGTATAAAAAGTAGTTTCGTATTCACTACACACTCTTCGCCGCATCGCCACCTATCAAACAAACTTTTACACACATTTTCGTCAACGATCACATTACACAAATCTTTTCAAACTGCACGTGCCGCTGCAACGAATGCCGTAAAACAACACAAAGCAATTTTATGAGCTCCCAACTTACGTATATCTACGGCGGGATAATCCAATAATGCAGTTCTACTTTGTAAGCAAGCCTGTACATTTTGATACCTGCGACCCAATTTGATTCTTATGAAAGTAATACGTGTGGTTACTCGCTTTTGTACTAATTGGCGTGGTCGCCGCTGGATCAAATTTTGTACTTTGATTGGTCGCCTTTCCAAATGTGATAGTTTAATGATAACATCACCATTGATTAAAAGTGTTTTTAACTATGTTATAATGACGGGTGATAGTATCAAAAGTGAAAAATCTGTCAATTTCGTCACAACAATAATAACTCTCTCTGCTCGCGCGGACCTCACCTCGGTGCGAGATCTGCCCGCCACGTCGCCGGATCCGGTGCCCGCACCCGACCTGGCACCGGGGGCGCCACGGGTTGATTTTTGTACCGACGAGGGGGACTTCGCGAGTCAGAATGTGAGTACAACTGCTAATGAGCAACTGAGGAGGACTTTGGAAGAGGCGATTACGCAGTATCGCGCCACAACCAACTCTAGGCCCCGATTACCACGTTTGCCTATGAATAGACGCAATCTAGCGCTAATGGGAGCCCTAAACGCTTTACTAGAGCCATATTTAAGGACTAGTAAAGATTTAGATGATACGCACTCGATCATGTACTGCGGAGCCATCGCGGCGTGCCGTGTTGCTCGCATCAAGTTTCCGGACGCTGAACGTGCACCTAGGACCGTCGGAGGTGTCCCTGCATGGCAAGCGCGGATCGAGCGACGTATCAGCTCGTTTAGGACTCTCATCGCAAAGCTGATCTGCTTCAGGGGGGGCAACAATCGCCCCCGAGTAATGCGCTTTGTGAACCAGGCGTTCGCGGGGACGGATATCAGGCCCTGCGACTACATGGCCAATGTCACAGAGCGTATCGACTTTCTAAAGCAGAAAGTCTATGCGTGGGCAAACCGTATTCGCCGCTACAGAGAGCGTGTGGATCGATTCCAGCAGAATCGCCTTTTTCAAAGTGACCAAAAGAAGGTGTACCGGAAGTGGGAGGAAACCAACCTTCGTACGCCCGACACGCAGCCGCCGGATGCTACTGCCATGACCGACTTCTGGCGTAGCATCTGATCGGTGCCTGTCGGACACACCGAGGGGGGTTGGATGAGTGTTGTCGAGCGTGAGTGCGAGTCCATCGAACCTATGGGGGCAGTCACCATCAGCCCCGATGACGTCAGTTGTGCCATCCGCTCGGCCCAGAACTGGAAAAGTCCTGGGCCGGATGGATTGCACAACTTCTGGCTAAAGTGGTTCCGATGCTCGCACTCGCGCTTGGCAGCACAATTTCAACAAGCCCTCGAGCTTGGTTCCCTTCCACCTTCCTTAACAACTGGTGTCACCTTCCTGCTCTATAAGTCCGGTAGTACCACGGAAGCGAAGAATTACAGACCCATCACATGCTTGCCTACACTCTACAAGCTCCTTACATCCATTTTGAGAGCAAAAATCAACGCGCACATTGTCGCAAACAATATTCTGGCTTCCGCTCAAAATGGATGTAGGGTTGGGTCCCGTGGTACTAAAGAGCTCCTCCTCATAGACATGACCATCTGCCAACAAATCCGGCGGAACAGGGGTGCCCTCTCGGCCGCTTGGATTGACTACAAGAAGGCCTATGATTCGGTGCCTCATTCATGGTTGGGGAGGGTCTTAGAGTTGTATAAAGTTGATGCAGCTTTGAGAGCCTTCCTAAGCGCGTGTATGGGACAGTGGACCACAGTCCTTCGTCAACCAGGTGGCAGGGACGACCGTCCTGGCCCGCAGGATTTTATAAGGATTGAGCGAGGAATTTTTCAGGGCGACAGTCTGAGTCCCCTGTGGTTCTGCCTAGCTTTAAATCCCCTCAGCACCCTGCTGAAGGATTTGGGACTAGGTTGCCGGCTTCGGAGAGAGGGTGAAGTCATTTCTCACCTTCTGTACACGGATGACCTCAAATTATTTGCACCAAACAACCAAGACCTGTCGGAGCTACTGAAAACCACGGAAGTCTTCAGTAGTGCCATCAACATGGAGTTTGGTGTCGATAAATGTGCGGTTATGCATGTACAGCGGGGGAGGGTTGTAAATTCAACAAATTTACAACTGTCTGAGACAATGTCTTTCAGATCTATCTCTGAATCAGAAACCTATAAATACCTTGGTATGTCACAGTCGTTGGGTATTGAGGACGAGGGTATTAGACGGTCGGTGAAGGAGCGCTTTTTCAGTCGGCTCACAAAAGTCCTTAACAGTCTTTTGTCAGGAGGCAACAAAGTGCGCGCCTTCAACGCCTGGGTAATGCCCCTACTCACATACTCCTTTGGCATACTAAGGTGGACTCAGACCGAGCTGGACGCCCTGGATCGGAGGGTCCGATCACTGCTCACCACACATCGCATGCTACACCCACGCTCGTCAGTTATGAGATTGTACATCCCACGGAAGTGTGGAGGCCGAGGCTTCCTAAACGCCAAGGATCTCCACAACCGCGAGGTGTACAATCTCAGGAACTATTTCCTTAACAACGAGTGTGGGATGCATCGTGATGTGGTGGCAGTAGATAGGAACCTCACGCCGCTTTCCTTGGCAAACGAGAACTGGCGCAAACCTGTGGTACTAAGTACTGCGGATCGCAAGGCGGCATGGGAGAGTAAGGTGCTACACGGGCGGTTCTACAAGGCCCTCACGGGACCCGATGTGGACCTGCTCGCGTCGGTGAACTGGTTACGATTCGGGGACCTCTTCGGAGAAACCGAGGGTTTTGCCTGTGCAATTGCAGACGAAGTGATGATGACGAACAACTATCGGAAATATATCCTGAAGGACGGTACGGTCGACATTTGTCGGGCATGCCGCCGTCCCGGAGAGTCACTCAGGCATATCATTTCCGGTTGTTCTCATCTTGCTAACGGCGAGTACTTGCACAGACATAATCTCGTAGCCAGGATTATTCACCAGCAACTTGCTCTTCTATATGGCCTTGTGGACTGCGAAGTACCGTACTACAAGTACTCACCTGCACCTGTTCTCGAGAATGGTCGTGCCACGCTCTATTGGGATCGATCTATCATCACTGACAGGACTATTGTAGCCAATAAGCCTGATATTGTGATAATAGATCGATCGCAACGTCGGGCCATGCTCGTTGACATCACCATCCCCCATGATGAGAATCTCGTGAAGGCCGAGAAGGACAAGTCCAGTAAGTACCTAGACTTGGCTCACGAGATAACCGCCATGTGGGATGTTGATTCGACGATCATTGTCCCGATAGTCGTTTCAGTGAACGGTTTAATAGCGAAGAGTCTCGACCAACATCTCGAGAGACTCTCGCTAGGTGGTTGGATCAAGGGACAGATGCAGAAGGCGGTGATCTTGGACACGGCGCGGATAGTACGTCGGTTCCTCTCTCTGCAGCCCTGACCACCGGTAGCTTGGGCCTTGCCCCGCTGCTGGCGGCACCCTAGGTTAGGTTTTTTATAATGTGTTTATATGTATTTTTATTGTTTTGTAAGTGTTTTTATATTTTACTTTTATATTCATATTATAAAAATACCTAACCTAAGACGATAAATAAATAAAGAGATAACATGTGTGACAAATATATGTACTTAGATATTTATTTTAAACTTTATTCCACATACAAAAGAGTACAATATGCGGATTTAACGTCACTATAGACTATAGGCATTATCTACTAGTCAACCATAGTGCAAAACAGAAAAGCGTCAAGGTGGATGCAGTGGAAAAAATACCCAACTTTTGAGTGAAGTAAAATTTCTACATCAAAATGCGCATATAATGGTAGCCAGAAAAGTATCACCTTTAATACTAGTGACCTTAAGCATAAGCATCACCTTATCTAGTCAAATTGGGCACCAGTTTCCTTTCATTACATTCGGCACGGCATTCCCAATGTTTTTTCGCCACAACACGCTGTTAAGACTCTATCTAGCCAAAGTGGGAGCTGTTATCATTTGGAACTTCGCCAGTACTGCAGTTACGTATCTCTTATCTTTTTATTTTCTTAATTAGAGGCGATGGGATTGTCATGACCTTGGCAAGGCACCAACAGCACTTATTAACGCTCTGCAGTTGTGCTAATTTTAATATAGAGAATATAAGGTTGCGCAATTGTTGCAATAAGGTTTCTGCGGGTATGTTGTGCAAAGATAAGATGTTGCTAAGGCACTTAAAGTTACCTGTTCTTGAAGCCAAAAGTTGGGAGGGGTTGTTTATCTTAAAATAACTTATAATTAGTGCACGGAACATATATAGGCCGGCTGACCGTCAACGTTGCTTATGTATTTCCAAGATCTCCGCAACGTCTGGCTATGCTTTGTCCTCACTAACGCACGGTTCTCTGTTAACTTGGTCATATTTACCAGATCGTCGATCCACCCAGGCAAGAAAAAGTGGTCAAACTCAAAATGAGAGATCTAGTCCTTCTTTATATCTTTGTAAATTTTGCCCTAAAAGTTACAGAAAATCTCGTGTACGCGTCGGAAGTAATTCACGGTTTTAGAACCTTGAGAACGCCTTACGAAGGTGTATACGAGTTTCCGGCTTACTATAATTTTAATTTGGTTCGGTTAGTCTTCGGTTGGTCCGGTTCTCATTCTGAGATTAATTTGCCTGGGTTATATGTTGAGACGCCACTCAAGATATTTTTCCCTCAGAGGCAGAGCAATGTCGCACGTCCACTACCGTTCACTGCCAAGTCTCTCAGATAACTATACTCATTCCATCGCCGGTCTCTTCATTAGTTTCAAGAAGATTCAAAATAAAACATATCGAAACAACAAACCAACCGATTTTAAATGCCATTTTTGTCAGCGGAATGCCGTTGAACTATTAAAATATCCGACCGTTTATTCGTTTATTCATTTTTGTCGAATGCAAACGTTACTTAGTAAGCCAGGCTGTGGTTTTGGACGCCAATCACAATCAAGTTTTAATACCGATGTGTCAGGCCTTTTGAATATTGTGATCGTGGCTGCCGCAATAATGGTTTCATAAAAATGCCGAAGAATGACCTACAATGGAAATTGATTTATAGAATTCAGTATGATGTAGATGTAGGTATGTACTTTTAGTTTGGTTTGAATACGCGATTGAATGTAATGCTGGTAAAAATGAAGGCTAAAAGGTATCTCAAATGTTTGATAGATACTTAAACATATACAAATTAGGTACTTTAAAGTTCACACATTCCACATTCCATATTTATGTATTTCCACATTCGTGCTTCGATATCGATTTGAAAACAGTAAATATACAATCATTAATGTATTGACAAAATGTTTTGAGACATTATAAGCGCACTGGGCTAGCGTGGAGACTATTAGTGAAGTGTGCTCCGGTCACAAAAAGGTCAACTACGGCGTTCACTGAATAAGAGATTTCCTTTGGCAGGATTAATCTTTGTGTTCCTAAAATGTATTTAAGAAGTGGATCCACCCAGATTTTTAATGCAGGTGGGGGGTGGGGGGGTTTTAAGGGTCGGTGACGTCTGAGGTTATTTTTTTTAAGTATAGGTTCTATGTGAAGTTTAGTATCATTTTCAACTAAATCAAAGATGTAGACATAGTTTCATCTAAATCGGTTCAGCCATTAATGATTCCCCATACAATCTTAACACCTTTCCTTTCACTTTTAAGAGATTTTTTTTTAATAAAAACTATCCTATGTTCTTCCCCGGTACTCAAAATATCTAATATTACCATGTGGTCCCACCGCACTGTTTCTTTTCAATAAATATTTAGTTCACAATTTAACTAGACGGAGCCCCGTTAAGACGGAGACCGAGCCGGCTAACCTATTAATTTAGTGTGACGTCTATGAAAACATTACACTTTGGGGAGAAAAGTGTAGGTAGGTTAGGTTCGTTAGGTAGCTGCAGATGCCCGATGGGCAAACCGTCCAGAAATAGGAGCCCCGCCAAGCGGGGCTCCGTCTAGCTAAGTTGCAATCTAAATGCTTTTAAAAAAAAAACAGTGCGGGGCCATGGTAATATTACCGCCTAAGAAATAATAAGAATGAGAAAGAAGATGCGAATAAGACGACTTGGAAAGTATTAATTATGAGAAAATTTTAACCTAAGAAATAAAAATGTTGTGATAAATGACAGTAGGTCATATTTGATAATAGAGATATAAGCGAATGATAAAAAAGAGTATGGGTAGAAATTCGGGTGGGAAAAATGCGAATGGAAAATTTGCTACGCGGAATTAACGATTTTGGGGAAAAAATCTATACACTCGAATATAATCCCCTTGACACTTTTTTACACATACATATATAATATGTGTTAATAAAAGCACTATCCCTACTTGTACGGATATGATGGTTGTTCTTGTCTACGTGACAGCGTGATAAAACGGCGTCCGTCACTTTCTATCCCACGGTATTAAACAGTGACAGTTATTTTATCACGTGGATAAAGATGGATAAAGCTATCCATAATACGCCGGCTGTAGTAGTTTCGGCTGTGCATTCACGTGGCACTCAATCATGGTGGATTAATACTTATTTAAACATATATTGTAACGGGTATCAACGCAACAATGAACTCAATAAACTACACGGCTGATTGTGATTACCAAACCGCTTCATTTAAGCGCTATGCTTTTAAATGCCTTTGATTTCAATATATAAATCTGTTAAGTATTTAATAGGGATATTTTACATAAATACGACCGGGCCGCTCGCTAACGAGCCATGAAAATTCTTGCATATTCAACGTGGAATCACAATACTTTTATATTTAACCCCGCTTTGTTCTGAAGCGGCCGGCAGACGGAATACCGGATTATACCTGAATCTAGGGCCTGTGTACTTAATTGAGGGGGCTTAATTTCCAGTGTTGTTTGGAAGTTCACTTGATTGAAACTTGTTTGAAACAGTAATCAGGCGCTTTACTATGAAACTTTCCATACATAAAAATTTAACGAACTCCTTAACGATACGAACAGTTTCGTGCAACTGACCCTAAATATTCAAGTTTTTCAGAGCTTGCGCTATAGACTTTCGATTCTTATGAGTTCTGTAACGATTTATTTAAACTGTAACTCAATAATGTTCAAATCATGGTGTCCCAGTTATTTATTATTATAGGTATATAGGAGAACCCTACTTATACACGATCCAAAATGTTGGGTAAATAGAATACCTACAAGTCCTTCAAGCGAAATTGATACGCAATGCGGCCAGTCTATCAGAATGTGCGAGTGTTCAATGTTCTAACGATATTAAACAGACCGCATTCGAACGAGCGTATTGATGCAGTGATCACACATAGCGTGGTTGATTACTACTGATTAGTAACACGAGTATGTATTCAGTAATTGAGCCGGGAAACTGATAGCCACGTGAAAATATAAACTGTAGGCAACTCACCGGGTGACATACACGGACAAAAAGGTCTTGAATCAAGGAATTTGTTTATTTCAAGATTTTTCAAATTTCGATAGATATAAAAAAATATTTTTTTAAGACGCAGGTATTCAGGTAGGTAGGTAGGGGTCTGTTGTTTAACCTTTTGGACGCCAATGACCGATATATCCGCACCGCAGGTTCACCGCCAAAGACCGGTTAATTGGTACCACAGAGCAACACAGACCTACGTGCATATGCATAAAGTTAAATTTCAGTTTTGACATTTCGATGACGTGGCGTCCGAGTGACAGCTTTTGTGTTTGACACGGCGTCGAAAAGGTAAAGGTAAAGGTAAGGTAGGCTCTTCTTCCTGTATTATTTGTAATGTTTTCTGTAATGAGGTGTGCAATAAAGAGTATTTGTATTGTATTGTAAACAAATGATGTTAAAACCACAACATTAAAAAAACCTGTACGATGATTCCCGGTGACTTAAAAGATGTTCGGCCTAATGATGACTCACGCTAGACTGGGTTGGGACCGGGCCGGAGTTTCCGGCTTCATTTTCTATGGAAAGCACCACGTGATCACCGATCCGATTAGCCGTCATAGAAAATGACATGTCGGAGGCCTGGGCCCGGGCACTGCCCGTTCTAACGTGAGTCATGCTTTATTTTGATCTTGGTTCTTCGACTTACTAAAGTAAAAGCCATTATTCTTTACAAATGGAAACACCCTTCATGAGCAACTCTAATGAATATTATAACTTTAAATTGCCTATAACATCTTTTAAAACTAATAAAAAAGGCGTATCTACCAGTTATTCTTATTTATTGCATGATTGATGATTTGCATGAAAGCTGTCACTCATTCACCGCGGAAAGCCCAAGTTTGGATTACAGCCATCAAAAGGAGCCACTTCCCGCGTCTCGGCAGCACTTTGCTCTGATTTGTGAGACAGCACAAAGCACCGGTGATATTTCCTCATCAGCGTTATTTATAACCCGCAACTTAGTTTAACATTCTTAGAAGCAGGGATGTGGAAATCTTACATGCCTTTGAAAAAACACTTCCATATGTTAGACTCATTTCTGGGAATCTCTCCACGTATATGTCGCATTTCAGTTACAAATGACCGACTTAGGATGACATGGGATCCTTACTAATAATGCGTTGTGCGGGCTCTTGCCTATTTAGCTCGTTTGGGTTCCCTTTCAATAGTTATTTGATATTTAACTTAACCATTGAAATACTTTTAGCATTTGATTCCATATTACACTAAGTATTTATTTATAGCAGTTTAATAATATCTATCTTAATTTTTAATACATTGAGTACACACAGTAAGTATCTACTTCACTTCGCTTACACTAGCTTAGCTTGGTAGCTCAATTGGTTAAGAGCTATTGGATCGGTTTTCCAAAAAGTCACAAGTTCGAGTCTTGTCGAAATCGGTGATTTTTCCATTTTTCTTTAATTTTAAAATTTCATTGTGATCTTGCCTAAGCCCCCAGGTTTATCTAGTTTACAGAGTACAGTGGTAAAGCTGTTGTTACTGGACTAGACATATTTCTGTCGTCGCCTTCCATGTGGTGAGACAAAGATCAATCGGTGGTCAATTGACAATAACAAAAATAAAATAAACTAGGCAAGTAAAAACTCTCTTCTACGTAATTTAGTTAAAAAAGTCTACAAAATTGCTTATGTACAGTCATTGGCCTCATCATGCCAACCTTACGACGGTTTTCGTAATCCTTTGCGACGAACGAGAAAAGCGGGAAATATTTTGTCGTCCTTCAGAAAAATCCGTCGTTTGCTGGAGCTTTGTAGGCAGAATCAGCGGATTCGATGGATTCAATATAGGTACAGATATAAATTGGATTTAGTGAGAATTTCCTAAGAGTAAGGTGTGGCCGGGAGGGGACTTTGACTCTCACAAGCTTTTTGTTTCAGCTCTAGAATTGAGTTTAATACGTCTTATTAATGGTTTAAGACAGTGTTGCTCGCAATTAATATTGACTTTTTAAATAATCTAATCCTCAATTGTCAATATATTGTGTCGTTTGTGAAAACGGTTCCGTTTGTATACAACTTCCAAACATATTTGACCGTTTTCATTATTCTTAGATGTAATTGGAATTCGCTTCCAAATCTAAGCGATGACGATGACACATTAAAAAGGTTATTTACAGTCCAGTCACGTTTTCAATTGCGTTATTATGAAAGAAACGATTTTTATTTGGCTATAACCATAGCCTTAGATTATAACTGTGGCCATAAAATGTAAATGATTTCTCCTTTAACTATACTTTTATGAAAAAATATTATGTACAGGTAAGGTGGGGTAAGACTAAGACGAATATAATTTATTTTGCTCGGGGCATTACATCCGGCATAAAACCACGATTGAAAATTGTGTAAAAATATTATAAACTGCTATTAAATTACTCTAATTAAATATTTTTAAACAGTAAACAAAAATATTAAATTATAAATGTCAGTATTTTAATACTAAAACTCATTTAGACCTAGTACTCGTATTTATGTATGAATATGTGTCATAATAAAAAAAAAGATATAGCTTTTTTTCACAATCCATAACTCCCGCGGGAAAAATATAGTCTATTAGTACACCTGCATGAAATAAGATCTTTTTCGAGCAAGTGTGATGAAAAAAATATAACCGCATTCGGGACAATAAGCCTGTAGATTGCTGGCCGACGAGCGGAGCGCGAGAAAACAATGAAAGGGTTGTCAAAATTTTTTTACACGCTCTTCATTAAAATCACGCCAACCGAGCCGTAATATTGTAGTTGAGTAAGGTTTTTTGGGTCGCAGTTTTAGTACCGTGGTTGAGGGTTGTATGATAACTATGGGGAATACGAGTAATTTGGATATTTCAAATAAGAGAAGTTTCCTTGTTTTTAGGGTTCCGTACCCAAAGGGTAAAACGGGACCCTATTACTAAGACTTCGCTGTCCGTCCGTCCGTCCGTCCGTCTGTCACCAGGCTGTATCTCACGAACCGTGATAGCTAGACAGTTGAAATTTTCACAGATGATGTATTTCTGTTGCCGCTATAACAACAAATACTAGAAACAGAATAAAATAAAGATTTAAATGGGGCTCCCATACAACAAACGTGATTTTTGACCAAAGTTAAGCAACGTCGGGAGTGGTCAGTACTTGGATGGGTGACCGTTTTTTTTTTTGTTTTTTTTTTTGCATTATGGTACGGAACCCTTCGTGCGCGAGTCCGACTCGCACTTGCCCGGTTTTTTATTGTTTATTTATAAAACAAACAGCCTTTTACAAATATGTCTTATAATAATGAACTAAAAACAGGCCTACAGTTTCACACATCACTAAGAAAACAATCACAAAGATTGTATATTATTTAATTATAAACAACCTATTAAGTTGTGTGCTACATGCAAAAAATAGCTAACTAAAGTGTTTTATATACGAGTATGGTTGAATTGTTAACCTCCTCCTTTTTTGAAGTCGGTTAAATATATAAAATTATATTTAGTAGACTGACAAAATCTAAGAGACCCATTGTTACGAGCCGGGGTCCGAACCCACGACCTAATTGAAATCCGTACGTCGTTACTACTAAGCCACCAGCTCAGCTCAAAGCTTAAATATCGCCTTAATGCTGAATAAACATTACAAAGTAGCATTGTACGATATTGACGCAAATAATGCGCCTCCAGGACGTGTGTCGGAAGCGTCGTTTGACGTCGCAATGTCAACTATCTTTGATGGTGTGTGCGGAGGCGGCTCCGGATAATTGGAGGGGTGAAGACGTCATGCGATACGGGAATATTCCGTGCAACCGACGTTGTTGCAAATACGAAATATAGAAAGCAATGCAAGTAGTGCATAGTTATTTTGCATCGTATTTTAGAATAGGATAGAATAGAATTGATTTATTTGTAAGCACAAACAATCGATACAATACATAATATAAAAGAAAACACAAAATAAGATTAAAGTGCCACGAAATGGCCCCATCTCAGCATGTTGCTGGTGGATTCCAGTGCTGATCTTCCGATGAGACCATCAAGTGAGAAGAATCACGTTTTCTCGGAAACGTTCGTATTTGTCATGCTACTTCAGTCAACCTTAGTACTTTTTGTACAGACGCTGACTGAAATAGCGTCCGTAAGTTTCCGTAAAAATACGATGGAAAATAATTATGCACTATATCTATTCTGTATTAAACTATATTACATCCCTGAGTAGGTAGGTACCTATGTACCTATATACAATCTACACTTTTGGACGATCAGACGCGCTTTACTATCCTCAGATTTTATGATACTTGGAGCATGTTTCGGAGAGCCTAGGTCTCCATTTTTAAACTAAGCCTTTGGAAAACTGTTATCCCCATACATCGTCACAGCATCGTCATCGTCACAGTTTGCGCTTAGTTTACCAACTGCAAATAAATTTATAATTTCAAAAGCAACTATTTTGTGATGAAACAAAAAATTATGGTTTTTGGACTTTTTCTACATTACATTTCATGACATTACTTCTTTCAAAATTATTGATTTTCGGTCAATGGGATGTTACCAGGGTTTTGATTCCTTTGCGAGCATAAAAATATGCGCCATCAACGGCCTTATCTTTAGATTGCGTTGACCTAAAAGTTTGATTTTTTCACTGCTGTAAGAGATTGCTGGCCAGAGTATTTGATATTAATTTCAGCTTGTTACGTGTTCTTGAGAAAAAAAATTGCCAGACGGATAGACGCGGCGCGGGCATCTATAGAACCCTAAAAATAAAAATCCAAAAGTTACTTACCTAGTACCTACTTTACGAATCTATACTAGAAACTCATGATGTGCCGAATATTATCAATGCGCATTTAATGATTCCAGTGGTAAACCGATTCAAATTGACGCAAATTTACACGCCGATGACGGCACAATCAGTCTAGTTGGCATAATAATTTATGTTCGACAAAATATGAATCATTATTCGGTGCTGACAAAATCAATATCAACTATTCAGCTACTACCTAGTTCAACTAAAGATTTAATGATATTAATATCTTAGTGTATGGGTACCTAAAGTGAAATCTTGTCATTCGTTTTGTATATTCAGTAATCCGACACTAAATTAGGGGTGCAATGAATATTATAGTTATGTTCAAGTTTACTATCTGCGCTTACATTGTATTTATAAATGGCTAAAAACCAGATAACGGACGAATATTTAATGATTTTTTTATTTCATTATAGTGTATTTCTACGAAATACTAAAAAACATGTGCAGATTTCCCAGTGTGCTGGCACTCTTGTGCCAGTCAGCATTAGTGCGGGATTAGCGAGAGTACTTAGTTTACGTTCAAGTGAAGTTTATATATAATATATATTATGTTCATTATTATAATATTTTTTTTGATCTCGGTCGGTGCTTAGAGAAGTTAAGTTACATACTTATGTATATATTATAGTTTTACTTCAATGAATGTATTTGCGTTTTCACTATACTAATGAACTCACTTTCGTCTGAAAATTAACGGTCTAACAATTTAGGTAAATATATGACAAATTGGCTAGGTAGACAATTGCAGAATATATAAGAACAAAACAAATCTTAATCAAAACTAAATAATGAGAACAATATTAAGATTGAGTCAATATGGCAAACTATAAGTTAAAATAAAATGTTTCAACAATGCTCGTCTGCAAAATATTATCTAAAATTACACATGCGTCATCACATCATCTCCGCTCAGAATACGCATTCACACAAGCTACTTTGCTTAGGAATAGTGGCACCATTCCTCACTATTCCACACTATTCCCCGTTTGTCGGGATAAAGTACGCAGTCGATTCAACGCACTAAGGTGCGTGTATTTGCGAGTGTTCACACGCCTTTAGAAATAGATGATGCGTTGGTTTGCGCCGCTCCAATATCGCAGAAGTAAAAAGTTGTATCTGCCTCGGTTAATTTTCCCGTCGCAGACCGGGATCTCACGCGACATGACCAGTGTAAGTTTAACTACAAAATACATAGTATTAGCACCTAATCAGAGCGCAATAAGTATATTGGTTCGCCGTATACTTTAGGAATATCAACATCATGTAAGGATACTACGTTTTACATTGAGATGGGGAGCTCAGACAACTTTCACACCATTTTCCGTTCCTTTCAATGACTGCTTCTTGATGTTTGTGTGCACTGGTCAATAACAAAGCTACTACACAAGAAAGGTAGAACATAGTGTTAACATAAAAACAAGTATTCAATAGTTTGCGAACATATTTGTAAGATATATAATTATGACAATTAATTAGCTGACTTCAAAAAAAAAACGAGATTAGATTCTCAATTTAACTACGTATGTTGGTGCCTCCACCAATCATGAATTGATTTTGATGTTTTTTTGTTTGGTAGGTCATAACTTCATTATAATAACAGTCGAGCTGTCGTTGTAAATGTAATTTTTCAGTCTGGCCCGAAAACGAAAGTTGATTCATCAAACAAGATGTCATATCATGAATTTCGGAAAAACAAAAGCATTCACCCAATAGCTAAAACCCGCAAGATTTATTAATGCACCCCGAAGACCACCCTCAAAAGTCTCCATACACACGAGCAATTCAGAAGCCTTGCTTCGTTTGCTTCTACTTGCCTGCAATCTTGTATCTCCGGAGTTTAAGTGTTTGACCTCCCTTTGCCCAAATGAAGCTCACGTGCTCGACTACCAAGCTACTTTATTCACACCACTTATGCCTTATTGTAAGGCAGTAAGATTCCCTTTTTCACACATTGATGTAGTGGCAAAATGTGTAGGCTTATACTTTTGTATTTCTTTTTTCCATTTTGCCGTACTGCGAATTAACCAGCTTCAATCCAAGTCTATGCTTCCGGTATGAAGGGAAATGGCAGGTGAAATTTTGAAAACGTGCTTTATGCTACTTTTGCGTATATTCTAGTGCTCCGGCTCTGTAACTAGTTTCTTTGCTTTTATCAAAGGGGCGTAAGTAAATGTCTTTGAATTTCCGGGGCGCTTTTTCCTGTAAAAATGGCTTTTAGAATTGATACCAAGGGACCATTTTAGCTCATAATTTGCAAGCGTTTTATGCAAGTCAATATGTAATTTTAACATTTTCATTTAACTATAATATCGTATCATAAAGAAAAGAATAGAAGCTTGAATTAGACGTTTAATCTTTACTTATATTCTGATTTGTATTCTGGCCTAGTATCTAATTTATACATAACATAATATTTTATATTAATTACATACACATCTCCCTGAAAGAAAACGATATCAAAACTAGATTTCAGATGGTAACCAAAGCAAAGCTAAGCAAAAAAGTTATTATTTCAGTTGGTTTTAATCTACATTCAGTTTTTATTTTGCCCCCTAAGTGAACGTACCTATTTATTCGTCTTTCACTCATAAACAAGTAGGTAGTTGTAGTATATAACGATCATTTCGCAAGTAAAGTAATTTAATTACACTTGAAGAGGACATGTACAAAACTATTCCGCAATCAGCGCAAAGGGTCAAGAGCCCAAAGGCGGTTTTACGAAATCGACAATTTAATTTGTACTCATCCCTCGCCCCTAATTGGGCCCAGGCAAAGGTTCAGTCGTCAATAGAGGCTCCGCAGACTAACTAGACATTCAAGAGATTCATTTTGTCTCTTATCAAAAGGTTTTATTTAGGTTTTAGGAATTGTAATTAATTAACATTCACTTTGTAGGTTGGTTGGCTACATCAAACAAGCTTTTTTATATAGTTTGGCTACATCAAACAAATTGGAGGGTTTCGTCCCTTCATACGACGTCCATAATTACCAAAAATCATGTTGTTTATCGAGCAGATAACGTACAAATGTACGTCTGCAAGCAATATTACTTTTTTTCAATTAAAAGAAAATCAAGGGCAAGACTCGAACTTGCGACCTTTTGTAACACCGGTCAAATCGCTCTTAACCAACTGAGCAACCACATTAGTTGAAAAATTTGTCAAAATTAAATTCTCCCGTTTTAAATTCTAATAATTAATTAATTAAATTCTAATTTCTTGAAATCAGCTATTCCCACTATAAGCGGCGGCCGCCTATAATAGGTGGCGATTAAATTAATTATTATTAATCAAACATTCAGAACAGTTACAATAGTCGAGACAAAACGGAGGGTCAAAGACTAGGAAACAATTACAGAAACTAGTTTGTTCTCAACGGGCGATTAATTTTAGTTCAAAAGCTAAATTTGCTGCTAGCTCCCTCCAACTTTGCAGTCTGCGCAATGATTTATTCCTAAAACTTCAGCTTGGCTAAGAACGACGATCTAAAAACTATGTATATTAGACTCAGCAACGTAGACTTAACATAATATTAATTCGATAAAACCTCTGATAAATATCCAAAAAGAACAACAGTGATTCGAAAGTATAATAGGTAGTTATAATTTTTTTCGTATATAGTACTTTTTATTAAGAAAACACACAAAATATTTTTATACTGCGACAAAAAACTGTAAATCACAAAAAAAGGTTTTTAATATTTTAATCGAGTTTCATTAGACTTCTATGAAATAAGATACTATTTTATGATATTAAAAAAGTTTAATAACAAGGTAAAAGTCCCGCTTCAGTAAAATAAGTGTCATACCGAAAATAAATAAGACTTGCCAATTTTTTTATAAATTATTCCCATGCTTTGCACTGAAAAGAAAATCATTGGCACTTATCTTTTTACAAAAATCACCACTGCTGCTACAAAATAAAGTGTAACTAATGGTGGAATGCAGACAATAGGACTGTTTACAGTATTTTCAAGCTGAGAGGTAGATATTCGATGGAGGTATTTAGAATGCTTTACCCAGGGTAGGCTATAATTACAAATAATTAACTATAATAGTTACGCTACTCTACTATTACTATGCTACTACGCTACGCTATGGCTTTAATTATTTTCTAATTATCGGGTATAATCATATATCAGCGTAATGAAAACACAAATTTAAAAATCATGTCGTAATATATTTGTTTTGACTATTTTATGGGTGTTCATTACTATTTCGTTACTATGCCTGTGTCATCACTGGAGTATAGTAAAAAATATGCTGTAGGTACATCTCTTCTAGCGCTAGTGTTATTACCGCACAATTTTAATAATTGTTGACCGGTTTAGCCGGTACAACGTGTACCGGTACACGTTCAAAATAAAATACGCGTTCGATACAAAATGCAAGTACCTAAATATCATATGTATTTACATGTGAGTAGGTAAATTGAGTAAGTAGTTTAGTTACCGTTGAACATGTATATAGGTAAGTCCTATAGGTATATCTACAACTCTATTGCTGCAATCACGGATCTTGTTTACGCAAGGACCGTAATATTTATTTGCAAAACTCTCGAGGGACCGCGGAACAGGCGGCCTAATTTTCGAATGAAAGCTGTATAAGCGCTGAATTAGAGATATACAAGTTTAATTTAATTATTTCAAGACTTCTCTGAATAAGGTTAAATTACAGGGTTTTTTTTCGTGTATATACGGAGGTCTAATCATTTTATTTTTGTAAACATTCTTTTATTTATTCTTGTTATGAAATTAGCCTCGACTACGAATATAAACTTAAAATTTTAGCACCAAAACCTTCTAGGGGCGATAAAATGTGTTCGTGTTTATGTTATATTTTTTACGAACTATGATCAGGTAATTAGAAAAATAACTGAATATTCTAATAAAACAATGATTTTGAAATATTCATACGCAGCACTTAATTATATCAACAAACTCGCGTCTTGGAATTAAGTTATTCCCGTGAAACATTACGTTTTGTGGAAGTGCGCGTGGCGGGAGTGAGCTCATAAGAAATGATAATTAAAATCACCAGCGAATGTACTCATTTTATATGCATTAAAATTTAGCAGACCCCTTCTTAGTGGAGCGTGGGGCTTTGTAAATAAGGCTTTGCGCACATAATTGTTTCTGTTACACAAATGACAATTCAGGATGCTTGACTAAGCATTTAAGGTAACAGTCCATTTCCAACGACAGCTGCATTACTGTTCATTTTACTATGGAAATTGACAATAACAGCGACGCGTTCAGTACTAGTAGTGCAGCTGCAGTCAGAAATGGAATGTTACCATTGTGTATATGTTAGGTTCCCTTTGGTAGGCATTCAAACTCCTCATTTTAGAAATTGTCACAAAAATCGTTTTATTTAGTGTATTGAGGTTGACCAATTTTCTTTCAGATTTTTTAAGTATTTATTACGCGACCCTTTAGGTAAATAATAGTTTTGTTCTCTGTTTCAGTGTTTCTTGTCCTCAAAATAAGTTTCTATTTTCCATTTTTTCTAACTGATGACCAGGTCGCATTGTTTTTCAAAGATTAAAAACATAGGTATCATCATGCTACTTAGTATAACCTATAAAATTTAATGCTATAACCTAGCTACATATATTATTATTTAGTTACGGGCTCCGATGTGTCTCTGGCTGAACACCCGTCGCGGTAAGTACCTATGTACCCGCCGAGCACTCAGAACCGTGTTTAATGGTTTCGAATCTTGGAACCAATGACAAAAGGATTGGGAAGATTCCCCTCTAATTAAAATAGACGCGATCCGACCGATGTAAAGCCGGCGTAGTGGAATCGTTGCGCATTAGCATATTTAAACACTTCTTACAATCTTCTTTCATGGGGTCTTTGCCTTGCAGTGCACTGCAGCGGAAGAAAAACTAATTTAAAAAAATATTTTATAAGCCAACGATATGTGTACATATAATAAAAAAAACCGGGCAAGTGCGAGTTGGACTCGCGCACGAAGGGTTCCGTACCATAATGCGAAAAAAGGCAAAAAAAAAACGGTCACCCATCCAAATACTGACCCCGGCCGACGTTGCTTAACTTCTGTCCAAAATCACGTTTGTTGTATGGGAGCCCCACTTAAATCTTTATTTTATTCTGTTTTTAGTATTTGTTGTTATAGCGGCAACAGAAATACATTATTTGTGAAAATTTCAACTGTCTATCTATCACGGTTCGTGAGATACAGCCTGGTGACAGACAGACGGACGGACGGACGGACGGACAGCAGAGTCTTAGTAATAGGGTCCCGTTTTACCCTTTGGGTACGGAACCCTAAAAATTGCAAATAATTTCTCGGAAACTATATTTACAAAATTTGTAATATAAGAGCCTTCAAAGGCGAAACATTGATACCTAAAGCTAAAACTCATTATTAAAATAATTCGTTTTCCAGGATTTTTCGCTCTCCCTCGGTCATTGCAGTAAGTAAGTTTATAGGTAATTCTCCACCAATGTTATTACTCGTATTCAACCGTTGTGTACAAGATAGTACTAAATCTCTTAAAAATAACATTTATTTTTTACATAATTGCCACGTCTGCTAAAGAGGTTTCCATTGAAAAAACAACTTGTTAAATCACACCAAAATTCTCTCATTATTAACTGACTGTGTTCCAATATGACGAGATAAATTTATCTCAATCATTTATTCAACACTAATTAAAACCATCGATATATTTATTTTATTAATTATCCTCTAAGTAATTCATGCGAACAACGCAATCAGTGTGAAACATCTATTTACTGGTGTGGAATTCCACGATACAGCCGTATTTTTTCAGTCGCATAACGTTGTATGTGCCGTGTTATTTTAACCCATATGCGATATTTCAACTTCGATAGTGATAGTCGACTTGGTGTTTCAAAGTAATATTTACTTTAAAACTGCTGTAAAGGACATTAGGACATTATTCTATCAAAGCATTCTATTAGTCGCCGTGTATAGTTACAATGTCAAATTAACTAGGACGTTTGTCATCACATGTAACGTTGTTCTCTTAGTGTATCAGCCTAGTTGCGCGCGGATTTCGTATATATGTAGATAAGTTAGCAGTATATCCTTAAGTTTGCCCGCAACGTTTTGTATTATTAATGTGATGAACGTGGAAGTCATTCTAATGACGGTGCGGTGTTTGAACAACGGGAATTATAGTAACCGCTTTACGTGGTCTGCCTTTATTGCCTTCCTGAATAAAAGAAACTCCATATTATTTATTATGTATACTTCCTAGTGAAAAATGTTGGGGATAATGACGTCATTTTTATAACATTTTTAACGTTATTTAGAGACGGGAGGGTAGCGTAGTGGAAGGCGAAGGATAGCAGGAAATCATGAACATTGGCGATAATTAGGAATAGGTGGTAGTTAAAAAATAAATTTAATATTTGGACGCAATCTTCTCACCGTGTTAAGACAAGGGAATTGTGTGCGAATGATTTTATAGGTACTTTATTATTTAAAATTAACATAGGTAAAATACCCATATAAACTAGACGTAGTCCGATACTAGGCTAATGCGAAGCTACGTTCTTCTAGGGGGGGAGGAGGGAGTAGGTACGCTCAGGTATGCGACGCTGGGCTATTGGCCAACACCTCAAGTCCATCATACACGTCCCCGTCGTCCCTGTATCTGCCGCCGCGGATCAGGGCCGAACCCACCCAGAGTCTCATTGGTGGGTGGGTCGTCCCTCCTGGGCAATGCTAGTGGTCGGATCGGGCGTCGCTATATTTACCAACTTACCCCGGACCACTAGTAGCGAAGTATGAGGGCCCCGCCTGGTGTGGGCCACGCCAAATGTTGTGGCATTCCAACCCGCCAAGTGTTCCTGTCCTTACCCTAGAATTCCATCTTTCAATCCCATGATCCAAAATGTCACTTCCTTTCTTTATTCCCGTCTCAACTTTCCTTCTTCTAGGGTTTGCAGTCCGGAGCCTGAATGTGCGGAATAACCCTTCCGCACATTTGGGACCCGGAATGCAAACCCTAGACTTCCCTTTCACTCCACAACCCACAACTCCTACTCCACTCCAAGAGGAGACAACCTCTTTAATAAACCCCAATCTAAGGTGGACCAATCGTGCCGAGAGATGCGTGGCTGAGGGGGAGCTCAGTCGCTAACGATGACCCTCGATACTGGGCAACCTCGAGGTGTATTTTGCCTTGTTCCAGCAAGCGGGGCTCTGCTGGCAACTGACCACATTTTTCCCTAGCTTCTCGTGGGATTTGTATGGAAGAAGCAAATAAAAAAACTGAAGGTACCCTGGAAGACCTATGCCAGGAACTAATGCCCCTGATGGTAGGTGCGGAAGATTCTGCCCAAACATCGGAGCAAGCCATGGAGGGAGTGGAGAGCGCCGACACGGTTGAAAGGAGCGATACTCATTGCCCAAACAACCCAACGGAGGCTCCCAACCCTGACATGCGCAAGTCCGTCAAGAAATTGACGGGCTCTGTGAAGGGCCGCTACAAAGCTCTTAGAGGACTAGGAGTGGCGCACGAGGAAGCGCTACAACTGTCCGCAAAGAGCTTTGCGGAACTTAAAAAGATGGGGTACAAGTTCGGGTCCTCACACTCCAAACCCGAGCCGAAATCGGCCAAACGGCCGCGCTCGGAGGAGAAATCGCCACAGGGTAACGCTAGCAAGTTCCCAAAGGTGAGTGAGAGCCCTACAACCCAACCCCAACCTCCACAACCCTATAACGAGGTCCTTAGCCAAGTCCGGGTCGGAATCAAGGACTCCAAGCCGATGAATGTCGCGCAATTGGGGTCCCTATGCAATACCATCCTGCAAAAGATTGCGACCCTGGAAATGGACAAGGGACCAAAGTTTAAGGGTTACGCTTACAAGCCAGGCTGGTTACTCATTACATGCAGTGACCAAAGATCTAAAGCCTGGCTTGAGGAAATAACACCAACCCTAAAACCATGGCCGGAAGCCAACCTCGGGGTCATCCCTGAAAATGAGCTTCCTAAGCCTAATAATATAGGGATGGTGTTCATTCCTGAGATAGACGACTCCAAGGTCAAGCAGTCGCTATCTCTACTCTATGCGCAGAACCAGGGGCTG
Source organism: Cydia fagiglandana (assembly GCF_963556715.1). Taxonomy (NCBI): domain Eukaryota; kingdom Metazoa; phylum Arthropoda; class Insecta; order Lepidoptera; family Tortricidae; genus Cydia; species Cydia fagiglandana. The sequence goes on along the minus strand of NC_085932.1, from coordinate 5,111,171 downwards.
CACACAGAGTTATGGAAGATTCTCCACACCAAAGTCGAAAAGGGCGGGGTTATGGTAACCCTGTCTCTAGACGACGTGTCGGTGGAGAACCTTCAAAAAAAGGGCCTAAAGGCAAACCTAGGTTTCCGGGAGGTCCAGTTTCGGCTAAAGGGCCAACCTAAGACCCAACAGCCAGAAACGCAACCCACCCAAAACCCTACACCGCAGCCTGCAATCCCTGTCCCACCCACCACCCTAACCCAAACACCCGCCCCAAAGGTGCCTTCCGGCCCAAAGCGGGCGGCTCCTTCCACCTCCAATCCTACTCCAGGATCCTCGGGGATGCAGCGGTTTCTCGCCAACAGGGGAGGCCACAGGGGCAAAAACCGTCCAAGGGGTAGAGGGAACGGAGGAGGCCACCAAGGGCACAACAGTGCCCACCGCCGTGGCAAATAAGGACGCAACCAGGGGTAGGGGGGTGATGTTCCTACAGGCCAATCTACACCACGCCATAGCGGCCACTGCGGTCGTAGAGAAACTCTTCGGCGAAAATGGCCTGGACATCGCCCTCATACAAGAACCATGGATAAACAACAAATCCATGGTAACAGGACTCAACAGAGCAGGAAAGGTACTAATCGACGAAAAAGGTGCTAAACCGAGAGCCTGCATCGTATTTAACAAAAACATTAACTTCTTGCCTGTTGCAGAACTATGCAGTGAAGACACCGTAGCTGCCTATGTCAATCTCAAAGGGAGAGGAGCACTGAAGGTAATAGTTTGCTCCGCCTACCTGCCCGGAGAGAAGCAAGACCCTACAGAAGAACTGACTAAAGTGCTAGAGTACGCTCAGGCACAAAAGGCGGAACTTATTGTGGGGTGTGATGCCAACGCCCACCACACCATCTGGGGGAGCACTGGAATCAACAAAAGGGGTGAGTTACTATCCCAATTTATCTTTACCAATTGTCTGCACTTGTTGAATAAGGGCAACACGCCCACCTTCGTAACTAGAGCTAGGCAAGAAGTATTAGATATAACCTTTGCTACTGAAAAGGCGGCAAGCTGCCTAGTCGACTGGCGAGTCAGTAGCGAAAACTCAATGTCGGACCACAGACAAATTTTGTTCAGTGTTAAAGACTCTCTAGCTAGGGAATCACTAATGCGTAGAAATCCAAAAGAAACGTCATGGGAAGCCTATAAGACTGACCTCGAAAACCGTCTAAAGGATTTACCAAAATATGTTAAAACACCAGACTCTCTCAACCTAACAGTCGACTTATTATCGGAAGGCATACTTAAGGCCTACGAACAAAATTGTCCTTTGAAGGAGTCAAAAACTACTAACTCAACGACGTGGTGGAACAAAAGGCTAGAAAACCTCCGCAGGTCCACACGTCGCATATTCAATCACTCTACCACACCGAATGAGTGGGAAAGGTATGGTAGAGCACTGACTGAATATAATAAACAAATCAGGAAGGCAAAAAGGAAGTCCTGGAGAAGGTTTTGTGAAGAGATTGCCCAAACTCACAAAGGAGCACGAATTCACAAAATACTCTCCAAGACACCAACCAACTACCTCGGTCTTCTTAAAAGACCAGATGGCACTTTTACGAACACAGAAGAGGAAACTCTAGACCTGCTCAGAGGCACCCACTTCCCCGGTTCGTACACAACCAGTAACACACAGTTATGCGCCCAAAGGAATAATCAAATCCACAGGGCACGCAATATAGACTGGAATTTGGCAACTAACATCTTTAGACCAAACAAAATTAAATGGGCTTTGGAAAAATTTAAACCATTTAAATCGGCGGGAGAAGACGGAGTGTTTCCAGCGCTTTTACAGCAAGGACAGGACCTCCTCCTCCCGCATCTGGTCAGAATATTCCGAGCAAGTTTTGCGTGGGGAATTATACCAGATCAATGGACTAGGGTCAAGGTACGATTTATACCAAAAGCAGGGAAAAAGGACTATTCACAGCCTAAATCCTTCAGACCCATTAGTCTAACATCGTTCTTACTCAAAACGATGGAAAGAATCATTGATCAGCACATTAGAGCGAAATACCTGGTGGAGAGACCACTAAGCGTAAACCAACATGCTTACCAAAAGGGAAAATCTACGGAGACTGCCCTACTCGACCTGGTTGACAAGGTGCAAAAAACCCTAGAGGAAAAGCAAACCGCTCTATGTGCGTTCCTTGATGTTGAAGGTGCTTTCGACAACACGCCCACAGAGACCATACTCAATGGTATGACATCAAAGGGAGTAGACGAAATCACCACCAGATGGGTACATAGCATGCTCTCGAACAGAGTAGCCACTTTGACCATGAATAATATAGAGCATGCATTTTATACCACTAGAGGGTGCCCACAAGGAGGCGTTCTATCCCCACTATTATGGACCCTAGCAGTGGACCAACTTCTTGCAATCATGTCAGGCCAAGACTTTGACACACAAGGATATGCCGACGACCTTGTAGTTATCGTCAAAGGCCCTTGCCTCAGCACCATATCCAACCTAATGCAAGGAGCTCTAAACACAATATTCAAATGGTGTTGAAACAACTATTATTTTGGGGTATTAATATGGAATATTTTCTTAATTAATTAAGGAAACTAGACAATATGATTAAAACATTTATTTAAATAATTTCAAAATTAACCCGGAGAGCCTTAAGGGCCTTAATGACAGGAACTTAAGGTAAACTAGCTCTTATCTAAATTACATGAGCATCAGACTCTTATTTAAGTGTTGAGGGAACAGTTATGGGTATAGCGAACTCTTTTTAAAAATGTTTTGGTAGAAGCAGCCTACTGACGGACAAATTAAAAGGTACTAAGGGTATGAGGGCGCCAGAACCAGCATCTCTGGTTCAGTAATAAATATTAAATAAAGGGTCGATCTAACCTCCAAAACTTCGAAAGACCGTAAACAATACAACCGCCACGTTGGCCAGGAACCTCTGCGTGGAAGTATGGAAATGCCTGGCACAGCTCCTTGCCACTGGTAGCTCGGCTTGTAGAAGCTGGCATCTTGAGGCCACCCCGTAAACTTGTAATAAAGACGGTAAATCTTGAAACCCTGAAATTTATAAAACTACTAAGTAACGGAACAGACATTCACAGAATCGAATAAATATACTGGACTGCGAGTAGGTCGCTGCTTACCCGGGGCAGACAATAAGCGGGCGTAGGAAAGGACTTGCATAATTTCAATGCACCCGGGGCTTCAATTTCCAGGACGATTCACATCCAACGAGCTGCAATAATATAAAAACAATCAGCACTGCACTAACAAATCCATCCAAAACAATTAAGGAATCGACTAGCTACTTACGATAAGGCGGCTTAAACCGCGATATAGGTAGAAGCCATCAGACAGCACCAGGCCGCTGGGCAAAGGAAACGAACCACCTTGCTACGATCTCTTCCAAATCCAAAAAGAACGGCTAGCTACGTGGCGAGCCATCGGTGACAGATCAAACGACGGGGTTACCAGAGTCCGAACGGGGCTCGGCCGAACACCACATGACTTGACAAAAAAAAACGCTTTCTTTCCTATTTAGTTTGCTTAGAATAATATTGAATACAACGCGCCGACGAATAAAAAAAATATTTGAAGACAATTTTAATTTACAACGACCTGCGATTAAAAAAACCAAAAATGTAGGAAGGCACCGAAATTATTTTTAATCTAGCAACCCGGACCATGTTGTTATCGACTGAGCTCGCTAGATGGCGTTAAGGGTATCAAACGAATATGGGTCAGGGTCACATACTGTTCAATATTGAAAAAAAAATGAAGAATTAAAATTTTGTTGTTACAGTGCTCCCCTTCCCGAAGAAAATTTTGACTACGGCAAAATTTTGAGCTGGTCCCCAGCTCGCAAAACCACCCGCGGAAAGTACCTAGACAATTACCTACCGGTAAAAAAAACTAACTAACAAAAAAAAATCGAACCCACGCACTAAACAAGACTTACTTTATAAAGACTTGACGTACGCAAGTAAAGCTCTAAGCTACATTATCACGAAACGTCGCATCGCGTATATTCCTTGGTGGCATAACGAACGGCCCAGGCCGCGGGTTATGCGTCCAAGAGATACAGCGGAAGACGGCATATAGCCAAGTGAAATTTACTAACTAAGATCGGTGACTGCTACTACAACTAATACAACTAATTCAAATATACCTAGCGCGCATATCAGGCCGTGACTGTCAGACGTCACAGGTCTGAACGCGGAAATGAGACAATAACACAACACAATGATACATTGACCAGCTGTGTCTAAACGACAGGCAGACGGTAACGTTCGAAACAACACGAGACACACAAGGAAGTCGACTGTACAGGCTCCATTTCAGGCAATGCAAGTCTGTCAGTCTGACAAAAAAAATCCGATGTTTGCGGACAACGCTTTAAGGCGTGTGCCACATAACAACCCCCTAACATCAACATTAACGTTCACGCATATGATTTAAGTCATACCGCAAAGCGTTAACAAGGTAGAAGGCACTGCTATTAAGAGCTTGACGGTTTAAAGTCCGCCAAAACCCGACCAGCCAGTGCCGTTTGGAATGCTGGTTTAAAACGCCAGCACCCCGGTAAACACGCGAAGAGTCTTTAAATCGTCCTCTTCGCCCCCCAACAACAAACAAACCACGTGCCTGAGTTACGTTTGCTCAGACACGATCGAAAGAAAGTAAGTAATACATAAACAAAACTCCTGCACGCAACACAAAAAAAACTCCTACCGAACATCAACAAAAAAAAACGCGCAATCACCGATAATTAACTAATAAGTAAATATTTACTCCATCTAAAGTAACAACAATAAGGAAAAACTCGGTTTAAGTCGAGATAATAGATAAGGAAAAGTAGGTAATAAACATAACTCCCGTACGAAACAATTGTTAAAACTACTACAATAAGATTCGACCTTAAAGGTAAACCGCTATTTGAATAACGGTAAGTTATTTAAAAAAAAAACGTAAGTCAACAACAATAATTGTGACTGACTGTACCCAACCACGTCAAGAAACTATTTAATATTAATTTTATTTATTTTAAACTTCAACTCCAAACATCCCGTAATAAATTTAATAATTGAAAACACCTGCTGACTGTACTTCACTATAACTTCCAAATTTGCTCCCTCAAACTTTTTACAACGCCACATTTATAATTAATAAAATATCGTTACATTTTAAACAGGTGTACAGTCAACTAAGTACAAATACAGTAACCTCCCACCGAGGAAGAAAAAATTAATTGAAAGAACAACAAGTCTTACACCTTGGTACAGAACTGTCCACTAACATTACACCTTTGTATTATTATTTTTTAAATTAAAGTAAAAGTTAACTTACGTTTAACATTCCACACACTATTCCACTAGTTGCAATTTAATTAATAATCTTTACACAGTACTAAACAGTACAACGCAAGTAATAGATAAATATAACTCCACACTCATTTAGGTACATGACCTAACCTATAAAAGTATGCTCACATGTGGTAACAGTATTAACTTACACAGTTATGTAATGTAGTTAAATTTTAAATTAAAAAAAGGTAATAATCGGTTATCCTGAACACAATACAAGAATACAAGCAGCACCGTTTCTACCAAAAATAAAACTCCCTTTAGCTAACACACTGTGACCAAAGAGGTTCGCTAACATTGCCCCACGTGGGCTGCCGCTGAAACAACTATTATTTAGGGGTACTAATATGGAATATTTTCTTAATTAATTAAGGAAACTAGACAATATGAATAAAACATTTATTTAAATAATTTCAAAACTAACCCGGAGAGCCTTAAGGGCCTTAATGACAGGAACTTAAGGTAAACTAGCTCTTATCTAAATAACATGAGCATCAGACTCTTATTTAAGTGTTGAGGGAACAGTTATGGGTATAGCGAACTCTTTTTTAAAATGTTTTGGTAGAAGCAGCCTACTGACGGACAAATTAAAAGGTACTAAGGGTATGAGGGCGCCAGAACCAGCATCTCTGGTTCAGTAATAAATATTAAATAAAGGGTCGATCTAACCTCCAAAACTTCGAAAGACCGTAAACAATACAACCGCCACGTTGGCCAGGAACCTCTGCGTGGAAGTATGGAAATGCCTGGCACAGCTCCTTGCCACTGGTAGCTCGGCTTGTAGAAGCTGGCATCTTGAGGCCACCCCGTAAACTTGTAATAAAGACGGTAAATCTTGAAACCCTGAAATTTATAAAACTACTAAGTAACGGAACAGACATTCACAGAATCGAATAAATATACTGGACTGCGAGTAGGTCGCTGCTTACCCGGGGCAGACAATAAGCGGGCGTAGGAAAGGACTTGCATAATTCCAATGCACCCGGGGCTTCAATTTCCAGGACGATTCACATCCAACGAGCTGCAATAATATAAAAACAATCAGCACTGCACTAACAAATCCATCCAAAACAATTAAGGAATCGACTAGCTACTTACGATTAGGCGGCTTAAACCGCGATATAGGTAGAAGCCATCAGACAGCACCAGGCCGCTGGGCAAAGGAAACGAACCACCTTGCTACGATCTCTTCCAAATCCAAAAAGAACGGCTAGCTACGTGGCGAGCCATCGGTGACAGATCAAACGACGGGGTTACCAGAGTCCGAACGGGGCTCGGCCGAACACCACATGACTTGACAAAAAAAAACGCTTTCTTTCCTATTTAGTTTGCTTAGAATAATATTGAATACAACGCGCCGACGAATAAAAAAAATATTTGAAGACAATTTTAATTTACAACGACCTGCGATTAAAAAAACCAAAAATGTAGGAAGGCACCGAAATTATTTTTAATCTAGCAACCCGGACCATGTTGTTATCGACTGAGCTCGCTAGATGGCGTTAAGGGTATCAAACGAATATGGGTCAGGGTCACATACTGTTCAATATTGAAAAAAAATGAAGAATTAAAATTTTGTTGTTACAGTGTAAAGAAAATGACTTGTCCATTAATCCGAGCAAGACTGTAATAGTACCATTCACAAGGAAACGGAAGCTCGATAAACTAATAAAACCAAGACTTAATTTAGGACAAATAATACCGTTCTCGGATGAGGTCAAGTATCTAGGGGTCACTTTTGACCAAAAGTTAACTTGGAACCCTCACCTGAGAAACATTATGCAAAAAGCAAAAATGGCCATGTGGTCATGCTGTCGAATGGCAGGAGCAAGATGGGGCTTAAGACCCAAAATTGCTATGTGGTTATACACAGCGGTAGTGAGGCCAATTGTCACCTACGCCTCCGCAGTCTGGTGTAACAAAACCAACCAAAAGACAGCAATAGACACTCTAAACAGCCTGCAACGCACGGCTTGTTTAACAGCAACAGGCGCCTTCTCCTCGACACCGGGAGCGGCCCTAGATGCACTGCTAGACATCATACCACTCCACCTGCAGGTGCAAAAGGAGGCCAAGCAGTGCGCCTACAGAATATGCACGCTAAACAGGCCAAAATGGCGCTCTCAGGCATTAGCCAATCTAAAGGCCTGGGTTTTTGCAAATAGAACCCTTAGCATGCCCACTGATGACACGCACACCGAATGTCATCTCACCAAACTGTACACAGTAGAAATACCTCCTAGAGACAAATGGATCAACAACCAAATGTACGTCGAAGAGGGAAGCCACGTTTGGTATACAGATGGTTCCAAAAAAGGCAATGATGTAGGATGTGGGATCTATGGTGAGAGACCTAAGCTCAGAGCTAGCGTCAGCATGGGCACACAAGCCTCAATCTTCCAGGCAGAAGTCTTCGCCATCAACAAATGTGCGGAGATCAACCTGGATAGAAACCTAAGACACCAGCATATCTACATCAACTCAGACAGCCAGGCTGCTCTGCTGGCACTAGAATCCCTTGAGTCAAACTCAAAACTAGTCCAGAACTGTAAAACAAACCTAAATGCACTGGCTAACTCCAACAAAGTCACACTTAGATGGGTACCAGGGCACTCCGACATTAACGGAAACGAAGAAGCGGACGAACTTGCTAGAAAGGGCGCAGACACACCCCTGGTCGGCCCAGAACCGTTCTGTGGAATCACAAAACGGGATGCATATTCTCTGCTCAGCAAGTTAGAAAAAACGAGAGCAACCGAGTGGTGGAAGTTCGTTAAAGGACAAGAACACTCGAAAGCTCTAATCAAAGGGTTCAACAGCAGAACTGCTAAGGAGCTTTTAGGACTCAAAAGGCACAAAACCTGCGCGGTGACCAGAATACTGACTGGACACTGTAAGTTGAATAAACATATGTTTCAAATTGGGAAGAAACAAGATGCGACATGCAGGTTCTGTCAGGAGTCAGAGGAGACTGCAATGCACATTCTCTGCTCTTGTGGACCACTAATGTCAAAAAGAAGTACCTACCTAGGGCGACACGTAGTGCAACCCATGAGGTACAGAACATTACGGCCCAAAGAATCTGGAACTTTCTGGATGCAACGGGCATTAGTAATGAACTTTAAAGGGCCGTCACAATAGATCAATGCTGGTCGATGCGACACTCAAAGGCCCACAACACCACAATAATAATAATAATAAGCCCGCAGGGCAGCTTGTGGCGAGCTGTTGGGGAGTAACGACCCCACGGACCCGAGTGCTCCCGAGAGTCGGTCAGGGTCTCCGTCTCCGGCGTGTCTTCGTCGGTCGGAGTGGACCCCAAGGGGACCCGCAGGACTCTCAGCTCTGGCTTGCCTTCATTGGCCGTCCAGAGAGGAGTCGCTAGAGCTATATGCTCCAGGGGTGGAAGTGAAAGATGCATAAGACGCGAGTTGGCACAGTGGCTGGTAACAGCCACTGGGTAGAAAGCGGCGCACACCTCTCGACACCCCTGAGCCGCTCACATCGATGTTGCTCCTGGTCGTCTTTACGACGGCAGTTTCAGGGGCCCATCTAGTCAGCGGCGAGTCACCACCTGCCTCGATGACGGTGTTAACATTGTTATGGCAGGTGTCCGGACCTCTTTGCAATAGCCCAGTTTCATTGTCCACCCAAACTGCAATCTATAGACCGGAACGCTGTTCACTTTTTCTACAATAGTCCCAATGCCTGCTGTGACCGGTTCATGGGTGTCTATTGTTGCGCCTGTGAACGGGTTCCAGCAGGCGTTCTACATGACATTAAAGCTCTCCAAACGGCCTCTACGTGTTGGATCTGTATCCCCACGCAAGCCTATCAAAAGACCGGGATTTATAGGCCCGTGAAATCCAGAAAGGAGATACAAATAATAATAATACGTTCTTCTAAAAAACCTGACAAACACGCACACTCTGTTATGTGGTTCTCTTTTTTTATACATTAATGTGTGTATAAATTTGGTTCGATATTTTTATTTATCTCATAATAATACTAAAAATACCAGTTTCATTGTTTATCATTTTATTGAAACTGAATGTAAAGAAACTCCAGTAAAATAAACTAGGTAGAAATTGCTTCTCAAATTGTCGCTTATATCTAGTATGCCACTTTTTGCTTTACTCCGTTTACACCTCTTCATAAGTACCTAGGCACTAAAGATTTTATACAGTAGGAACTTCAGAAAGCTCCTAAAAATATAATGTTATTTTTAAGTACCAGGAAAACTCGCTTTGACTTTAAAGACTTTCCTCAACTATTAGTTTCGCGTATCAAACACACTTCAAGAGGTATCATTTTACTTGGAATTGATTTCGCATAAAAACACCCTGAAGGCAAAAAACTGGACTTAATGACTTTGCATGTTACATCAAGATTGTCCATGAAATATAAATTTAGGAACAGTAAAGAAAGGAGCATGCCGTTTCGCAATATAAACAGTGCTCGCTCCCAAAAGGGAACCGATGTCTCTTTCGTCGACGCGTGATGTTTGTTTTCCACGTTTTAAAGTATTATGAATGTAGGATTTTGTGTTAAATTGTAGAGATACTTTTGTACTTTACCTGGCGTGAGAAAATCTCAATACGGATACATATTTGTAATTGTGTATACTTGTACTTACTCGTTTATTGATAATATTCTTAAAATAATACATGTGGTCAATATAAAAAGGATCCTAAGTTTTATTGATGTATTCGTCCTTAGTAACGATTTAGTAATGCAATAACGACGTTTTGTGACTTTCTGATCAATGACGAATACATAGTCTGGAAGAGGATACTGACTTCTGTAACACAGGACCCCTATTCGACAAGCGACGTTTGACGTATCGTGTTGATCTCCCGTTGATGTGGGAAAAATCATAAGTTCTCGAATACGTACAATGTCAAAATTTGACATTAACAATCCACAGTTAGGGTGACAAGCAAACCAAACCGAACTACCCTTAGTTTAGAGTTGAGTTTTGGTTGTACCAAATGATATTATCACCGTTGATGGAATCAACACTCAGTATGCAATAAAATCAACTGTTGATTTGACGTGGATGAGAAATCTGACAGTTGTACATGTCGAATTTGGCCCCAGGTTTTTACTTAGGTCAAAAATCAGGGACTTCAATACCTATAGTCCTATATGAACTTGCTTTTTGCCAAGAAAATATTTTATTTTTATACATTTATTTAACTCTTTATATGTAATTTACGATATAATCTAGCAGATATTAATCATCCTTGCCAATCGCTCTCATATAAGCCGACTATAAATCTTTATTTCTCAACATCTGACACGATATCAGATGAAACGTGTACTTGCTGGGTTTATTTTCCGAGCGAGCAATAAATAACAGAACTCCATCTAACTTCGTTTAGTGGCGATCAAAACACCCAACGCAACTAAGATCCCGTGTAACTACATTTGGTGGGAAAACACCAGATTTGACGAGGCTTTTGCGTAGTTTAATTTGGTAGTGAAAGCGAAGTTCGAAGATTTAACCACTTAAATAGGATTTAAGACATTTTATATTTAAGACATTATGGAGCGTAGTTCTGTATACTAAGCTTACAATTAGTATATTGAGTTAGGAACTATTGGTTCTGTGAGCTCTAAACATTGCTTATGCTTAGAAAATGTAAATATGAAAAATACTTGAACTCACAATAGTCTTAAGCGCCATTGATCCTCTTGGTGCTTAAGTCCTTTATGCCATTTTGAATAAAATCCAAAATCTGGATCGGCAAAAAGCTCTGTTTGATCATAGAATCTGGTCACAAAATTTCACGAGAATCTGTTCAGAATTGCAGTCTGTAGAGAACAAGACAGCAAAATGCCAAATTAAAATGGAGACCTTCGCTAACGTTTCGGTCAACTATAAAAGAAAACCCATCATTTGCTGCTTGCTGTAGGCTATGTGCAATCTACAAAGTTATAAGACTGTTCTGAAACTAACATTTAGCTCTTGTTTTAGTAATGAATGCCGTAATAGCATTTTCGTGTTGTCTAGTCATGCCTTACCTTTCTATTGTTTTCAGTCTGAAATCTGGATATCGAATATCCAATTAGGTGCTGGTTTTGGGCAGTACATTTTCACAGAGCTATCTAGATGAAAATTGGTGCGGGAGGGCCAGCGTGTTAAATACCTACTTCACACGTGAAACATTTTATGGCGGTGGTTTTTTTGGTGTTTATTTATTTATTTATTTATTTGTATGATGATACAGATATTTGTTTCTGAGTCATGGTTGTTTTCTATGTATTTAAGTATTTATATATTATATATATCGTTGTATGAGTACCCACAACACAAGCCTTCTTGAGCTTACAGTGGGGCTTAGTCAATGTGTGTAAACATGTCCTATAATATTTATTTATATAAAAAATATACGATTCGAAAAATATGAAATACCACTCTATAGTGCCCTTAAGTATAAACCATGTTACAAAATTATTATAGAGGATTCAAATATTAGGTATATTTAGCAATAATCATAATACCTATTTTATAATCATAACATTTGGTAAATATTTATTTATAGTTAGTGACAATACACATTGTATCTACATATATTCTGGCAAACCGATTTTCACGCCCTGAAATAACATGCAATCGGTACTATTTAAGTTGAATACTGTAAATTATATAGGTACGGTTTATAGTAAAGGTAATTTTCATAAATACTACTTAGACTCGGATCATAAAATCGTGCATTTGTGTATTGCAATAAAAGTGTTCATTTTCCACACCGCCGCTAGCCTATAAGCCTGGTGTACATGAGTGTACTCCTATTAGGTAAATGGCGATTAGTTTTAAATACAACATATTTTCTGAAAACTGTTATTAAAATGGGCATACAATGGGTATTACAATAACCGATTCTATTTTGCATGGCTGCATCCGAGCAATATGTGAAAATATACTTGACACAACGCTTCAGTTCCCCACGGTATCGTCTTGGGTCGTCCCATTCGTTTTTCGTCAAGTTCTTAAATTAGTCCTATTCTGATTTCGTCACTTATTCTACATTCGTCACAATCGTCGGTGGCTTTCAATGTAGAATGAGTGACGAAATCAGAATAGGACTAATTTAAGAACTTGACGAAAAACGAATGGGACGACCCAAGACGATATCTTCCCCACCAATCGCTGCCAATGCATGACAGACGTAAAAGCTACTAGAAAGCTCAGTCAATTCTTAACCGTATCCTCAAATACCAAATTCTATGTTCAAACTGGTTTTTCAAAGGCTGTTACGGTTGTTTTACGAGTAGAGTAGTAGGTAGAGTTGAGCATATGCGACCAATTTCAAGTCTACAGTTTATTTTTTCAGACTAGAAAGGTCGTGCATTATTCGTCGTATGATTTCTAGAAAACCAATTCTAGAACTATTCTTATTTAAATTCCTAGCGTTGGACAAAATGATTATTTTGACTGACAGACTATCTGGTAAGTATCTGTTTCAGTTCAAATTTAGAGTACTTCCGTAATTCCGATGAGAATACAAATAATATGCTAACATGGAGCTGATCTGATGATACAGCCGGAAGGTACCTAGCCAATGGAACTCATCAATGGAAAAATACAAACACCTCATTAGACATGTAAATGAGAAGAAATACAATATAATAATAAAACAATGTCACAAAAAAGTTTCTTGTCCAAAGTTACGAGTACCTGTTTCTTAGTGTAAGGCCTGAGTGGACGCTCGGAGCGGAGCGTTCGGCTAGGCGTACAGCGTGGCGTCGGGGTCACAAGTGATTTGAGCAGCGTGCACTAAGGCCGCTCCTATACGTTTGCATTTGTTTAACATGCACGCCGCACGCCCCGCCCCGCCCCACGCCCAACTCAAGCGTCCACTCAGCCCTTATACTTAGGCATCTTCTAAGTTCATCGTGTGCACTGGGCACTATAGCTTTTTAACTAACCCCGCAGTACGAAGGAGTAATCATATTAGTGCAGCTATTTGTGGGCCGTAACGAGCGCCGGAGCGCCGCCGTTACCGAACTATTGAAGCTAAATTGCAATTCGCATGATGACTTTTTTGCCGTGGCGTCAATCGATCTTGGTGTCAGACTGTTCTCATACTCCATAAAACCACGCAAGGTAAAAAAAAAAATCAATACCAATCTTAATTTTGGTGTTGCCTGCGTTTATTTTTCTTTATATGAAAATGTTTTGCGTTAGAACTGCAAATTTATAAAATATTTGAGTTAGTTTTTGGACTGTAGTTGAGTGGTTTTAAGGTACTAACTATTTAATGATATGTTTTGACAAATAAGTTATATACCAATCGATATGGAGCTGAAACCGCGGGGATATTCGAAGACAACAGCTAAAAAAACACACATATTTATTACTAACAGGTAATGAACAAATTACACATTTTTAGTATAAGTAATGTTTTAGTCAAAGTCAATTTAATCAATTTTAAGATTGACTCATATATTCAATTTTATTACTTAATATAAATAAATAAAGAGTCAGGTCATCTCTGTAAGAAGTTCATTCGACTTTGATGTGATTTTAATGAAGGTTTCTGAACGACGTTCAAATAGCGTTTGTCCTAATAGTCATTTGATAACACCGATCAAATGATAATTATGTAGGTAGGTAATTAGGTAGACGTCAAGTCAGCGAAGCTAAATGTACTGAAATTTCAAAAGCAATTTAAGAGTATGCCGATCATTCGTGTTATCTGAACGGATCGGCTCACAAGCATCACCTGGCGCCAGGCTACTCTTGGCGTATTCATAGATGAACGATGCGAGCGATATGCCGTTTACATTATTTAGCTCTGTACCTAATTGTGTTTGCTAATTAATTATTTTTAATCTATCGGTAAATAAAATACAATAAGCGGCACAGTCAACTATCATACATTCATTATACTTATTAGTCGTAAGAAATACAATTGAGTGCGTCTTGAATTTGAACGGCGTTCTAGACTCACTGAGTCTGAAGTCTGCTTCTCATGTGTATATCTCTTGTATTATGTTATCTGTGGACTCTCACGCGATTTAATCTGAAAGCTTGTATAACTATGGCACTAACTGCAAATAGCTTCTTCATGTTATGCCCGGTATCATCAGGATAGTGACTTTGCTAAGAAAAATATATGAAAAAGGTGGTGGTAATTACTTAAGATTATTAGAAATGGCTAAAAACTTGATTATAATGAAGCTCATCAAATTACCCTAAATTGCGGTTAGGTGGAGAAGTTAAACTTGAATTTCCGCGCATGTTGAATTCTTAAGACAAAGTGACAAATCAACAATATGGAGTGCCGTTTAATCTGCGTATAGTAGATACGATTTACTTATAACATATTTATTTTGTTACTCGAAAACACAAAATTGATCCTGCTGTTGACGCAAGTTGATCCTTGGAACAGCGCCTACACATTTTAACTCATATACACACTGTGCATCAACACCAAAGATGTTTTTGAAACAAGAAAAAACAAATTTAAGAGTTTAAAGTTGACGCTAACACTGAGCTTTCAATGGGTAGGTGGGTTCAGTTGCGATCAGAATGACACCCTGTTCGAGGCAATGGAAAAAATGTCACAAATTCAATGTCGAAGAAACGTGCTCCCAAAAATAATATGCGATATGTGAGTCTACACATTTGTTTTGACATTACGGCGGCTTGCTGAAACCTGATAATGTTAGAACACGAGACAATGAACAGATAACAAAAATACTGAGGCCGTATGTGTGATGTTTTATGTCGGAAACGTACTTTACGGTATTTGCAGAAATAGTGATGTTGTAGCTCAAATTACACCTCAACTTGTGAAGGTTTCCATTACTTACGTGGGCTAGAGGTAGACATACAAAGTACAATACAAATTGAGAATGCAGTAAATTCATCATTGTCCGCCGGCCTGACCTTGAAAGTGAGCCGATCTCTCGAACAAGTTTGAACAAAATCGGCTCACTTTATGGGCCCGATTCGGATTTTGAAATAGACATCTATTAGACATCTTTTAGACATTAAGATACGATAACGATATGTTTAAGATTTAACCTGTCAAATTTGATATTTGCGCGATTCTGGAGATATACTTAAACGATTTCCACAGGATATGACTTAGAGATCCAATTCACACCTAATAGATATCTTACTCTATCTAACGTAAAAGTGATATTGGTTGCCCGAATTACGCTGCAAAAGAGAACTAGTTGATATCTAAACTGTAACGTATCTAGAATGGATCTAGTACGTGTCGTCTCTTGTGAATATCTTGAAGTTCGAATACGGCATTATATTTCGTCAACATTACCTATAAGCAATTGTATACTCTTGCCGTTTTAAATGGACGTAGTGAATAATAAGCTAGAGTAGACAGTTGTATTTTCATTTGCATCCGTTTTTATAAAGAAATACGAATAATACGTTAGCAACCTTTTTGTATATAGTACGACTATTTAGCATTTTTATAAAGCGCAAAATTC
Source organism: Cydia fagiglandana (assembly GCF_963556715.1). Lineage (NCBI taxonomy): Eukaryota > Metazoa > Arthropoda > Insecta > Lepidoptera > Tortricidae > Cydia > Cydia fagiglandana. The sequence goes on along the minus strand of NC_085932.1, from coordinate 5,095,325 downwards.
AAAAAGGTGCGTCCCGTATATTTCGTATCCGTCCAGGAATAGTTCGTAGAAATTCTGCATTAAAAGGGCTGCGAGTTTATAAAAAGTACCCGCTCTTTATGAAATAAACATTTAGACATGCATAGTATATGTAGTACCTACTTTAACCATTGTGACGGGACGTTAACTTATGTAGGTATTTGATCACATTGAAAGGAAAAAGTAGTATATACATTTTTTATTACGCCCGAGAACGATAAAGTTTATATATAATTCATCTTACCCGATCTTCCACTTTAAGCCATTCGTCCATTAGCCGAAGCACTCTGCCATTACCCTTCAATCCATCAAACTAGAGTAATCGGGTGTTTAACGTGAGGCCGCACTATACGCCTCAAGCGATCTGTCATACCCATACCTATGGCACGAATACACGGGGCCACTCTGTACCGCGCTCCGTGTTGCCAACTTGGCATAAATGATGGCATATTTTCAATCGCTTTGGCATCAAAATTGTCAATTTAGCATCTGGCATATTTTTTAGCATAATTTAGTCTAAGCCAAATTTGCACCAACTTGGCAGCAACAATATTCGCCATCGCCTTATGTGGTTCATATTTTCATATGAATTTTGACTTTTGTGGACGGATGGACGTCGACGGACTATATGTATAAATTTGGTCAAGCAGATCTTGTCAGTAGAAAAAGGCGGTAAATTTGAAAAATTTATGTGTTTTAAGTGTCTAATTTCAAGTGACATTTTAGCAAATTTCATAAAACTTTGGCATAATTATGGCATAATCTAGACATTAGACTAGCATTTTTTCAAAATCCGAGTTGGCAATAAAGACCGCGCTCCGTGGTGGAGCGCAATCTAAACTTGTATTACCGGGTACTAACAATCAACATAGCATAATGTAGTGGTAGACCATGGGGCCGATTCGGATTTTGAAATAGACATCTATTAGATATCACCAAGATACGATAACGATATGTTTAAGATCTAATCTGTCAAATTTGACATTTGCGCGATTATGGAGATACTCTTGAACGATTTCCACTTAGAGATCGAATTCACATCTAATAGATATCTTACTCTAGGTATCGAACGTAAAAGTGACATTGGTTGCCCGAATTGCGCTGCAAAAGAGAACTAGTTGATATCTAAACTATAACGTATCTAGAATGGATCTAGTACATGTCGTCTCTTCTGAATATCTTGAAGTTCGAATACGGCAGCATATCTCGTTTGTGATAAACACGCAAATACCTACCTACCTAGATTCGAACCGGGGACCTCCAGGCAGGGTCACTAACGACTGTACTTGCCGCAAAACAAAGTGGCGAGTCAGGTAATAATGCCATCTTTTTCACTCTTGGTTGGTCTTAACAAGGGCAAAGGAGATAACTTTATGATCACAGTCACCAGTTGGTATTGCGGCAAGTATAGGCTTGGAGTCCATCAATTGAATTTCAAAAACTTTTCCTTTTTTGATTTCTCGAGTATATTTTACCATATTTCCAGAAAGACCTTGACGACTACCCGACCGGATATCATTCCACATTTTAGCCAATAAAGACCCACCGCATTCTTATCTCCGACGAACACCCGCAAATATATCTAAAAAAATTGATAGCAATTTATATGTTAAGCATCGGCCTGAGTGAGATATTCACGTCTGTGAGCTCCTTGTGTATTATTTATAGAGTAGGGGTATGTTGAAACCCCACCCAGAACGTGGTAACCTCCCCAATATTAACTTTAACGTGATTTTCACTCTGAGAAGCATGTGAGGAAGACAATGCCTTAGTTGAGTTATGTCCATTATAAGCACAGAACTGAGATCTCTTAGTTTTACTGTTTTTTTTGTTGTTTAGACTAAATGCGTGAATGTTACCTATTTTCTGTAATATCTAGTTTCAGTTTATTATGTATTATTAGTAGAGTGACTAACACAAATCAAAATATGTATTTGATAAAATAATTAGATTTGTTCCCATTGTTCCCAAAGTTAAATGCACGAGGTTCAAAAATTGCATTTGTAACTCAAGTAAATAACAAAGTCAAATGCATTTCGTAAGTTATAATAATAATTTATCCATTTCTACACGACATTAAAGCTCTCCAAGGGGCCTCTTCGTGTTGGATATATATCCCCACGCAAGCCTATCAAAAGACCGGGTTTTATAGGGCCGTGAAATCCAAAATTGAGTAGAAATAATTTTTCACGCCACTGTTCGGAAATGTAGTAATAGATGGTCTAAAACCAAGCTGGAAAGTAGGCAATAGCTGTAGCACCTGAACCACCACTACTACAATGTTTCATTGTTATCATCATCTGTCATTGGTGACAGTTCGCTACAGCAATGAGTATCATTTAAAACATAAAAAAACAGTAAAAGGTCTTTTTTTGCGCAACTTTTTCCTTCAAAAATAAAATTAGCTTATTTATAGAACCAATTTCTTGTTTAAACAAAAAAGAAATACCAAAACCATTCACTTCATTTTTTTTAACAATTATCCATTCAGTTCACGCTTAAGGCGTTTTTGACTTTTGTAGCTGTTTGTGGTTTTTTAGCAAAAACGCTTCTAATTTTAGAGTCGGTTTGAAGCAAATAACAGAAAAACGCCTCTTAAAAGTGGTAAAAAAAGTAAAAAAGGCGGGATCTGAAAATACTTACTGAATTGGATAGTGTAAATTGTGTTTGACGAAAAAATATAAGAAACGCGTGTCTACGCTCGCTATAAAAATGAGTTCTTCTAGTGAAGAAAATGATATTCTTACGCTGACGCCTACCGAAATTCAAGAGACAGTACAGGCAGTGGCTAGTAATTTGCTACCAGAGAAATCGCGGGCTAGTACTTATAGTTATGCAAATGTTTTCTTATTTCCTCGCAGTAGTCGTGAAAAGCACTATGTAATGCCTCGGCCGGAAACGCTAAAGATGGACTCGTATTATTCGAGGGCCTCCACTAACGTGTCGGCCCTCGAACTCACTCGTCCATCTTTTAGCGGTTTTCCGTCCTCTCCTACAATGTACTATAACCTAACAATATTCATACAACCTCGAATTTCAAGCAATAACATTACCTACTATGTGTATGTGGATACACTACAACTAATAAGAGGCAATGTTTGATGTAGTTTAGATTAAATTACATAACCAAATTGTCAATTTGGTTAGATAGAATTACATGTTCAATAGTTGGAAACAGGATTCCTGATGTTCATATGGTTTAGTTATAAATTGTTGTAGGTAGGTATGATTAAACTATTTACTGCCGTATTCGAACTTCAAGATATTCACAAGAGACGACACGTACTAGATCCATTCTAGATACGTTATAGTTTAGATATCAACTAGATCTCTTTTGCAGCGCAATTCAGGCAACCAATGTCACTTTTACGTTAGATAGAGTAAGATATGTATCAGATGTGAATTGGATCGCTAAGTCATATCCTGTGGAAATCGTTCAAAAGTATCTCCAGAATCGCGCAAATGTCAAACTTGACAGGTTAGATCTTAAACATATCGTTATCGTATCTTGGTGATGTCTAAAAGATGTCTAATAGATGTCTATTTCATAATCCGAATCGGGCCCTTAGTTACAAAGTGAATACGAACTCTTCAGCAATATTTCAGTTATGTAGCTCTGCTAACGTTTGACGTAAGTTCTAAACTTTATTTAGTCGAGTAAATCACTAGGTTTACTGGGTTTACTAGGCTATAAATTTTCGGTAGGTAGGAAGTCGGTACATCTCCGAGTGCAGTTTAAATTACAGGAAGGGTTGCAGGAACTGCATCAACTAATAGAGCTTTAGCGAGGTGTATTCGGAAACAGGCATTTTTATACCGATATTTAAAACATTCAGTTTAACTAGGAAATATTTAGAGGATATGACCAACGGAGACGCCATGTCTATAATTTTCGGTACAAAATAGTCTGCCGTTTTTTGCGGGGGAGGGGCACATCAAATGTATAGGTACGTCATGTCAGATAAACGTCAGTCCGTACATGTGACATGACGATGACCATTGGCCGCCTATTTTCGACAGAGGGGAACGCTTGTTATTTAATGACCACTCCGTTTGGTTATATTCTCTAAGAGGAAATAAATCTACTAGGTATTATACATATAAAAACTAGAACCTATGTCAACTCTTGGAATAAATTTTCGAAACCCCATGCCCATATGAGCCGTCTGAAAATACCGGGATAATGTTAGGAGATGACACTAATGTATTTGTCAAGCTTTAGTCCTGATGCGTCTAAGCCACTCGGCTACCAATTGAGAGATCATCATCATCATCATCATCTCAGCCATAAGACGTCCACTGCTGAACATAGGCATCCCCCTTGGACCTCCATAGTAGTCCATACGTGCCGGTTGGAAGCGACCCGCATCCAGCGTCTTCCGGCGACCTTAACAAGGAAACAAGGAATGCAAGGAGGAGGAGGATTAATTGAGAGACATTTAAATCATATTCAAATTCAACTGCGCATTTCTGAATATAGCTCTAAAGTGTGACACACGTGCTTAGAGTGTACGATTGGGTCATTCATTTAGATGAATGCACCATTTTGCTTGAAAAGGTAAATTTAATCCTTTCAGTCTGGTAAGACCTGTACCTCCGCAGCAAGACGATTGCATACTTCATTTGTACATAAATAGCTCTTAATTTATGATGAAAAGAACCATTTCAGCTATGAGCTTATTCCATTTGATGGTACTACATAAAAATGCTTCGTAACTAGTTTACCGTTAATTAAGTATATCTATTATTGTACGTATATTTGTATGTTTTTTTAATCGTAGTACCTATAGCAGCAAAATTATTTCTATCTTCATTGACTTGAGGCACTGAAGCACTCGCTTCCTACCTTCTAAAATTATTCTTGTATCATTTCACTTTGCTTTTCTTTTCAATACGCTTTCCTACAAAAATACAGTTTTTTTTTGTTTTATTTTAAAGTGTCGATGTACTTTTCGAGAAGTTTCGTGACGAAACCAAACGGCTACATTTACGAAAATCTCGAATCGCAGCGGCTTTGAATTTTGCATTTTGCGTAACAGGCCGCGTAGCCAAGATGCCAATCGCTTGACGCTCCGTAGCAATCGAAACGCAACTGTCACTGTCGCGCTAATATGGAAGAGTGATAGAGAGACATAATGCTTTTCGTTGTCGAAGCGATAGCGATTGTAACCTTGGCTAGGCCGGCAGAGCACTTCGTAGCTTAGATTTTTTTTTTTTTTTAAACAGACAGACACAGATTGACTAAGTCCCACAGTAAGCTCAAGAAGGCTTGTGTTGTGGGTACTCAGACAACGAGATATATAATAATTATACAATTACTTAAATACATAGAAAACACCCATGACTCAGGAACAAATATCTGTATCATCATACAAATAAATGCCCTTACTGGGATTCGAACCCAGGACCATCGGCTTCGCAGGCAGGGTCACTACCCACTAGGCCAGACCGGTCGTCAAAGATAGGAGGCTTTTAGCTCGTAATGTTAGTGTTTATTCCAGATTTTTAAGGATTAAGGATTAAATTCCAGGCACTGAACGCAGGAGAGGATTCACTCGCGGCCAAAGTAAATGTATTGCGTTTTTATGTATGGTTGTTTTAATGTGTTTCTATCTGCTCCATATTACTTACCTACAAAGGCATTGTGTTTAAATGTTATATTTACGTACTACGTATTACATGTGTGTCTGTTCTACGCTATATGAATATTAGTGGATATATATGTAATATATGTATATACCTGCACAAAGTTATATCCAATTTGGCCCTCCTTATCATAACTTTATTAAGAATAAATTATTTATTTCGGTATACATATTAAATATATTAAAAACGGATCACTCACGTATTTTAAGTCGAAAAACGCTCGACATGTTTCACTCCGTACCGAGGAGTGTCATCAGGAGCTTGCGTTTACGGTGACGGACCGGCGCAGACTGCGGGCCGCAGCTCTCCGCGCCCGATGACAATAAATATGATGATAGCAGATAAATATTATAACGTCTTATCTCTTCTTTAATACACTGAAAGAAATGTTTGCATAACAGTAACAAAATATTTTGTTACACTAAAGCCGGATACTCATTAGCGAGCCGTAACCGTAACCCTTGCATGTACTGTAACCAAAAAACACAGTGTGTACGTATCTCGCAAACTTGCGAAACAACAAGTTTGCGAGATACGTACACACTGTGTTTTTTGGTTACAACACAGTGTGTACGTATCTCGCAAACTTGTTGTTTCGCAAGTTTGCGAGATACGTACACACTGTGTTTTTTGGTTACAGTACATGCAAGGGTTACGGTTACGGCTCGCTAATGAGTATCCGGCTTAAAAATGGGACTTGCGAACTATGTGTTACGTATTATAGGATGGGTTTTAGGATTATTTATTTCTTACGTTCAAATATTCTAAATTTCAGTTATTTATTAAATTACTAAATGAATTGGGCATTTTTTTGCAGTGTAGCGAAATCATAATTCTAGGACTTCTAGGACTTGAGTTCTTTACTAACGGTTTAGAAGGTCCTAAAATTATTAAACGATGGGCTTTGTAAATCTGTGTCAATAACTAATTTTGTCTATTAGGACGCAAGTTCTTACCAACGGCACACGATCAGTCATTCGTGGGAACTTTCCCATATGGTGCAGGTTTGGGCAACAGTGCGTAGTTGCTATTCAAGAAATCGTAGGCTCTAAGATCGATCGCTCCCTGAATTTCTTCTGGCGGATTAGGCTGGATGCTTTGATATAAATAAGCTGAAATGCAACATCAAAAATATTTTGTTACACGATAAATATTATGTTCAACATGAAAACATCTAAAAATCGCAATATTACTAACTTGTATTTAAAAGTATGAAATGTTAGAGATAAACTCTGCATAATGTCCAAAAGGATTATGTATTAAAATTACTGAAAAAGTATTCCAAAGGATGACGATTGTCGTATCTCGTTCTCCTTGAAACTTGATTTTAAGTTTGAGGTTTAAAAGCTTTCTTAAGATACTATACCTAGGTACATAAGTCTAAACCGACGAGATTAATCAAAATGCCCACGGCATTTCATGGGTCACTCGCGTGCCAAGCGCATTACATACATGCATACAGTGTTTAATATCGTCAAATAAAACACAGTGTTTAATAAAAAATCTGATAATTATCTGGACGGGGAAAGTATTACGGAGGTGGTAAAATACGAGTATAAGTACCAAGAAGGGAAAGGGAAGGGAAGGGGTCCGTATAAATATTTTAATAAATAAATATGTGTACTGCTGTGTCGCACGGCATTTTCTTCAATCTTGGTTGAATACGCAGCTTTGTGCCTAACTAGACAATTTAGTTTTGACTTAAACACCTCGAAATAGTTATGATGAGCATCACAGCTTACCTTAAACACCCATTTAGATTCCACCGGGTGGCAGCCTCACCAAACTTGTAACACTCGTTACCAAGTTCCGAACACTCGTAAACTTAATAGCAATTATTACAACGCCCTGTTTACACGAAAATAAAGCGATCCCGGCATTTATTTCTCCGTAATTTACTCCAAATTTTGTTTTCAAGATGCTATTAAATCCCGCGGAGCGAAAATTGATACCAGCTCAAAACACTGTGGTACTGATGGCCCGCCAGTTTTGTTAATGACTAGTCATAATTATAAAGGGTGTTTTTTCCGCAAAGTGGAAATTTAAACATCTTTTAGCTCCGTGAAGTTAATCCGCTAAATTGCGAAGTTAAATCGTTAAGTTCCCAACGCTTTTGAGTGGGAAAAATAAATTGGTTTGTATTGCAACTTGTTTGCGTTTGGTTCGTTTTGCTTAATTTGCATGATAATGAATGTCAAATCGATGCTGGCACGTGGGTGACTAACTAAATACGATGGAATGACGAAATCACCTTCTTTTTCTTTTAAAAACTGTAATACGTATCATTATAGAGATTGCTTAAGAGTACAAATGCTAACAAAATTTTATATTTTCAGTACCCCCCTCTCCCTTCTGCATAAACACCTCTATGCAGGGGATATCTCTCATTTGATTTATCTCTGCAACTGACTGTACTCACCTTTTATTGTATTAAGTAGGTACTTACCTTATTTTGGTTTGTCAATTCAAATAATTATTTGTCTGATTAAAGTGCTCCAGTATTTTCCTTGAATGTGTCGTTTCCAAGCAAAAAGTCCCACTTTGTTTCTTGCTATAATGACGCTTTGACAGGTTATTTGTATAAAGATACATACATACCAGTGGCGGCGCGTCAAACATATCCATAGGCAAGCCGGGGCTAATTTGGCTTACATAAATATTTCCATTACAACTCTGCTCAAATGTCCAAAAACAGGCAAGCAGGTAGGAATCGGCTTTTATGGACGCGCCGCCACTGATACCTACAAGCAAATCTCGTCCTTATGGTAAGCGACAAAGTAGAACCTTTGACGAGAGTTCGACACAAATATTTAAAGACCGGTATTTCGCGAAAAGCTGTTCACATCCACAATGAGAGCAGCCTTAGCTTCAAAGAGAGTATTTTTGTAATAATGTTTCATTCTGGACAGTACTTGATTACACGACTTGAGCTCGAACCGCGGTTGATAATAGTCTCGTACCATAAACTACCTCCGAACGAGACTCCACATTATGAGGCATTTTCTCTATTACCTGTAATATTTAGATCACGGTCGCCGCAGGTAAATTACAGTTTACACTATAGGTAGTATAATGCTGGCTATACACAAAAGAGTATGCCTGCGCAGTTTTGCCAACTGCACAGGTAAAACGGAGCATATGTGGCTTTCAACTGTGCAGTTTTCTAACCAGCTTCGACTGACTGCGCAAGCAAAACTGCGCAGGCATGGCATGGTTTTTATCAATCATACATTTTTCTCATGAAAAAGTAAAAGAGATTACTTGTATACCTAGTAGGTAATATCCTATTTCCAAACACATTTAACTCACTTCCCAATGTCAGGTCGAAATTTTATACTACATAACAGTGTCAATGCAATGGTTATATAGGTAATCTTATGTTATTGTAAATTGATCCGAAAATGAAGAGTCAAAAGTTTCTATATAAATTCTACGACAAAATAACGAAAGATCGTCGAGTTTAAACTCTCTGGAATCATCATTATGTGTTGTAAGTTATGATTACCGAAGGAACACAAAAAAGAACTTGTTTTGTCAAAAAGTTCTTACCATTAATATAATGGCGGGATTCCACCTGTGTGCGGCACTGTGTTGCACAAGCATTATTCAGTACAAAAATGCTTGTGCCGCATAGTGCCGCACACTGGTGGAATCCGGCCTTAATGATGAAGCTGCTGTAGGTTCATTGCGTAACCCGGAGATGTTATTAGTATTATGGTTGACTACGACGTAATTTCCCTTCGTGCGACATATTTTAATTAAATTCTTTTTTTTCATCTCTCTACTAACTCTCACTAACTAACTCTAACTAACTTTGTTAGAAAACAAAAGCGCAACTAGGTAAGTAACTACAGTAAATGTTCATGCCAAGTTTAAAGTTATTTAAATTGTCATTCTATGAAACTTGCTATGTAACTATGTAAACAAACAGCCATACTGAAATCGTCATTTAGTGACAGTTTCAATATGGCGGTTTGTTATATAGTTAGCAAGTTCTATAGAATGACACTTTAAGTAGTAAATGTGTTCTTATAAAATGAGAGCGTAATTTAAATTGTATGGAAGCAGTTTTTTGGCGGTAGGTTCGTGTGATCCTTATATTTCGACAGGCGTTTTCTTTAAGAGCCCTTCAACGTGCACACTAGCGCCACTGCTAAATAATCGTGATTGTTCGGTACTTTTGTATATGTACGCACAAATACTACGTATTTTCTTTCTATTATTTTTCAATCGGTTAATACTTAATCGACTAGCATATTCCAAAACGGGATAAGCCTGCAACGGAACGCTTTTTGAAAGCGCGCAACACTGGAAGCTCGAGTGTTGCCATTATTACTTTCCTAACGATCTCAAAATCGAAACGCCGCTGTTAACTGCTCGCTCCGTAAGCTTGAGCTATATAAAACCAAAATCAAAGATCAAAGTGTTCAGCACAAATTGAAGAAGTCTCTCGACGCCAGCCTATGCGGTTGCTACATTCATCATCGAAGGAACAGGGGCCCCTGGGAGCTGTATCCACGTCATACACCAGGTTAGTCCCAAATTCTGGTTTATGCTAGACCAGATAACAACTTTCTCCAACAGTGATTATTTAAATTTAACGACAGGTATTTAAAAATGGGGGCCGCTACGGACTGTATTGTGTATTTAAGTACCTTTTGAATACATCAAAGTAGTTTTTATGTTGCTGGATTCGTCGATCTAGGAACTCAAAACAAAAACGGCCGTTTTTACTTTGGATGCATAGATTGACAAATCCAACAACATAAAAACTAGTTTGATGTATTCAAAAGCTACTTCAATACACAATACAGTCCGTAGCGGCCCCCATTTTTAAATACCTGTCGTTAAATTTAAATAATCACGATTATTTAGCAGTGGCGCTAGTGTGCACGTTGAAGGGCTCTTAAACCATTGTTGTCACTTGGCTAGGCCCCTGACTAACCGTCTGTTTCAAATACAAGTGTATCTCTGTATGTACTCACTGAAAGCAATATGTTTACAACTTAAGGCCGGATGGAACGCGTCTCCAACTCTGTCGCCTTTCTTTAGTCTTTATGATTAATGACACAATATTTTTCATTGGAACAGCTGGTCCGTATTTTTTCCCACTTTCAAGTTTTCTGTACCGTGACGCGCGCCTATTAGTCATGCTCTGAAAAGGTTCCGATGTGGATTTTTCATGTTATTTTTGATTTATATCATTCTTGGTGACGCCTGTTTGGGTGATAATTTAGAGATGGCGGCCGCGTAAGTAATTAATTGACGATAAACAACTATCCGATTTGATGATTTTGTTTCATCGGTCAATTACATAAGTTGTTGGGAAATGTTTATGTACCAATGTCTAATGAGATAAAGATCAAAACGCAAATAAAAATGCGTCTTGATGAGGTGAAAATTACTTATACCCGGAATGTGTGGCGATCGGCCCAAAGTCTCAACAGCTACACATATTACCATGCTAACAAGCCTAATAGAATTTATGCTATTACACAGTACCCTTGTTTCTAGGAATGAGAGAGTTCAGCAGAATTTCCGCGGTGGGAAGAACTGGTGTAAACCCTTTTTTGTAAAATAAATAAATAATATTTGTATTTTTATATTGCATAAGCGATGATATTTACTAAGGCAGTTTAATTCAGTTTTTGATATAAATATGTCAACACTCGCTCATAAGCGTACCCAGTACCCACGGTGGGGCAAGGTGGGGCAGTTGCCCCACCCTGGTCTCTGACCATAAGCTAAGAATTTCTGTTTCAACCGTACCTGTTACAACGTACCCATCCTCCCCTACTTCTACGGTTAATACTGGACTCCCCTTTCTAAGGACATCTATTTTTTAACTCCTTACTTTACTTGCTATTAATTATCCCCGCCTTTTGAAGTGTAAACTGGCGTTAAGATGACAATTCATTCTAATTTGTTATTTTTACAATCCAAAAGGAACCGGTCTCTTTAGAAAGATATTTCCTGTGTAACGCACCATATTATTTCACATGAATGCAAAGCAAAGTAGGAATTTTATTTATTTTTCTCTATTATCACTTCCTTATACATTCGTTATGTGTACAGTCATCTGCAATAATATGTTACTCAACGAAAATATCTGTCAAGATCTTATTTGTGATGCCATAACAGCATGTCACATATTTTTGCGGCCTCCGAAGAGTACATATTATTGCAGGTGACTGTACACGTTAAAGACGTTCAAATAGGATTCCACCTTTACTGAGCAATCTTCGGTATAGCAGCGTCCCAGCGTGGCGCCTCATTTCCGAGCAGGAAGCTCCCACTTTGCTGCAATGGACAGGTAAATCACGTGCGATCCACACCAAATAACTACAGGATATGACTATATGAGTCCCGAATATTGTACAAAGCTTGAGCTTTTGATCTGATAAAACTATGGAAACAGATTATATCGCGTATAATAATAATAAATCAGCCTATATGCAGAAGGCGATAATTTTGGACACGGCGCGTATCAGTACGTCGGTTCCTCACTCTGCGGCTCTGACCACCGGCAGCTTGGGCCCTGCCCCGCTGCCGGCGCGGCGGCACCCTAGGTTAGGTTTTTTATAATGTGTTTATATATTTTTTGTAATGTTTTGTAAATGTTTTTATATTTTACTTATATACTCAGATTGTAAACTCCTAACCTAAGACCCTAATTGAATAAAGAGAATTATAATCAGCCTACATGCCATCGCCCACACTGTTAACAGAACTGTACATCGGTGGAACTTATGCTTTTTGTAATAAGGTCCACCGATGTACAGTTAGGAGTTTTGCTGTTTGTACGTCCTACTGCTTCTTCTAATAAGCATCTAATTTCATCAGCTTCTAATTTCTTTTCCTTTTGTAAGATTTGATATGTTTTCTGAAAGAGCTACGTATTTGTGATTTCATGTACATATATGTTTATTTTTTATATCAAATTCTATAAAGTTATGTACTCACTGAGTATAATTGCATGAATTCTATAGTAATTTAAATTGTATTTTTCTTAATTACTCGTAATGCATGTTAATTATAAGATGTAATAATGTTTTGAAAAGATGTGTCCCGCCGAGTTTGTTGCCGGTCCCATATTGGGATACCCTCCTCCAATTGAGGGGGGATTTAAATCTTCTCGGGGCAGAGGTGTACGGTTGGAGCCGGTAAAGGTTTATTTGACGTTCATAAGCCCATTGTAATATGCCTACTTGAATAAACTATTTTTTATCTTTATCTTTATCTTTTACTGCTGGGCACAGGCCTCTCACTCGCGAGAGGGCTTGGGCTATAGTCACCACGTTGGCCCAATGCGGATTGGTGACTTTACATACACTTTTGATTTCTTCGCAGATGTATCCAGGTTTCCTCACGATGTTTTCGTTCACCGAAGCTAGTGGTAAATATCAATCAAATCAAATTATATCGCGTACTCTGAATTTCAAATATATCTTTTGTAGGTACTGCTTTCAAAAATAGGTGGGTACCTGATAAAATAGGTGTCTGTCGTCAAGAGAATTCAGATCGTGGGCATCAGTTACCATTATTAATACAAGTAGCTTTATCTTTTATTTTAGAAACACAAATACATGGATAAATTAATATTTTCTGTAAAAATAAATCTAGCCTGGATAAAAGCTTATCAGTACAGCAGCGTTGTTAAGGCACTTGTCCCACCAAGAGCGAGTAAGCGATTAACTATCGGCGATATTCTCGCCCAAGAAACGAACAAAAGATTATGCTCCTGTGTTAGTAAAAGAGACACATATATTAATAGTTCATCGCTGGCTGTTCACACTGCCGGCGAGAACACTCGCTCTACTAGTTTGTCGCCGCGATAAGATTAAACTAGCTCAGCGGTACTCGCTCGGCGATGCTCGCTTCGTAGTTAGAACTCAAGCTGCGAGACCAACCAGTCTGCGTGTTCGGCTACGCTGCACCGCCCGAGCGAGTGACGCGAGTAATCGCCCGTCGCACTCGAACACTCGCCTATAGCCGAGCGACAAAACTATTGAAGATAACACTCGCTTCTCGCCGCTCGCCCACTCGTTTCTAGTGTATCGTTCTACTCGCTTATCGCTTATCGCTCATCGTCGGCGGTGGGACAAGTGCCTAACTGAGAGTAGATAATGCAGCACAAGGAGTAAGTTTTAAAGTTTGGATTGTAGTTAACTTGAAGTCAAGTAAGCGCTTTTGAATAGAAATACTGAGTAACTTGCTCAGCAGCTCCAGTTTTTGAATTTTGCCTGGACCTGAGTTTCTGTGAATTTTGACGTTTATTGTATCTATTTTTTTGGAATTCCTTTATAACTATTATTACCTATAAAGGGTGGAATATTTCTAGGGACTAAGTTGAAAGGATAGTGTTGTCTAAGTGATCTATAATCGAATTATTACAATCGTAAAGCTGGATTAAAAAGTGACACAAATTCATTATATTATCATCTATCCAGGGTTAAAACATACAGATTTTTGCACTAATGTTTAACAAACTGTAGCTCAAAAACGGTTACAAATATTAACGTGATTAATAAGTAAAAAATAAAGTACCTAACCTAAACAATAAAATTATCCGTTTGCATAAAAATCCTTCGTTCCCTTCCCCCGATATACCCATATATATTTAGTAACAAAGAATTAAAGTTTTATGATGACTTGATGACCTTAAATATGTAGATGTATATATATATACAGGGTGGAAAGATAAGTCGGGCCCTGGAGGGAAACTAGCTTAAATCCTTAAGCTGGCTCATTTTACTTAAAGGAGACATACCTTTATTTTTAAAAAGAAACAAAACTGCATTCAAAGTATTTTTCTTTTTTTCTTCAATTTGGCTGGTCTAAAAAAATCTTAAATACTGAATATTAGATTTTATGGATATTTTATACGACAGACGAGTGTAAGACCTAATGTTTCTTGGAGAAATGTTATCATTAACATTAACTGTATCGACTAGTAGAATAAAATTGCGAGTTTTTATTTTTTGTAATTTTTAGTCGGTTCGAGTCCCGGGCGAGGCAAGCGAGTTTTAGAAAATCTTTGAATGCAGTTTTGTTTCTTTTTAAAAATAAAGGAATGTCTCCTTTAAGTAAAATGAGCCAGCTTAAGGATTTAAGGTAGTTTCCCTCCAGGGCCCGACTTATCTTTCCACCCTGTATATATATATATATATGTATATATATGTATACAAGTATCCAAAAAGGGCCAAGGCAAGACAGAACAAATTATTTGAATTTAGAATCTCGGCAGACCACAAGGCGGCCGCAGCATTAGATGGAGCCTGAGATAGGCGCCGTCGCTTCCGAACGTCAAATTGCTTATACTCTCTTATCGCCAGCCGCGATAAAAAAGTCATTTCTTGGATATATTTTTTTTCAAAACGTTGTATATCCGGTCTGGCTCTTCAGAGAAATTGAATGGAGGGAATTTAATTTATGGACCCATTCGTTTAAAGACATGTAAGCATTTTTAATTAGTTACATTACATAATGTTGCCACATTATAAGACAACATCTAACAAATATCTGTATTTGACAGGAAAATTAATTAGGTAGTCCTAATAATAATTAATTCCATCATTGCTGCATAACATTTCTGCCGCCCTAAGCTAAAAGGCAGTTTTTCGACATTTTGCCAAAATGGACTTTTTGTGATATTCGTAATGTAGAGATCGAGACGCATCGACCACTTTGGCCCGTTTTCCGATAAGTGGTTTCGTTTTCGAGAAAAATATCGTAAAAAGACCGTATTTGCACTAATTTTCGTTCGTTCCTAGTCTAAAAAGCGACTATTTGACAAAACCAGGCTAAAACAACGTATATGCAGCTATACGTTTTTTTACGCTCTGGTTTGCGTAAAATCTTATCCACCATATCTAGCCTAAAATAACGTATAAGTCAAAAACTAGGCTAAAAATACGTAAAAGACGCTATACGTACTTTAAGATTAGGATCTTTAGCAAAATTTTAGATCTGATACTAGTCTAAAAAATCGTATAATATTTTTTTTTGTTTAAATGTCTCATATGCCATTTTAGCCTAGTATCACTTAACTTTTTTACGTCACCATAATAGTCTTTAGAAACGTATAACTATTATACGTTCTTCTTATTTTGTATGGACGTTGTATTAAACGCAAACAAACTTTTAAAATGGTTGAAAGTGCGTCTAACTAGTCTATAACGCAGTATATGCTCCAACCTTCGTCATGCTCCCAACGCGCCGAAAGACACCTTTACGCTAAGTAAAAGCCGTCAGCCGCAAGCGCAGGCTTGTGGCTGCCGGAATGAGAGCGGAGGTGGCTTTTTGCGCGCGAAATATTGACCGAACGCCAAGGTTAAAAAAATACTTTATTAAATGCATTACCATCATATGTTATCAATAATATGTAGTGTTTACAATTAGTACCTTCGAGTATTATCATTTTTATCACGGTATATACTTTAAAAATGCCTCGCAAATACTTCCGCTCGACAGCAAATACGTCTTTCTAGCGTAGTTTGTGATGGTAAAATTGTTCATACGTACTTTTCTACAGCAAACGTTGTTTAAGTTGTTATGATGTCACTAAGTCAACTTAGGATTATCGACATCATTCAATAATAGACCTTCAGTCTGTGCAATAAGGAACAGTGGTTCATATGCGCTGTAACTGGTCACCTATTTACGGCAGTTAGTAATAAGTCAAGATGGCCCAGTGGCACGCGGCCTCGACTTGTAAGATGAAGGTCCGAGGTTCTATCCCCGGAAGGAGCGAACTTTTTGTATGTTTTTTCGTTTATGTTCAGCATTAGAATTTGTAATTTAAAAATAAATGACAGTTGCGGGCATGTCGGGAAAAAGTTGAAACCAAGACTTGTACTTGCAACGGCGAGTCAGGTAGACACTCTTCCTCCTCTGGTGCAGTGATGATTGTAAATTGTTTATAGAAATTGTTTGGAATATAAATCAGGACATATCCCACCAGTGGAAGTGAAATTATATTTATTTTGTTTGTTTTGTGAGTGCCGTCTCGATTACACCAAAGGGGTAAGTTTTAGTGATAAGGAAATCCTAGGTTTATTCAATTAGTCGTTGTTGTTAATTATTCTTTCTAGTAGCGAGAAATAATGTAAATTGTATTTTGTTATAGCGTATGGTCATGCCCTTTTGGTGTACGGCTATGAAAGTAAAATCAACGACTGAGCTAGCGTTTACTTAGGCAGCGGTTCGGCTGAGTACCTCGTCGACCACCAGACGAAAACTCACCTGGCGTCCAACACGTAGTATAATTAGTTGTTTAAGTAGAATTAGTTTTCATAATAAATATACATAGTTAGTTGTAAATTTGTGACCTTTATTATTCGCATACCCTTGTCAACCCGTAACAAAATGGCGCCCAACGTAAAATAACGGTTAATTGGCAAGCGGTCGTCACAGGTCCAAAGGTCGTTGAGGTGAATTGCAATTTTTGCACCGTAATCCTTGCGTTGTGATTGATGTGTTTTTGTTATAGTTTTATAATATAGTTGTTATTCTTAGTTAATTTGAGTTAGGTTAGTGTTAGGTTTGATATAAAAATAGTTTTTAGTTAAATAATTTAGGTGTATTCATTTGTAGTAACTGAAACATTTTTGCTATACATATTTTTGTTTTTATTTTCGGTTTATTAGTTTTCTTTTGTTTTGGGGATACTAAAATTTATTAAGAATTGCTGTTAACTAGGTTGATGTTAATCTGGATATTAATCAATTTTGTTCTTGACGTATGTTTTTATACTTTGGCAATTGGCAGATTATTTTAAGTGTGTTTTATTGTTTTTATTATTGATTTTTGTTTTTTTTTATTGTGTTGAAGATGGATCCAAAATTTTTATTAAAGGATGAACTGGAGTTTGAGCTCGCATGCCGAGGTATTGTTTTAAAATCAGCGACAGTTCCGGTCTTGAAAAAGCTGTTGACTGAACTGGTGCGTGCAGAGCTAGAAAAAGGTGCTGGGTTAGAAGTTAAGGCACCGAGGTCAGGCTCCGTTCAATATGACCTTGAAGTGTGTGCGGCAAAACTGCAGGTTCTGTCAAATTACATTGCAGAGTTGACTGGCAAACCAGATAGGTCTTTGTTTAAACGGTTGATCTCCAGACTTTATCACGTCCAGAACAGGTTATCGTTAGTGACACAAGCGACCGAAGATGAGGGTATTCGTAAGGAGGGATTGCTACAACAGTGTCAGGTGCTGGTAGATAAACTGGAAGGGCAGGACGACATTGTCGAGAGTGAAGATCTGACTGTTGATGATAAAGAGATTTTACAGAACACTTTAGGGGAATTAGGACGTTTAGTTATAGAAAGACTGGAGGGTGAGGTTAGTGTTTCTAAGGACATAGGGGGCGCTTCTACGAGTAAGATGGGGCATGAGCACGCGGAGGTATTGGATAGGGGTGATAGGAGTGTGATGTTCTCAGATAGTAGGTGGGGACAGGATAGGGATAGTAGGCCCAGGTTGATGCGTTACTCGACCGTTGTTGAGGATGACGTATTACCAAAGCGGAAATTAGTGCCGGTGCATCAGTGGGGTCTTAAATTCACGGGGGGAAATAAAATGAGTGTAGACGCTTTCTTAGAACGTGTATGTGAATTAAAAGAGGCTAGAAATGCGACTGATCTGGACTTATGGCGTTATGCAATTGACTTTTTTGAAGGGGATGCATTAGTTTGGTTCAGGGCCAATAAAGAGTACGCTACTAGTTGGGATGAATTAGTTATTCTCTTGAAACGTGCATTCCAGAGACCTTATTATCAGGAGGAGTTGTTAGCGGAGATAAGGGCAAGGACGCAAGGTAGTAATGAATCGGTATTAATATATATTTCTGTGATGCAGAATATGTTCAACAGATTGCCAAATAGGGTTACAGAACGTGAAAAGGTACTGATTATTCAGAAAAACTTATCACCGTACTATCAACGCGCCATCTGTAGAGATGTCTTTGATTCTGTTTCCGATATGATGAACGTGCTGAGAATCGTGGAACGGACAAAGATCAATTGCGAAAGTTTTGAGCAACCTAAGGTGAAGGTCAATGTTTTGGAGCCGGACCTGGCGTATAAGGGTATGGCAAACACTCCAGAGGAAACTGTTAAACGGATAGGCGAGATTGCGGAAGTCAAGACGGCACAGGGCCAGGAGCCGGTTTTGACAGCAAGGCGGTGCTGGAACTGTCGGGAAGGGGGCCACGTCTTCAGACAGTGTTCGATGCCGAAACAGCGATTATTTTGCTACAGATGTGGGAAGTTTGGGATAACGACAAAGGATTGTGTTTGTCAGGGAAAAGACCAAGGGAGAAGTTCGAGTCCTGCCAACTGAATTTCTCCCTAGGACGTGAAAGTGGAGAGTGGCAAACATGGTTGGACACAATAAAGAAATTTTTCGCCCGTAATGATAGAGATTTGTGCCCATTAGTAGTAAGTAAGAACAATGATAATAGGAAATATGTAGTTCTAAGTATTTTAGGTTATGAGTGTGTAGGATTGCTCGATGGTGGAGCATGTCGCACGGTTGTTAATGCACGATTTGCTAAGACTCTTGCGAGACTCGGGTTAAAGTCCGTTGAGAGAGATCCCATTGAGATGTCAGTGGCTGATGGAGCTGCACACCAGATTACGGAAATTGTTGATGTGCCCATTAACTTCGACGATCAGTTTAGGGTAGTTCGGGTTATGATCATGCCAGCCTTAAAACAAGATTTTGTCTTAGGGCAAGATTTTTTTGAGGAGTTCGGCATTGGATATAAGTTTAGGGGTAAGAGCTTAGATAGTAATATGGAAATTGCTGCGTTGAATGTAACACACACACCGGTGATCATAGCTAGAGAAAATCTCACTTCAAGTCAGCTTGGGTGTTTGGAAGAGTTGATAGAAGAGATGAAGAGCACAGTCGGAAATGGGTTAGGGAGAACGAACTTCTTAAAACATAGTATAGACACCGGTGAAAGTAAACCTGTTCATCAAAAACAGTACAATTTCTCGCCTATTGTAAAACAAGCAATTGAAAAGGAATTAGATGACATGCTGGCCAAAGACGTAGTGGAACCATCTTACAGCTCTTGGAGCTCGCCTGTGCTAATCGTTAAAAAGCCTAATGGCGAAAACAGATTATGTTTGGATAGCAGACAGCTAAATAAGGTTACCAAACGAGATACGTACCCTTTGCCGAGAGTAGCGAATATATTAGACAGTTTACGTAATGCTAAATTCTTAAGCACCATCGATTTAAAATCGGCCTTTTGGCAAATTCAACTGGAGGAAGGTAGCAAAGAGAAAACAGCATTTGCGGTTCCAGGCAGGGGGCTGTTTCATTTTAAGGTAATGCCGTTTGGGTTAGTGAATGCGTCTCAGACTCAGCAAAGACTTATGGACATTCTGTTTCAAGCTGAGGAAGGCAAAGTCTGGGCCTATCTCGATGACATTGTTATTTGTTCACCGACCTTCGAAGAGCATTTACGCCTGTTAAGGAAAGTCATGACGGTTTTGAAGAAGGCTAACCTAACAATTAATGTGGATAAGTGTAAGTTCGCTAGGTCTAATCTAAGATTCCTTGGTTACATCGTCGACAAGGATGGTCTTAGGACAGATCCGGAAAAGGTAGAGGCCATATTGAACTTTGCTAGACCCAAAACGTTTACGGAATTAAAGAGGTTTATAGGGCTTGCAAGTTGGTACAGGCGCTTTGTTAAGGACTTTGCAATGGTGGCGGCTCCGCTTCACGATTTAACTAAGGGGAAGAAAAAGAAGTTGGTTTGGACTAAGGAGGCTGAAGCAGCCTGGTTAAGTCTAAAGACCTTGTTAACTTCAACGCCAGTGATGACGTGTCCCGATTACACGAAGCCATTCGTCATTCAGTGTGATGCATCCAGTTCAGGCATTGGAGCAGTTCTTTGTCAGAAAGTGGCCGAAGTCGACCAGCCGGTAGCTTATTTAAGCCGGAAGCTAACCGATACAGAGGTAAAATATTCAGCTTCAGAGAGGGAACTGTTGAGTGTCGTGTTTGCAATAGAAAAATTTAGGCCATACGTTGATGGGACTCATTTTACGGTTGTTACGGATCATAGCGCACTACTTTGGCTCCATAAGATGAAGGACCCACATGGGAGATTGGCACGCTGGGCTATGAAACTCCAGCAATTCGATTTCGACATCATTCATAGACCAGGGAAATGCCATGTTGTCCCGGATGCTTTATCTCGAGGTGTACCTGAGGCAGAGTGTGAGATGGATGTTATTGAAATCTTGGATAGCCACAAAGACACTTGGTACAAGAATAAAGTTACAAAGGTAATCAATGAGGTTAGCAATTCTGGATGGATGGTAAGCGAGGGTCGACTTTTCAAAAAAGTCCCCATGAAAGAATTCCCTAATGAAGAGGACATGTGGAAACTCTTTATACCTGAACCGTTGCGGGAGAAAGTGCTTCAAGAGTGTCATGATGTTCCCACCTCCGGTCATTTAGGCATAAGGAAAACATATTTCAGAGTAAAACAGAAATTTTTTTGGCACGACATGCTTAAAGATGTAAAACTGTATGTGAAGGCGTGTGAATGTTGTGCCAGTCGTAAAGTCTCCCAAGAATTACCTTTGGGCCATATGGGACAGCATAGAGAAGTAAAGTGGCCTTGGCAAGTAGTAGCTATGGATTTTATGGGTCCCTTTCCAAAAAGCAAAAAGTGTAACACCATGTTATTAGTGGTAACATGCTTATTCAGTAAGTTCACTGTTTTATTTCCCCTACGCACGGGTAAGGCGGATAAAATGTGCGAAACTCTAGAAAAAGTATTTTTATTATTCGGTGCACCAAAGGTAGTTGTTTGTGATAATGGGAAACAGTTCGAGTCACATTTATTTAAAGACTTAGCCTCAAAGTATTGTATAGAAATTAGGTACACTCCGCACTACCATCCACAGAGCAACCCAACCGAAAGGGTAAATCGCGTGATAGGGACAATGATTTCTTCATATATAACGTCAAAGAAGCATAATGAATGGGATAGTAGTATAGATGAAATTGGCCATGCAATTAGAACAGCGGTTCATGAAACCACGGGGCGAACCCCATCATACTTGTTTTTCGGTAGGGAAACTACGGTCTCGAATTTGATACCCTTGCCTTCGGCTCAGCCATTAATTATCCCGACAGATAGTGTTACTGTAAATACGGGACCTTATCTGAACAGTCTAGAAGAAAGAAGGGTAATATTCAAAGAAGTGCAAGATAAAATAAAAAACGCACACGTGAAGAGTAGTTTTCGTTATAATCAAAAAACAAGACAGGCAACCTTTGAGGTAGGTGATATAGTCTGGAGAAGAACGAAATATTTGTCAAATGCAGGTAATAAATTTATGGCTAAGCTAGCTCCTAAATTTGACAGGGCTGTTGTAGTGGAAAAGTTGTCGGACATTGTATTTAGGTTAAACAATGCACATGGAAAGAACATTGGAGTTTGGCATATTAAGGATATGAAACCATATTATAAAAAAATAAATAAATAAATGTTATTTATTTATTTTTAATGAGGGACGGGGCATGTTATGATGTCACTAAGTCAACTTAGGATTATCGACATCATTCAATAATAGACCTTCAGTCTGTGCAATAAGGAACAGTGGTTCATATGCGCTGTAACTGGTCACCTATTTACGGCAGTTAGTAATAAGTCAAGATGGCCCAGTGGCACGCGGCCTCGACTTGTAAGATGAAGGTCCGAGGTTCTATCCCCGGAAGGAGCGAACTTTTTGTATGTTTTTTCGTTTATGTTCAGCATTAGAATTTGTAATTTAAAAATAAATGACAGTTGCGGGCATGTCGGGAAAAAGTTGAAACCAAGACTTGTACTTGCAACGGCGAGTCAGGTAGACACTCTTCCTCCTCTGGTGCAGTGATGATTGTAAATTGTTTATAGAAATTGTTTGGAATATAAATCAGGACATATCCCACCAGTGGAAGTGAAATTATATTTATTTTGTTTGTTTTGTGAGTGCCGTCTCGATTACACCAAAGGGGTAAGTTTTAGTGATAAGGAAATCCTAGGTTTATTCAATTAGTCGTTGTTGTTAATTATTCTTTCTAGTAGCGAGAAATAATGTAAATTGTATTTTGTTATAGCGTATGGTCATGCCCTTTTGGTGTACGGCTATGAAAGTAAAATCAACGACTGAGCTAGCGTTTACTTAGGCAGCGGTTCGGCTGAGTACCTCGTCGACCACCAGACGAAAACTCACCTGGCGTCCAACACGTAGTATAATTAGTTGTTTAAGTAGAATTAGTTTTCATAATAAATATACATAGTTAGTTGTAAATATGTGACCTTTATTATTCGCATACCCTTGTCAACCCGTAACAAAGTTTTATTTATTCATTGGACGGTTTGACTGCTTTTATTTAAATAAAATCAAATTGATATTACAGCTAATCGTATCGGGTTTAATTCTTTATAAGCCAAGTAGGTATTTGACATTATGAAGAGTTTAAATCTTATTGAAAAATGTTTTAAAGGGAAATTTAATGAGAATTCTTATTATAACATTTTCCGCCTAAGTATTTAGATAACCAGGACAAAGGACCATGGGCATCTTTGTATGGAACCTGGGTCCATCCGAAAACCAACTGAGAATTAAAGATAATATTATATATATATACATATATATAATATTTTACTTAAATGAAATACTTAAGTAGGTTTTATCTAGTTCATATCGCACCAATAGATTTCGATTAGAAGTATCGTAAATTAATTACTGCAAATTATATTACGTTTTATTTATCATAGTATTTATATATATTACAGTACTATCTATTACGTTTTATAAAAAAACAATACAGGGTGATTCATGAGACGTGAGCAGGACTAATCCTGGACACTCAGTAACTGATAATTGACCGATCACCGTCGTATTTAGGTGAAACAACCACAATTTTTCCTATTTTTTAACTTTTTGGTGAGGGCAAATTTAATTCTCTACAATCATGGTTACCCTACAAGACCCAATTCATAACCATAAAACCTCTTTAACCGCAATGACAGCATTTGATTACGAAGAAATAAACTGTAAAACTTGAGTGAGATACGAGTTTTCAAAAGTAACCAGACCGTGATGACAGTGATGACAATCAATTTGACACAGAATATCAGTAGTTTAGTATTCTAATTTTAGGGTGACCATGCATGTCGTAAATAAATTTATTAATTTTTTTTTCAACACGAGTAGAAAATTAACGTTAATCTCACTAATACTGATACGAAACAGTTGCTTATAATTTACAAAAGGCGCAGTCTTAGTCCTGCTCACGTCTCCTGAATCACCCTGTATGTATCTTAAAATAGGTTGGTATGTTTGTGTATTAGATAATAGTTGTATGTTAAAATAGTCAAAGCTATGAGTTTGTAATCTAATAGAAAAATAATTTTATTGTGAATCTAATTTTTAATTACAACCGCTAAAAGGCGTTTTAGAATTAAATAAATGACAGAGTATGTGCAGGAATTAATACACTCGTATTAATTTTATTGCTAATGTAGACTACATAATTCGCTAACGTATTACCGTGCGGTGAAATTCCATGCCTATTGATAACAAACTAAAATAAATATTAGAGATGCCACGAATTCGGTAAAACATTATGCCAGCAACATGCTGAGGTGAGACCATTTCGTGGCACTCTCTTTTTTTATGTTTTCTCTGTTCAGTATAAGTTTTTATTTTGTGTTTGTGCTCACGAATAAAATTATTTCTATTTCTATTTTTTGAGTTACGTGTATGCAAAAACTGGTCACCTACAAAGATAAATGTTTGCTAAGATTTAAGTCAGCAGCAAGCTGGGTTCTCCATACAACTGTAGTTACGCTCTTATTTTAAAACGATTAGCTAGATTGCTCTAAAACGTTGTACTCAGTAAAGGATAAGGTATATCTATGCCTGTAATTAATGTGTAGCTTCAGATACCATGGAAAAAAATACAGCGAAAATAAGTTTTTCATACAAAAGTTATTTTTCCTCTATTTCATTAGTTTTGTTGGAATATAAACTAATTAGGTACCGGCATAGATATACCTCATGTCATTGTATGTTCAATTTAGTACAATCCAACAGTAGTAATGTCATTAGTAGACTCGAGTAAATCTAGTCTATTATACAAATAAAATCAGAAAGGCCGTACACTAAAAATTTGTTACATATTATGGGGCTATTCCCACTAGTTAGGTATCTACCGCCAAGTTGTTACCAGTGGTAACTACTGGGAATTTATATCCCACTTTTCTTCCCAGTAGCTACCACCAACTCAGTTTTGTGGTAACTACTGGGAACTTCTTTTTCCAGTAGTTACCACTGGTAAAAGGTGGGATTTTTTCCTAGTAGTTACCACTAACATTTTTTTACAGTAAAGTTTAAATGTTTGTTTATTATATGAACACAAAGCACTATACTACCAGGCTATTATTAAAAAAACAAGATCCAGCGATTACTTTTTGGATTATAATCTTAATTACCATACAAAATTAACACATAGATCGGGTTTTTCCCACTAATTACCATCAAGTTGTTGCTGTGCTGCCCCGCCACCTAGCGAAAAATCCTGGAATAGCTCCACCGTGCCAGTTGGCGACTGGACGGGAGGACCCGGTGGGTTATTTCAGGGGGGCTCGGGCGTCCCCGCAGTCTCCAAGTGAGCTCCTCATTGTCCGGATTAGCTCAAGTGATCCAAATGGTAAACGCAACACCTCGACAGGCATTTTTTCACCCATCCCACACTCCACAAATATGAAATTGAACAGAAAAAAGAATAGGGTTAAACACCGGCTAAATAAGTTCAGAGCACGTGCTGGGGTCTGTGTGTACGTCCGCGATAACATTTGCTGCAAGCGTCTCCGTTGCTTTGAGGCTGCCGGGTTTTCCACTTTGTGGATTATGGTTGACTCGGGCTCAGAGAAAACTCTGTATGCCTGTGTCTACCGATCGCACAGCGGAAACCAGGAGACAACTAGGCTCTTTGACCACCTTACTGAGATGGCAGATAAAGCCCAACAGCGGTACCCTGCGGCTCAACTCGTATTCCTTGGGGACTTTAACGCCCACCACGAGGAGTGGCTGTTCCCGTTCAAGAATACTTGCCACGCTGGGAGGGAAGCGCGCAAATTTGCTGTATCCCTAAACCTTACCCAGCTGGTAAATGTTGCGACGCGGATACCGGATGTTACTGACCATACACCCAATTGCCTTGACCTTCTGCTGACAACTGATCCAGACAGGCACTCGGTTTCGGTCTCAGCTCCGCTAGGATCGTCCGATCACTGTCTAGTGAAATCCGTGTCGATCCACTCTCCTCCTGATCTCTGCCCTAGGGGCACGAGGAGAGTATGGCGATACGAGTCAGCGGACTGGGATGAGCTGCGGCATTTCTTTGCGTCTTTCCCCTGGCGGCAGGTCTGTTTTTCTTCGGGTGACCCCTCGTGTTCTGCTGAGGCTGTTGCGGATGTGATTCGACAGGGAATGGAATATTTCATTCCGTTCTCCGACCTATCGCTCGATCACAAGACCCGAGCATGGTACAATTCGGACTGTGCTCGAGCCGAGGCCCTTAAGCAGTCTGCATACCAGGCTTGGGTATTAGCCCGCGATACCAAAGCTGGAGCACAGAGGGTTCGCGCGAGGAAAAAAGCCTTTAACTCAGCTGCCAAGTCCTGCAAACGGGTGCTTCGAAAGGCTCGATTCGACCACGTCAGTCGAATAGGGGCCAAACTCGCCTCCTACCCTCCTGGTAGCAAGCGGTTCTGGTCCCTGTCGAAAGCGGTCGAATCCAACTACTGCCGACCCACATTGCCACCTCTGCAGAAACCTGATGGGACACTGGCCCACTCCGCGACAGAGAAAGCAAACTTGTTTGCTTCTCTGTTTGCGAGCAATTCACGTCTAGACGCAGGCTCAAAACTTCCACCTACGCTACCTCAATGCAGTTCCTCTATGCAGAGAATTGCTATTCATCAAAAAGAGGTACGCCGAGCTCTGCAGAATCTTGACGTGAATAAGGCCAGTGGACCAGACGGTATACCTGCACGTGTACTAAAGCAGTGTGCGCCTGAGTTGTCTTCTGTACTGACACGCCTGTACCGCCTCTCTCTCCAAACAAGAACGGTGCCGAAATCCTGGAGGCTTGCAAACGTGCAGCCAGTACCCAAGAAGGGTAGTCGTGCTGATCCCTGCAATTACCGACCAATCGCCATTACCTCCATGCTCTGTAAAGTCATGGAAAGGGTACTTAACGGCAAGCTGCTGGCATACCTCGAAGCAAATGATCTGCTCAGTGACCGTCAATATGGCTTTCGCCGAGGTCGGTTTACTGGGGATCTTTTAGCGTATGTCACGCACTGCTGCGGCGAGGCCATCGAGAGGAACGGTGAAGCGCTTGCTGTTTCACTGGACATCTCGAAGGCCTTTGACAGGGTTTGGCACGCAAGTCTCCTTAGCAAGCTTCCTGCATACGGCATCCCTGCTGACTTTTGTAGCTGGCTATCTGATTTCTTGAGTGAACGGTCGATCAGAGTAGTTATTGATGGCTGCTCTTCAGACCTCATGGCCATTGACGCCGGTGTTCCTCAGGGGTCTGTTCTCTCCGCAACCCTTTTCCTGCTCCACATTAACGACATGCTGCAACCCAGCATTGTAGGTTATGCAGATGACAGTACGGTTGTTGAGAGATATTTGGCTAGTGCAGGGGACAGCAGGGAGGATATACGTTCACAGAGAGAGGCCATGGTTGAGCGAATGAACTTGACCCTTAGTCTCGTTTCCCAGTGGGGTGATGACAATCTGGTCACGTTCAATGCCTCCAAAACGCAGACGTGTCTATTTTCCGCAAAACGGAGTCCATTCGACCTGACTCCTTCTTTCCGGGGTGCATCTGTACCTATTGCCGACAGCCTGGAACTCCTCGGCATGGAGCTGAGTTCAGTCCTCAGCTTCGGCAGCTTCATTGAGTCTAAAGCACAAACTGCGGCCAGAAAGCTGGGCGTCCTAAATAAGGTGAAGCGATACTTCACACCTGGACAGCTTCTAACACTTTACAAAGCTCAAGTCCGGTCGTGTATGGAGTATTGCAGCCACCTGTGGGATGGCTCAGCTAAATACCAACTCGCCGCTTTGGACTCAGTGGAGCGCAGAGCCAGGAGGATGATTGGCGACAAGAAGCTAACGGCTAAGCTTCAGTCTTTGGCCCATCGGCGGAAAGTCGCCAGCCTGTCGGTATTCTACAGGTTGCACTTCGGGGAGTGTGCCCAAGAGCTACACGAGCTTATTCCACCGTCCCCATTCTACCATCGGACTTTTAGACGCACGGCCGGTTTCCATCCTTACTTGGTAGATATTCCACCAATTCGCACGAAGCGCTTTGCTTCTACTTTCCTTATGCGCACTGCCAAGGAATGGAATTCCTTGCCGGCGTCTATATTTCCGTGTTCTTATAACCCGGCAACCTTCAAATCAAGAGTAAACAGGCACCTTCTGGGCGAGCTCGCTCCATCGTAGGCCACGTCTACGCCTCGGCTAGTCTGTGGCCATGAGTAGCATGAGCCAATTCATAATAAAAAAAAAAAAACCAGTGGTAACTAATGAGATTTGTTTCCCAGTAGTTACCACTAGTAAAAGGTTGGATTTTATTCCTAGTAGTTACCACCAACATTTTGTTACAGTTCAATAGTAATAAAAACAGTATAAGTAGAATACTATAAATATAGAGGCTTTATTGAACCCTAACAAGATTGTAGTGGTAACTACTCCCATTAGTTACCACTGGTAACAACTTGATCGTAACTAGTGGGAATAACCCAATTTATATGTTAATTTTGTATGGTAATTGAGATTATAATCCAAAAAGTAATTGCTGGATCTCGTTTTATTAATAATAGCCTACTAGTATGGCGTTTTTTGTTCGTATATAAATAAACATTTAAACTACGTGACTGTTTTTTATTCCCATTTCTTCTATAAATACTAATCTATAAAACCGTATATTCGGTGTTTTTGTTGGTATACGTTTTTTTACACTAGCACGCTAGTCGAAAATCTGGTCAAATTCATAATTTTTCCTAGTATACTAACCAAAAAGGCCGAATAGCTGCTATAGGGTCTTTTAACTTAGGATCTGAAGTGCGAATTATTCATTGGTACTAAGCAAAAAGGCAGCATGTGACATATACGGCATTTTTAACTAGTTTCTACTTCGGAACTAAGTTAGAACGCCGCATAACGCAAGTTTACCGCCTTCTTGACTAGTACGACCTACTCATTTTTAAGCTTAATACTAATTTAAAGTGTTTTTTATAAAATAAAAAAAAACTGAGCTGTTTAGAAACATACTATAAATACCTAAAATAAGTACATATATATACCTACCACATACAAAAAGAAAAAATGGAAAAAGTTTTACCGTTTCGTAGAAATTCAAGAAAGATGTTTGGGTTGGTTTTTTGCGATTATCTCGAAACTAGCTTTTGTCGAAAAACTGCCTTTTAGACTAGGACGGCAGATTTATTATTAGGTAGTCTAGCCGCCCATATTTCCTAATACTAACACTGAAAATATTGTAGGTAGTCAGGTTCAGGTTACAATTATTAATGCTTAAATTGTTGAAAAGGAACACAATGGCTGTGCGATTCATCCAGTACTTATATTTGCTATCCGTATCTAACAACAACTTGAGAAAAAACAATAACAGGTATTTTTCTTATTTTAACTATATCTCAAAGGGTTTCGATTAATCCCTGATAGAATATTCATTAACAAAATATACCGTCAATTAGCAACGTAACAAGAACACTAACAATTTCCTTCCTGATTTAACAAAACCATTTCCGGCACTTGGTCTTGGTTTTCCCTGTCTGTTACCGGATATCAGGACATGATAAATACCCCGGGTTAATTACTGCTCGGACCACGCACAGTGTTTTATGAAAGCCAAAAAAGTGACATCCCCATTTTATTGCAAATTACTGTAGTTTAGATCATTATAAATGCGAGACTAAAACTCCCACGTTTCTAATTTGTGTAGTTTTTGAGAAATATTTTTTTGAAAATCGGGTTTAAAATACCCGGATATTACGAAAAAAAATTATATGCTGCAAATTATTTAACAAACTGTTCTGTTGCCCTAAGTGTTTAATAAACCCTTCAAAGACGTACGTTTAGAGGTAATCACGGCCTCTATAAGTACATTTGATACAAAGATATTAATTATTTATTGATTTTAGTTTTTATTTTTTTTCTTCCATTTTCCGCCGTAGTCGCCAGCGATATTTGCATGGCAGCTTTATTATTATGTCTTCTATCTACCCTATTTTTTACAAGACATAATTCCGTGGAACATTTAATCTACAGTGAATTAAAATTTTCGTTCAGGGCTGCCACTACCCAATATCCGGATTTCCTCGGATATAAAATTAACTCAGTACCTATACAGGAATGCACTAACGTAAATTTTCAACGCTGGATATTCGATTGGTTATCGTAAAAATTTACCGATAATCGGTTAAAACCAGTTACACAATATTTTTTTTAAACTGCTAATAGTGTCTGTTATGCTACGCTAAGTATCTATTATGATGCGAAATACAACAAAATGCTGTTTGATAGTGTTTATAATAAACTTTCGCAAATATATTGTTTTAAAACATGAATTACAAAAAAAAAAATCAACAGCAAAAAATGTTTAAAACAAGTTACTGTATGTCTTCTTCTACTTCCAAGCTCTCTGCCCCATTTTGAAGCTCATAAAAGCTGTCGTCATGTGTTGTGTCTTCATCAGATGGTGGTATAGATGCATCCTGTGGTGCTTTTAACAATTCTATTGCGGCAGATGGTAGGGGTCGCTTTTTAATATTTTTTTGTCGTTGCGAAATACGATGCCCCGATATTATTGGGTCTGATGAGACTAACGCTCTATGAAACAAATCAAACATTGTTTTTATACGATGCGATTTGCGAGTATGATGTTCTCTATCGTGACGCCAATATTTATTACGAGACTCTGCTGCTTGCTCGGAGAGCATTCCTACTGGAACAGAAGAGTTTCGTATAATTGCAGCTCCATGGGCCAGAAGTTTATGTATGGTCACTGTCATAGGACACCATTTATAGCTCTGAACATATTTTTCGGCCAGTTCTTTTCAGAAATTACCGAACTTCTCTGAGTCTATTGGAAGACCACTTGATAATGCAACCAAAATTGTGTGGAGATCGTCCAGAAGCCACTTCTCTATTCCAAGTATGTTTGCAAAAGTTCCGCGGTGTTTGTCGGACAAAACTGTCCTAGCAGTATTGCCGTCATTAGTAGTGCCACTATTTGGTCGTACGACATCGACTAAAACACCAATTTTTTGTCGGATTTCATCTTGTATCCTTTTTTTGCGCTCTTCAATAAGGTGACCTACATTCGATTTTTTTGTAATGTACCTTACTAAATCAGTCTTCGAAGCACTGGCAACACTTTTTTTCCATATTACCACATAAAAACCAAGAACAATAGATATCCCCGACAAAACTATGTTTAAAATTAAAAATACCAAAGTGTCAACCCTAGAGGCCGGGTAACCCGGATATAAAGTGTTTAGGCGATTACTTGAATGTTCCACGGAATTATGTCTTGTAAAAAATAGGGTAGATAGAA
Source organism: Cydia fagiglandana (assembly GCF_963556715.1). Taxonomy (NCBI): domain Eukaryota; kingdom Metazoa; phylum Arthropoda; class Insecta; order Lepidoptera; family Tortricidae; genus Cydia; species Cydia fagiglandana. The sequence goes on along the minus strand of NC_085932.1, from coordinate 5,063,984 downwards.
GACATAATAATAAAGCTGCCATGCAAATATCGCTGGCGACTACGGCGGAAAATGGAAGAAAAAAAATAAAAACTAAAATCAATAAATAATTAATATCTTTGTATCAAATGTACTTATAGAGGCCGTGATTACCTCTAAACGTACGTCTTTGAAGGGTTTATTAAACACTTAGGGCAACAGAACAGTTTGTTAAATAATTTGCAGCATATAATTTTTTTTCGTAATACCCGGGTATTTTAAACCCGATTTAAAAAAAAATATTTCTCAAAAACTACACAAATTAGAAACGTGGGAGTTTTAGTCTCGCATTTATAATGATCTAAACTACAGTAATTTGCAATAAAATGGGGATGTCACTTTTTTGGCTTTCATAAAACACTGTGCCACGGACAAGATTTAATGGAACAATTTAACTCGGAACCTTTTTCGGAAAACATTTTAACATAATAATTTGGAGCCGGAGTTTTAACTCTGACGTACTTTTTTCCAGACTTACTTTAATGTTTTTTGGGAGTAGGTAGGTAGAGAGGCAGCTCTTGGGACGGCGTTTTTTTAAAGGCCAAATGAGAGGAGAATTTATTTTAAAGATAATACGTTTTGTTCTAATTAAATGGTTGTAGTTTTAATTGATTGATTGTAAGAAAAATATTCCTAAAAAAACTTAGTCAAAGTATTTTAGAGCCAATCTGTTCTGTTTTCTGCCAAGATTTAGTAGTTGTTTAGGCATGGAATCAGAAACATCAATCGTAGAAGATAATGCATTGATAAATTCATGGTGCAGGATTAGAATCAATTTGATTCAAGTCCATTAGGATAACAGCGTGCAGGCAATTACCATAAATAACGTGTCAAATCTAAATTGCTAACCATTTGGACAATAATTCAAACTTAATTTAGGACGATGGCGGAAAATCCAACCAATTACAGTGTAATCCACTTGCTAATACGAGAGCCTAGGTACTTGCTCTTTGGTGGAAGGATTTTATAGACATGCTACTTGGAGCACATTGTAAAATAGTGTTTTAACTACCCAAGGACTATAATAAAACTGTTAAACAAAGTTCAAAATAGGCGGTCTGTTCAGGTTTGGCTATGGGTGTGTGAATATATGCAGCGATAATTCTGAGCCCTGCCGTCCAATTTTATTGGTTGTGTATGTGTAACAGGAGTTTGGGGACCTGATGATGGGATCCGTAACGAATTGAGGTAAGTAACTCCTAATTTTTTATATATCCTTGCATGGGGATTTGGGTACTTTCATTTACAACTCATGCATTTAATTTAAAACTTTCGCGCTTTGAACACATATTAACTCACATTTATAGTCGGGTCTATAACGAAACCTGCGCCGAAACGTCGGTAAGTATAGGTAATAAAAATAAATTCGCGATAGACCCGTCTTTAAATGTGAGTTAATATCATGCATTTATTTTTATGGACTTACGTACATATGCAATCATAATCTTATCTTTAAATTTGTAAAATATTAATATGCAACGTATTCTTATATTGAAACAGTTAAGCAGTTCTATTTTTCTTTTATGAATGTTACTTATATGTAAATATTTCACAACTTTGTAAAATTACTTTTCATATAAGTAGCGAGATAAATCAAAGCATTGCGTTCACGATTTTCACTCTACAAGAGAGTACCTGTTCGTTTTTTTTAGCATTAGAAAGAACTCCACAAAAGCAAGCGTGCAGTTTTTATTAGGCTCTTTAATTGTTAATAAGTATTGAATTATCTAATGTAGCATGGTCAATACATATAATTTACTTCAAATTATTACCGCTAAAAGTGCCTGATTTGGAACCACAAACTTACTTCTGCGAAGTTCTTTCTAATGCTAAAAAAACGGACAGTAAACAAAACAAAAACATTTCTCTTACCGACAGACACGCTTTATTATTGTGTATGCAACTCGTTGCATCCTTGCTCGTCATTTTCAATTAGTTTTTCTAGGAATATCGCCAAATTCTGAAATATAAAGCTTAACCTTTGAAATTATTTTATTCTGTCGATGTATGTAATTTTAACTTTCAGCTAGTATATATGTAAGTTAAATTTTAATCAATTTAGAGTCAAAAAGGTACTATCATTGTACAAATGAGCGCATTTAAATATATTTTATTTATTACAAAGGGTTTATCAATATGTAATCCATTTTTACAGCAATTTAGGTACTGTGGCAGAGAATTAACTAAAGCATCACCGCGGGGCATCCTAAACTTATTATTAAAATTAAAGACAACCTCGGAATCTACCCCCCTCTGGCCATCTTGACCTGAATTTTAATTAAAATCCGTGAAGTGCGACTTCAATAAGGAAATTTAAAAGCTAATTTTAGTAAGAGCCGTCTGCAATCTACACTCACTTGATTATTTTTGAGAGTATATTTACTTCAAGGGCCTATCTGGGAAATAATAATTATGTATAACAAGATTAAGCTGTTTACCGTAAGTACTTAACATAAGTACTTAATTAGGATTTTGGTGGTCCGCCGATTATATGAACGGTGAATACCTACAGTGTTAGAATAAAATTAGAATTAAATAAATTGGTTCCTACTATAGGCGTAACGTAATCCAATGGCAACACCAGTCACATTTTTGTTAGATTTTTGTAAACATGATTATTCTTTTAATATTTTTGTGATAACGTCAAAGTCATTAAAACAATAAGGTTGGCAAGGTGCGAAGTCGATGGAGGGTGAAGTAGCGCTGATTGTCACGCAATCTTATGAATTGTCGCACATTAATACTAGCGGCAGCCGTTGGAACTAATTTTACTCCTTAAAATTTAACGTAGAAAAAGCCACAAAATGAGGGCAGCACCAGTAGTGCACGTATCGAATAAGGAGAAGTTAAAACTTTATATAGTCAGCAGCAAGTTACTAAGCGGCCGAGGTGTTCAAAATTACCTTGACATGATCTATTCTCTTAAGTCGCGTCAAGGTCATTTCGAACACCTGGCCGCGTAGCCAAGATGTCAATCGCTCACGCTCCGTAGCGATCGAAACGCAACTGTCACTGTCGCACTAATATGGAAGAGTGATAGAGAGACATAAAGCTTTTCGTTGTCGAAGCGATAGCGATTGTAACCTTGGCTAGGCCGGCTGGCCGCGTAGCCAAGATGCCAATCGCTTACGCTCCGTAGCGATCGAAACGCAACTATCACTGTCGCACTAACATGGAAGAGTGATAGAGAGACATAAAGCTTTTCGTTGTCGAAGCGATAGCGATTGTAACCTTGGCTAGGCAGGCTGGCCCGCTTAGCAACTTCTGCTGCTGACTGTACCGATGTTTGCGATATTCCAACTCAGGATCTCTAGTTTAAGCTCTAGTAGTTATTAAGTACCGTAAGCAAAACTGTCTGAGAGAGCTAGGAAGTTCAGGGAGCTCGCAGCTCAAGTGTACTCAGGATATTGCGTGAGGGTTACTTCAACTGGTTTCCCCGTGTGATCAACGTTCGTTAAGGGCGCTATTACAATAACAGCGAGAAGATGCAAATTTCCTTTATCGCATAGACATTTCGTTGGTTTACTTAAATACCTATACAAAGAACCACTGTGTATGTTAAGGCGGGATTCCACCAGCGTGCGGCACTGTGCGGCACAAGCATTTTTGTACTGCATATGCTTTTGCCACATAGTGCCGCACACCGGTGGAATCCCGCCTTTATTTTGTAGGTACTCGTATCATTGTTTTGAACAAAAAGTAATTTTTCGTTGACAGTAACTTTGTAGTCATTACTGTGTGAAAAATCTCAAATCAAAAATTAACGAAGCTTGGAAATCCTGTTAATCTTTTTCATGGAAACAGGCTGTCTTTAAAGGAAACAAAAATCATTATCAAGATATCCAAATACATCAATTACGGAAAACTATGTTTTCGTTTTATAACCATCCGATTGAGAATAAACATTAATTTATCATTTCTCCCCTGAAAATAAATTGAATTGAGTGAGAATATCTTCCAAGTTCTTAATTATTATAATGTAATTCTGATACTTAATAGGTAAATGTATTTTTTTATATCCAAATTAATTGATGTAGTTTACTTAGCTGTGACTTTTGTCATTGTTAAATATTTACGTTTATAATATATGAGTATATGACCATTTATTTTAACGAGATATTTAAAAACTATTAGGTATCTTTTCTTCGTAGGGATTCGAATAATACAGTCATCTATCTATCTATCTTCTATCTATATATATAAATGCAAGTGTCCTGACTGACTGACTGACTGATTCATCAACGCAGAGCCGAAACTACAAAAGATAGAAAGTTGAAATTTGCACACTAGATTAAATTTACAAAGTGTACAAGAGATAAGAAGCGATTTTGAGAAATTCAACCCCTAAGGGGGTTAAAAAGGGGATGAAAGTTTGTATGGGGTTCAAGTTTTATTTTAAGCTAGGAATTTGAAACTTCGTAAAAAGATATACTATTAAAATACAAGAAAACTAATTTCAGCGTTTTTGAAAATTCATCCCCTAAGGTGGTGAAAAAGGGGTTGAAAGTTTGTATGGATATCAAATTTTTTTTCGAACGCGGGACTTGAATCTTTGTATTTGGGGATATTATTAAAAGACAGGAAAAGTAATTTCAGCGTTTTGTAAAATTCATCCCCTAACAGGGTTAAAAAGGGGTTGAAAGTTCGAATCCATTACAAATGCTTTGAAACTTCTTAGAAAGGCATAATAGCCGATTACAAAAAAAGTGATTGCAATGTTTTTGGAAATTCAACCCCTAAGGGGTTAAAAAGGGGATGAAAGTTCGTCCTCAAGTGCAATTTTTATTTTAAGCTAGGAACTTGAAACTTTGTAAAAAAGTATCAAATTCAAATACAAGAAAACTATATTTCAGCGTTTTAGAAAATTCATCCCCCAAGGTGGTGGAAAAGGGGTTGAAAGTTTGTATGGATATCAAAAGTTTATTCGAGCGCGGGACTTGAATCTTTGTATTTGGGGATATTATTAGAAGACAATAAAAGTAATTTCAGCGTTTTGTAAAATTCATCCCCTAACAGGGTTAAAAAGGGGATGAAAGTTTGTATGGGGTTAAAGTTTTCTTTTGAGCTAGGAATTTGAAACTTCGTTAAAAGATATATTATTAAAATACAAGAAAACTAATTTCAGCGTTTTTGAAAATTCATCCCCTAAGGTGGTGAAAAAGGGGTTGAAAGTTTGTATGGATATCAAACATTTTTTCGAGTGTGGGACTTGAATCTTTGTATTTAGGGATATTATTAGACGACAGGAAAAGTAATTTCAGCGTTTTGTAAAATTCATCCCCTAACAGGGTTAAAAGGGGGTTCAAAGTTTGAATCCATTACAAATGCTTTGAAACTTCTTAGAAAGACATAATAGCCGATTATAAAAAAAAGGAATTGCAACGTTTTTGGAAATTCAACTCCTAAGGGGGTTAAAAAGGGGATGGAAGTTCGTCTTGGGGTGTCAATTTAATTTTAAGCTAGGAACTTGAACCTTTTGCAAAAAAAAGGTATTAAATTAAAAAAACATGAAAACTAATTCAAGCATTTTTGAAAATCATCCCCCAAGGTGGTGAGAAAGGGGTTGAGAGTTTGTATGGAGATCAGATATTTGGTGAGTGCGGAACTTGAATCTTTGTATACGGGCATAGGTACCTATTATGAGAATACAAGAAAAGAAATTTCAGCATCCAACATCAAAATCCACTTGACTTAAAACTTCATACAACTTGCTAAAAAAGAAAAGTACTTAATTTCAACATTGCTTGGATATGAAAATTATAGGTACAAAAGATGTAAAATGTTGAAGATAAGATTCCACGCGGACGAAGTCGCGGGCAACAGCTAGTACTTAATGCGTTTGATACGAACGGTCAAATGTAATGGAATGGCCCTCTAATTGAATAGAAGCTAATACGGCGCCTTACAACGACTTAAATAAAATAGAAGTAAATTAGACGTCATTTCTCTCCATCACATTTCTCTCCAGTTTCTTCTTATTACTACATTCTTTTTAATTACCGGTCAAACATTTGTTCCCTATGTTTAAAGAAGAGAAGGAAACATTTTCAGGAAGCACTTAATTAAAAAAATAACTACTTACTTAACTATTTGATATCTGAAAAAGTAGTAATAGAAGTAGTTAAAAATAGCCAGTACCAAGGCCTCAAACTCTTCACGGTACTGAAAAAACCGCGATTTATTAAAATAATTAAGGAATGTGATTACTTATACTTACCTATACGATTTAGCGCAGGAAGTACCTAGATATGTAAGTCTATAAATTCAAATAAATACTTAATCATTTTCACAATAGCTATTACTACCTAGAAACTGATTTTTGGAAAATACCAGGTGAAATGGTTAATTTGCTATTTCAAACGGCTAACCGTAGCGACTTGAAACTTAACGGGACATTTTTATCATTTCGCCCACGTTTTGTTTCACTCGCAAAATATGACCGCTATCGCGCCTCCTCGTAATGTCCGCATGGAGCGGGTGTATAAATTGGTCTTATCTGTAACGGGAGCTACACACTCGTAGATACCTCACATAGATCCTCCTATTACGAAATATGTATTGAAACGCTCTTGTACATCATCATCCTGGACCTTTATCCCTATTTGGGGTCGGCCTTCCTTGTCCTAAGCCTCCAGGTGGCACGGTTCCTGGTTAGGTTCTTGTCGATATTTTGTTCTTTGAGGTCTTTTTGGACCGTCGTCCACCAAGTGGCGGGGGGCCTTCCGCGTCCACGCTTCGTCGTTGGCAAGTATAAAGCAGTTTTGACGATATGGTCCTCGGGTCATCTTTGTATATGACCGTACCATCTAAGGCGTTTCTCAACAACTTTCTCGTTAATAGGAGCGACTTTACAGCTGCCTCTGACATTTTCGTTCTTGACTTTATCCATCAGAGTACTATTCAAACGCTCTTGTACAGGTTGTTTTAAATAGATTTCATTCGATTGTTATTGATATTTACGTTCATAGAAACTAAATGGCAAAGCTCGTAAGTAAGTGTGACAGGCAGGCAACAAGTCGAACGTGGTTTGCAGTAGGCCCTTTGACTGTAGGTACACTTGAAGGCAGAGTGGCCTCGAGGAGAGTAATACCAGAGTAATCATTAATTTATTTTACAATTTAAATCAGGCATTTGGGTCCATATTACGAATACCTTATAGACTAACATATATCAAATTTCATTACTTAACTTAAAACTAAACACTATTTAAGCGACATAACTATGTGACTCCTTTGAATCGTCTGTTCTTGTGTCGGATTCGGCAGTTTGCTCCAGAACCTCCGAGAGGCTTCGGTCAGAAGTCGGCGCACTTGATGGACCCCTGCAGCGGTCGCGACACCCTTCACCACATTGATGGTGCTCACCAAGCATAAAATACTACCATGTTAATATTTAGGTCATCGAATGTTCCAACTAGTGGGTGAGCATCTGTGTGCATAGAATACGGTCAGTGGCTGACAGCGCTCGTGTGTCTCACACGGTTAGCAAACCAAATCACGCGATATGGCTATGAGTATTTGCAATCGCTCAAGTCCGTGATGATTTTAACTCTACAAGTACAAGGAAATAAGTATAATAGCAGCGGAGAAATTCGTGGTTGCCAATCGCCGTCAATTATTTTCAATATACTTTTGAAACTTTGAAACTGTAAAAGCTAAGTTGCCGACGCTAACCAATGAAAAAAAAGAAAAGTTGTATGGCTGTAATACTATTGGTGTAAGGTTACAGCAATTTTATTTTTAAAGATATATAATTTTCTCGTACTTACATCAAATCTTAGATTACGTTCTTGTACCCGTTTGATTTATTTAATCTAATTTCTAACAATTTGTAACTCTTGTAACAAGTCTTGCATAGTACATACATACATATATAGGTACACGTAAAAAGGGGAAATTATAAACTAAATCCTAAATAAGTAGAATCCAAAACATCCACATGACACAAACTCAAACGAGCAATCTAGACGTGACCAAACTTGTGAATGCTGTGCGAAGTCCATTTTCCTTTCAAAACGATCATGCCAAGTGGCGCATTCTCGGCTGCATTCAAGTGGCTATACTGGGTATATCAAGCGAGCCCTGGCCGTGACAGCAAAGGGGTTCAATCTTTTCGAAAGAGTCACGTCTCTAGATATTGTTTCTTTGTTAGTTTTTATTCTCAGTAAATGTTTGGGCTTTTTAACTTTTCGATGTAGTCAGCAACAATAGTACTGAGCGAATGACAACGCACCAAAGTTAGGTGCCACCGTCGAATACTGTTAAAGGGTCTAACGGGTTTAATATTAGTTAAAACTCCAGTTTATAAAATAAAATGTATAATCTTCTATTGTGGAAAAATGAATAATAAAATTTGACACGAAAAAAAAACAAATGAAGCCGCGTTAGCTTTTTTATATTATAGGCTGCCAGCAATACTTATAAGCTGCCAGCCTTCGCGGAGGTGTAATTCCGTTTTCTTGCCAACAAATACTCTTCCAAAGGAGAGATCTCTACATAACAGGTCGCGTTGACGTCGTGACGCGTAGTTCGATGAACTATTTTGATGCTTTGCTGTATACTCATCCGCAAAATTTAATAATCACTTTATAAATGAGCTATGCGGCCATTTGGCGTTTGCACATATTGAGCCTTTTATACGACATTGTAATGTTTTTTTATTTGTAGTTTTTTTATAGTACTTAGTGGCCAAAGCGTCTCCGGAACCCGCAATGAGCGTGGTCCAACGGGCTCTTGGCTGGTTTTATTTCCTTACTAACGAAGCAAGAAGACTGTTATTTTACGAGTGTATGAATGTATGCTTTTATTTCAATACGAGTATTTCTGTACATGGGTTAAGACATTAATATGAAACACTATTACTTTTCTGTGACTGTGATACCTGAGCTAACCGTGTTGAACTATATATTATGTATATGCTTATAACGTAATTTAATAATTCGTAGAGGCTAAAATATTTGTACTTAAATAAATATGCTCTGATGTTAATTTAATTTCATAGGCTTACTGTTAATTATATTTTATTTAAGACAAATACGAATATCGATGTGTACATTTTATTTCAAACTACATTTTAATTGCCATCCCATAAAGTAAACAGTTTGCGAATTTTATTGCCCTATATTGCACTTTTAACTGATAATATGAACGGGGAAATAAACGTAGCTTATTAATAGTTATTTTTATTCAGACATCATAAAATTTGTAGTATTATGTTGCGGTGAGTTAAACAAATGTGTTTTAAATTTTTGAGCAGATATGAATTTCTATAACGTACAGCAACTTCAATAAATGGAATAATTACATAATCTAAATGAGATGCTATTATATTAATTTATCCATTTTATATTTAGTGTTCGTACCAATTTTGTTTAAACAAGACACAAACAAGACTATTTTTTTCCTTTTTCGTTTAATTACAAGCTGGAAATGCAATTTTGTTTTCCACGGTTCAATTTTAAATGCACCAAAACCCTAACATATTCGCATTGCAGTTTCCAATGTTTACTCTCAAAAATGCATTTTAAGCCAGTGCAAAAGAGCGGTGCCCATATTTATTTTCGAATGTTTTCACTATTCTAAACAAAAATAGAACCTCAAAAAATTCAAGTTGGCACTAAAAAATAGTCCAGCAAGCTAAACCTGATTAGTGCCGTAGCCAGGTAGTCATTGAATTAAATCAGTAGCCGTAAGCATGTCAGGGGTAACAAGCCATAACTCAGAAGTGGAGAGCTCCTCGCGGCCCATAACATTCAATCGTCCGTACGAGGGGCGAATTCCGATGACCTCAAGGAAAGTTTGCGTCTCGAACACTCTGTATAAATCCGGCGGGTCATGTCGGGATTTGGTAAATCGTCTTTTTTATTTATTGCGCGGCCACGCAGTGGCTAGCCGTTTAGGAGTGACGTCGTGTTACATGTACGTGATACTTTTCCCAGGTCAGATGAAATTATTATAGCCCCGGCCATAAATCTCGCAGGAATTGCTTCCATCTTCCTTTAGAAAGAAATAGAATAAAAACCTCGCGATTCCTTTGTTTGCGCTATTGGACTATAAATTTAGCGACATAGAAATAAGTATCTGTTTTTACGAACGGGGGAAAGGGGCTTTTATATCTTAAGGTTTTCATATTTTGATTCTTTATTACGTTTTTCTCGCATTTTTCTCACATTGAATACTAACGGACTTATTATGTCGTGTCATGCTAACCTCTAAACTTGTATTCCCTTTTTTCGAATAATAGCATGTTGGCTATAAAACTGCTGTTTTTTTTATAAGTAAGTGTATATCCTACGTTTTATAATCCTACAGTATAAATATAATATTTATTTTGTTGAAAGTTGCCTATTATTATTTGCGATGTACCAAAATTTTAATTATAGGTATATTATTTACACTAGAATACGGTAATCAACTGGGTTTCCAAATGACACTTACGGTTGGATAATAAAAAAATACTGTTTGATACCTATCTGTTAATACCTATACTGTGTAGACACTGTAGACGTAAATGTATCAATTAGTATAAAAACCCGGCCATAGCCATAAAGGTCCATCAGAGTTAATTAATAAAAATTGGAGCATTTTTATAAAACATATTTTACTTTTGAAGCTATGACCTAAAATTAAAATACATCTGACGAGCACATCCAATGCGCAATGCGAAATCGCCATTCAACATTCCCTGCTTTTAAATGAAAGTGCTGACTATATTATGTATTCCATTAACAAATTCTCGCGATTTCAAAAATCACTTTCACAGATGGAATACTCCGGTGAAATGTAATGAATGAGACTGTGCAGCTATCACCTATCATCGCTATTCAAAGTATATCGAGGTAAAAAAATTGTAAAGAGAAAACTAATATTACTAATGCGCCCCTTAGTCTAACATTGAAACCTAAATGTAAATTCCTGAATGATACCTAATTTGTGTATCGGTTTGGAACCGTATTAGTAAAATGATTTTCATGCACTCAAATAAAATTGTTGCTTTGCCCAGGGCTGGAATAGAACATAGGTACCTCTCCAGCCGGCCTAGCCAAGGTTACAATCGCTATCGCTTCGACAACGAAAAGCTTTACGTCTCTCTATCACTCTTCCATATAAGTGCGACAGTGACAGTAGCGTTTCGATCGCTACGGAGCGTAAGCGATTGTCATCTTGGCTACGCGGCCTGAATTTGTCACTGGGTCCATTCCATTGTCCCTTAGTCTCCCGGTCACGGTGGCAACCGTCCCAATTTCCTGAGTTTAAATGGGCAACCTTAAGAGGATTATCTTCCCGGGCATTAAAGGAAATTTTTCTTTAGTATATTTTTCCAATTTATAAATCAAATTGCTAAATGCTAAAGCGAAACCATACTTAAGAGAACTGCTTATACTTTGTATAAATTTCCATGAAAACGCAATACAAGCTGAATCGCAATACAGATACTCGTCATATCTTATGAAAACCCTGTTATTTTTGTATGGGAATTCCCACACAAAGTGCTCATAGCTCTGAATAGATGAAGACGGTATGCAAGCTAAGTAAAAGAACTCCAAACCCTTAATACAATTGGTGAGTGGTGCTCATGTAAGCTTTTACTGGCGTTAAAATAATTCCCCCCGGTCGGATGCGACGCGGAGCGGAAGCGGGCCCCGGCATTACGTCACTTCCTTCCGCCTCGGTCTCTGGGGTCTGTGGGGCCGTTAGATACCTAGACGTTTTACATAAACCGCGACTTAGGCTAATTTAATGTGTATCGCACTAGAACCCCAAGTGACTTCGAAGACATATAAACGTTTTCAATCGTAAATAAACCATTAAGTATAGCTGCGAATCAAATTTGTTGGTACAACAGCATTTTCGAGCAGCATTAAACATTATTAAAAGTTCTGGGTCTGGGTTACTTGCGTCTCTATCGTCATTCTGTAAAGAGTAAACATACGTATTATGCGAGTATAATTAACCTTTGAATAATTTAAAAATAAAATTGTGGGTATAAAAACAAATAACATTAGCTATTCAACATTCTTAAGACCACTTCGCAAGGGAAACGCTCAGCTTGAAAACTTATTCAATTAACTCTTGAAGGACGCCACAGTTTGCTACTGTCTTAAGACAGGACTCGTTCTATGCCTCCTTGAGAGCAAGTCTATCTACGATGACAAAGACACTTTGGCATCAAGCTGGACTGTTGATGGCCATAGGAAACTTGTCAACACTGAGTCCTCGATCGATATATTTATTGACGAGATGTTGTAGTGTAGTACCGGTATCGTCTTGGGTCGTCCCATTCGTTTTTCGTCAAGTTCTTAAATTAGTCCTATTCTGCTTTTGTCACCCATTCTACATTCGTCAGAATCGTCGGTGCATTTCAATGTAGAATGAGTGACGAAAGCAGAATAGGACTAATTTAAGAACTTGACGAAAAACGAATGGGACGACCCAAGACGATACCGTAGTACCTAGTTGGTAAAATTAAATATTTATTTAATACAGGGTGCAACATTTCTAGAGACTGAGGTGGAAGGATAGTGTTATCTAAGTGATCTACAATCGAGTTATTATAATCGTAATGCTGGATTAAAAAGTAAAACAAAATCATTAAAATGAAATTTTGTTATATCAGTGACAACCCTACAACGTTATTTACATTTTAAATCGACACATGTCATGTCATTTAAGAGTGACATTCCATTTCCAACTGCAGCTGCATTACTGTTCATTTTACTATGGAAACGCGTCGCTGTCATTGTCAATTTCCATAGTAAAATGAACAGTATTGCAGCTGCAGTTGGAAATGGAATGTCACTTTAAGAGTGACTATGGAAATTGACAATGACAGCGACGCGTCTTCATAGTAAAATGAACAGTATTGCAGCTGCAGATGGAAATGGAATGTCACTTTAAAGGTGACAGTTCATTTCCAACGACAGCTGCATTACTGTTCATTTTACTATGGAAATTGGCAATAACACCGACGCGTTCAGTACCATCAGTAGTTAAGTGCAGCTGCGGTCAGAAATGGAATGTTACCATAGTAGGATCTACTTGCTAGGGTTGAAACATGCAGATTTTTGCACTAATATTTTACAAACCGTATCACAAAAGCGGTTAGAAATATTAATGTGATTAATGAGTGAAAAATCAAGTACGTAGCCTAAACATTTCCCCGTTTGCGAAAAGTCCTTCGTTCTGCTGCTAAGTAGCGGTTAGTATAATCATAAATTATACCAATTAATCTAATTACACGGTTTAACTCACGTATTTTTAGTCACACGCGCAACATATTCCGAAGAGTCTCCACTTCATGCCATGTCGCATGTCGCACATGTCGCGCGTGTGACTAAAAATACGTTCAACCGTGTTTAATGAAATTGGCTTATTGTCAGTTCAGTATGACTTACGACAGTTTAAATTGGAATATATACCAATTACTCTAAATATATTCACTTACTTACTTCCTCGCAAAAATATAACAATCAGAAACTCAAAACTGATGGTATGGATAGGTTACTTATCTGCATTACATTATTAATTCATTTTACATGTCCATATATTTAAAACGGTATATACTTTTATTCGATTTGACAGTTATTAAGAGGTCGTTTCTACAAAACTGGGCAAGTGCGAGTCGGACTCGCGCACGAAGGGTTCCGTACCATAATGCAAAAAAAAGCAAAAAAAAAAAACGGTCACCCATCCAAGTACTGACCACTCCCGATGTTGCTTAACTTTGGTCAAAAATCAGGTTTGTTGTATGGGAGCCCCATTTAAATCTTTATTTTATTCTGGTTTTAGTATTTGTTGTTATAGCGGCAACAGAAATACATCATCTGTGAAAATTTCAACTGTCTAGCTAACACGGTTCGTGAGATACAGCCTGGTGATAGACGGACGGACAGACGGACGGACGGACAGCGAAGTCTTAGTAATAGGGTAAAACGGGACCCTTTGGGTACGGAACCCTAAAAATAGTGATTGACTCTTTGTAACCCGTAACATGCATTCTGACCACGATACAACTGATTACAGTGCCTAGGAAAATTTTAAACAGCATCAAAATCGCCTGGTATTTATTTGTTTTGTTACTTTGCTACAAACAAATTGGGTCCATGTTTGAACCAACTTTACGGGGACCACAAAACTGATTTACATTACGTTTCACGTAAAACAATCTGATTACTCTCCGTGGGATCATTCATTAAATTTAATTAATAATTACGCAGATGTGGACCTAATCAAATGTTTATATCAGGTTATTAGTGCAAATAAATCATTTTATGAACCACCGCGGGACTCCAGTCCATATCACCAATGTGACAATTTCTATTTCTGAAGACTCTCGGTACAGGAAGTATTATTTGTTATGACTCCTCTACACGATGGACCAACGCCGGCCACTCCAAGGGACGCATTTATGCGTTAGAGGGAGCAGGTGATATTGCTATCTCATTCTACCGCATGGCTGCGTCTTTTGGAGTGGCCGGCGTTGGCCCATCGTGTAGAGGAGGCATTAATGTATTTGTACCGGACCGTCACTGCGCCTTTACATTAAGGTTTACTAATTTAATTTAAATAGTTAATTTCAAGGTCACTGATTACCTTTTCGAGTGTCAAGGTCGCTAAAGATGTAGTTAGTGCAATTCAGCGACGGTAACAGTGTAATCCTGCCCTTAATCGCAGTACCGTTTACCGGCCTGTCCCATTACCGGTAAAATATATCGAACTCACTTGAAGCATAATATGCGTTATTCGGGTGCAGTCTATCGGCACGAGGCCATGGCATAGAGGTATACACCAGCCAACCCACTCTAAAAACACGCTAGTTCAAAGTTGTGAGATGCTGAAACGTTACAAAAGCGTATTAATTATAATATATAGTGTGATGAATAAAGGTTGACTGACGCTAAACCGGACTGCGTCTGAGCCGAGGCGTCCGACATACCATGGTATGTGTGTTTTTCTGAGACAGCTGATCGGTGATCACGTGGTACTTTACATAGAAAACGAAGCGCCGGAAGATCCGGCTCGGCCCCGGCCCGGTCTAGCGTGAGTCCTCCTTTACCTACCTTTGAAAGTGAATGGAAACATCAATGTCTTTTCAGCCTTAGAACCACTCTGCTTACTTCGTTAACAATACCTACGGCTCGATTCGGGAAATGAATTAGAGACTCACTAGATATGAAATAGTAAAGATATGTGACGTTCCCCTGCAAAAGATATCCTATGGCGGCTGGCGACGCGATTCGGGAAATAAATTAGAGATTTACTAGATATGAAATAGTGATGATATGTAACATTCTACGGAAAAAGTTACCTTATGGTGGCCGGCGCTTACGTCGTAAAGCGCTGCAATAATATTGGAGCGGCGTTAATAATAGCGTAAGAGCCAACCGCCATAAGGTACCTTTACCCGTGAAACGTCACATATCTTTACTATATCGTATCTAGTTAATCTCTAACTCATTTCCCGAATCGCGCCGTTAGTCATCAAAACTGTACCTGTACTTTACTGCCATACCAGATACTAGTATAGGTAATACCAATGCACTCTAATGTGTACACACGGAATATTAAATTCAACTACTGACCAGCTATTTGAAGTTATGAACTTAACGGGCCAGGTCGGCTTTTTTACATTCATATATATTATTAGTATTCTAGCGAGAAATATTGATATTTATGGCGTCACAGTGCATTAGCCAGAGAGGTTGTGACTTTTATAATTTCGATTACAATGCCCAAAAAGAACAATCAAGAATGTAAAATGTAAAACTTTACATTCGAAAAATTTTACGAGTGGCTTATCTGTCTCAGAGTATAATATACCTTAGTCACCGGCGTCAGGAAGCGGAACTTTCCCGATTTTCTCCACCATTAGTGATGTGACAAACGGCCGTTTGTACTCGCGATGTCGTTTTCATCCATTACGAGATTTCAAAGATTGAACAATCTTATTCGCCCCTTTAACTCGAGTCCCGTGTCACACTTATCTTCGGAATCAAAGGGGTACGCATACCTTGATCGGATTTTGAGTGTAATGGAAAACTTTTGTCTGTTCCATTTATAATGGCTATGGATTTGCTTTCTCGTGTTTTTAAAGTGATCCATGCTACCTATCAGATTTTTTTTGATTAGGGAGGTAGCACACGGCGACTTTTTGCAGCGATACAGTCGTGCGTTTCATGATGATACTCGTACACCAATAATAAGAAACAACTTCAAGTGCGCCAGGTCTCGAAAACTCCTTTTACCAATGCTCCGTATCAATTCAGGCCACAATCCGCATGAGTGACTTTATATAATTATGATCCCAAATTTTAGTATTTTGTGATATACCTACTTATAAGAAAAATAAAATATATTTCTAAAGCTTTTTTACAAACAGTCAAAACATCTAAGAAAGTTAAATATGTACTGCTCTGTCCCAAAAGATAGGAAATTAATATTAATTTAAAAGGGCTTTCACAAGCACATTTTACAAAAAGCGTTTTTTTCGTTCGTTGCTCAAGTTCCTACTTCTATGGGGTTTTTTATAAGGGTAATAGACTGTGTGTAATGTGTGTCTTGGTGGCTATATGGTTGTCAAAAGTATGAATAGATCGTCCCATGAAAGAACAAATATTACTCGTATCCGCTCTGTGCGGTTTCTTCGCTTGTAACGTATAATTATTTCACAAGTAAGTATCCAATACGGTAGTCTACAGTTACCTACCTATGGCAAAAACATTTTCAGTTACATTTCAGAGAAAACTCCATTCTAGTTATTTATTCTCGCGTTTCAAAACTAAAAATATTTAACTAGAACGGCCTGACTGAAAGGTCACTCCCGAAATATGCACTCTAAATTTTTATCATTACAAACAACCGGAGTGGCGAACGAACGAAAACCTTCGAATTTTTCGCGTTCAACTGAAAGTTGTGAAACAAAAGTTGGTGCGTGCGGTGAGAGTGAACTGCGCAATGTACACACGGATGACGCGCTTTAATTTAATAACAATTTTGAAATACAACAAACGAATACCTACAGTTAGATATTTTTAAATTGAGAATTTTTAAATATGAATGTTTAATATTAATAATAATTATTCATTGTTTAATTGGGTAGGTCGCCTCTGTTTCTTGTAGAAGAGGATTTGGTTAGACCTTCTAATTCTAACACATATTTTAATTTTGTTGTATCCACGTCATTTTTTCTTTCGCCCAAGAGTTATTTGTATTTGTCATGGTACATTTCAGTAAACTCATTGGCATAGGGATTGTACATCGAGACACAATTGACAATCTCATGTAGGTAACATACAAGTAGGTAAACGAAATTTATAAAAATCATAAACAGTTGAAAAATACTCCAAAATGTTTAAAAAGTCAAAACTGTGCATGTGCGGCTTGCGGGAACCGGGAACGGGAACCACATCAATCCGCTTTCTATGGTTTCTGTCTCAGCAGTCAGTTTTCAGTCTTTATGGAATCAGTTATCCTTATTCAATCGCCTTTGGGCAAGATTACCTGGCATTTTATTAGCAATGCTTGCAGAGTACTAATATGACCCGAGGAAAAGCGGGCCAGCAATAGGTACTGGTAATACAGTCTGCAATAGAAGCATCTATGGGAGTTATATATGGATGAAATCAATCATCAACGCAAAGAAGAAAGAACGCAAGCTCCTGATGACATTCCTCGGTACGGAATGAAACATGTTTTTCGACTTAAAATACGTGAGTGATCCGTTCTTAATATATTTAGGGTCGGTTGCACCAAACCGTATGTCATAGTTTTAGCGTTCGCAAAATTTTATTGTATGGAAAGTTTCATAGTTCTCTGCTGCTTGACGTTGATCAGTCTGTTGGTGCAACTGGTGGTTGGTGGCTGTTTTGTTTGAGGACCCGAGGGAGGCAATCAGGGTGAGGGGAGAGAGGGAGGGGCCTCGTGGTAAGCATAAAAGTGTCAACTCACTTTCATTTCACTTAGCGGAAGCAGTTATAAAGTTGACCCAAAAATTTTTTATTAAGCTATGAGCTTCATCACATATGTTCCTTGAGTAATTCTAAGCATTTCAAGCCTGGGAGCCAATAAGAAATGTGTGTCTACTCGGATTTGTAATGGATTCAAACTTTCAACCCCTTTTTAACCCTGTTAGGGGATGAATTTTACAAAACGCTGAAATTACTTTTCCTGTCTTTTAATAATATCCCCAAATACAAAGATTCAAGTCCCGCGTTCGAAATTTTTTTTGATATCCATACAAACTTTCAACTCCTTTTTCACCACCTTAGGGGATGAATTTTCAAAAACGCTGAAATTAGTTTTCTTGTATTTTAATAATATATCGTTTTACGAAGTTTCAAATTCCTAGCTTAAAATAAAACTTGAACCCCATACAAACTTTCATCCCCTTTTTAACCCCCTTAGGGGTTGAATTTCTCAAAATCGCTTCTTATCTCTTGTACACTTTATAAATGTAATCTAGTGTGCAAATTTCAACTTTCTATCTTTTGTAGTTTCGGCTCCGCGTAGCAAAAATCTCCAACCAAATTTTTCACCTTTTTACGTTTTTCTTGTAAAATTACTATGAAATTGAAAAAACAAATATCAGCAATGAATTGTACGTCTTTGGTTTATACGAAAATGATACCAAACTTGCCCTAGTACCCACCAGGATCAGAGTAGATTTTTTTTAAAGATGACGGATGGCGGCCGTCTTTGTACCCCACCCTCCCCCCCACTTCACGCTAGAAATGCTTAGAATTATTCAAATATCAGATGTGATGAAGCTCATAGCTTAATAAATTTTTTTTGGGTCATGTATGGCAGCGTTACATAACTGACTCCAGTAACTGACTTAACTTTCACGATTATTAAACTGCACAACGGGACTTAATCGCGTATTTAAATTTTTAAGATTTACCTCCGACGTTTCGAGGACGGCGTTGTCCCCGTGGTCTCGGAGAAGACTGGCTCAAGTTGACATCAACATCTAGCCGCGCGAGTTTTTCCAACTACCGGCACTTGGTCTTGTTTATCAGTTTGAACGTTCACTTCCATTTTGCAACGGCTATCTCACGGAAGTTTTGTTATGAAAATGGATGAAATCATTCATAATTCTCGATTTCATCTTCGATCCTAAACTTATAAGAGATATTGAATCTTCAAGTCCTTATACATGTATATGTCGCTAGTGTAGGTAATGATTTGTGCTCAGAAGAATTGTTTGATATGATGCCTACGAATGCTTTTGACTACTCTGTTACTCGTCGTTAACAGGGTGTTTATCATCGCAACCTGGAACTTAAATAGTCTTCGCATTGTAGGATTTCAGATGTTTTTTGTGTTTCAAGCGCTAATAGGCTTATTTGAAGGTGACGTGGTGTATGAAAACAATTGACCCATAATAAATAATTTAGCCTATACGTCCCACTGCTGGGCACAGGCCTCCTCTCAAGCACGAGAGGGTTTGGGCTATAGTCCCCACGCTAGCCCAATGCGCATTGGGGGACTTCACATACAGCTTTGAATTTCTTCGCAGGTGTGTGCAGGTTTCCTCACGATGTTTTCCTTCACCGAAAAGCTAGTGGTAAATATCAAATGATATTTCGTACATAAGTTCCGAAAAACTCATTGGTGCGAGCCAGTATTTGAACCCGCGACCTCCGGATTGAAAGTCGGGCGTCATATCCAGTCGGCCACCACCTCCACTCCCTAAATTTCAAGATATTGAATGTCGTTGTATGTATGCGTTGGGAGTAACAGCCGCGCCCGCGGGTTGTGATACGGAACATTGATTGAATATTTTTACCAAAGCTCAATAAGCTATGTAAATCACCACGGTATTAATACTGATGTTGGCAGTCAGTCATCATTGTTGTTACTTTTGATACATCTTCCAAATTATTGAGTTTTACACTCAATTGTTTTTTAGTGTTAACATTTTTTTTTTGTTTTCTTCTTTTTTTAGCATTAGAAAGAACTCCAGAGAAGTAAGCGTCAGGCTAATAAGGCTAAAATAAGTTAATAATAACGGAATGATCCAATGATGTAGCATGGTCAATACTTATAATTTACTTCAAAATTTTACCGCAAAAAGTGCCCGATTTGGATCTTACCACAACCTTATTTCTGCGACATAAGATAATAATGACGTATACCGGGTGTGGCCTGTAACATGAGCAAAAAATTAAACTGTAGGCTGTATTCCTCATACTGACCAACATTTGTTCAGCGACTTTAAAAAGTAACTTGTGGTTTGATTTTTAATACACTTTAAAGTTTATTCTAAAGATGACAGTCCATTTC
Source organism: Cydia fagiglandana (assembly GCF_963556715.1). Classification (NCBI taxonomy): domain Eukaryota; kingdom Metazoa; phylum Arthropoda; class Insecta; order Lepidoptera; family Tortricidae; genus Cydia; species Cydia fagiglandana. The sequence goes on along the minus strand of NC_085932.1, from coordinate 5,043,684 downwards.
CAACGACAGCTGCATTACTGTTCAGTCTATTTCCAACGACAGCTGCATTACTGTTAATTTTACTATGCAAATTGATAATAACAGCGACGCGTTCAGTACTAGGAGTGCAGCTGCGGTTAGAAATGGAATGTTATCATAAGACGCAATTTATTGCGAATTTTGTTATGTTTAAGGCGTGACAAGCAACGTTAATCACAATGATATGGCGTGGCGACGGCGTCCATTGAAGATAATATTTATTTTGTATGAAAAATAATCTAAATACTTCATAATTTTTAAAAGTTGTTGAACAAAAGTGTCACCGTTTGTGGAGTACAATCTATGTTTTAATTATTTGCTCGTGTTACAGGCCACACCCGGTATAATGACGACTTTTTTTGTTCAAGTTGGTGTAAAGTTAGCTAGGACGGACTCTAGGTATCTGTTAATCTCAAACTAGAAGTAAAACTATCGTGCGACCGCGTCGTTTATTCCCGATAAGATCGAGATCCCGTTTCTACTGCTACACAGATTCGATACAATCTCAACGGCGAAGACTAATATCCCTGCCTGTCCGTGTCAATTTTAGCAGTTTCGGGTCGGGTTGGCTCCAGGGGGACACGGGATAACTTTTTTGCAAACGGCCCCGATAAAGTCGGTGAACCCGTGTTATCCCATGACAGACTTGTTTTTTATACCGGATGACTTAGGTTATGGATTTAAATGTAAGAACGGATTCTCGTAGTGTCAGATATGAAGTGAGGAACATACATACAAAAAGAAATAAGAGTTCCCCGAGCAATTCTCAAAAAGTTGTACATTTCGGTCACATCTTAGATTTCTATAAAAATCTAAGAAATCTAAGATGTGATCGAAATGTAGAAACTTTTTGAGAATTGCTCACCTACATATTCACTCAACGACTGATTATATCAACAACTTTGCCCCCGATTGTAGGTACATGTAAAATGTAAGATACATGTAAAATGGTTCGTATAGGTAATAAAAACCTTTCACCGTTAGCAACGCACACACGCAAATACATACAAACACATACCACAAAGCTTATATAACGCTAAGATTTTACGCCTGATTAAATATTTTCGCTCCAATGCAAATAAAGGCTGTTGGAATAAGCGGAGGGAAATCTATAAACTTTACAACCTCTTATCTCACATAATCTGGCCATTTGAAAAACACCCTAAGTTCTGAGCTTCATGGTTCAAATTTGAACACAATTGAGTTAAGATATGTGTGGTTCTAGATATAGACAAGTGATATCCTCTCGCAAACGTTTCGATCCTTCTTGTATTTTTGCATTGCCTGAATATAATATTCGGAATATATGTCGTTAATTTTAACATACATTTCCGACGGTAACATATTACAAAAGAAAATGTAACAAATTAGTACTTAGGTACCTATTTTGAAGTTACAATTTTATTGTTAAATAAAACCAGTGGTTTATCTAATATCTCTTCAATCAATATGTTACTAAGTGAGTAATTATATAGCGTAAATAAACTGAATTGGCGGCTGTCTCTTAAGGTTTACTTTACACATTTATTAGTGCGATTTCATACATTTATAGTCAGTCCGTAAAAAGTCTGCAGCGATTTTCATAGCCCACGCAGTGCAAGTGTCATTTTAAACGTCAAACTTGTATGAAATTATGACATATACATAACACTTACACTGCGTGGGCTATCAAATCCGCTGCAGACTTTTATTGGTGCGACTATACTACTTGTGTTAAGTGACAAATGTAAGAATTCAATCAATATTTAAACAGGCCCATAAGTGTCTCTGTTACCTTTTAAGTAGGTACGCGATTAAATATATTTTTTGTGGCGATATACATATATTTTATATTCTCTCTAAGAATTTTTGTTTAATCTAAGAATCTAAGATTTGATTTGATAATATATATGTCAACCACCATACCAACCAATAACAATAGTACTATGTACATAAGAGCCATGTTTGGTAACAGATTAAATGCGTACTTAAAATCAGATACAGGAAAAACAGAAATGTGATTTTTTATCAACGTAAAAGCTTTTTCGTTAAATTAGTCAGTTGATTTTACCTTTTAATAATTTACCCATCCTCGAAATCAATTTAAAAGGATAAAAAAATGGAACAATGTTGTCCCTAAACAACCGAAAAAAATATTTTCAAAACAGGTCATGTTTGTTCACGAAATTCAAGGACCGGGTCGCTGAGCACCGTGCATTATGTTATTACCGTGTTTTCTTTTACCTTCGCCTGGCAAAGCTAAAAGGTTCTGTTTTCATAATGAATTTGAATTACTTTTGACGCATCGGGAATGACCACTATATGACCACAATGTTCTCTGTCAAAAACGAGACCGTTATGTTAAAAAATGGATAGTTCTGTCTTTTTAAATTATCTACTATACTCATAATAGTTTATAGAATTACTATAGACCCACCAACTTAAAACTCGGACTTGGCAAATGGTATTCTATAAATAAATAAAATAAATAAATATTATAGGACAAGTTTAGGGTTATTCGCGGATGGTCTAGAACGCAAAATGACTAGTGTAATATTTTGCCTATATCGCGAACGGTCCAGAACGCAAAATGCCTACATAATTTTTCGTCGTTTTATCTTTACGTTAGCGATGACGACGGAGCCCGCTCCCGCGGGACTTCTATTCTGTGCGGTTTCGCCTTCGACAATTTTAAGATAACTAACGAACCTAACCTACCTATGTGATATAAAAAAGTGGTCATTTTGCGTTCTAGACCGTTCACGATGTAGACTAAAAGCGATGTAGGCAAAATATTACACTAGTCATTTTGCGTTTATACCGTTCGCGACTATACCCAATTTTACACAGATCGACCTAGTCCCACCACAGTAAGCTCAATAAGGTTTATGTTGTGGGTACTAGACGACGATATATATAATATACACATATATATACATAAATATTTATATACATAGAAAACATCCATAACTCAGGAACAAATATTTGTGATAAACACAAATAAATACCCTTACCAGGATTCGAACCCGGGACCTCCTGTTTCGTAGGCATGGTCACTACCGACGAGACTAGGAGGCCGTTCACACGATACATCTATAATCATAATCAAAGTTTAGCGATTAACTTATTTATATTGGTATTTGTTTTAAATCCATCTGTGTTGCACATTTATCTTCTGACAATATTGTGACAATTTGTTGTCATGGTTACACTTAGGTCATAGGCCTCTTAATTAAGATTTTTTTTATTTAATAAAGCTTATTTGTATTTTTTCGACGGTTCATCGCTCACTTGTTACTATTATACAGAATTGGCAAATTATTTTGTGTAAATTTTGTTTTAAATGCAATAATGACTTAGAAAGCTACTCAAATTACGATAAAACCAGAGAGAACCGTTAGAAGAGATGAACCATCATTCAAAATTCAATTTAAGTCTAACTGGTAATAAAACAGGCATTGGTAATCATTAATCATCAGAAACGCCCTCGTCATTCTACCATTACTGTCATTTGCATTGTTTTGTTTTATAAGCGTAATAATTATATAATTATTACGCTTATAAATAGCTTATAAATACATATTGTCGCCAATAATATAATTACCGTTCTCTAAAATATATTAGAAATTCCAACATCAACGCATTATATTCTCGACGGCAATTTATTTACCAGCAAACAACGTAAGCACGAACAATTGTACGAGTACACACTGGGAAAACGAATAGCGGCCTAAATGCGAACGTGCCGGTCGCCAAAAGGGTCGGGGCTTATTAATGTCACATTATTTTTGCACAAAAAATCCAACGGGACCCGCGTCCCGTTCTGAATGTCAAAATTAATCCATTTAACGCAAAATTTTCGCATTAGGTCAATGCGGCAATGGGCTAAAGGTCTCTTATTGATTAAGGTAACGCACAGTCGCACGCACTCGTACATACCGGGTGTGGCCTGTAAAACGAGCAAATAATTAAAACAGATTGTACTCCTCAAAACGGTGACACTTTGTTCAACAACTTTTAAAAATTATGAAGTATTTAGGGTCCCTATTTTTCATACAAAATAAATATTATCATTAATGGACGCCATCGCCACTCTATGTCATTCTGATTGACGTTGCTTGTCACGCCTTAAACATAACAAAATTGGCAATACATTGCGGCTTAACATAAACTTTAAAGTGTATTAAAAATCAAACCACAAGTTATTTTTAAAAGTAGCTGAACAAATGTTGGCCAGTATGAGGCGTACAGCCTACAGTTTAATTTGTTGCTCGTATTACAGACCACACCCGGTATATTTGATTTACCCACTTAATTTTTTGTCCAAACAAACCTAATCACTTGTATTGTATTGTATTGTAGCTCGGGCGATTTTCCGCAACTCGACGTCTTGCGCCTATTTTGCGTGATAGGGGGTGGGCTAGTCTTGCCAGCCCAGCTCCTCGAGGAATCCTATCAAACCTTTGATGTTGAGTAGGACCTCGGGGAGGTCACTCGGGGATCCGAGATGTTTTGCCCTGTATGGGGCCAATCCGCTGCATTCCAACACCACGTGAGAGGCTGTTTCTTCTTCCTCCATGCATCCACGGCATAGGGGACTGTCTGTGACACCTGTTATAAAAAGATGTTTGTTAAAAAGTCCATGACCTGTTATGACACTGGTTACCATACTCAGTCGAACCTTTCCTAGTTGAAGGAGCGCCCTTGTGAGCTTACCGTTCATGCTAGGCATGGCCTGCTTGGCCTGTCTGCATCCAGTTTGGTTTAGCCAGTGTTCTGTGTGTAGTTTCCCTGTACGTGCCAGCAGCATTGAGCGTACCTTACTAAACGGTATTGGGAGGATCGGTTCCGGGCCTATCGCCCCCGCACCCGATCCTTGTCTGGCGAGCTCGTCCGCGGCGTCGTTACCACGGGATCCACTGTGTCCTTTGATCCATTGTAAGGTGATCTTATTGTTCTGACATACCTCCATTAGTCGTTCGTGGCATTCGTGTATAAGTTTGGATGTGACTATATGGCTTTTTAGGGCCATTAAGACTGCTCTGCTGTCGGAGAGTATGCGGATGGAGGATCCTACTACCTTCCTTGCAGTGATGGCAGCCGCCGCGTTAATGATGCCCATGCACTCAGCCTGGAATACCGAGTTATGGGCTCCTAGCGGAGTGGTGATTGACATGTTCAGGTCTTCTGAAAAGGTTCCAAAGCCTGATCCGCTGTCTGTTTTGGACCCATCAGTGAAGATTCTCAGCTCCCGGGGATTGAGTCCTTCGTAGTTGTCGTCCTCAAATAATTGTATTTTGTACCTTTTGTCAAAGATGGCTTGTTTGTGAATTCGATCCGTGCCCGCCATGAGCACTGGAAATTCGCTGTATACTTTTTCCAGGCATGCTGTGTGAAGAGCTCCTGTGGTGTTAGACCATATATTGAGGGTTCGTAACCTTACCGCTGAGAGACTGGCCTCTTGTTGTATGTGTAGGTGCAGCGGTGAAAGGTTTAGCATGACCTCCATGGCTGCAGTCGGGGTGGACCTCGTGCAGCCAGTGGTGGCCGCGCATGCGAGCCTCTGGAGTCTTTGTAGCTTGTCTCGTACGTTGCCTAGGTTTGTTCTTGGCCACCAAACCAGAGCACCGTAGCAGAGTAGGGGGCGGATTATAGTCTTATAGAGCCAAAGGGTAATTTTCGGGTTGAGTCCCCACCTCTTACCAATCATCCTTCTGCACTGCCAGAAGACTACTCCCGCCTTGTCTATGCGTTTGTTGATGTGATTGTTCCAGTTGAGTTTACTGTCGAGCGTTAGCCCTAAGTACTTAACTTCGTCGGTCAGCTGTAGCTCAGTCTGGAAGAGTGTTGGTCTGGTAAAGTTGCCAAGTGCCCTTTTATTGGTGAACATTACCATTTCTGTTTTGGTGGGGTTAACTGATAGGTCAAAATCTCTACACCAGCGTTCTACGATCCGAAGAGCTGCCTGGGTGAGGTCGCATACTGTACTGGCAAATTTACCTGATATTAATATTGCCAGATCATCAGCGTAGCCTATTGTGTAGAAGTGTTCCTCGTTCAGTTTGGTTATGAGGTTGTTGACTACTAGGTTCCACAACAGAGGTGAGAGAACTCCCCCTTGAGGGCATCCCCGCACCGCCGCTACGGCCTGCGGTTCACCTACATACCTTATTGTCCTTTGATTTAGCATGTTCATGATCCACTTTATTAGTCCAGGTTCAGCGCCGTGGCTTTCCAAGGCGTTCCCTATACTGGAAAAGTGAGTCTTGTCAAAAGCGCCCTCTATGTCAATGAAAGTGCCGAGGCACATTTCTTTGCCGTGGATGGCTCTCTCAATGCGGCTTACAACCATGTGAAGAGCCGACTCCGTAGATTTACCTGAGCTGTACGCGTGCTGGTTGTTGTGCATCGGTATGTTCTTTAGCGCCCGGTCCCTCAGGTCCCTGTCGCACAGTTTTTCCAAAGTTTTCAGCAGGAATGATGTGAGACTGATGGGCCTAAAGGATTTGGCAGCTGTGTAGTCGTTCTTACCTGGTTTAGGTATGAATACCACATTCACATCTCTCCATCTCCTGGGCACGTACCCCCAGGCTAGGCAGGCTGCCATGATGTCGGTCAGGGTTTCCTGGATGAGTCCTAGACCCCACTGTAGGAGAGCGGGGAAGATCCCATCCGGACCAGCCGCCTTGAAGGGATGGAAGCTGTCTATGGCCCACCTGAGTTTCTCAGCCGTGACGACTCTGTGCGCCATTTGCCAGTTGTTGTCCGTTGTACTGTATTCTTCGTCCTGCTGATCTGCATCGGCGAGACTTACGCATCCTGGAAAGTGAGTTACCAGGAGAAGGCGTTGGGTCTCTGCAGGGCTAGATGTGTATGTGCCATCGGGTTTACGCAGTGAGCCCAATTGTGATGTGGGCTTGTGCGCTAAGGTTTTCCTCACCCGGTTGGCGTGGTCAAGTGTTTCAATGCTGCTGCAGAAGTTCCTCCATGACAGGGATCTCCAGTACCGCAATCTTTTTTTGTACCTGGCCTTGGCTTCGTAGTAGTTTTCCCAGTCCACCTCAGCCGTTGTGTTCATGGCCCTGTTGAAGAGTCTTCTTGTTTTCCCCCGGAGTCTCTCCAGTTCTGGGCCCCACCACTGGTGACCCTTTATGGCAGTCTTTGCCGGTGGTTTTAAGGGGCACGCCTTGTGGTAGCTGTCTACGAGGGTATCAGTTAAGATATTTACCTGCTGTTCTATCTGAACCGGTTCCCGAAGGTCATCCCTCGGTGGAAGCCGGTCAAGGCTTTCCCCTAGGACCTTCCTAAAAGTGGCTCGGTCCGTTTTCCTGGGATTCCTCCGGGCGGTTGGTGTGTCTCTAGATGCTAGTAGATTGAAGCGAATCCACCTATGGTCTGAGCAGGAGGCCTCCTGGGAGACGTGCCATCCCATAATTAGTTCACTGACCTCCTCCGAAGCCAGAGTCAGGTCGATAATCGTCCTGCATCGTTTGTTTACAAATGTTGGTTCAGCGCCTATATTTAGAATGTTTAGATTAGTAGTCACAAGATATTCAACAAGTGTCTTACCTCTGTTGTTGCTGGTCTCCATTCCCCACAGTGGGTGGTGTGCGTTGGAGTCGGCCCCGATGATTATTGCGAGGCCTGATCTCTCGCAGTGGCTGACCAGTCGTTGTAGTTCGGCAGGCGGTGGCTCGTCCTCTCCAGGCATGTACGCCGAGGCAAGGACTAGGTCGCGACAGCCTGTTGGCAGTGGAACTTGTAGTTTAATCGCACACAGGTCTCTGGAACAGAATTCAGTGAGCGGTTGTGCAATAATATTGTTAGTAGTTAGGATACATGCCCTAGGGACGGCATGTACCGTGGAGTAGTAGAGCTTACCTTTCGTGTCGGACAGCCCGCGTATGTATCCATTGCCCGCCCATGGTTCTTGTAGGAGGGCAACGGCTGTTGGCAAACCTGCCAGACAGCGTCTGAGTTGGGCCGTAGCGGCCACGCTGTGCTGGAGGTTTGCTTGGATGACACTAGTTGGTGTCCATGTTGTCGGTGGTGGGGGCGGCATTTTGCATTTCCCCTCCCTCCTTAAACATGTCGGCCAACCCCGACACTATCCAAGCCGACAAGTCCTCACCCTCGGATGATGACCCGGCTGGTCCCTCACCAATGCCAAGGAGCTCATCCTCCGAGAGTTCGGGTATCGTCGGCTTGGGTAGCGGCAGGGGGGCAACTTTCTCCCCGGAGACAGACTTGCTCTGCTCGGAGGTGCCCGCGGCCTGTTCGCTGGGGACCTGTACTCCCGTTACCCTTAGGGTGGAACCTTGCAGGGTGGGAGGCTGGTCCAGGTATTTGCCTCCGGGACCCCTGAACCTGAGGTAGACATTGCCCATCCCACAGTTCAGGGATCTCCCCCTCTCCATGAAGGCGGGGACGAGGTCTTCGGGGATTGTGAACTCGACAAACCACCCCTGGTCTTGCCGTAGTATTTGTATAATGGACCAAGACCCGACCTTGGCCCATTCGTTCTGGTACCTTAGTCCGTCAGCTGCCTGACGGACGTCTTCCCAGGACGAGTTGTCGATGTTGGGTATGAGGAGCCCGCACTTAATTCTCCTTGCCATCTCCGACTGGCGAACCGCCTTAAGGGAGATGTCTGGCAGGGTTAGGGCCTGGACACATCGCTGAGACCAGGCGGCCGAGTATTCGTCTTCTGCGAAGACCCTCAGCTGTCCCTCAGCGAAGATGGGCTTGCCCTTGAATTTGGGTGGCCGGGCTCCTACGTGGTTTCTCCTCGCCTCCTCCACGATTGCTTGGTGCAACCCGCGGAGGATGGCGTTGGAGTGGTCAGCGGTGATCTTCCCCGACTTCTCGTCAGTAATGACGATCGTCAGGTCAGATGCCGCTGCTTGTGCGTACGACAACGGTTGGCTTGGGCTCACTAGTCGCTGCTTTCTGTTGTCTCCTTGCGGGGAGAAGGACTCATCTCGCATCCTTTTAGCAGCGGCTCGTGCGAGCTTACCAGGTCGTCGTTTGGAGGGATCTGCGGCCGAACCCGTAGGGCTGTCGCCCGACGTTCCAGCCTTAGGGGGTAGGATGGAACCTTTTCCCTTCGGCGGAGGCCTGGCAGCAGCAACCTGCTTGTTCGGCGCCGGTTTGGGTGCCGGCTTCTGGGAAGCCTGCACACCCACACCGGTTGCAGAGTGTGTCGGTGTCGATGTGTTGTCCAGCTGCTGCTCTCGCGCTAGACGAGCTGCACGCCTCTGGTTCTTGTTTTTCTTCTTCTTCTTAGCCACCCCACCTAATCACTTAATCCCTCTGTGAGTAATGAGAAATGACATTTTGGAAAATATGGTAATACAATTTAATTCATATTTGTGTTTGTGTCAAGTGAATGATTAGGTATTATTTTAAATAATTGCAATAATTAGTAATCTAAGTGTTATGCGCAGCATTCTCGGTAACAAAAAAATAAGAATCCCATGAGTAAAAGTAAGAAGAAGAAAAGACTTCTTAATAAAAAAATTCGGCCTAATTACTTACTAAAGTATATTTTGCACTGTAAGGAAAAAGTTCAGCAATCCACTATTCTCTAAAAACTAATTACAAAGCAATTTCTTTCTCCCGCTAAATTACAGGCTAGAATGATCGATGCACGGTAAATAAATTAAGAACGCAATCTTATCACGCCGGCAGAGCTTCATAAACTCAACATCAATTTGGGCGGAGAGACAAAAATTTCGTTGAAAGCCCGTATCCGATTACCTATGGGATGTATTCGGCGCGTGACTTGAGTGCGAGCCACGGGATTCAGCGAGTAGTGTCGGTCTGCTCTGCTTGTGCCTTACCTCCAGTGTCAGTTTGACGTGCTATTTTTGGACACCCGGTATAACGATTTTGTAATAAATATCTTAAGAACGGGTCACTCACGTATTATACGTACGTATTTAATATGTCTGTGTCTCACGGAAGTTTTGTAACGATTTTGTAGGAAAATTTATACCGATTATTTACGTGAAATATTGTTTTTTGCTTGGGGATACCGTTTACGAATTATTTACGAACAACTATAAACAGGGACCGTTAAACCCCGCTCTACCTGTTAGCTTCACACCCCCCCACCCCTCCGGTACACCATTCCCTACAACTATGATAAAAACGGTTATACACATATTATTTCCCCCATTTTTCCTTCGTTTGGTAGCCTAATAAATGTGAAATGAGAGCCATGTTCAATATTAAGAATGTATGTCGTTGTTGATTTTTCGACAAAATAATTGATGGGTGCTAAGTTCTGTGCTGTGTAGAAAATCATGAAATTATAAAAGATATGCCTTGGCTAGTTTTTACCAACAAACCAAATGTCAACAACGACACATTTTCTTATTTAATATTGAAGTTAGCTTTCATTTCGCATTTATGTTTTTGTTGGGATTTTATCTACACAGCAAACATTATAACCACGATGCCAATGTTTTCAACTTGGACCTCATCTCAGGCCGAATCGCTCCACGTGAATCCCGTGCGATAATCGACAGGCGACAGCGACCGGCGCGTCTTGGATTTATGACGTAATATCACCGACGACACGCAGCGCTAGGGCTGCGAGTGTTGCTCTTAAAATCGGAGCCTTTTTACTGCGTACCCAAGTGCCAAGTCTACGTATGAGACCGCGCCAGAAATTGAATCGTATATATGCAGCAGTTAGATTTAATGGAAGTCATGAGGAGCAAAGATATGCTTTCAAAAAAAGCAAATATCAAGCTTTGAATATCGGCTAGTAATTTAACTTTTTATGGACTGTCTTGGGAAACATCCATTGATAACATAGGAAGTGTCAATTTTAATTACTATTTACCTATTGCTTAATATTAAAGAAAGATTTATACGCACGGACTAAAATGCAATTTAGCTAACGCTACGTCTTACGTAGGCGAACAACGCGCGAACGCGGCGCGGCGCGGCGCGGCGAAAGCGGCCGCCGCCGCGCCGCGCCGCGCCGCGCCGCCTGACATTCGCGTGCAAATCGCGCCGCACCGCGTTCGCAACGAGATCGCTTACGTAGGACACTTCTATGGGCATCAAAGGATTGATTTCGCCGCGCCGCGCCGCGCCGCGTTCGCGCGTTGTTCGCCTACGTAAGACGTAGCGTAAGAGTATCATTTACATTTTGAGAAGAGATTTTCATATCTATGCTTATGTCAAGCAAAACACAACAGCTTTTAACGGGTTCATGAAAAAAATGTAAAAAATACAACCCCTTTTTCACTGTTGTTTCGCGGCATGACAAGACGTGCTCAGTGACGTCACGTTTTTTAATCACGCCAGCCCTGCGATCGAGTGAGCAATTTTGCGCGCCTTGTAGTTGCAGTACTTCCCTGCTTATCCTTCGTTTCGTTCGCCCATTACCCCGAGCGAAAATATTATGTCTCAGAGGAAAATCAATGATGAAATGCGGGTACGTTAAACGGTTGTTTGGGGGTGTATTCAGGAACCCCGCTAAGCGGGACTGGGTCGAATCAAGACGCTCATTTCTTTATAACTTGCAAATAGTAAGTTGTACGTATAGACAGACGTAATACTTAGACCTACGGGTACAAATCGGATATTTTCATAAATAAAAATGGCGGAAATTTTCACGTAATTATAAAAAAATATTTTATTCAGGATCTTGATTTCTATAAGTATGATATTATAGGTTTTCACAAAGAAATTTGGCATGTGCAAACAAATGATAAAAATCGACCATTATGATATACCTAATAGTGTTGATGATTGTAAGGATCATTATTTATTAATAGCTTATATTTTGATCATTCTTACTTTTGGTTACGATTAATTTATAAAGGAGTATCAATTGACTCATACTTGTCACTGGTTCCCGCCATGTTGAATTATTATAAAAGGTGGGTACCTCAGTGACAAGTGGCCAGTTCGAGTACGGACAAGTTAGAGTGAAGACGTCTTGAATAATTTATTGTAAATTGATTGTTATTATGTTTGTAACAAATGAATAAAGTTAAAATATTGGTACAAGTAATAGTTTTCATCATTAATCCGGTAATAGTCCAACAACTCAGAAGTTGGATCCAACAAAAATCGATAGGATTTTTGTCCACGCCGCACGAACGTAAGGTTTTCTTTTCTTTTTCGTTTGTATCAGTAAGTAAACTATGTTTACCGGAAAGTGTATTTAATTATGGTAAGTCAGTTCTTTATATTTCTTTTTTTTTACTCCCTTTTATTTTAATTAAAATTGGTTTGATGACCTACCGTCAACGTCATGTCTGTATTAAATATACTGTATATATCATTAAAGATAATGATGATTATTTGCCCAATTTTGGTATGTGTATGTGTAGAAAGAACGTACGAACGGATGACGGGTAATCTCGCTTATAATAAAAATACGGAATATAAAATCTACAGTTGTCAAGCGTTTCTGAATATTACATATGAGTTAGTGAAAATCAGATCAAATGTCATTATAATGCTTCTATCTTATCAAACTCAATTGTATGATGGTGTACCACATCGATTATATCAAACTCTGGCTAAGGACTCATTATTTAGTTTTATTGCGTAGCAAGATAGCATACTACAACTGTAGTATCGGACTACAGTAGGATATTGTTTTATGTACATTAAGATTTACGATCTGCTGCACCTTTTGAGGTCAGTTTGCGTTACTAAAATTGTATGAATAAACTGGCTTTGTAACCGTGAAACCGATGAGTAAACTAAAAATAAAATCTTGCCAATTGAATACCTCTGAAGTAAACCCCTGATACGTTTGTATAGGCAATGCCTCTAGTACGAAGTTTTTAAACGCGATTTGCGTCAGTGTATAACTTAGTATTGTTACGAATGCATCTAAGAGATTGCTTTTATTAAAATGTTGGGCATTATAATATATGAACTTTCGGAACTCCACTTTAAAATTATTCTGATCACTATGTAAGTTTATTCATAATATTGCGATTCCATGCGCACAATACCGACAAGATTGATACATTATTTAAAAGAAAATGACGTGTCGATCTAAGTTCAAATTGGAAACCATAATGCAGGGTTACGTTATGTAACTTATGTACCTAGTGCTATTAGCTATTAATGTTTTTTTAACCTAGTGGTTTTATGCTGATGTCGGTTTTCATTCAGCGACGCTGCCCAACGCAGTATTACTTATAAAAGCCTCGATGAAGCTAAATGACTAGAACACGTGTTTATAATTATCTCCCTCTTGTATGGAAATACAACACCTCTATGGCATGTTGGATGTTAAACGTAATAATAGTATGAATCAGAGTTGGGCACTTATAATTGCAATCTGTGATTAAACTAAAATAAAGCCTAGTCAAATGATTTCATAAGGAGTAAAGTAGCGGTCGTAAAACGAACCTTATTTTAACTGTATTAGTTTGAATAACCATGATAACCATTTGCTCGAATAATTAAAATACTTTCAAACCCGTGATCGATAATAAAATCATAAGTGTGTCATATCGAATTCAAGCTAATTGATAAACTCATAATAAATTTACAAAATAAGTTGCCGTTATTAAAACTAACGTTACCATTCTCATTTTTTTAATTTAACTAATTTTGCCCAACTCTGGTATGGACATACCTACATCTATATTAAATCTCCATGTTATGGAGCGTATGTCGTTAACGAATGTACTTATGTAATATGATCCTATTGTTTTTCTATTGCACACTCCTCAAGATACGTAACTCGTAACTTTGTGCGCTGAGCATTAAAGTATTTTTTGTGTCAATTTACACATACTAGATATCGTGAATTTGAATCTCAATGGATTCAATTTGATAACCGGTCACCTTTTGTTTAGACTGTATAACTGTATGTCATCACGTCTAAATTCTATGAGTAACTAATGTAATCAGTTTCATCATAACAACCTTGTAAGGGCCAGTAATTTTGGCACGAGTACTTAATCAATGTATATAAATCTATGTGTTACCATGATGATCATGGAGAAATAAGAGGTCGATGGGAAATCGATATGCTTTACTATTTGATATAATATTTGATTGCGAGGTACGCATACTTTAAACATTTAAAAACTCATTTACCCCTTTATTTATAGGATGTGAATATTTTGTATGACGTTAAAGTAAAATCATATTCATAATTGCAGTGTTTTATCTGACAGTAACGTTTGCTACATTTTATTCTCCTCGTTAGTTTCTGTAATAGTAGTAAATCATACTTACCTAAATGAAAAAATCAAAGGACCTTAATTGGAATAATAGTGTATTCAGTGGATATCTTTGAAGTTGCGTGTAGTACTGTAAAAGTGTAAAGTTGTAATTTAAAACTTCGCTTATGCATAATATGTAGAGTCATATGTAGAGTCATATGTAGAGTCATATGTAGAGTCATATGTAGAGTCATATGTAGAGTCATATGTAGAGTCATATGTAGAGTCATATGTAGAGTCATATGTAGAGTCATATGTAGAGTCATATGTAGAGTCATATGTAGAGTCATATGTAGAGTCATATGTAGAGTCATATGTAGAGTCATATGTAGAGTCATATGTAGAGTCATATGTAGAGTCATATGTAGAGTCATATGTAGAGTCATATGTAGAGTCATATGTAGAGTCATATGTAGAGTCATATGTAGAGTCATATGTAGAGTCATATGTAGAGTCATATGTAGAGTCATATGTAGAGTCATATGTAGAGTCATATGTAGAGTCATGAGTCATATGTAGAGTCATATGTAGAGTCATATGTAGAGTCATATGTAGAGTCATATGTAGAGTCATATGTAGAGTCATATGTAGAGTCATATGTAGAGTCATATGTAGAGTCATATGTAGAGTCATATGTAGAGTCATATGTAGAGTCATATGTAGAGTCATATGTAGTCAGAGCTATACATACGTCGAGTGGTTTTCATATAAAGAATCGATGACGTATGTGCAGACGCTAGTATCAGTAGATAGGAAGCGCCATGATAATCGATGTGTTTGTGTAGGTATACACAATATGCAACGCACGTGGATGGACGTGTGAGACTTAAATGCACGTGGATGAACGTGCGAGACTTTAACGCACGTGGATGAACGTGTGAGACTTTGACGCGCGTGGATGAATGCGCTAGACTTTTGTTCCAACTTTCATAAACATATTTACAACAATTTAAAAATAATTAGTCAACCATATATCAGTATAATTTAATCATAAAAACATAATAAACAGTAATAATAATAAGCAAAGAAATTTCACACCTCTATTACTAATATGTTGAGTTCTCATCTGAGCGCAGTTTAGATTAAAGCGGTATGAAATATCATATTATGTGTGTTATACACGAGTTGGTAAAATCCTAAGATAGTAATATTACTTTTATATTCACAAAAAAAAAAGAGACGAAGGAATTAGATACCGACACTTGATTAATAAAAGGGAATAACGATTATCGTTCGTTCGTAAATATAAAATTACATGTAATGGAAATCGATACACGCATAGATTAATGGATACCTGTTGTCTGGATGTTTAACTTGAACTTAGCTGGGCGCGTGAGCCATAGAGATTAGACATTCGTAATGTAAAATATATATAAAACCAATGGTTATTAATGAGGAATATACGGTAAATTCTCTGCAAAAGAAATAAAAGGTTCTTATGTTTAATTCATGGTAAAGCTCTTAAATTTACACGGGAAGTAATTTTTCCATTATTTCGATCACCATAGTACAACATTATTATGAACTTTTATATATCAAATAATAATTGATAAGGTGCTTCACTTTTAATATACTGTCAAACGGTTCAATATTACTTGACAATTAAACATAATTATTATGCATACGTGAATTTACATATTTCGATAATGAATAATTCATACGAAAGTTCCATTTATTTGAATGTCGATTTCAATATAAGTAAGTTATAAAGTTACAAAAATTAAATATATAGTTTTTATTTAATGAGGCTTCAGAAAACGGTTCTTAATTTGTCTCACATTAATTATTTACGAATATCTCGATCTAGTAAAGTAAAATGGTATTATAAATAATATGCAAGATAAACTGTATTCTATATACCCATACTTTATTGTGTCCAGGGTTTTATACGTGAATTATAACAATAATAATATTTTTCTTATGACTAACGAATTAATTTATTAATAAGTCTTATTTTCGTAAAGCCAGAATAATTTTAATAATAAACATACTCCAAGCATACATACATAATTACATGCATTAATTGTCGAATACGATTTAATTAGTATTATCATTAATTCTTTAGATATGTCCGAAGTAATAACGGATTAGGATAACAAAATGCACCGTAATACCTATTAGACTTGTTTTTGAAAAAAAAAAAACACGACTATAGCTGGAAATTAAATATTTGGTATCAACTACAATAATAAACTTGTTGGTTCAGATAAAACCTGTTGAAAAAAAAAACAAACATAGTATTTCTTGTAACATGAATATTATTCGATCTAGATTCGCTAAGACTGTTATAATAACCAAATACTTTTAAAAATAAATCTCAATGTAGATATTCATCATTCATATGGAATAATCAATTGACTAGTTTATGTCTGATGTTTAAATCCATTTTATTCATTCTGTGATGAGGAATTTGTTCTCGTAATGAAGTTATGAACTTCTGTGATAAAATTATTCATTCGTTCATTCAAATTTACAAAACCTAACGGCTACTTAGTTTATGTTCTTATACCTACTTGATGGATCTTTAATGGCTATATTTTTGACCTAAGGCGTATAAATAGTTCAAATGAGGATTAGTCGGTCGCATTCATATAAAATATAAAACTTTGACTGTTGATAATAGCAGGTTAAAGGACAATAAAACTACCTCTAAAATAAGATTAATTTCTTATCAATTAAACTCTTCAAACGGGTTCAGTCATAATATCTAGATAAAAAAAATAAAAAAAACCGTTGGCAACAGGTAACGTTCGAAGTAATATCAAAAGTTTAATTAAAAGGAAATTATCATATAACCTAATACTGAAACTTCACTTAATCGTGTGCACTTGTGTTTATTACGTTTATGAAATTAAAACGTGTTAATTTAAATCAACATATTATATCATCATATTATATCATATTATGTAGTGAATCAGTAGCCGAAACAAAAAAAAAAGTAATCTGTCACTTATATTATTATTATCAAGATGTTTTTATATCTCGGCATAATTATGATTGCATTCATGTCAACTACGGGCTGGGCCCGAAGATATAGAATCAGAACCATGCATTATTTATAGAGATGTGACACTTATGTCCTATTTTCATTATTAAACTTTACTGCGCAATACATGATATAGTGAACTATGGATTATTTTAATTGCAAATATTATAATAATTAATACAAATCGGGTACAATATTTGGTAGTCATGTCCTTTATGTACTAAAATATTTGAAACGTGAAAAATAAACTCATAACATGCTTAAATCGATATAACGATTAAAATATAAAGATGAATAATAATAAAATAAATCAATGAAATAAAACCACGAGTCTTATGCATTCAATAATAATTTTAAAAAAAGGAAGTGTTAATTTCATACATCTAAAGAAAGTCTTAAAAGTTTCAGAACGACCCAGGAGCGTCCAGGTGAAAGGGCCAGGGTTTGGTATTCCATTACCACCCAGGAGTGCCCAGGTAAGAGGGTCGGGGTGTGGAATCACTTCCGACCCAGGAGTGCCTAGGTGAGATGGCCAGGGTGATGACATTCCTGTTGCTTAGCAGAACTAAGGTGCTTCTACGCAGAAATACGATCGTTGACTACACCGCAGAGTCTTAGAATGCTGGCATCATGGCAAGAGAAGCTGCGGCTAGTACCGGCGCGAGATCCGGTGCCCCGTGTTACGCAGCATCAGCGTGGCGTCGGTTAGGCAGACGGCTCAACCCGCGGTGACGCAACTATCTTCTGTTGGTGAAGTGATCCGTGTATAGCGGTTTGAATATTTACGTGTGAAAGTGAATGGTGTTGTGTACGTATATTATATTTCTTGAGCATAGTTATTGAAATTTAACAAGTGTTAAAGAAGATTTAATAATGCTAGATTGCGTAATGTTACTATTACATAATGAATTTTCTGTTGTTTAATATTTTATTATGTTTCTGCAGGCCGAACTAATTAAATTTATTCGTTTCTATGACGACATATAGTTTCTCCAACCTTGATAACAGACTTGTGAAAATCGTTCGAAAACCATAATTTTAACGATTAATAATATGTATTATGTTTTGGTATCGGCCACCTATTTCCTAGTTATCATTAATTATCATTTTATTAATGCCTAATAATTAACGATGATACACATTATAATTATAATCTTATTAATAGTAGATATCGTGCAATCATGAGTGCACATGAGTATTACGTGTTTGTAATTTTATTTTCTCTTGTTACTTATTATTATTTAATATGCATATTATGTGCATAAATATCATTCACATAGTAATATCGGATCAGTGAATCTTGGTTTGTTTTAATGTATACATTTTAATTTAATTCATTATTTTCATAAATTGGTCTTTTGTGTTTATCATTTTAACTATTTTATATTAAGGTTTGGCGAAGGGTCTCGCCTCGAACAGGATGGCCGAGCTGTAAGGATCATTATTTATTAATAGCTTATATTTTGATCATTCTTACTTTTGGTTACGATTAATTTATAAAGGAGTATCAATTGACTCATACTTGTCACTGGTTCCCGCCATGTTGAATTATTATAAAAGGTGGGTACCTCAGTGACAAGTGGCCAGTTCGAGTACGGACAAGTTAGAGTGAAGACGTCTTGAATAATTTATTGTAAATTGATTGTTATTATGTTTGTAACAAATGAATAAAGTTAAAATATTGGTACAAGTAATAGTTTTCATCATTAATCCGGTAATAGTCCAACATGATTGACATATGGGTATTGATGATTGACTTTATGATTTGAACGTAGAAAATACCTTAATGATACTCAATTATATCCCATTTTCATCAATAATATTGACAAAAAGTTGATTTTGTTGCATTATAACATTTATAACAATAACCCTCACCTAATCGATAACAATATAAACTAACTATTATTTAAAATACCTCGAAGACTTAGATAAAATCCATTAAGCTAGTATTACGGGAGAATATAAAAATTGAAAGAATAGGTAAAAATACCCGAGAGACAATGAGCAATTTATCACACATCACATTAGAGCATAGGTACGGGTACACTTGGAAACGAACCGTGAGATTTACGACGAAGCAGTTCCGAGCTAGGTACTCTATTTTAAGACGTAATTGATTGGTTATAAATGTTATTATGTGAGCTTCCGTGCAGGAGACATGTCAATATATAAGAACCTAGTTATTATATTCGTGGAAAGTATATACCGAGTGTGGCCTGTAATACGAACAAAAAATTAAACTGTAGGCTGTACTCCTCATACTGACCAACATTTGTTGACAAGTAGCGTCAATCACAATGATATGGCGTGGCGATGGCGTCCATTGAAGATAATATTTATTTTGTATGAAAAATAGGGACTCTAAATACTTCATAATTTTTAAAAGTTGTTGCACAAAAGTGTCACCGTTTGAGGAGTACAATCTATGTTTTAATTATCTGCTCGTGTTACAGGCGACACCCGGTATATACTGTTTATCGTATCAATCCATCCGTTAAACAATAGAGATTTCCTCTGACAATACAAAGAGAAACATTGACCCTGATTCCTACGTCGCAAATGCTCAAGTGATTCAATACGATTAAAGTAGTTCAAATTCAAAATTGTAGGTGTTTTTATGTTTGGTGAATATACTTTATGAGTTTCACCCAAGACAAATCTTAACAAAGGAATAGGTACTTAAAAACTACGCTAATTTTTTCAAAGCACTGCTAACATAAGAAGGAAGTCCTTTAGAAACTACTTAAGCATGACTTGGACACCCGTAAAATGTGAAGTAGGTATACTAGGTATACTTACGGCTGTATTAGAACAATGAAGATGTCACAGCGATACGATACCGATCTGTCAGTGTCAGAAGTTACAATTGATGTAACTTCGAATCGGCATCGTATCGCTGTGATATCTTCATTGTTCGAACACGGCCGTCAGAGCTACAAAAAATTCAAAGGCACGAAATTTATTGTTTGAACTTGTGATGACATCCGTACTGTACATACACTACAAAGAAAACCTAGCTTAAAGGTGGTATTCCACTTGTCCAATGTCATTGTGTCTCACTCTCTCATTTAAATAAATTTGAGGCGCAATACACATTGTACAAAGATATTGGACAGAGGGAATACCATCCTTAGCCATCTAACAGTGTGTTAACCTCTGACAATGGATGCAGAACTTTGAGCCGCTCGGGGTAAACTTTGCACTTGCTTTTTGTTCCTGGCTTCACAACACGCATTCTCATTGGATACGTGGGAACAGGCTCAGGCGAGCTAGCATATGACCTTAAAATGAGGGTAACATTATTTTAAAGGAAATGTCAATGAAAATTAAAATAAAGAATGGACAATTACTGTTTTTTCGCTCGCATCTGTCTTTTTTTTTTTATATTATGAATGGGCTTACTCATGGCCACAGACTAGCCGAGGCGTAGACGTGGCCTACCATGGAGCGAGCTCGCCCAGAAGGTGCCTGTTCACTCTTGATTTGAAGGTTGCCGGGTTATAAGAACACGGAAATATAGACGCCGGCAAGGAATTCCATTCCTTGGCAGTGCGCATAAGGAAAGTAGAAGCAAAGCGCTTCGTGCGAATTGGTGGAATATCCACCAAGTAAGGATGGAAACCGGCCGTGCGTCTAAAAGTCCGATGGTAGAATGGGGACGGTAGAATGAGCTCGTGTAGCTCTTGGGCACACTCCCCGAAGTGCAACCTTTATTCCGATATGATGTTGCTTTTTGATTTTTCGATATAACTGTCTACGGTATCATCAGTTTGAAAATGTCACATGTGCGTGCAATAAAACACTAAATACTACTTAGGTACCTATTTAAACAAAGTTGTATTAATGTCAAACGATTAGGTAAACACAATAAATAAACTTAACATTAAAATTAAACTCTAAGAACTATATAAACGCTCTCTATTCTATATTCTATTCTATTCTATATACACATATTTACAAGGTATAATCTTTCCTGAAATAGCCGTTGATTTGATTATCAGTTTAACTGTACTTACCTTAAATAAATATTTTAATTTGAAATTTTTTTCACTTGTATACCGGGAGAGGCCATGCTTTGAAAAATATTTTCGGTTGAGTCTAATTGCCACCACTGGGATCCTATCTCGTCGCGTAATAATTGATTGTCATAATGTAATGTTATGTATAAAACATTTTTCGCATATTTTTTCTCCAGCTGAAAGAGAAAGTATTTTCGAAAATATTTTGCATAGGTTGTGTAGAATATGGTAGGTTAGGCTAGGTTTGTGTTATAATTTTTCAGAAATATTAATATCTTCAGTACAATAACAATTATGCGAAATGAGTTTTATGCGTAACATTACATTAGGACAATCAATTATTATGCGACCCAATATGGACCCGCCACCACTCATTACATACGAATTCACGGCAATTGGACATAATTTTGATTTTGTTGATAACTACCGGACTATATTTAATTCACTCGAGCTCGGCAAGTGAATTCAATGGCACTGAAAGAGTACCGCAACTTCCACATTACGCAGGCAAGCCGTGGACTGCATCTCGATTATTAAATGGGATGAAGTTTACGAGCTGAAACAAGGCACGTCTTGTTTAATTTATTGAATTAAGGGACACATTTTGTGCCGCCACGGTTCCGCTGTGACCTTTTCTTTCCTTTTGTATTGCGGTACTGCGGTAAGATGGCCACATTTTGTATTCATTAGGAGGATTGTAGTCTCGCTGGCACAAAGTCTGCAGAATATAGTTTTTATTCATATTTTCTTTCAATTCAAGCTTTCTTACAAATAAGGTTCGTTACTTATATTACTTACTTACTAGTATAAGATTTGTTTATCAGTGCCTATAACTACTTAGAGCATTACAGTTTATACAAAAAATATACCTATTTAAGCAGTAAGACCGCTTGTTGTCTGTCTTTATTTTAATCAAATGCTTTTCGTGAAGCTGCATCTTTCACTAACGTGTGCAACAAAGTGTATTCTTTAGGGTAACATTCCATTTCCAACGACAGCTGCACAACAATTTTACTATGGAAATTGACAATGACAGCGACGCGTTCAGTACCGGTAGAGACCGGTAGTGCAGCTGTGGTTAGAAATGGAATGTTAGGGTCTCCCCTAATATATCGACGCGCATTCGGCAAAAGCCGATAGGAAAAAGCTTTATGTCCGCGCAATAAGAGCGAAAAAGTCGTCGTTTGGCTCGGCTCGCGACGGCCGACGACGCCGGACGCGTCGACCGGTTTTTCGCTCTTATTGCGTGGACATAAAGCTTTTTCCTATCGGCTTTTGCCGAATGCGCGTCGATATATTAGGGGAGACCCTTACCATTATTAATAGTCTCTAAATATTCATTAACCTTTTTTTGCTTTTCAGTATGAAATACACATTATGACTTCAGAATCTAAGTTCTCACACTTCTAAGTCCCTCATGAATCGAGAACAAAACTCAATATAGCAAAACAATCGTCACTTGGCAGCTTTCATATGACTTTTCACGCGTCCTAGTTTCGCCTAGAGGCTCAAACAAGCCCAGAATTTCCTACATATTGTTGCAGTAAGGCCGGCCACTTACGATCAGAATTAATTTACAGTGAAAACTACCCATTTGAATTCGTTCAATTAGAAAGAAACCTTACAGTTAGGTATTCATACTGAAGACGAGATTGTTGACTGACGATGATACTTGATAAATTAATAAACAATAACTGTAGATTTTCTTTAGTCAGCCATGTACACGCAAAAGTAATGAAACGGGGCGTTCTATATGTAAAGCCGACCACTGACTAACAGGCCGCCGGACGATATCGGCCTGTCAGTTAGAACAAAAATTTGACAGTTCCGAACAACTGACAGGCCGATACCGTCCGGCGGACTGGTAATCAGTGGGCCCCTTAACTCTTCGCACGTAATAATACATTTTCTTTGTAGAATCAATACGGTTTATTTTAATCAGCTCATCCTAATTCCACTTTCTCTTATTATGCAATTACATCGAACTCCAGTTAAAGACAATGCTTTCTATAATACTTAATTATATCTGCTTAACTTACTAAGCAGTTTAGGGGGAGCTCATTAAACAGACGCGTTTGACAATTAGATTTTGTTCGCTCCCGACAAGTTTGTAACTTTGTTAGTCCCAGGGATGGGATACAGCCACCTTATGGACGAAGCTTAAACTTAGATTTCAAAATAACAACTTGTAATTTTAACTGAAAAGAGACATCTGCCCCCAAAATTAGATTTTTTAAGTACGAAAATATTTTAAATGAAATACGGTCCGAGCTGAGTCTGTGACCTACGGTTTTACCGCAACTGCATTATTTACTAACGGCCTGATTCGAACTTTAAGATATGTGAATTAATAGATCTAGAAACGATATAGATTAGATAATATGTCAGTGTCAAATGTGACGTTTCTTCAAACAATAACGTCACTTTTGACCCTGACGTATCTAATATACATATATCGTTTCTAGATCTATTAATTGACGTATTCACTAAATTATTTAATCCATTATGAACCAAATCAATTGAAGTAGATAGACCCTTCATCAAGTAATTGTCTTGATAAGTATTACGAGTCTAATTTCGGCGAATAATGTTTTAAAAATTATTTGGGACTACGGTTACTATAATTATGTTGTCAAGTAAGATTATTAGATTGTGGTATCGTGTAGCATCTGGAGGCCGATTTTTGAATTTCCGCTCGATTGCGTGTATTTCGTTCAATAATAACTCTACTACTGGGCATTAAAATTCTACTAATAGACTTGAAAACGAGTGGTCAATACCACTCGATTCCAAATTTTTATCGCTCGTATTTCATAAATTATCTTTTCGCCATTTTCCACCGATTTTCGAGTGACGAAATCGAGCGATCCAAATTCAAAAAGCGCCCCCCTGGTCTCATTTCATCAAACCTAATTAGAAAAAAGTCACCGATCAGTCTGGGGATTTTTTCCACATCACATTAAGTGGCTTACGGTAACCCTTGATACGTCGTTTTTTGCCTGTCTATACTAAGAAAAGTCTAGATACCATAAGTGAAAGAACTAAGATCTTTATATTGTTGACTGGTCTCATGGATAAAGTTGTTTATATAGGTACCATCTTCATCAATAGAAGGTATTGTCATCTCGAATTATGATCCCGGAATCACTGTATAAATATGATTCAGTTGTTATTGAGAATTCAATATCTCCTCGTCGGTCGACGAAATGTTCGAGCAAATATTATCTATTGAGTTGTTGTTCACTTACGGCTCGATTCTGAAAATGTATTAGATCTCTACTAAAGCTCAGCAAGTTACGATATGGATAATTTAAAGATATTTGTAAGATAGATATGTCAAATTTGACGTTTCCGCGATTCTGGGGGTCCTCTTGAACGATTTCGACAAGTTATGACTTAGATATCCAAGTCACATCTAGTCGATTATCTAATGTAAATCTAGTTGATCTCTATATCGTTTCTAGATCTTGTGATTATCTCGTTTCCCGAATACGCGTGTAAATGTCGACATTTCTATCGAAACATGAAACATGAAATGAGTCAGATTTCTGTCACCCGTGACCCGTGAAACAACATCTTCATTGTTTGCCATGATTATTGAGAGGACGCGATCTGAAAACTTAATTTCCTGAAATGTCTAACTTCAGTGACGTTTAACGTTCGACTTTACAGCGCATCATTACATTTCCTGCATTATAAAAGGGGAAGTCGCAAATATTCCGAAATATGTTTTTCCGACTTTCATAATCCCAATTTTTTATACTTAAAACCACGAACGAAGAAAATCACGACTGCGCTATTTCCTAATACTTAAAATCCGATTGTTATATGAACGAAAGCTTAAAGTTCCGATTTAAAAAAAATCCGAAAATAATTTTCCGTCTATTCCGAAAAATCATTGACAGATCGGAAATAAAGTAATTTGAATAAACTCAGAATAATAAAATTCGTGATTTTCAAAAGAGTTAAGTAAATCGGCGCGATTCGGGAAATGAATTAGAATGAATTATTTAATATCTAGTGAATCTCTAATTTATTTCTCGAATCGCGCCGATGAATTAACCAAACTCCGAATCGGAGCACCCCACTATCCTCGTGGTCTTGTCTGTCCTACCCCTAGAGTATATAAAAATCCAGCGGCCCGTTGGTATAAAAACAAATTCTTTTTTCATTCGGCCGGGTTTGATTTTAGAGATTTTTATAGTAACAGTTATTGATATAGAAATATATAAATAATATAAAATAATAAATAAAAAAAAAAACATTTTATTTCGGATATAAATCCATAGTTGTTAGTTACAAACATTTAAAAATTAACTTATAAAATAGTGTTAGTAGAATTACAATGTAATCTTAACCTAAGTACTTAACTACTTATTCACTACAGTGTGGAGTTTTGACCACTGCTGCAGCAGGGGGGAGTCCCACCTATCCAACAACGCTATCATGATACTGTTAGCGCTGCCCCGCCAGCGGCTAAGTAAAGAGGCGCACCGCTTCCGCATGATAGCCGCAAAGCCGTCGACTTGCGCCTCCGCAAACATCCCGGAGGCGCTACAGTGACGAGGCAGCCCCATCAGCATCCTGAAAGCGTTGTTGTATTGCACTCGTAGGTCGCTGTACGCCCGCTGCGTATAGCTACCCCACAGGCTGCAACTGTAGAAAGACTGGCAGTAAGCTTTGAAAAGCGTCACTTTAACTGCATGTGTGCAACGTGCAAACCTGCGGGTAAGCATATTGCACCGCACGGCCAGCGACCTACGTTCCCTCTCTATATCACAGTTATCGCTAAGATCTTCGGTAACCCAATGACCTAAATACTTAAACTTACTTACCCTAAGCAGAGGTGTGCCATATAGAGATACATCCGGCAAACTGGTGTAGGTTTTAGATCTGGGCTTGAAAACCATTAGCTCACTTTTTTTTGCATTGTATTTTAGGCCATGCGTTTCCGCATAGCCTTGACATATTGATATTAGCCTTTGCAGCGCCCTGATTGAAGGGCTTAGCAGCATCATATCGTCAGCGTAACTTAGGTTATTTATACACACTCCTCCTACATGACAACCGACTCTGGTGCTACTAAGCTCCTCAATCAGCTGGTTCATGTAAAGGTTGAAAAGTCTGGGAGAGGTCAGACCTCCCTGCCTCACCCCACACCCCAACCTATACTCCCCCGAGACCACGCTTCCCCACCTGACTTGGTTTTTTTGGTGGTTATACCAGTACTGTAATAACAATATGCATTCAGGAGCCAGGGTTGTTTCCTTCCTTAACTTATCCCATAACAAATCGTACGATACCAGATCAAATGCTTTAGAGAGGTCTAAAAAAGCCGCAAATACAGGGGTTTTTCTGGTCGTATAATACTGCACAGTCTGTTTAAGGCAAAGGATAGCACTCTCCGTAGACAAACCAGGTCGGAACCCAAATTGCGCATCGTTAAGTGACAAGTGCTTCTCCATTTGCCGATCAATCAGGCCGTCCAGTACCTTAGCGATGATAGAGGCTAGCGATATTGGTCTGTAATTAGATAAGCTAGAGGAATCACCCGTTCTGTCTTTAATTATTGGCACTACAAGAAATTAACGAAGAATATAGGTAAATATAGAAAAAAAATAAGTGTTTCTATATTTTTGGCCACTATGGCCACCACTACCTATTTGATATACTAGAATTATAACTCCAAACCATTAAATGTGAAAACTTTACAGTTATATTTTACCTTACGTCGATCGTCCATTTATTTATCCATGTTACGCCATTTTGTATCCATAACCAATGTCATGCCATTTTGTTCAAATGCGTCAGCCATTTTGTGCAGTCATTCGGTTCGGGCCTACTTAAATCCACAGGCTTCATAGCTCGTCCTTTGCTTAAATCCGCGGTTCCATGCCAAGGTTCGTGCCAAGACGTATTTGTAGCTAAACGAGGAGATTAGTGACGGGAATAGACGCGAACTCTCGGATCAAGATTCAATTATTGAGTTCGCCGTCTCGACTGCAGCTTACACAAAGTTTGATAACAAATGAATGTTTCGCGTAGCTAAAATACTCTTAGAAAATTTCAATTATAAGTTACGATAAGATTAAATATGCAAAATGGAGAATAAGTGTGATTTCTAGTCTTATTTAAAGAGCTCCCATAGCCTTTTAGTGAAATTAGCTGACGCACTGTCCATCAGTCTAATTACTGGAAATACTTATCGCTACTAACTATGTATACCACCACAATGTTTCATACGTGGCTTCCTTGCTTTTCCCAAGTACTATTTTCACCCAGACACGTTGACTGTTAATGTGAATATGGATATCTTAAAAAGCGTTATGCATTATCCGAGTCAGTTCATGCACTTTCATTTCCATCAGTTTGTAGCTGGGTCTGCCTTAGGCCCTCTGCCAAATCGCACAGATTACTGTTGAATACCAGCTATAACACTAGTGCATGGGATCCAAACAATCATTATTATTAACGACCATGTTTGCCCCGGGGACGCATGCTAGAGCCGAGCGTCAAAAATGCAAATCATTTAATACGCGCGCCCATTCTGTGGCGAGAAATAGTAATTAATTACTGTGGTATTATGGGCATTCACTAAACCGTAAACACTGTGAAATGAATGTAAGCATTTAGTGAAACAGAGTATTATCTGAGCAGGTATCATCGGCTCTTGTAACATTGTTCCAGCCTAAGTGTTGCGGAATTATAGTCTCATGCAGAACAGCATTGTGCATGGGTTGGCTCGTTTTAGCCTATTCAGATACAGTTAAAGCGGGCTTGATTGCATATCCTTCGCATCCGATTTCGGCAACTGCAACATTTACGAAGTACTCAAATGAGAAGCGCTTACTGGGTGACTAATCAAAATGCGTATTGTGTTGTGTGTGACACAACGTGCGGTCACGAATAATTTCAGGTGTGATCAACGATGATTACTTGTCTAGTTTTTGACACTTAAAGTTAGTTAAACGATTCCGCAGGGCGCTCGTCTACAATAATATTAATATTTAGAAGAGTAAAAATACATAAGATTTAAAAATATTTTGTGATAGGTACTATGGTATGATACCATGAAAATATTTGTGAACCATCTTTGTGAATAAAAAGAACATTACACAGTATTATAAATATCTGTTATATAATTCAGTCACTAAATTTCAGATAATGTACATCCGTAATCGACAAAATTCTTCTTCAAGATTCTTTGTAATTACCATTACCATTGTAAGTTTTTATTTCGCGAAAACTTGGACACCTACTTGAGATCTTCATCCACAGGACGAATTAGAAGCCCAAGGACACTCGATAATCTTATTGTAAGTCATATTACCTAATATTTTATTTTGTTTCAAAACAGATTCAACTACTAAGTTGGAAATTCGTTTAGCACTAGACTACAAAAGGACAAAGACAGCGATGCACAAAGTTTTAATAAGTGGCTGGCACGGCAAACTTGTTGAGTGTGTCTTCTACTCAAAACCTCTTCGGGGCAACTAAATTGCCATGAATTTCATTGTTATTCATGACATGTTTTTTTTTACTTTTGTCAATTACTTTTAATTGTGGTTTGACTATAACTTTTATTATGGTACTAAGGCAGTACGCAAGGTACAAAATCCAGCCCGTACCTATTATTGTTTATCAGTTGAGCAGGCAAGGAGCAGCCGTGTCGGAACTTAGTCCATCAAACATTCTGCCTAGTGTAAATAATGACCAGGAACTGCCTTGGTAATTCATTAACAAACTGGCAAGTAATTAATGTGAATATAATTAATGGTGTTTACACCACAGTGACAATGAAAGTAGGTAAAATACAAAAATGAATTCAGAATTGAAAAAACACAATCGGTTTCCATACACGAGGTCCAACCATAAATTATGATGACAATTTAAAAGAAGTTAATTGCTAATAACAACAATTGATTGTACTTAACATTTACCATACCATTTAGATAAATATTTTCCTTCTTTTTTACATTCCTAAATATACTTAAAAACTATTTTTGTTACCTTAAAATATGAAACATTATTTCTTTTGAAACTATTATTATGATTTGTGTAGAAACATTTTCTACAAATGAGAACATGCATGAAAACATTTATTACTTATAAGTACCTATATTATGTTTGTTGAAAAAAACGTTCTAAACACCCGAAAAATTAAAGTGAAACCTGCAGTTATTTGTAACATTTTTTGTAAAGATATTCGAGTTTAAAATGTAATATTTTAGTTTTGTTTACTACCCAAATGTATGTTAAAAAACACATTTATTAAATTCCTTTCTACACGAATCCAATTTATGGTAAAAATAACCCTTTTTTGGTAGTTGGATAAAAATATTGATATTTTGTTTGTTTTTTTTCGGTACATTAGCGGAAAATACCAGTATACAGAATAAAATATAAAGCTGCTAGCTGCGAGTGCTTTAGCGAGCGTTTTATACTAATTGGTTTTTGTCGTCAATTGAATCATTTTTATGTTGTTCAGTGCAAAAGAACATAAATAAAACATATTTTAAAATAAAATATATGTATAAATATTATGAATTAAGTCCTCCGGTCGTTATTTTGTTTAATTTTTTCTTCCTACATTTTAGGTATCTAATCCAACATTAAAATTATTTTTAAAGACTGTAAGTAGTTTTACAAACAAACAAAATTAACGAAGTCTCTTAAATAAGTAATCTCTTAGTAGTGAGAAATTATTTCTTCTCATTCCATCCGATATTATTCGTGGCGCTGCCACTTAAGGAAAAAAAAAACTTTTTCTTCGCCACAATTCTCATCTAAAGGCGATGAATAAAAACTTGGAACAAAGCACAATCCAATGGCTACCTTCCGTTTTTAAATGAACATCAATCAAACTGTCAAAACAGAAAAATATGCAAATCCTTAGGGCCTATAAATTCTAGCAGTTGTGCAACAAATAAGGCGATTTAAATACAAACACCACGCTGCTGAGACTAAAGTATGAAGATTAATCGTGATCCCAGTTCTCTGGTGGGGGACTAAAACTTAATTTTGTTTCTTAAACTTGCTTCCAGTTAAGAGAAGGATTAAACCTTTGAACTCTGAGAGAGATTAAAATAATAAACGCTAAGGACTACTTAGCTACGATATATTTATTGTGATCAGATCCGACGTTTCTGGATGTAGCTTTTGTACTCGTGGTATTCATTTCAAGTTCAAAAACTCCAATAATTTATTACTAATGTTTTGTCAGTTAACAGGAATAAAATAGAGCGTCGATTTGTGACAGTGGAATACAGGCGAGAAAATGGGAGGTACGATAGATTCGCTAGATAGCACTGTAGTTTTAGGTACTTACCTCGTATATTAGGGTTCCGTACCCAAAGGGTAAAACGGGACCCTATTACTAAGACTCTGCTGTCCGTCCGTCTGTCACCAGGCTGTAATCTCACGAACCGTGATAGCTAGACAGTTGAACTTTTCACAGATGATGTATTTCTGTTGCCGCTATAACAAC
This sequence comes from Cydia fagiglandana, assembly GCF_963556715.1. NCBI lineage: Eukaryota > Metazoa > Arthropoda > Insecta > Lepidoptera > Tortricidae > Cydia > Cydia fagiglandana. Next base: position 5,012,976 of record NC_085932.1, on the reverse strand, counting down.
AAATACTAAAAACAGAATAAAATAAAGATTTAAGTGGAGCTCCCATACAACAAACGTGATTTTTGACCGAAGTTAAGCAACGTCGGGCGGGGTCAATACTTGGATGGGTGACCGTTTTTTTTTTGCCTTTTTTTGCATTATGGTACGGAACCCTTCGTGCGCGAGTCCGACTTGCACTTGCCCGGTTTTTTGTAGTTGCCGAAATCCAGAATCCGCTGATAACATATTTTACATGCAAATGTCATATTGAAATAGGATTAAGTAAATATGTCATGATAACTCTTATTAATGTAGGTAATATTATACAATATAAAAATATTGTTTTTGTCGTCCAGATTATTTTCATGAGTGTTCTGTAAATTATTTAGGTCGTTGTTAACAAGTCAGGTAAACAGTCACATAGTTATTCAATTACCTATGGTAATAACATCATAGTATTGTTCTCTTTGCTATGCTATTAATTGCTATTTTTACATCGTTCCCACCACCTACACAAAAGAGGCTGATTTATATCTAACCTATTATTTTATCACACGAACCATAAATAGTACAATTGGTCGATGAAAACCATCAAACATCATCCATTGTTCCCTAAATCAATGCAATACATTACCGTGGGCACGGTTGATCGAACCGAAACTCTTAACTGCGGTATCGGCCGCAATTCACAAAGGCCCGTCACAAATTACAAACTAATCATAGGCCACCAATTGGGTCGCTCGGAAGAGGTTAATTTTCCCAATCTGGGGTGATATTACAATTGCTTTACGAGTGCATACGGGCGAGTCGAGGGTAAAGTAAACCAGTATCAGAGTGATCTCAAATGTAGTTAAGATTAGATACACATAATTTAGTTACCTTAATGGTTAGAAAATGACTAACAATAATATAAAGATTAAAATATAAATAGGTACCTACTAAGGTACAAATAATACAGTAGGTAATTTTATTAATTTCCTATAAGTTTTTGCATGGAGTAATAACGTCACATGGTCACATGTGACCAGTATTTTCTGTTTAAGCTGTTTGTAAGGTTATATTTGACTACTTATTCCATCCTTGTCTTTTAATTTTTGACTTTTGTCATAGATATATTAGTAGTCAGCAGCAGAAGTTGCTAAGCGGGCGAGGTGTTCAAAATTACGATGACAAAGTCGTGTCAAGATCAAGATCATTTTGAACACCTCGCCTGCTTAGCAACTTCTGCTGCTGACTGTACCTAAGCTTACGTAATTCATTATCTATGCTGTTGTATAGATGTTAATGCAGTTCGTCCCATAGACATTCGGAGGTCCTATTACTGAGGTTCTCTTGTGCTCACAGGTCACTCTCGCTCGCGCTGCAAAGGGATTATGGCTAGTGGACGGGCAGCTAACGCCGTAACTACCGCCCTGCCAATTAGCCTTACTGCCTGCGGTCCGATAACTACTAGCGGAGTTATCTATCGGGGTATCGTGGTGGTAAACACTGCTCTAACTGGCTTTTATTGTCGACTGAGCCTCTAGCGCTCATGCTGTACGTAGTTATTAAATACAATGAATGAATAATATTTATTTCAAGACTAGTCCCATATTATGTTATTAACAAGTTAGGTACATACTTAAATTTAGTGTTAGTGCAAAGCAACATAAATAAAATTTAACAAATAAAACTTATAACCTACCTACGTGGAGCGCAATACACGGAGTTGCGTCCATCTACGCATCAGCGGGGAATCCCAGCTTAAATACTATGTAGTTAGGCAAATCTATATAAGAAAGCATCTGCAACTACGACTTGCAACTACATAGGACTTACAATATAAACTTATATTTAGCAAAAAATACAAAGTATTTAAGTACCAGCCAATATAATCGTTCTAAAAAATAAATAAGAAAGTTAAAGTAAAAACAAGCAAATATATCAAGTGAATTCCGTCATTTCCTTTCAAATGAGAAAAAAAATGCTTTGAAAAGCTTCGTGCAGTCAATGTTCCGCGGAAATTGTGGGGAGGAAATTAATTTATTTTATCTCTAAAGCATTGGAACGTGGTAAATTAAACGAAAATCATATTACTGCCCGAATTACTGGAAAAAAGATCCAATATATATAGGTACGTTATGTACTGGTGGTATCATTTTGTAAATCATATTCGGATATCAGTTTAGGAAACGCTGCAAATTGCTTTGTGATATGGAATTTTCTTAATTTTTTTTAACATTTTGATGAATTTGATTTGAATTTTGACACGAATAGAATTATTTCAGTGCACGGGCGTCGTTAACGAACTACGACATAAATACTAACAATATAAACATGCTCTTTAAACATAAATGAGCACCGAGTTAACAACATTAATCAGTTTTAGTTACAGAGTAAGTTTCGAGAGTTTCTCGAAGTCACATGCGGCACTCACATAAGTACATTGTTTAAGTTTTTCCCTCGAACAACATAAACTCAACGCAAATCCGGCAGAGGGCTTGAGCGTCGACTCCGGAATTTTCCGACTCAACGAAAGCAAGAAGCGACAATCTCGTCGACCTACGTCTTATTTTTCAAGAGAGCCGACCCGTTACAACGACAGAGATTTACATTTGAAATAGGCTGAGACACTTTTATTTGGCCCGGTTTATTTTTTCCCTCCGCTCTCATTGCTGCAACTATGTATATTCGACTATCTTTCTTTGTTTTACCTAAACAAACTGCAATTTACGTCTCAGGTATTTAAAGCGTTGGAAATTGTTGAAACCGATATTACCAAAGTGATTTTAATTTAGAGTTTCGGATCCTATTCGCATCTATAATTTCAAGAGTGGGTATTAGGCTCAAAATTACTTTATCAAAGTCTACTTGACGTCCGCGTTATAGATCTACTTTGCTTTTAACGTGTGAATTTTGCGATACGAATTTTTTGCCCGTACAATCCATCAACGATGTAGAATTTCCCTGCTACCAAGCAACATATATCTTTTATTATATAACATAATTGATGAGCGGACCCCGTTTCTACGTAAATATGTAAAACTCCATTTTTCTTGTTGCTAAGTTGACATGAAATGTGTCGATGTTTAAGTATATCAGCCCGTAAAATGAGTAGGTAGCGACAAATACGTTACGTGTGTGTGTATTGATCCAATCTCATTCTTACGTCGATCACACCCACAAACGACTGATCTGTACTGTACGTATGTAAACCTTACATGTTTCAATATTTTATTGAAATTTCAAAGCTGACAGGTATTGATTCTCTTATTATTTACATTTACTGATATTTAATAAATGAAATAAATTTTAATTCCGAATATTTAACAACACCGATACTTATACAAAATATTTTCATCAGTAGGTAACGTTTTAAGGCTCCGTCACACAGGCGCGTTTTGCGGGCGGCGCGTGAGCGGGGCGCGCCGCTTTTACATACAAAACTCCCAGCCTGGAAAACGCGCCTGTGTGACGGAACCTTAACAATATTTTTAACTTTAACCGGTTATATGTAGACGGAAATAGATGTCAAACATTAAAGAATACGTGGCGGAGGCCGGATTTGAACCGGCGTCTTCATCTTACCCGGCTAACGCGCTGGTCCTCTCGGCTACCCCGTCATCACAGCGGTACCTGTTCAAATTTTTCGAGTTTATGCAATCCTAGACAGACTAGACGTCTTTGACCAACTCTAAGGGCGAGTACGTGCTTGCTCTGCCTACCTATACATTACTGCTACATTAAAGGATGACTCACGCTAGATCGGGCCGTGCACTTGGAGGATATAACCAACGGAGACACCATGTCTAAAATTTTCGGTACAAAATAGTCTGCCGTTTTTTGCGGGGGAGGGGAACATCAAATGTATAGGTACGTCATGTCAGATAAACGTCAGTCCATACATATGGCTGACATGAGGTTGACCATTGGCCGCCTATTTTCGACAGAGGGGAACGCCTGTTAATGGCGGCTCCATTGTTAATTACTCCGAGGCCGTGCCCGGGCCGGTGCGTCCGACACGTCATTTTATATGACGGCTGATCGGTCAACACGTAGTGTTTTCCATAGAAAATGAATCGCCGGAAGCCCCGGCCCGGTCTAGCAGAATGTAGAAAAAATGACGATGCGCTTACCGCTGCGTTTACCACGTAAAACAATGTAGTGTCAAACATTAGATTATCTAAAATGGGTGTGCGACAAACGCATCGCGTTTACCGCAAAAACAACCGCGAGCTTAAGGAATTCGTGTAGGAAGTGCAAGCACGTATTGCTCGCTCCTTAACCGGTTACTCATATTTTTACCGCTAGTCAGAACCGGTCGTGTTTACATAAGAAATTTTGACACAAACTCGTCATATAAATCCTTTAAAAGTTTGCCGTGCGGAACAGTATGTCTACGTTTGAATACGGCACCGAATCTAATTAGCAATTCCTTTCCCGAATGCAGCCTTTGTTCGTGTTGGGTGACAACGACTCGCAAAACAATTAACGCATTCGTTCTCCAAATTAAATTATACTACGGCAGAGTTTCCCACGAGGATCTTTTAATGTCCCACTCATAAGATCGGAAGGCATAAATTAACTGAGCTATTTGTTATGCCGGGCCACGCGCGTTTAATAATTAAGGCAACGTCATTCTCCCACGCCAAGCTCGTATACAGGGTGGACTAGGGTAACCTGAACAACTTTGAACTTAGAGCTGGGGTCCCTTTGTTTCCCATAAAGTTTTAAGTCATAATGTATTGCTTGTCATATTATCGTTAGTCATAAAACTGAAACCGTTAAGTTTTCAGGATTTTCGTAAGGTTATTTTGTAGGTAGGTTAGGTTAGGCTTGTTTTATGGCAAACCTGAAAAGTTACGCGTTTCTGAGAAATATCAATTATGACTTACGAAAATTCGGACAAACAATATATTATGACATAAAACTATTTTTGAAACAATAGAGACCCCTTAGAGCTTCATGGCTGAAGAGTCAAATAAAAAAAAATTGGGCAAAACGTCTTCTGATCCTGATCATTAAAGTCTATTCTAACTATTATATGTTTAGTTCCAAGAAATATAAATGTTGAAATATCAACACAATTTTACTTCATGTTGGTTTAACTCAAGCATCTACTCTAAGAATAAATGAAATTGCTTTGTATGATTTTTTAATTTGTGATTTTTACAAGTACACCATAAGCCACAAAATAAGCATGGAGCACTGATCTAAAAATATACTGAAATTAGCTTTTCTGTTCCATAAATCTTATGTCTCCCACAAGCTACGCCGTATACACAGTGTGCTGATAATCAGACCTTTAACCATAGATCCCAATGCCTAATTAGAGTAAAATGTAGGAGGAGCAAAATAAATGAGTTTATAAGATATTCCATATTTAGCATAATAAACAATGCCTGCTGTGGCAAAAAGCTTAAATGAGCTATTCTGTTCCAAAAAAATACAAAATTAAAATGGCAAAATTGGAATTGTGTAGGTACTCATTTTTATGCCGGGCCACATCCGTTATCTA